>NW_027361696.1:51275000-51986250 GCF_039654945.1 Dendrobates tinctorius | reverse complement strand
TCTCGCGCGATCAGCGATAACCAGCGGGGGAGCGGGTCGTAAGTAAGTATCACACACAGCGATATCGCTAGCAATATCGCTATAACGTCACTAGTTATAGCGATATTGCTAGCGATATCTCTTAGTGTGACAGGCCCTTTAAAGAAAGCCAACACTGGAGGCATTGGAGAAGAGGAAACCAGAGTGGCTCTAAAAAGCCATTAGTGGAGGCACTGGTGAAGAGGAGAGCAGAGTGCAGGGTAGGTCTAAGAAAGCCATTGCTGGAAGCACTGGTGAAAAGGAGACCAGAATGCAGAGTGGATCTAAGGAAGCCATTCCTGGAGGCATTGGTAACGAAGAGACCAGAGCGCGGAGTGGGTCTAATAAAGCCATTGGAAAACTGTTGGAAGTGACAAATGAGGAGAAGGTGATGATGATAGTTTATTACAGCCATTTATTATGTTATGCTGTCGGGAGACCTCAGAGCATAATAAACAATTATCATCATAGGTTGTTTTTCAGCATTATGTTAACATGCATGATTACATGGTCAAGACCTTAGCGAAACAAGAAAAAAAAATAACAAAGTTAAATAAAATATTTTAAAATATTAAACAAAGCCTCTTCTTAATTAAAAAGCTGATATCAAAAATTGTGCAAAAATTACTGACATACCTAAAATCACTCAATGGGAAAGGTGTGGGAGTACATTTGAGCAAAAAATTAGGAACTTTTTAAAACATTTTAAACTAGACCCAAACATCTGGAAAACAAAATCCACATTGACATTATAAAACATTAAAAAACAAACACTTCAGTTAACCGCAATTTTCCAGCTTTTTGTTTCCGTAAGATTTCTTTTCCTGCCTTTTTTTCTGGGGCATCTTGAAGCCATTTGTAAACATTTTTTAACGTTTTTTTTTAAGTCCATTAAGCAATGAGCTAAACTCAATCTTTTCTTAAGGCAAACAAAAAGCTTTTTGTGAAAACATCAGACAAAAGAAAACTTTCGCTATTATCCATCAATGTTGGCCCCACAAATAAACTTTACTTTTCACACACGTGGTATTTTGATTGATAAAACTGGATAAATCAAAATTTTCCACCAGCATCTGTTACAGATTCTTTCGCTTTTTGATAAGATAAGAAAGATTGGCGTCGCTGTGTGGATGATGTAGGTATCACGCACAGTGTGGGAAGATTAAGTGCAACATGAGGGGAAGAGGGAGGGAGGAGTCCAACAGTAGGGAAGTGGGAAGTGGAGACCCCTCACAAGATCTAAAATCACCCTTTCTGCCCTAATCGTCTCTATAAAGATTCTGCACCTATGGCCGAGCAGGAACCTAAACCATGCCTGACCCTAGCGATTAGCCCTGGTTACAGAGAGGACGGGATGGGCACTAGTCAGTCCCCACTACATCTACAGGCAGATAAAATAGATGAATGAGGGGACACTTATCTTGAGCCAACTCAGAGCGATAGCATCAAAGTCTTCCAACAGCACCAGAGAAGAAGATAGCCAACTGCTAAAGCTCCAAGCCTTCACAAGGAAGAAATGTGAATATCACCGGCGATTCCCAGAAGCAGACTAGGAGTCTATAAACACCCAGGTCCAAGTGTGTCAATTAGAGCTGGAGGGAGGTTGCCACTGGGTCTAAGAGTCAAAAGGATTAAGAAGGCATCTGAAATGCCAAACGCAGAGACCTTCTGCAGCCAGATGCAGAGCGACTGTCTGCAGCAACTGACACACCAGTGACAGTAGGATGCATCATCTACATCAATCAAAGCAGGGGACCAGCAATTGTAGGGATAGAAGAGGCGCTGATGAAGACCAAAAACGCCCATCGAAACGGACCCTGCCATATGGTGGTATTATCACGGCTATGACAGATAGTTGAGCCCGTCGTTATCGGGAAATTTGGCTGACATTAATCCAATGTGTATGGGCTGCTTTGGTTGGACAACTTGATCTAACCCAAGCACATTCTCCGATTACCAAAGATCAACTTGTGTTTTGTTTTATGCAAACTCCAACATTTCGAATTCATCATTTACAATTTTTCTATATTTAACTTGACATTTATTGCACCAAATTCATCAAAATGGCTTGTGCCGTTCATGAATTTGGCGCAAAGTCAAAAATGGACTTTTTGTTTGCTGTCACTTATCATTTTTTGCAAGTTTTTGATCAATTTATTTTCAAAATGTTGCAACTTTTTGATTTAAGTGAGGAAAGTTTCTCCAGGCATGGGGAACTGGAGGGTAGTTGAGTCAAATTTTGCCGCTTTTTAAAAAATCACAATTGATGAATCAGCTGAAAATATCTGGAATTGCTAAACTTTGGCTACAAAGTGAGAAATATAAGAAACAAGTGGGCACATGTAAAATAGACATCAAAAAAAGTTCAAATAGTATAATGAATTGTGAGCAAAAAAGGTGCAAAATATACAAAACTAGACGAAAAAAAGGAGCAACGGCAATGATGAATCAAAACCCAAATGATTTACTTTCTAAACCTTCCTGGCGTCAACTTATGGTTTTTTACAATGTATATGGCCACCAAATGGAACCAGTACAATGCAGTCCACATATGAACTGATGCGTGAGACTCGGGTCATGCAGACAACAAAGGAAAGCTGCACATGGAGATCCTTAAGATAATGATATTAGATAGTAGAAGACAAAGGTGATCTGATATGGGACTCATAACAACAGGCACTTTGGAGATAACCAGATTTCTGTCCCATTTATGTAATTTCTCTGTGTCTGCTGTCACGAGTCTAATGATGTCTGTAGTAGATAATACCTCGACAAACAAGAAAAAGAAAGGGAATGTGAGGGCACAGGTAAAATGCAGGTCAAAAACCAGCAGATAAATGGAAAGTAAAGAAGGCTCTAATAACAAGTCCAATTGTTATTTCCATTTTTGGATCATAAAAAAGGAAACACTATGACCAGAGACCGGATCTGAGTAAAGGAGTCAAGAGGCCTGATCTGAGTACAGGATTTATATTACAGTATATGTAAAATGATGTTTTTTTTTAATATTTCTATATATTTATTATAAATATATACATATAATTCTAAATATAATATAATATAATGTAATATATATACAGCTCTGGCAAAAATTAAGAGACGACCACATCAAAACCCTGTCATGGGCAGCCCATTCTCCAGACCTGAACCCCATTGAAAACCTCTGGAATGTAATCAAGAGGATGATGGATAGTCACAAGCCATCAAACAAAGAAGAACTGCTTAAATTTTTGCACCAGAAGCAGTGTGAAAGACTAGTGGCAAGCATGCCAAGACGCATGAACGCTGTGATTAAAAATCATGGTTATTCCACAAAATATTGATTTCTGAACTGTTCCTGAGTTGAAACATTAGTATTGTTGTTTCTAAATGATTATGAACTTGTTTTCTTTGCATTATTTGAGGTCTGAAAGCACTGCTTTGTTTTTAAATTTTGACCATTTTTCTTTGTCAGAAAAAAAGATACAAAATTTCCTGCTTGGAAATTCTGAGACATGTTGTCAGAAGTTTATAGACTAAAAGAACAATTTACATTTTACTCAAAAATATACCTATAAAGAGAAAAATTATATATTGTGGTAGAGTGGCTCACTCGGCTGAACTCGGTATAAGGCTAAGTGCACACGTAGCAGAAAATTTCTGCTGAAAAACATGACTCCCTTCCCAGAAACCGCATCTTTTTTGTCTTCGCGGTTTTTGTGCGTTTTTTTCCGGCGCGTTTTCAAAACACATTGAACAAGCCAGAAATGCGGCAAAATCCGCGAAATTAATGAGCATGCTGCGTTTTTTTCGCGGTAAAAAATGCATCAATGTGCACAAAAAGTGCAAAATGCATAGAAATAACTGGGAAGCATCTTTTTCACGTTTTTCCCGCTGATTTTTTGGCAAATCCGCGGGAAAAGCCGCGAAAAAAAACGCTGTGTGTGAACACAGCCTAACCGGGACATGCATAAACGAAACTTGGGAAAGTAAAGACAGCCCTCTGGGCAAAACAGCAAAACAAAGAAACAAAAACAAAACATATTCCTTTTCATAGCGGGGATCAGCCCGCTCACAGGCAGCGATGTCAGATTTAGCATACACTTCCCTGGAGTGCTCTCTCTCCAGACACACACTGAACACTGAAAGCTCTCACCTTTAGCCGTTTAAGCCCAGACCATGTGACTCCTCCATCATGTTATTGATCACATCATTTCGACATCACACAGGTCCTGTCTGCACACTGCAGGTAGAGATAAGTGGACATTCTCCCTCTCCCTCTATGAACGTCCACTAAAACAATCTCATAGTACAACTTTCAATAAACCGTCCCAACACATAGTGTGCTGGAGGACAAACTTCTGGTTTTACATCACTGACGCCATCATGCGCAGTGACACGTATCTCCCCTCCATAACGTCACCAGTTACTCTGTCCCATATTCCCACTCTGCCCAAAGTTTTGGCACCTTCACTGGCTAAGCATGGGACTATGGACAGGGCATCTGCGTTCCCATGCAACCTCCTTGGCCTGTGCTCCACATGGAAAGTGAAGTTCTGGAGCACCAGAAACAACCTAGTTACCCGGGCATTCTCCCCCTTCTTTTTCCTCATCCATCTCTGGGGTGCATGATTAGATATTAGCCTGAACCTCCTGCCTAAAAGGTAATATCTCAGGGTGTCGACTGCCACTTGATAGCCAAGCACTCTTTCTCCACGTTGGAAGCATCCGTCTGGAGCACAAACTCATTCTTGAAGTCTGGTGCGACCAAGCCTGGCTGTCGGCAAAGGACAAGCTTCAACTCTTGGAATGCCATCTCCGCTTCAGAGGACCATTTGACCATCGTCGACTTTGTGCCCTTGAGAAGATCAGTCAGACGGGCGGCTATCAATGTGAAGCTCGGTATAAATCGCCAATAATATCCCACAATTCCTAGAATGCACTAACCTGCTTTTTGGAGATTGGCTGTGGCCAGTCCACTTTTGGATTGACTCCACTTTATCTATTTGCAGCTTTATCTTGCCTCTTTCAACGATATAGCGCAAGGGCTCGAGGGTGCAATTCTTTGGGTTTACGGTAAACCCCACTTTCCTTAGTGAATTGACCCAGTGCATCAGGACTCAAAACCCGGTCTGGATCATGACAATACCCTCCTCTCAAAGGGGAACCACCGGACCCCCAGGTTTCCCATGATAAGGTGCATGAAATGCCCGAACCAGACGATCAGCATGGATGGATCGCACCAGAACCCAAGATCAATCCTCAGGACCGTATCCCCTCCAATAGACCAAGTACTGAAGTGAACTGCGAACCATCGGAGAATCGACAATCCGTTCATCTTCATACTCAGTTTGACCTCTCACAGAGACAGGAGGCGGAGGAGGTGGAGACCCAGCAGAGAAAGGTACATATGGCTTAAGAAGGGACTTATGGAATACATTGGGGATCCGAAGCAGCGGAGGTAAGCGTAAACAAAAGGCAACTGGGATGACAACCTCAATGGTCTCGTAAGGACCAATAAACTTAAGACCCAGCTTAACGGAAGGAACCTTCAGACGTATGTTTCTGGTAGATAACCACACCTTGTCTCCCACCAGCAACTTAGGTCCCACAGATCATTGGTTTTCAGCAAAATGTTTTTGTTTGCCCTGAGCCACCCCAATGTCCTTCTGATTCTCCCTCCACACCTCCTCCAACCGTTAAACTGCCAAATGAGACCCTGGACACCCCGAATCCAACCTGGAAAATTCAACAAAATGGGGGTGAAAACCGTAGTTACAGAAGAACGGTGTTAGGAGTCAGATTTCTGCCTCTCCTTTGCTGAAATCTAGATCCTCACATTCTGCAGTCTCCTGCTCTTCATCTGCTATAGAGGAGACTGCAGAGGAGAGTGCTTTGCGGCAACTATCTCCAGACGCTAAGTCTTCTATTCCTGCATCTGAGCATGCTCATGGGACGAACTCCCATTGGAGTTCGGGAGTCAGATGTTCAGGTCCTGTGACGGATCCCATTGGCTCCTTTTGGAGACCTGGAGATTTCCGGAAGGTCCCATTCGCTATAAAAAGCATGCATGGCTGTTCCGCCATGCGCTAGTATAGCCATACTGCTGCTGTATGTTTGTTGATGGATGCATGGACTGGTGAATGACTCATTGGAAACCCCTACCCTCTGATACTACATCTGTGAGAGTGTTTGAGTTAGTGCCAGTATTAGCGCCAGCGCACTATTGCTCCATTGTCTCAGCAGCCTAGCGTCAGCATTGCGCCTGCTAGTTAGCAGTGTCCTTGCAGCGCTGCAGTTGCAGCTTTACCTGCGTTCGCGGTTGCGACGCACTACACCCGATCCTCTTCGGTAGGTCTAGACGGAGTAAGTACCGCCATCTAGTGTTACTCCTGTGACCATATACCGCGTGTGTAGCGCTGTCAGTCTGTGCTCATAACAGACTCAGCGTTTTTGTATTTTGTTTATCGGACTCTGTGAATTCAACAGAGTCTGAATAATGCACACCTAGCAGAAGTTATTACATCTTCTGCACGGTGGACCCCGAGTGGCGAAGGCACTTTATTTATATTTTTATTTAGTGCCTTCCACCACTCCTAACAAACGGAGAGGTACCAGTGGACTGATTAACCCAATTATTAAATGTGAACTCAGCCACAGGTAGCGAGGAGCACCAATCAGCTTGCTGAGACGTGGCAAGACACCGCAAAATTTGTTCAAGTAATTTGTTGGATCTCTCCGTCTGCCCGTTGGTTTCAGGATGGTAAGCCGAGGAGAAGGTCAAATCAATACCCAATCTCTTACAAAATGCCCTCCAGAGCTTGGACACAAATTGTACCCATCTATCAGACACCAAATTCACAGGCAAACAATGCAACTGCACAACATGCTCAATAAATAACTTGGATAAGGTTTCCACGTTAGGTAGTCCTGCCAGTGGTATAAAATGCACCTTTTTACAAAGTCTGTCAACCACCACCTAAACCACACTCTTGCCGTTAGAAGGGGGAGATCAGTGATAAAATCCATGGACATATGAGTCCAAGGTCTATCCGGAATTGGCAATGGCACCAATTCCCCTGCCGGACAGTTATGGGAGCTTTTAGCACGGGCACACGTATCACAAGCAGACAAAACACGGTGATGTCAGACGACATGGAGGAAGAAAGTAAAAAATATCAATTGAAAATAATGTGCCCAATCCATCATTTGCTTTTTTTATGAATCACTTTTCTTTTTTATATATATTACGGTACATTCTTCAATTATATTTTTTGGACCAAATTCTTCAAAATGGTGCATGTGGTTAACTAATACTGTAGAAAATATAGAGAGAGTTGTTTTCCACAAAAATCACAATTGATGAATCAGCTGAAAATATCTGGAATTGCTAAACTTTGGCTTCAAAGTGAGAAATGTAAGAAACTAGTGGTCACATGTAAAATAGACATCAAAAAAAGTTCAAATAGAATAATGAATTGTGATAAAAAAAGGTGCAAAATATACAAAACTAGACGAAAAACAGGAGCAATGGCAATGATGAATCAAAATCCAAATGTTTTACTTTCTAATTCTAAACCTTCCTGGCGTCAACTTATGGTTTTTTACAATGTATATGGCCACCAAATGGATCCGGTACAATGCAGTCCACATATGAACTGATGTGTGTAGACTCAGGTCATGCAGACAACAAAGGAAAGTTGCACATGGAGATCCTTAAGATAATGATGTTAGATAGTAGAAGACAAAGGTGATCTGATATGGGACTCATCACAAGACACACTTTGGAGATTTCCACTTTTCTGTCCCATTTATGTAATTTCTCTGTGTCTGCTGTCACTAGTCTAATGATGACAAACAAGAAAAAGAGTGAGGGCACAGGTTAAATGCAGGTCAAAAATCAGCAGATAAATGGAAAGTAAATAAAGTTCTAATCACAAGTCCAATTGGATCATATAAATGGAAACACTATGACAAGAGACTGGATCCGAGTAATGGAGTCAAGAGGCCTGATCTGAGTAAAGGATTTATATTATATGTAGAATTATATTTTTTTATATTTCTATATATATTTATTAGAAATATATACATATAATTCTAAATATAACATAATATAGTGTAATATATATACAGCTCTGGCAAAAATTAAGAGACCACCACATCAAAACCCTGTCATGGACGCCCATTCTCCAGACCTGAACCCCATTAAAACCTCTAAAAAGGTAATCAAGAGGATGATGGATAGTCACAAGCCATCAAACAAAGAACTGCTTACATTTTTGCACCAGAAGCAGTGTGAAAGACTGGTGGAAAGCATGCCAAGATGCATGAAAGCTGTGATTAACCCCTTTCTGCCATATGATGTACTATCCTGTCCATGTGCCCTGGGACTAAATTCCCAAGGACGGGATAGTACATCATAGCGATCAGCGGCGCCCCCCGGGGGGAGCGCTGCTGATCGCGGCCGAGTGTCAGGTGATTATCGCAGCTGACACCCGGTACTATGTGTCAGGGGTGGTCACGGACCGCCCTGGGCACATTAACCCCTGGCACACTGTGATCAAACTTGATCGCAGTGTACCGGGGGCATAGGAGAGAAGTGCGCAGGGAGGGGGCTCCCTCCATGCTTCCCTGTGACCCTTGGAGCAGCACGATGTGCTGCATCGCTCCGAGGGTCTCCTCTCTGCAGGCCCCCGGATCCAATATGGCCACGGGGGCCTTTGGGGGCCTGCAGAGAGGTGGCTTCGACAGTGAGAGCAGGCACGAGGAAGCCTGTGCAGCGCGGGCAGATCGCTGATCTGACAGACAGCTGTCTAAACTGTCAGAACAGCGATCTGACACCTTATAGTGATGTCCCCACCTGGCACAATATAATAAAAACAAGTGTAAAAATAATTTATAAAAAATCCCCAAATAAATTAAAAAAAAAACATTCCCCAATAAATTTTTTTTTGTAAATAAAAACAACGATAAGAATGCACATATTTAGTATTGCCGCATCCGTAATGACCCGCCCTATAAAACTGTCCCACTAGTTAACCCCTTTAGTTAACCCCTTCAAAAAAAACAAAGCAAAAAAACAATGCTTTATCAGCATACCGCCGAACAAAAAGTGCAATAACGCGTGATCAAAAAGACAGATATAAATAACCATGGTACCGCTGAAAACGTCATCTTGTCCCGCAAAAAACAAGCCACCATACAGCATCATCAGCGAAAAAATAAAAAAGTTATAGCTCGCAGAATAAAGCGATGCAAAAATAATTATTTTTTATATAAAATTGTTTTCATTGCAAAAAAGTGCCAAAACATAAATGAGGTATCGCTGTAACCGTACTGACCCGAAGAATAAAACTGCTTTGTCAATTTTATCACACGCAAAACGGTGTAAACGCATCCCCAAAAGAAATTCATTAAATGCTGGTTTTTGTTCATTCTGCGTCCCAAAAATCGGAATAAAAAGCGATAAAAAAAGTCATGTGCCCCAAAATGGTACCAATGAAAATGTCAACTCGTCCCACAAAAAATAAGACCTCACATGAATCAAAATATGGGAAAATTATAGCTCTCAAAATGTGGTGATGCAAAAACTTTTTTTACAATAAAAAGCGTCTTTTAGTGTGTGACAGCTGCCAAACATAAAAACCCACCATAAATAGTAAATCAAACCCCCCGTTATCAGCCCCTTAGTTTGGGAAAAATAATAAAATTAAAAAAATTTATTTATTTCCATTTTCCCATTAGGCTTAGTGTTAGGGTTAGGGCTAGGGTTAGAGCTAGGGTTAGGGCTAGGGTTAGGGCTAGGGTTAGGGTGAGGCTGTGTGCACACAATGCGGATTCTGCTGTGGATTTTTCCGCTCAGATTTGGCAAACTCCGCAGGTAAATCCGCAGGTCAAATGACCTGCATTTTACCTGCGGATTTAGTGCAGATTAGCCTGCAGTTTTCCCCTGCGTTTTGACACCTGGTAATGGAGCAGGTGTCAAACCGCTGCGGATTCTGCACAAAGAAGTGACATGCTGCAGATTTAAAACCGCAGAAAATCTGCGCGGGTCAGGGCTGAGATTAGGATTAGGGGTGTGTTGGGGTTAGGGTTGAAGTTAGAATTGGGGGGTTTCCAATGTTTGGGCACATCAGGGGCTCTTCAAACGCAACATAGTGTCTGATCTCAATTCCAGGAAATTGTGCGTTCAAAAAGTCAAACGGTGCTCCTTCCCTTCCAAGCTCTGCCATGTGCCCAAACAGTGGTTTACCCCCACATACTGTATGGGGTATCAGCCTACTCAGAACAAATTGCACAACAAATTTTGAGGAGTTTCCACAGTTTAGGCACATCAGGGGCTGTCTAAAGGCAACATGACACCCGAAGACCATTCCATCAAAATCTGCATTCCAAAACGTCACTACTTCCCTTCCGAGCCCCGATGTGTGCCCATATAGTAGTTTTCTCCCACATATGGGGTGTCAGTGTACTCAGGACAAATTGGAAAACAACTTTTGGGGTTCAATTTCTCCTGTTACCTTTGGAAAAATAAAAAAATTGGGGACTAAAAGATCATGTTTGTGGAAAAAATATGATTTTTTTTTCACGCCCGGGAGTTATAAACTTCTGTGAAGCACTTGGTGGTCCACATATGGGGCATCAGCGTAATCAGGACAAATTGCACAATAACTTTTCGGGTCCTGTTACCCTTGGGAAAATAAAAATTGGGCGTTAAAAGATCATTTTTGTGGAAAAACATGATTCTTTAATTGTACGGCTGCACGTTATAAACTTCTGTGAAGCCCTTTAGGGTTCACAGTTCTCACCACATATCTAGATAAGTTCCTTGGGGGGTCTAGTTTCCAAAATGGGGTCACTTGTGAGGGGTTTCCACTGTTTAGGCACATCAGGGGCTCTCCAAACGTTACATGGCATCCAATCTGAATTCCAGCCAATTTTGCAGTGAAAAAGTCAAACGGCGCTCCTTCCCTTCTGAGCTCTACCATGCACTGAAACAGTGTTCCCCCCCACATATGGGGTATCAGCGAACTCAGGACAAATTGCGTAATAACGTTTGCAGTCCAATTCGTTCTGTTACCCTTGGTAAAATAAAAAAATGGACCTGAAGTAATTTTTTTGTGAAAAAAAGTTTAATGTTCATTTTTTTTTAAACATTCAAAAAATTCCTGTGATGCACCTGAAGGGTTAATAAACTTCTTGAATGTGGTTCAGTTTTTAGAATGGTGTCACTTTTGGGTATTTTCTATCATATAGACCCCTCAAAGTGACTTCACTCGTTTTTCTTTACTTAGCTGCTTTTTTCTTGCCATAATACAAATTCTAACAGTCTATTCAGTAGGACTATCAGCTGTGTATCCACCAGACTTCTGCACAACACAACTGATGGTCCCAACCCCGTTTATAAGGCAAGAAATCCCACTTATTAAACCTGACAGGGCACACCTGTGAAGTGAAAACCATTTCAGGTGACTACCTCTTGATGCTCATCAAGAGAATGCCAAGAGTATGCAAAGCAGTAATCAAAGCAAAAGGTGGCTACATTGAAGAACCTAGAATATAAGACATATTTTCAGTTGTGTCACACTTTTTTGTTAATTATATAATTCCACATGTGTTAATTCATAGTTTTGATGCCTTCAGAGTGAATCTACAATTTTCAAATTTTCATAGTCATGAAAATAAAGAAAACTCTTTGAATGAGAAGGTGTGTCCAAACTTTTGGTCTGTATATATATATATATATATATATATATATTGTGATGTGACTGGTGGTCGCGTGGTTAATGGGAGGTATATGTCACATGGATGGATGCTCCCTGCTATGCAACCCGGAGTATTTTGTTGTTAGTGTACATGAGCACTAATATGGTGTTTAGTGCACTGGGTCCGGGTTGCGGGTAGCTATGAGAGATGGGAGGGTCTGGCTACCCATATTGCCTCAACTTTGGGTGAGGGTGCGGACTGTACTCCGTTTTGCCTGAAGATATGTGTATGTTCAGGACCTGTGGTGAGGTCCTTACCATGTGACCAGCTCATGTGATCCATACCTCACCTATGGGTGTGATTACAGGGCTATGTAATTGAGGCGTTTAGCACATGCGAGAGAGTGTGAGGGAGTCTGTCAGAGTGTGGACAGACTCCATGTGTCCAGGTGGTACACTACAGAGTGGTCTGTTCTAAAGAAGGAGACGCTTTCCTGTGTCTGCGGCTGCAGATAGAGCTCTGCTATGGACATTGCCCTGGCCTGTGTGTGCACAGGACCAGGGGGAACCAAGCCCAGCTAAGGACTGTTTTTGTGTTGCTGTAAGACTGTTTGCCTTTTGTTCATGCTTCAATGGTTTATGGGGAAAATAAACCGAATGGACTCGTTTTAACTCTGCGTGTGCCAGTGTTTACCTCCAAGACCGGCAAAGTGAGTAACCCCGTCCACAGACAGTGTGGAACGTTACAATATATATATAATATATATCTATAATACAACGCTGTAAGCGTCACTCTGTCCGAAGCCTTTACAGACTGCGCAAGCACGACTCGCCTGCGCAGTCTGGCTCCAGAGGAATGTGTATGGCGCCGGAGATGGCGGTACCGTACACACTGCATACCTCCATCTCCGACGCCATTCTTACATACTTACCGGACCGTGAGGAGCGTTGCTGCGGCGCTTATCTTCGGGGCAGGAGACCGGGGCTGGAGTGCGGCCGGAATAGCGCTGCGCATGCGCGATCCGGCGCCATTTTACTGAAGACACACTTGCAGTGTGTCTTCAGCAATATGGCGCCAGACAGTGCTATGGGCATGCGCGATTCCGGCCGCACTCCTGCCCTGGCCTCCAGCAGAACAGCGCTGGAGCACAGGAAAGAAGGGTGAGTATAAATGTTTTTTTTCTTTTTTTGGGGTACTTTTAATAGAAGTGAGGGGTACCATGCATACCAGGATAGGAGAGGTGAGAGGACCATGCATACTAGGATAGGGGGTGAGGGGGCGATGCATACCAGGATTGGGGGATGAGGGGGCCATGCATGCCAGGATTGGGGGATGAGGGGGCCATGCATGCCAGGATTGGGGTATGAGGGGGCCATGCATACCAGGATTGGGGGGTGAGGGGTCCATGCATACCAGGATTGGGGGTGAGAGGACCATGCATACCAGGATTGGGGGGTGGAGGGGCCATGCATGCCAGGATAGGGGGGTGAGGGGACGATGCATACCAGGATGGGGGGGTGAGGGGACCATGCATACCAGGATACGGGGGGTGAGGGGGCCATACATGCCAGGATTGGGGGATGAGGGAGTACCATGCATACCAGGATGGGGGGTGAGGGGGCCATGCATGCCAGGATAGGAGGGGTGAGAGGACAATGCATACCAGGAATGGGGGGTGAGAGGACCATACATACCAGGATTGGGGGGTGAGAGGACCATGCATACTAGGATTGGGGGGTGAGGGGGCCATGCATGCCAGGATAGGGGGGGTGAGGGGACCATGCATACCAGGATAGGGGGGGTGAGGGGGCCATGCATACCAGGATTGGGGGATGAGGGGGCCATACATGCCAGGATTGGGGGGATGAGAGGTACCATGCATACCAGGATAGGGGGGGTGAGAGGACCATGCATACCAGGATTGGGGGGTGAGGGGGCCATGCATACCAGGATTGGGGGGTGAGGGGGCCATGCATGCCAGGATTGGGGGATGAGGGATACCATGCATACCAGGATGGGGGGGTGAGAGGACCATGCATACCAGGATTGGGGGGTGAGGGGGCCATGCATACCAGGATTGGAGGGTGAGGGGTACAATGCATACCAGGATAGGGGGGGTGAGGAGACCATACATACCAGGATTGGGGGGTGAGGGGTAACATGCATACCAGGATGGGGGGTGAGGGGACCATGCATACCAAGATTGGGGGACGTGGGGTACCATGCATACCAGGAATGGGGGGATGAGGGGCACCATGCATACCAGGATAGGGGGATGAGGGAGTACCATGCATACCAAGATAGGGGGATGAGGGGACCATGCATACCAGGATAGGGGGGGTGAGAGGACCATGCATACCAGGATTGGGGGACGTGGGGTATCATGCATACCAGGATTGGGGGATGAAGGATACCATGCATACCAGGATTGTGGGATGAAGGGTACCATGCATACCAGGATAGGGGGATGAGGGAGTACCATGCATACCAGGGTAGGGGGATGAGGGGACCATGCATACTAGGTTAGGGGGGTGAGAGGACCATGCATACCAGGATTGGGGGGTGAAGGGGCCATGCATGCCAGGATAGGGGGGTGAGGGGACCATGCATACCAGGATGGGGGGGTGAGGGGACCATGCATACCAGGATAGGGGGGGTGAGGGGGCCATACATGCCAGGATTGGGGGATGAGGGGTACCATGCATACCAGGATAGGGGGTGAGGGGGCCATGCATGCCAGGATTGGGGTATGAGGGGGCCATGCATGCCAGGATTGGGGTATGAGGGGGCCATGCATACCAGGATTGGGGGGTGAGGGGTCCATGCATACCAGGATTAGGAGTGAGAGGACCATGCATATCAGGATTGGGGGGTGAAGGGGCCATGCATGCCAGGATAGGGGGGTGAGGGGACCATGCATACCAGGATGGGGGGGTGAGGGGACCATGCATACCAGGATGTGGGGTGAGGGGGCCATGCATGCCAGGATAGGAGGGGTGAGAGGACAATGCATACCATGAATGGGGGGTGAGAGGACCATACATACCAGGATTGGGGGGTGAGAGGACCATGCATACTAGGATTGGGGGGTGAGGGGGCCATGCATGCCAGGATAGGGGGGTGAGGGGACCATGCATACCAGGATAGGGGGGGTGAGGGGGCCATGCATACCAGGATTGGGGGATGAGGGGGCCATACATGCCAGGATTGGGGGGATGAGAGGTTCCATGCATACCAGGATAGGGGGGGTGAGAGGACCATGCATACCAGGATTGGGAGGTGAGGGGGCCATGCATACCAGGATTGGGGGGTGAGGGGGCCATGCATGCCAGGATTGGGGGATGAGGGATACCATGCATACCAGGATGGGGGGGTGAGAGGACCATGCATACCAGGATTGGGGGGTGAGGGGGCCATGCATACCAGGATTGGAGGGTGAGGGGTACAATGCATACCAGGATAGGGGGGGTGAGGAGACCATACATACCAGGATTGGGGGGTGAGGGGTAACATGCATACCAGGATGGGGGGGTGAGGGGACCATGCATACCAAGATTGGGGGACGTGGGGTACCATGCATACCAGGATTGGGGGGATGAGGGGCACCATGCATACCAGGATAGGGGGATGAGGGAGTACCATGCATACCAAGATAGGGGGATGAGGGGACCATGCATACCAGGATAGGGGGGATGAGAGGACCATGCATACCAGGATTGGGGGACGTGGGGTATCATGCATACCAGGATTGGGGGATGAAGGATACCATGCATACCAGGATTGTGGGATGAGGGGTACCATGCATACCAGGATAGGGGGATGAGGGAGTACCATGCATACCAGGGTAGGGGGATGAGGGGACCATGCATACTAGGTTAGGGGGGTGAGGGGTACCATGCATACCAGGATTGGGGGGATGAGGGGTACCATGCATACCAGGATTGGGGGATGAGGGGTACCATGCATACCAGGAATGGGGGATGAGGGGTACCATGCATACCAGGAATGGGGGATGAGGGGTACCATGCATACCAGGATAGGGGGTGAGGGGACCATACATATCAGGATACAGATGAGGGAGTACCATGCATACCAGGATTGGGGGATGAGGGGTACCATGAATACCAGGATACGGGGTGAGGGGACCATGCATACCGGGATAGGGGGGTGAGAGGACCATGCATACCAGGATTGGGGGATGAGGGGTACCATGCATACCAGGATAGGGGGTGAGGGGACCATACATACCAGGATACAGATGAGGGAGTACCATGCATACCAGGAATGGGGGATGAGGGGAAACATGCATACCAGGATAGGGGGTGAGGGGACCATGCATACCAGGATAGGGGGGTGAGAGGATCATGCATACCAGGATAGGGGGTGAGGGGACCATGCATACCAGGATAGGGATGAGGGAGTACCATGCATACCAGGATTGGGGGGTGAGAGGTCCATGCATACCAGGATTGGGGAATGAGGGGTACCATGCATACCAGAATAGGGGGTGAGGGGACTATGCATACCAGGATAGGGATGAAGGAGTACCATGCATACCAGGATTGGGGGGGTGAGGGGACCATGCATACCAGGATGAAGAATGGGGTGCCATGCATACCAGGATTGGGGGGGGTGAGGGTACCATGCATACCAGGATCGGAATGAGGGGTGCCATGCGTACCAGGATAGGAGGGTGGCAGCACATAGCAGGATAGGAGACCATAAGACCATATACCAATAAAAATGCTCGCCACCCGGGCGTAGAACGGGTTCATAGCTAGTATATATACTGTATATATATATTGTGGTAGAGCAGCTCACTCGGCTGAACTCGGTATAACCGGAACATGCATAAACGAAACTTGGGAAAGTAAAGACAGCCCTCTGGGCAAAACAGCAAAACTAAAAAACAAAAACAAAACACATTCCTTTTCATAACGGGGATCAGCCCACTCACAGGCAGCGATGTCCACGTTTCAGATTTAGCATACACTTCCCTGGAGTGCTCTCTCTCCAGACACACACTGAACACTGAAAGCTCTCGCCTTCAGCCATTTAAGCCCAGACCATGTGATTCCTCCATCATGTGATTGATCACATCATCTCGACATCACACAGGTCCTGCCTGGACACTGCAGGTGGAGTTAAGTGGACATTCTCCCTCCCGCTCTCTGAATGTCCACTAAAACAACCTCATAGTATAACGTTCAATAAATCGTCCCAACACATAGTGTGCTGGAGGAAAAAATATTCTGGTTTTACATCACTGACATCATCATATGCAGTGACACGTATCTCCCCTCCATAACTTCACCAGTGACTCTGTCACATATCCCCCCTCTGCCCAAAGATTTAACACCTTCACTGGCTAAGCAGGGGACTCTTGACAGGGCATCTGTGTTCCCATGCAACCTCCTTGGCCTGTGCTCCACATGGAAAGTGAAGTTCTGGAGCACCAGAAACAACCTAGTTACCCGGGCATTCTCCCCCTTCTTTTTCCTCATCCATCTCAGGGGTGCATGATTAGATATTAGCCTGAACCTCCTGCCTAACAGGTAATATCTCAGGGTGTCGACTGCCTACTTGAGAGCCAAGCACTCTTTCTCCACGTTGGAAGCAACCGTCTGGAGCACAAACTAATTCTTGAAGTCTGGTGCGACCAAGCCTGGCTGTTGGCAAAGGACAAGCCTCAACTCTTGTTATGCCATCTCCGCTTCAGAGGACCATTTGACCATTGTCAGCTTTGTGCCCTTGAGAAGATCAGTCAGGCGGACGGCTATCATGGCGAAGTTCAGGATAAATCACCAATAGTATCCCACAATTCCTAGAATGCCCTAACCTGCTTTTTGGAGATCGGCTGTGGCCACTTTTGGATTGCCTCCACTTTGTCTATTTTCAGTTTTATCTTGCCTCTTTCAACGATATAGCCCAAGGGCCCGAGGGCGCACTTCTTTGGGTTTATGGTAAACTCCGCTTTCCTTAGTGAATCGAGTACCACCTCGCCCTTCTGCAGGTGACTTTCCCAATCCTGACTATGCCTATGGAAGGTAGCTGGGGTTCCTTGTAGTCCGAACAGCATCCGGGTACATTGTAAAGAAAGCTGTCTTCTACTTGGCACTTGGAGACAGGAGAATTTGCCAGTACCCCTTTGTTAGGTCCAGGGTGGTGATGTACCTGGCTCACCCTAGCCTCTCAATAAGCTCATTGACCCAGGGTATCGGATACGCGTCGAACTTGGACACCTCATTGAGTTTTCTGTATTCGTTACAGAAGCGCCACTCTCCATTTGGTTTCAGCACCAGGACAATAGGCCTGGACCAGCCGCTCTTTGACTCTTCAATGACACCCTCTCTTCACCTCCTGAGAGATCACCTCGCAGAGAGCTTCAGGAATCTGATAAGGCCTTTGGTTCAGTCTCACATATGCTTCAGTGAGGATTTCTTGCTCCACCAACTGAGTACATCCTGGTAACTCCAAAAAGAGGTCTCGGTTCTGCTGAAGCTCATGAGACTCTTGTTTCTGGCCCGGCGACAGTGTCTATGCCATTGTTACATCCTCAATCTTGGGTTCAGGATCGTCCCCCTAGGCACGTTGCTTCTACCGGATCCCTGTCTAGCCACAGTTTCAGCAGGTTGATGTGCTACACTTAGTACAGCTTCCTTCTCCCTGGTTGCTGGACCTTATAGTTGACATCACTCAACTTCTCGACCACCTTGTATGGCCTTGCCACTTGGCCAGGAATTTGCTTTCCACAGTGGGGATCTGCACGAGCACCCAGTCCCCAGGACTAAACTGTCTCAGCCTTGTGGCTCAGTTGTAAACACGCGCCTGGGCTTCTTGTTATTGAAGGAGACTCTACTTCACAATCGGTATCGCCCGTGCTGCATTTGGCCACATGTTCGATGACACTCTGGTGGGATGTAACTTCTGCTTCTTAAGTTGCCTTTGCAACATCTAGAAGTCCCTTGGGGTGCTGTCCGTATAACAGCTCGAATGGTGAGAACCCCATAGAGGCCTGTGGGACTTCCCTAATGGAGAACAGTAGGTATGGTAGGAGGCAATCCCAATCTGGGCCATCCTTCTCCATAAACTTCTTCAGCATGGACTTCAAGGTCTTATTGATCCTCTCTACCAGGTCAACAGTCTGTGGATGGTACACTGACGTCCTAAATTGGGCAATTTGGAAGGCCTTGCACAACTCCCTTATTACCTTGGACGCAAACGGTGTCCCCTGGTCTATCAGGATCTCCTTCGGTAGGCCCGTCCGGGACAAAATATGGACTGGCTTTCGTGTTCTGAAAACTCAACCTGGATCTCTCCAAATTTACTCAACATATAAACTGCTTCACGAGAGAGAACAATACGCTTGATCACTGCTACACAGTCATAAAAGGGGCCTACAGGGCAGTGAGAGCAGCAGTGGGCTTTTCAGATCATTGTCTAATTCATTTAATTCCAGCCTACAGGCAAAGGTTGAAAACATCCAAACCTACAGTTTATACAAAGAAGACATGGTCTGAGGAGGCAAAATTGCAACTACAAGCATGCTTTGAATGCACGGACTGGGAGGTATTCCAGGAAACATGCTCGGGTCTGGATGAATGGGTTGATGCAGTTTCCTCATATATCCGTTTTTGTGAAGACACGTTTATTCCATCCAAATCTGTCCACTTTCGGGGAAACAACAAGCCGTGGTTTACAAATAAAGTCAGGTTGATCTGTAAGAGAAAAGAGGAGGCTTATAAAGCAGGCGATATTACTGAATTCAAGAAACTTAGGAACTCGCTATCTAAAGAGATCAAGTTAGCCAAACACGAGTATGCAAAGATTCTGGAGGAAAGGTTCTCATCAAAAGATACTAGATCTGCATGGAGAGGATTAAGAGAGGTCACCAATTATAAAAGCCACCCCACTATAGTGAACCCAAGCAGAAGTCTGGCAGCAGAGTTAAATGAATTCTACTGCAGATTTGAGGCAAGCTCTACACACAGTGGCTATTCATCTCTAAGCTCCTCAGTCTGTTCATATAAAGATCATTCATTGTGCAACACCCAAGTAGTGATCTCCGAGGCAGAGGTGATACGCATCCTGAAGGGACAAGGTCAAAAAGGCACCTGGCCCTGATGGTGTATCTCCAATGTGTCTGAAAGTATGTGCTACCCAGCTTGCCCCTATACTGACAAATATATACAATGTGTCACTGAAAGATTGCGTTGTACCTCAGTGTTGGAAAAGTTCCACAATTATCCCTGTCCCCAAGAAAGTGGGATCCTCTGAGTTGAACGACTATAGACCAGTAGCACTCACATCTGTAGCTATGAAAGTCTTCGAAAGAATTATGATGTCTCACCTGATAAAATTCACGCAGAAGCTATGGGACCCGCTTCAGTTTGCCTATAAGGAGAATCGTTCGGCAAACGACACTGTCAATCTGGCTCTGAAGTACATTTTGGATCATACAGATGAACTGCACTCATATGTCCGGATTCTTTTCATGGACTTTAGCTGAGTGTTCAATACCATTGATCCGAATTTATTTCATAAGAAAATGGTAGCTCTTGGAGTCCCTCTCAACTTATGCTTGTGGATTTATAACTTCCTGACAGCCAGGATACAGAGTGTAAAAGTTGGACCATTCACTTCGGACACCTTGGTCACAAACATCGGGGCACCTCAGGGGTGTGTTTTGTCCCCGTTACTGTTTTCTCTCTATACGAATGATTGCATCTCTTCAGCAGACTCAGTAAAAATCTTGAAATTTGCCGATGATATGACACTGATTGGTCTCATCAGGGGAAATGCTGAAGACTTGTATCGGAGTGAGGTGAAAAGAATATGTGACTGGTGTAAAGCCAATAATCTTGTACTCAACACTAAAAAAACTGCTGAGATGGTTGTGGATTTTAGGAAAGATCAACATGAGATACTTCCAATCTACATCCATGACGAAGTGGTTCTTAGGGTCACAGAGACCAAATTCCTTGGTGTTATCATCTCTCATGATCTTAAATGGGGGAAAAACGTGGATGCTGTTATAAGAAAAGCACAACAGAGGATGTTCTTCCTGCGTCAGCCGAAAAGATATGGTTTGTCTAAGAATCTGCTGATCTTATTCTTTAATGCTGTCATCAGATCTGTGATTTGTTCCTCTCTGATAGTCTGGTATGGGGGAGCCACTGCGCATGACAAACTCCGCTTACAAAGGACTTTCAGAACAGCAGAGAGAATTATAGGTTCCCCCCTGCCTAAAATCCAGGATCTTTATGATAAGAGTATTCGATCCCACGCATTGAAAATTTCATCCGATCCCTCTCACCCGGGACACTCCTCATTCCAACTACTCCCTTCAGGACGTCGCTTCAGAGTCCCCAAATGCAGCACCAACCGCCATATGAACAGCTTCTATCCACTCTCTGTTCAACAATTAAATCGTCATGTGTAGACTATATACTGTATCTGTCTTGTTAGATGTTACTTGTTGTATCTGTTGTTATATATTATGTTGCCTCTTTGCCACAAAGAATTCCTTGTATATATGTAATATGTACTTGGCGATAATAAAATTTGATTGATCGATTGATTGATGTTATACACCGAGTGGAGGAGTTTCTCAGTGGTACTGCTTTTGGGTACCACGTAGCGTAGTCCATTACCACCAAGATGTATTGATGACCCCTGTCGGGCTTAACTAAGGGCCCGACTAAGTCCATTGCAATCCGGTCAAACGGGACCTAGATTATGGGTAGTGGAGCAAGGAGACTGCGGAAGTGGGATACAGGGGCAGTTAGCTGGCAGGTAAGGCAGGATCGGCAGAAATTAACAATGTCCCTGTGACACCCAGGCCAGTAAAACCTCTAAAGGACTCGTTCCTGGGTGTTATCTACACCTGAGCTCCTGTATTTGGGCAGTCCCAAAATTCCATCCAGAAACCCCCAGTTCAGGAATTTCAGCTTCACTGGTCACCATCTCGTCCTCATCACAAGCCAGGACACACAAGGAGAACTCATCCATCTCCGACTGTGATAAGTTTTCAACAGGGTTGAGCTGTCTCCTGTCTGCGTCCTTTGATATCTCATGGGACTCTGTACCCCAGCTTGTTTTAACCGACACTCTGGCGACGGGATAGTCTTTGGCGTCCAGGGTCGGACTGGCCCACCGGAAAACCGGAGGCACTGAGACCTGCTGGCACACTGGCCAGCTGCTGCCTAGGGACCCCACTGCTCCTGGGGCCCCCAGCCAGTGGCATATCGCTAATAGCAGTACACCACACACCTGCTATGGGGGACCCCTGGTGCCAGCGGATGACAGGAAGCAGAAGCCGGCTGCTGCGTCTAAAGCCTGTCCCCGCTGCTAAAGAGAAATGAATATTCACTCTTCACCATGCCCCCATGGGCATAGAGAGGGGTGAATATTTATTTCACTTTAATAGTGGGTAGTGTTTGCTGCAATCTGCACAGTGAACATAAGTCACGTGTGCCAGCACTGTGCATACCGAACGCTCTCACCTGTTGTCTTACTGGTCAGAGCAGTGACAGAAAAAGTCATCAGGACGCAAGAGCGCTGTGTTACTTAGGCTGGTTTCACATTTGCGTATCTGTGCGCAGCGTTTGATCCTCATAGATCCGCATGCGTCATGCGTACATATCTTTAACATGGTGTACGCAGGAACATGCGTTTGCATGCATTCGCTTGCGGATGCGTACACTTGCATTGTTTTGCAGTGTACAGCGAACGCAACATGTTGCATTTTTTGAGGCGACGAATATGCGCAGCCATTCGCATGCGGATGTTTACAGATGAAGTGCGTCAAAACAATGTATTACTGTCTATGTGAACGCATTGGTACGCAAGGACATGCGTTCTTCAGAATGAGCAGGTCCAGGAAATGTTAAATTAAATATTGTTTTTATTTTTGTTACTAAAAATTATTTTTTTTTCACAATCCCTGTCTCCCTGTGTTTTCTTTATCTCTTTGTTTAAACATTTGTGTATTGTTGAGTGAAGTATTAATGGGTGTTACAGTCAAGGTGTTTAGTATTAAAGTTAGGGCCCCGTCACACATAGCGATCTCGCTAGCGAGATCGCTGCTGAGTCACAAGTTTTGTGACACAGCAGTGATCTCACCAGCGAGATCGCTGTGTGTGACAGCGATCAGTGACCGGCCCCTCTGCCGGTATTGCTGATCGCTGTAGGAAAGGCCAGGACTTTTCTTAGGTCGCTGGTCTCCCGCTGGCCAGCACGCATCGCTGCGTGCGACAGGTGGGAGACCAGCGATCAGCTGGTAACTAACGAACACATCGGGTATCCAAGGGACGTGCATCCCTTAGAAACCCGATGTGTACGTTAGTTACCAGCGCGCTGATGCAGGGAGCTGGTAACTAACGTACACATCGGGTATCTAAGGGACGCACGTCCCTTGGATACCCGATGTTTACGTTAGTTACCAGCTCCCTGCATCAACGCGCTGGTAACTAACGAACACAGTGATGCCGCGCGCTCGGCGTCGCTGTGCTGATCGCTGGTGAAGCTGTCTGTTTGACAGCTCACCAGCGATCACATAGAGTCTTACCAGCGATCCTGACACGTTGATATCGTTGTCAGGATCGCTGGTGAGTCGTTATGTGTGACGGGGCCCTTACAGTGAAGGTGTTAGTATTAAAGTCAGCAAACATTATAGGTATATTTTACGATTTTACTTATTAGTGGCTTAAACCATTTTGTCTTGCCAGGCCACACATCCAATATCAGAAACAAAGTAGGCAGCAAATTTATCCCTCACTAGTTTTGAAGAGCACGGCGTTGCCTGGGCACAGTAACCAACTGTGGTTAGTTATAACAAATTATAATGATTATATTGCACATAAAAACCGTGCATCTAATCCTATCCTGTGTGATACTGATTGCTGAGGCATGTATCTATTCCTATTCTGTGTGATACTGTCTGCTGAGTCGTGTATCTATTCCTATTCTGTGTGATACTGTCTGCTGAGTCGTGTATCTAATACTATTCTATGTGATACTGACTGCTGAGCTGTGTATCTAATTCTATCCTGTGTGATACAGACTGCTGAGCTGTGTATCTATTCCTATCCTGTGTGATACTGCCTGCTGAGCCATGTGTCTAATCCTCTCCTGTGTGATACTGACTGCTGAGCTGTGTATCTAATCCTCTCCTGTGTGATACTGACTGCTGAGCTGTGTATCTTATCCTATCCTGTATGATACTGACTGCTGAGCCGTGTATCTAATCCTATCCTGTACGATACTGGGTTCCCCCTGCAGTCTGTGTCAGAGGGTGGTCTGTGTTGGCACGGTAATAAATTGTGTTATTTCCAGCTTTACAGAAGGACGATAACACCATAGAAATGATAAGAATACTGTAATAGGCCTCAGTTACCACAACTGTCTACAAAGAAAACTGTTGCTGATAGCAACCAATCACAGCTCATTTTTAATCTTTTAAAAAGCTCTGGGACAGCGTGGCGAGTTTTGAGTGGCTACTTTTGCGTTTAGACTTTTATGTGGCGAGGTTGGTGTGTGTGTGGTGAAATGTGTGCTGAGGGTGGTATATGTGTTGAAGCACGTGGTAGTGTGTGGCGCATTTTGTGTGTGTGCTCATATCCCCGTGTGTGGTGAGTATCCCATGTCAGGCCCCCTCCTTAGCAACTGTATGGTATATACTCTTTGGCGCCATCGCTCTCATTCTTTAAGTCCCCCTTGTTCACATCTGGCAGCTGTCAATTTGCCTCCAATACTTTTCCTTTCACTTTTTCCCCATTATGTAGATAGGGGCAAAATTGTTTGGTGAATTGGAATGCGCGGGGTTAAAATTTTGCCTCACAACATAGCCTATGACACTCTCGGGGTCCAGACGTGTGACTATGCAAAATTTTATGGCTGTAGCTACGACGGTGCAGATGCCAATACATACATACACTTTTTCCCCATTATGTAGATATGGGCAAAATTGTTTGGTGAATTGAAGCGCGCGGGGTTAAAATGTTGCCTCACAACATAGCCTATGACACTCTCGGGGTCCAGACGTATGTCTGTGCCAAATTTTATGGCTGTAGCTGCGACGGTGCGGTCCCGGACATACATACATACATACATACACACCCACATTGAGCTTTATATATTAGATTTGGGAAACTTCCACTGTTGTCTTCAGTGGGTGATCTTAGTAATCTTGCAATGTGGTAGCAACAGGTTCATCAAGTTCTAAGTTGGGCCACTCTTTTGCCAGGATGTAATTGTGCAGAACAACACACGTTTTCACAACCTAATCAATTGTCTCAGTTTTTAGATTGATGGGTGTTCCCAAAATGCGCCATTTAGATGACAGCAAACCAAAGGCACACTCCACAGTTCTTCGTGCCCTTGTCAATCAGTAGTTGTAAATCCGTTTGGTGTGATTCAAGTCCCGACTTGAATACGGTTTTATGAGGTTGGCACACATTTGAACCGCCTCATCGCCAGCCACAACAAACGTCATTGACGGTCCTTCAGTGTTTGGAAGAGGTCGTGGCTGTGGAAAATTGAAATGATTCCCATACAAACGTTAGCCGATGTTAGAGTTTTTGAAAGTCTGTGAGTCATTTCCTCATCCAAATGAGCCAACGTCCACGGCGACAAATCGATAGTCAGCATCTGCAATCGCCATGAGAACAATAGAAAAATAATTTTTGTAATTGAAATACTTGGATCCACTTCCAGCAGGTTCCTAATCCGAATGTGTTTGCCGTCCACAGCCCCCAAACAGTTAGGAAAATTACAAATGTCCTGGAATTTTGCAGCATTTTCCAGCCAGAGTTCAGTTGTGTGTTGGGGGAGGAATTCCTCAGGCAGAACGTCACATAAAGCACGGCAGGTGTCTCCAACAATCCCAGAAAGGGTGCACACTCCAATGCGGAATTGAAAATGTAGAGATGATAAGATCTCTCCGGTAGCCAGGAATCTGCGGAACAGAAAATGGGAAAAAAAATCAGTACATGGCTTTTATAACAATAATATTAATGACATGTGTTTCTTTTCCAAAATTACGTACCTGCCTGGTGATAGATCCTCGGACACGTTGCAGCAAGTCATCGAAGCTCTGTTCCGACATCCTCGTGTAGTCGAAAAACTTCTGAGGGTTTGCACGCAGCTCAGTGTACAATGAGTGGTAGGCTTCATGGCTCTCTTGGACTTCAACGATTGGGTGTTGCCAGTAGCGATCTTCTCAATATTTCTCTTCTTCTTTCTTCCATATAAGCCACAGCAAAGGCAATGTCACACTGCGCTCACCTGGGGTCAAGACCCCACTCCTGTCGTCACCACTTCCGGTGCCGTGGCCGATCCGGGGGCCCCGTCAAGTGTGCACGCGCACTTCTCGCAATTAGTCCCATGGCTGCACAACGTTGCTAGTGCACAAGCGTGCTCTTTCCTGCTCTGACTGCAGCCACGCCATCTCTATGGTCCTGGAGGACCTGACCCAGAAGTCCCTGTGCTCTTGCCCTATATTAGGCTACCTCTTCCTATGGGAGGAGCCTGATTATTGCTGTGCTTCCTTGCTAGGCCTGCTTGGTCCCTGCTTGGTTGCTCTCTGTATTCGGGTCATTTGCCTTGTGCACTGTCGTGCCCCATAGCACACGCTCTGCCTTTGCTCTGTGTTCTGCCGTGCTTCCCAGCATGCGCTCTGCTCTGTGTTCTGTCGTGCTCCTTAGCACACGCTCTGCTCTGTGCTCTGTCGTTCTCCTTTGCACACGCTCTGCTCTGTGCTCTGTCGTACTCCTTTGCACACTCTCAGCTCCTGCCTTGTGTCCTGTCGTGCTTCTTAGCACACCTTCTGCCTTGCCTTGTTCTCAGGCATGCTTCCCAGCACGCGCTCTGTTTAACCTTGTACTCTGGCGTGCTCCCTTGCATGCACCCTGCTTTACCCGCACCCGGGCGTTCTTGTCAGTGCATGCCATACATGCTCTCGTGTACTCGCCTTGCACTATCCAATATCTAGCGCACTCCTGTGTACTCTCCCTGTATTGTCCTGAACCCTCCTTACGTCCGTACACTCGCCCTGTACTGTCCTATTCCATGCGTGCCCCTGTGTCCATGCTTTGCACACTCTTGTACTCTGGACATTCCCTGTTGCAGCTTGCTAAACACACTCACTCATGTCTCCTGTGAGCCGACCACCTGGTTCCAGCAGTCGTGGTACTTTACCCCCCTTGTGTCTGCCCCTGACCCTCCCTGTGGTCCTCACTAGGTCAGCTCACCCTGGGTGGGTTGGTGCCACGACGCAGAGCGTCCACTCCAGGAGTTGTCACAGTATAATCAGGCAATGGACCCCACTGGTACCACGGCCCCTGCCCAAAAGGAACTGGTGTTCCTACGGGACTAGGATCATGTCATTTTTGAAATCCATGGAGTCCTGTCTGTCGGCCTTACAGTCCTCTGACCCTGGGAATGCTTCCCAGTTGTCCAGTCTCCAACAAGAGCTCACTCAGCAACGCGACACCCAGGCGTCGGTAGATAACCGGCTCCTTTCCCTACAATCTGTTGCCACCGCTTCTGCCCAAGCCTCGGTCTCGCACCCGTTGCCCTGTTTATGCAAACCATCCCGATATAGTGGTGACCCCAAGTTGTGTCGGGGGTTTTTGAACCACCGATTGTGCTAAAATAGCCTTTATAGTGTTCCTCTTAGAGGGGGAGGTGTTAGCGTGTGACATGCCCGTGATGTCTGTTATGCTGCGTGATCCCTGGAGCAGTGTGCACACGCACCTCATGACTGTTATGCTGCATGATCCCTGGAGCAGTGTGCACGCGCACCTCATGACTGTTAGTCTGGGTTCCCACAGAAGTTACCGCGAGAATTCCGGAATTCCATTCCTTGGGAAAACAGCATTTTAAATTCCTGAGATTTTCCTGCGGAAAAAACTAGCGATTTGCAAGCGTAATTAGCTTGCAGAATGCTAGCGTTTTCCAAGCGATCTGTAGCATCGCTAGGAAAACTGATTGACAGGTTGGTCACACTCGTCAAACACAGTGTTTGACGAGTGTGACCAACTTTTTACTGTTGCGGCTGCCTATGCAGCATCAGTAGTAAAAGATCTAATGTTAAAAATAATTAAAAAAATAAAAAATCGTGTTTTTCTTACCTTCCGACGTCCCGCGCTGCGTCCCTGATCATCGCGATGCTGCCGGCAGGTCCTGTTCCCAGTGATGCATTGCGGCAATGACCTTTGATGACGTCGCGGTCTCGCGAGACCCCTTCCGTATCGTGAGACTTTACGTCAGCAAAGGTCATTATCGCAATGCATCACTGGGAACTGGAGCTGCCGCGTGTATCGCTGAAGCCTGGGGACGCTGCGAGGGACATCGGAAGGTGAATATAACCCAATTTTTTTTCTATTTTTTACAGGGATATGGTACCCAGAGCCCTATGTGGGCGGAATCGCCGCGATTCCGCAAATTAATGAGCATGCTGCGTATTTTTCCATGATGCGATTCCGCCGCGGGAAAATCCGCAGCATTAGCACAGCATTGAGGAATCCCATAGGATTGCATGGAACGCTGTTTTTTTGCATTTTCGCAGCAAAATCACACGTTAAAAACCGCCGCGAAAAAAACGCAACGTGTGAATGCAGCCTAATGCTGCATGTTCCCTGGAGCAGTGTGCACGCGCACCTCATGACTGTTATGCTGCATGTGTGGTAGGGGGGCCGGGCTTGAGGGGTGGACCACTGCTTACCCTGTTCGGACGCCGCAGACACCAGGCGACTCAAGGACGAGGCGGAGACAGATTTCACATGTAACAGTTCCGGATTTATTCGGCGTCCTCCTGACGACCACCAAACACGCACCGCAGCTCCTTCACACTGTCTCCAGGCCCGGGTACCTGCACCTTCGTTCCAGTCACAGTAACGCACCTCGCGGATCTTTCATTGGGGGCTGTCCTAGACCAATCTACCCCCAGCGCTTCACCTGTCTGAGGTCGTCGTCCAATCGGTACCCCCGGGGCCTCGTCTGTCCTGCGGTCCTTCGGGTCAGGGCCACCCCCCTGACTGTCTCTTCTCTGTCCGTTCCCTGGCCGAGCTCTTCTCTCTTCCCTATCTTCTTCTGAGCTCCTCCTGGGACTAATCTCATCTCGAGCCCCTCCTTCTTCTATTTATCAACTCTCCCATAGGGGAATTTCCCTCCCGGGCTCCTATCTCCCCGCCCCCCATGACTAAGCATATCCTGAGCCATAAGCTGATGTATAGTCCTGCACTACTCTCCCCTGCCATCTTGTGGTCACTTCTCAGTACTACACCCTCCTATCCTGCCTTTCCTAGCCGTCACCCTTCTATCCTGTCAATCTCCATCTCTGGTGTACAAACCGTCCCCTCCTACTGCCAGTCACGTCTCCCCAGAGCAGTATGCACGCGCACCTCATGACTGTTGTGCTGCGTGACTCCTGGAGCAGTTGTGCATGCGCACCTCACCTCATGGCTGCCTGCCGTTGCTGGTGCGCACTCGTCCGCTATCTCATGGCTATACGCCATTGCTTGTGCGCACATGTACTACCTCTCATGGCTATGCACCAACCTCCTCATGGCTGCATGCCGTTGCTGTGTGCACTCCCGTCTCTGCTCTGCCTGCTGTGATCCTCTCTATGCTCCTGGAGGACCCGACCATATGATCCTCTCTATGGTCCAGCAGAATCTGATCCAGCAATCCTCTCTATGGTCCTGGAGAACCCGACCATATGATCCTCTCTATGGTCCAGCAGAATCTGATCCAGCAATCCTCTCTATGGTCCTGGAGGACCCGACCATATGATCCTCTCTATGGTCCAGCAGATTCTGATCCAGCAATCCTCTCTATGATCCTGGAGGATCTGAATCAGAAGTCCTTCCCATGGTCCTGACCCGGAACTCCAGGTGCTAATGCCTTATATCAGACAGCCCCTTCCTATGGTTGGGGCCTGAGTATTGTGGTGCTTCCCTGCTAGGCTGTTTGGTCCTGCTTGGTCGCTTCCTGTATTCTGTGCCCCTGCACTCTGCCCTGTTGTGCTTCTCTGCACACGCTCTGTGCTTGTACTCTGTCTATTGTCCTGTGCCATGTCTTGTGTTGTCTTTTGTGCCATGTTTTGTCTTTGCTATTCTTAGCCTTGTAGTACAGTCATAGCCAAAAGTTTAGAGAATGACACAAATATTAATTTTTACAAAGTCTACTGCTTCATTTTTTCTAATGGCAATTTGCATATACTCCAGAATGTTATAAAGAGTGATCAGCTTAACAGCAATTACTTGCAAAGTCAATATTTGCCTAGAAAATAAACTTTATCCCCCAAAACACATTTCAACATCATTGCAGCCCTGCCTTAAAAGGACCAGTTAACATCGTTTCAGTGATTGCTCCATTAGCACAGGTGTGGGTGTTGATGAGGACAGGGCTGGAGATCAATCTGTCATGATTAAGTAAGAATGACACCACTGGACACTTTAAAAGGAGGCTGGTGCTTGGCATCATTGTTTCTCTTCTGTTAACCATGGTTATCACTCAAGAAACACATGCAGTCATCATTGCACTGCACAAAAATGGCCTAACAGGGAAGAGTATCGCAGCTAGAAAGATTGCACCTCAGTCAACAATCTATCGCATCATCAAGAACTTCAAGGAGAGAGGTTCCCTTGTTGCCAAAAAGGCTCCAGGGCGCCCAAGAAAGACCAGCAAGCACCAGGACCGTCTCTTAAAAGTGTTTCAGCTGCGGGATTGGGCTACCAGCAGTGCAGAGCTTGCTCAGGAATGGCAGCAGGCAGGTGTGAGTGCATCTGCTCGCATTGTGAGGCGGAGACTCTTGGAGCAAGGCCTGGTCTCAAGGAGGGCAGCAAAGAAGCCATTTCTCTCCAGAAAAATCATCATGGACAGACTGATATTCTGCAAGAGGTACAGGGAGTGGACTGCTGAGGACTGGGGTAAAGTCATTTTCTCTGATGAATCCCCTTTTCGATTGTTTGGGACATCTGGAAAACGGCTTATTCGGAGAAGACCAGGTGAGCGCTACCACCAGTCTTGTCTCATGCCAGCTGTCAAGCATCCTGAAACCATTCATGTGTGGGGTTGCTTCTCAGCCAAGGGAATGGGCTCTCTCTCAGTCTTGCCTAAAAACACAGCCCTGAATAAAGAATGGTACCAGAATGTCCTCCAAGAGCAACTTCTCCCAACCGTCCAAGAGCAGTTTGGCGATCAACAATGCCTTTTTCAACATAATGGAGCACTTTGCCATAAAGCAAAGGTGATAACTAAATGGCTCAAGGAACAAAACATAGAGATTTTGGGACCATGGCCTGGAAACTCCCCAGATCTTAATCCCATTGAGAACTTGTGGTCAATCATCAAGAGATGGGTGGACAAACAAAAACCTTCAAATTCAGACAAAATAAAAGCATTGATTTTGCAAGAATGGACTGCTATCAGTCAGGATTTGATCCAGAAGTTGATTGAGAGCATGCCAGTGAGAATTGCTGAGGTCCTGAAGAAGAAGGGTCAACACTGCAAATATTGACTTGCTGCATTAACTCATTCTAACTGTCAATATAACCTTTTGTTACTCATAATATGATTGCAATTATATTTCTGTATGTGATAAAACATCTGACAAACACACATAAAAACCAGAGGGCAGCAGATCATGTGAAAATATATTTGTGTCATTCTCTAAACTTTTGGCCATGACTGTACTTCCTATGTACTCTGCTTTAAGCCTTATCTTTGTATTCTGCCTTTCCGTGCTCCTTTAGCACAAGTCTTGCCTTATACTCTGCTCTTTGCCATATACCTGGCTCTGTGCTCTTGCATACGCTCCGCTTTTCCCTTGTACCCGGCTCTGTGCCTCAGCATACGTTCCACTACCTGTCTGTACTCTGCTCTATGTCTCTGACCCGGCTCTGGGCTCTAGCATACACTCCGCCTCTCTTTCTTGTACCCAGCTCTGTGCTTCTGCCTACGTTCTGCTCCTTGTTCTGTACTTTGCCTTGCCTTGTTTCTCCGCATGCCCTTTGCACACGCCTGGCCTTCCCTCGCCCGCCTGTTTGTGCCTCAGCCATGCTTGCCTTAGCCGTGCCCGCCTGCTTGTGCCTCAGCCGTGCTCGTCGGCCAGTGACTTAACTGTGTCCGCCTGTTGTGCCTCAGCCGTGCTCGCCACAGTCTTGCCCGCCTGTCTGAGCCTCAGCCCGACCAGCTAGCCAGTGCACCAGCCATGCTCTGTGCTTCTTTGCACTCACACTGTCCCTGCACTGTGCATTGCTTGCCCTCTTAGCGCGCGCAGGCCCTAGCCTGCTCCTTGGCATACCTCCCTGTGCTTCTCTAAAGCATGCGCAGGCCTTGCCATGAACCCTGACGTGCTCCTAGCATGCACAGGCCCTAGCTTGTACCCTGGCGTGCCCTCTAGCACGCACAGGCCCTAGCCTGTACCCTGGCGTGCCCTCTAGCACGCACAGGCCCTAGTCTGTACCCTGGCGTGCCCTCTAGCATGCACAGGCCCTAGCTTGCACCCTGGTGTGCCCCCTAGCACACACCCTGCCTTGCACTCTGTCTTAGACCCTGGTGTGCCCGCTAGCATGCACCCTGCCTGGAACCCTGCCTTGGACCTTGGTGTGTCTCCTAACACACACCATGTCTTGAACTCTGGCATGCCTCCTTGCCTGAACCCTGGCTTGCCTGCTGGATGCCTGGAGCCTGTCGATCGCTGCCAGAGTTCCGGAGCCTGATGACTGTGGCCTGATGTCCGGAGCTGATATCCGCAGCCTGATGTTCCGGATCCTGTCGATCGTTGCCAGATGTCCGGAGTCCGATGCCATCTAGCCCTTGCTGGAACCCTGGCGTGCCACCTAGCACGTACCATGACATGGACATTGGCTTGCCCACGCACCCACCTTGCTATGTTTTCCTTGTTATCACGTCTTGCACCTGATGTTACCTGAGTTCACGCTTTAATGAAGATAACCTGAGATCACGCTTTGTCTTGTCTTGTTTCCTGCATGTCCCGTGTTGTCAGACACTTACACATTGTGTCTTCCTTGAGCCGGTCATCTGGTTCCAGCAGTCGTGGTGACTTACCCCCTTGGTATTGCCCCTGACACTCCCTGTATAGGGGGTGGTTCCTCACAATGTCAGCTTGCCCTAGGTGGGTGGGTGCCACAACCCAGAGGGTCCACTCTAGAAATTGACTCAGCGAAAGCTGACTCCGTCATAGCGTGGGTGAATCTGTGGCGCCCTGCATCTTTGTCGCCACAAAATGGTTAAATATGTACTGTTTTGTATATGTTTTGTGAGCAATGGAGGTTATGCTTTCTCTGCTAGAGACCACAACAAGCACACAATTTACCTCACCCCCTTACTTGTCTGAAGCTTAGAGCTTTGCAGACATACCCTAACTGGGAGGGGGGGGAGTCAAGTTGTTTTCAGTGAAGAAGAAGGAAAGATGGAGAACACTCCTGGAAGCGATTACATGTGCTCCCTCCAGGAGTAAAGCTAAGAAGAATCAGGGAGTCAGCCCCTAGACCATCCATGCTATTAGAGCAGGGTGGTAAGCTGAGAGACTGTGTGGGTTTATACAACCAACAGCAGAGTGTTTTCTGTTATGATTGGGTCACCGAGGAGGAAAGCAAGACGAAGCCAAGCCACAGAAAACCAGAGAGGTTGGTAACTAAGCGGATTGCAGACCCCTGATCCTATCCACACAACTAGCAGTAGCCGTGGAGCGAGCCTACAATGATCCTAGACGCCTCAACACAGCTGGAGAACTAAATAAGCCTAAAGCAAGAAAGGGAAAATCTAAACTGCCCCAGAGCAGACCCCAAAGGAATAGATAGCCCACAAACATATATTGTCGGTGAGACAAGATGAAAACACAAACGCAGGTAGGAAAATAGACTGAGCAAACGATGGGGCCCACACTAACTAGACAGGACAGGAAAGGAAAGACTCTGTCTGCAATCACGCAAAAAACCCTGCAAAAAATGCCCAACACGTCTGATAGAAAAATACTGAAGTCACTAGACTTCGCCCATTATATCAGCACTCTGGTATATTCTGAAAACAGAGCAAAAAGAGGCCAATCTAATAAGGGACAAAAAACAAACTGGCACAAACAGTAACATAAGGATGGAAATTCAGCACAGCCCCAGCCTGGGCTGGCTGACCACACAAAGCTGAAATAAAAAAAAAAATCAAATGTGAACAATAGCAAAAGAACACTTAGCTTGAGCATGCAGGGCCTGAGCTGGAAACTAAGACCTCAGGAGGCAGGAAAAAAATCACCAGCAGGGATAGAGGGAGTCAGCTGTCTTAAATCCAGTCAGAAACTCCAGATCTCCAGTCATCCTCCTCATCATCAGGTAGCAGGCCTCTGTTAATTACATCAGCTCCATTACCTCCAGTAACCACCAGAGGGAGCCCGGAAAGAGAACCAGCTCAACTACCTTCACTAGTAACCAAAGGTAGGCCAGAAAGTGAATTCACAACAGTTTTCCCCAGGAAGACTGCAGCAAACTAGGATCAGTGAAGGATTGTGCAAGAAGGAACTTGAGCTTCACACAGGATCCAAGCTGTAAGTTGCCAGAAGAGGAATACACAGTGAGTAGTGGCTATACTGGAAGTTCTAAACTCTGGGAAGCCTTGGTCCCAGAAGGGATTAGAATAGCAGGAAGCATACACCGAGTCACAGCAGTGTGAAGGATAACTCCCATTCTGCAGAGCAGGCTGTAACCTGGTGAGAGTTGTAATATCTCCTCTGAACTGCACCTGAACTACAGTAAATGATGTCACTTTCCTTGTCTTCTGCCCTATTACTCCGTGCCTTCTACTTCCATCACAATCTCTGGGAGTTAGCCCTGGTTGGAGAGGGTTAAACATCTGCACTGCCATCACCATCTACTCCCCCAGGGATCATCTGCAGTGCCGGCTATACTTCAGTTGAACACTCCAACTGGCGTCACGAATCACTACATAAACTTTATCCCTAATCAATACTCCCCTTTTACATGACCACCTGGGGCCGCGTACCGGGTCACTGCCACTGTAACATATCCCTTTAAGACGACCGGCTCGGTACCCAGTATCCCACGGCCTCTGGGGCACGTCAAATCCCCTCTGGGAGCATGATAATCCACTTGTCTCTCAGCTCTCCACCTTTTTGGACACCTTCCGCAAGGTGTTCGAAGAGCCAGGTTGTCTGGCTTCCATTACGGAGTCCCTCTTTAACCTCCATCAGGGTACTTTATCGGTAGGGCAATATGCCATCTGTTTTCGCACCTTGTCCACCGAACTCGGTTGGAACGATGAGTCCCTCATAGGGGCCTTCTGCCATGGCCTGTCCGGTCGGATTAAAGACGAACTGGTGGGTTGGGATACCCTTACCTCTTTAGAGAACCTGGTCTCTCTTGCAACACGTTGCAACATTGACCTGTGCTTCCAAGAGCGTACCCGTGAGGCAGCCAGAGAGAAGACCTCCTTGCTTCTCTCCATCTAATTGCAACCCTCCCCACTCGCGACCCGTGCCGTCTTCTGCGGGTTCCGCTTCTGAGCCTATGCTGGTGGACCATTTCAAGATGGACGAACGGTGTTGCAAGGAGAGGCTTGCACAAGGATTCTGTTTTTACTGTGGGAGCTCTTCCCATCTCTTTCGCTCCTGTTCCGAGAAGCCTGGAAACTTCTCCGCCTAGGAGTGGTAGAAGAGGCCGCCCTAGGTATATGGGATTCCTCTCCTCCCCTGATCGTGTCTGTTTTGTTGAATTTGGACTGTAAGCGTTATTCTGAAGAGGCTTATATAGACTCAAGCGCGGTAGGAAACTTTATTAGGCTCGAGGCGGTTAGCTTCGGTCGACGGTAAACTTTTGCAGGAGACCGTTACCCAGATCACTGAAGAAATTGAGATACAGATTGGAGCCCTGCACCGAGACAAGATCTTCTTCCGCGTCTTGTCGTTTATGTCTCACGGGCTTCTTCTTGGTCTCCCTTGGTTACAGACTCATGAGCCAACCCTGGACTGGAGATTGGGTGATATACTCCGCTGGGGACCATCCTGTCAGAAGAAGTGCCTGCTATCCGTCCATCCGATGGATTCTGCCTGTCTGTCCTCGGCACCTACAGGTCTGCCGTCGGCTTACTGGTCTTTCACAGATGTCTTCGACAAGAAGGAGGCCGAGACTCTGCCTCCACATCAACCATGCGACTGTCCGATTGACCTCGTTCCTGGCTCTACCCACCCAGGGGTAGGATATATCCGCTATCTCCTCCCGAAACCCAAGCTATGTCGGAGTATATCCAAGAGTATCTAGCCAGAGTTTTCATCCGTAAGTCCTCCTCACCCGCAGGAGCGGGATTTCTCTTTGTCAAAAAGAAGGACGGCTCTCTCCGTGCCTGCATAGACTACCGAGGGTTGAACGACATCACGGTCAAGAACAAGTACCCACAGCCACTGATCCCGGAGCTCTTTGACTGGCTAACAGGAGCACGAATTTTCACCTAGCTGGATCTTGATCCGTATTCTTTCCGATGACGAGTGGAAGACCGTCTTCAACACCCGAGATGGTCACTACGAGTACTTGGCCATGCCCTTTGGCCTCTGCAACGCTCCAGCAGTATTCCAGGAGTTCGTGAATGACGTCTTCCTGGATATGCTGTACTCCTGCGTGGTAGTCCACCAAGACGATATCCTCGTTTTTTCTCCAGATCTGTCTGCCCACAGAAAGAACGTACGCCAAGTACTTCTGCGTTTGATGAAGAACCACCTTTACGCCAAGATCGAGAAATGTATCTTCGAGCATTTACCTTGCCATTCGTGGGGCACATTATCTCGGACTCTGGTCTACGCATGGATCCGGCGAAAGTATCTGCCATTCTCGATGGGCCATGACCCCATGGGGTGAAGGCAGTCCAATGCTTCCTTGGCTTTGCGAACTACTATCAGCAGTTCATTCCCCATTTCTCCTCGTTGGTTCGCCCTATGTCATCCCTTATCCACAAAGGAGCCAACCCAAATGCTAGGCCCCCTGAGCAGAGGATGCCTTCCAATCCTTGAAGCAAGCCTTCACCTCTGCTCCAGCGCTTCATCGTCTTGAGGTTAGTAAGCCTTTCACTCTCGAGGTGGACGCATCCTCTATCGGGGCCGGCGCAGTCCTTTTGCAGAAGTCTTCTTCAGGACACCTGGTCACCTGTATTCTCCCTGACTGAGCGAAATTACTCCATTGGTGACAGAACTCTTGGCCATTAAGTTGGCCTTGGAGGAATGGAGATACTTACTAGAAGGTGCGATACATCCGTTCAAGATCTTCATGGACCATAAGAACCTGGCGTACATTCAGTCTGCACAAAGGCTCAATCCCCGACAAGCCAGGTGGTCTTTGTTCTTCGCCCGCTTTGACTTTGAACTCCATTTTCAGCCTGGCGATAAAAACGTTAAAGTGGATGTGTTATCAAGATCTTTCCAGTTGACTGATACTGAAGAGGAACCTTCTCATATCATCGACCCGTCCAAGATAATTACCATGATATACAAAAACTTGGCACACACTAGTGGATTCTGATGCAGAAAAGTGATGGAATTTAATAAAGTACAGTACATACAAATAGACGTTTCGGTCTATGACCTTCATCAGTGTACTGTAGGCATGAAACAAAAAAATAAAAAAACAGCAATAAACATAGATACAAAGAAAGTATATACAAAAACTGGGTCGCTCGAACAGAATCGATCATAAACATATGCAGAGACATCAAAAACATTAATGCACATATGTGTAAGGTGTATATGAAAAGGGAATAGTAGTGGAAACCAAGGTCTACTGAGTAAGAGAGAAACATACCGTGAGACTGTACTGTGAGCTCAAAGATAACTGGGCATAATTCTAGAAATCCTATGGGAGAAGGGTATTATTATAGGACTTAAGGTACACTGAATGGTGGGAGTATTTAACATACCCAGATTACATACCGATAAATGAGGAGGCACAAGAGGCCGATTCTCTGCAAAAAAAGGAATATATGGAGCTAATGAAAAAGGGGTCCCATATCAAAGTATAGATAAACTAAGTATCCATAAGGGCTTACCGTTGCTTATAAATGGTAAATGGACGCGGTATCCGCCGCAAGTCAATGGCGCTAAGTGATTGGGGAGCATCAGGGTTTATATCCCTGAGAAAAGTGGAGGCTGAGTGAAGGAGCGCGGACCGGAAGTGCGCAACCGGAAGTGAGCCTGGCGTGCGCTCCACTAACATCATTGTGCGCTCCAGGCACTGAACTATGACAAGAAGGGGGCGTAGATAAAAGACGCCAGTGTGTGTGTATGAATACTAATGAGTGGGATGGATTGAGAGGAGATACAAGGTGATGACTAGGTTACCATAGTAACCGCTAGAACGTAGTTACAGGAGGTGCCAGAGAATAATGTAGAGAAAGTTCAGTGCTCTGGTGACGGTGATTTCAAGACAATTCACAATTGTTGGTTCTGAAATAGAGATGAAAACACATTAGTATACAGTATGCAAGTTTAAATACATAGTATGTTTATCATATAGACCATACCGCCTCGTATCCCAATAATAATATCATATGATAGCCCATAGATTAGTTCATAGATTGCAAAAATGGTTATGATGGAAGAAAGGATTGTATATCATAGTCCTTATTTAACCCCTTCGGCGCCAGGGTATTGAGCTCATGGATCCAGTAGGCCTCTCTTCTTTTTAATATATTGATCCGGTTGCCCCCCCTGCGTGACGGATGAATTTGTTCTATAACTTGAAACTTTAGTTGTGCAATAGTGTGTCCAGCAGTGATGAAATGATGAGGGACCGGAAGGAGCATATTTTTACATCTGATAGTAGATTTATGTTTGGATATCCGATCCCTTATATGCTGTGTAGTTTCCCCCACATATAGTAAGCCACAAGGGCATTTAATGATATATATCACAAAAGAGCTATCACAGGTATAATACTCTCTAATGTCATATTTTCTGCCTGTGTGGGGATGATGAAAGGTATTTCCTTTCTGAATGTTATTGCACTGTGTGCATTGAAGGCAAGGGAAGGTACCATATCTAGGATTTTTAAGAAAGCGTTGTTGATTATAGGGACGAGGAGAGCCTATGTCTGCTTTAATTAAGATGTCACGTATATTTCTCGGTCTCCTAAAACAAGGGAGAAAAGGTTTTTTGAAAGCCTCTATGTTTGGATAGGCCGTTGTCAGAAGGTGCCAGTGGCGTCTTATGTTGGAATGTAATCGATAGGCTAAGGGATGGTAATCATGTACAAATGCGATCCGGTCGGTTATCTTTGGTTTGGGAGGGGAATTTAAATCTAAATTGTTCAATGTGTGTGATGGATAACCCCTCTCCAAAAATTTAGTACGCATCTCATTCATGCGTTCTTTCTGTACCTCCGTGTCTGAGACTATCCTCTGAACTCTCTTCAATTGCGATTTGGGGATAGCATTCTTCATTTTAGTCGGGTGAAAGCTTCCGTAATGAAGCAAGCTATTACGATCAGTTGGTTTTCTATATAGATCGGTGGAGAGGTTGCCTAGGCTATCTTTAATGACTAGTGTGTCCAGAAAATTAATCTGGTCATTGTGATGTATCATTGTGAAACTGAGGCCTGGCCAGGATGTTTGTAATAAGGAGAAGAAGGAATCCAAGGTGTCAAGTGATCCACTCCAGATGCAAAAGATATCATCGATGTATCTCTTCCACACTATAGAATAGGTGCGGAAGAGAACATCACGATATATGACACGGTCCTCAAAATGGGCTATGTAGCAATTTGCATAAGGGGGTGCAGTGTTAGAGCCCATCGCGGTCCCCCTGGTCTGTAGATAATATTTATCCTCAAAGAGAAAAATTTTTTTTGTTAATACTATGGACAGGAGTTCACAGCAGAGGTTAGTCTGTTGGGGATGAAATTGAGACAATTCAAGTAGCCTACGTACTGACTGGATACCCTCCTTATGAGGAATAGACGTGTATAAATCTTTGACGTCAAATGTAACAAGGATGGCATCCTTGGGAATTGGACCTAGATTATGGATAATATCCAGGAAGGCTCCTGTGTCTAGTAGGAAAGATGGTGTTGATTTTATGAGAGGTGTGAGAATTTTTTCCAAATATTTCGAGATGGGAGAGAAGATGGACTCTGTAGAGGCCACGATCGGTCTACCTGGTGGATTATTTAAGTTTTTGTGTATTTTAGGGAGAATGTAAGAGACAGGTGTGATTGGAGATTGTTTAGTTAAATAACCACAAGTTTTGTCATCCAAGATTCCACTAATTTTATATTTGGATATCGTGTCCTGAATTAATAGTCTGACTTCATTAGTAGGATCATGAGGAAGTGGTTTGTAAACTGACATATCGCCAAGTTGGCGATAAACTTCACCTAAATACATGGATTTGTCTAGAATTACAATGGCTCCTCCCTTGTCAGCCGGTTTGATGATAATCTCCTTATCATCTTGTAGATTTTTGAGCGCTAGTTGATCCAGTGTAGTGAGGTTTGACGGGAAGTGAACCTTGCCCTTATTGATATCACCCCTGAGGCTCTGAAAAGTGTCATCTATGAAAGAGATGAAAGTCTCCAGGGCATGAGACCCCATGGGTGGTCTATAGTTACTCTTATTCCTGAGTCCCAGGCTGTCGGATGATATCAATGGTGAATGTGATGGTATGGATTCGTTTCTGTTATCAATAACACTGGAAAAATGTAATTTAAGTCTTAACGATCTATAGAACCTTTGAAGGTCCATATCAAGATTGAATGTATTATATTTGTAACTAGGACAGAATGAGAGACCCTTCTGTAGCATACGATTTTCCGCTGTACCTAGATTTTTTGAAGAAATGTTAACTACGAGTGGGTCATTACCTGTGAGCGTGTTATGCGACCAAAGTCCGTATTTCTGCGTAGGTCTCTTCCCCCTCCGGGTCCTCTTCTTTTTGAGGGTCTGCGTCTCTGTCCTAAAAAATGACTCGATGGCGCCTGTCTCTCGTAGTCTGAACCTGAAGAAGAAATGTCCGTGGTAGACCTGTAATTTGAGTGAGTGTGGAAGTTCCCGGAACTGTAGGATTCTCGCCATTTATACACTCTGTTCTGTTCGTAGTCCTCCGTATCGCGAACGAATTTATTCCTTTTCCTTGTCTCGGTGTCCCGTCGATGTTGCTCAATGACGCTATTAATCTTGGTTTTCAAATTGTTGAATTCCTCAGTAGTAGTAGAAGATGCTAGTTGTGTTTCGATGTTGGAAATCTCTTCCTTGCACTTAGTGATTCCCAGGTGCAGATGCTCTAACGTTAGAGTGATAAGGTCAAAGGAACATTTATTAATAATTTGCTCAAACCGCGAGCAAAAATCATGTGAATCACTGAAAAGAGTGGGACGTAAGGGGACCCGTAGCCCCCTAGGAATCCTCTGAACTTTGAGGTATTCCGTAAGAGTAACACAGTGTAACTCAAGGTTAGTGCATCGCCTGAGTGTTTTCTCCAAATCACGACCTCTGGTCTCTTTAGGAGGAAGTCTAAGGAAATCACTCGGCAGGGTAGACTGTGCTATAATGTTCGATGTCTCCTCTGCATTATACAAAAAAGTCAATGAAGACATAGCCCAGAAAGGGTGTGCTCAGCGTAAGGGTTACTATAATTAAACAAAACCGTTGGCACAACCCTGTGGTATTGGTGGTGCTCAAGTAGGATCCCAATCCGTGACTCGTGATATACAAAAACTTGGCACACACTAGTGGATTCTGATGCAGAAAAGTGATGGAATTTAATAAAGTACAGTACATACAAATAGACGTTTCGGTCTATGACCTTCATCAGTGTACTGTAGGCATGAAACAAAAAAATAAAAAAACAGCAATAAACATAGATACAAAGAAAGTATATACAAAAACTGGGTCGCTCGAACAGAATCGATCATAAACATATGCAGAGACATCAAAAACATTAATGCACATATGTGTAAGGTGTATATGAAAAGGGAATAGTAGTGGAAACCAAGGTCTACTGAGTAAGAGAGAAACATACCGTGAGACTGTACTGTGAGCTCAAAGATAACTGGGCATAATTCTAGAAATCCTATGGGAGAAGGGTATTATTATAGGACTTAAGGTACACTGAATGGTGGGAGTATTTAACATACCCAGATTACATACCGATAAATGAGGAGGCACAAGAGGCCGTTTCTCTGCAAAAAAAGGAATATATGGAGCTAATGAAAAAGGGGTCCCATATCAAAGTATAGATAAACTAAGTATCCATAAGGGCTTACCGTTGCTTATAAATGGTAAATGGACGCGGTATCCGCCGCAAGTCAATGGCGCTAAGTGATTGGGGAGCATCAGGGTTTATATCCCTGAGAAAAGTGGAGGCTGAGTGAAGGAGCGCGGACCGGAAGTGCGCAACCGGAAGTGAGCCTGGCGTGCGCTCCACTAACATCATTGTGCGCTCCAGGCACTGAACTATGACAAGAAGGGGGCGTAGATAAGAGACGCCAGTGTGTGTGTATGAATACTAATGAGTGGGATGGATTGAGAGGAGATACAAGGTGATGACTAGGTTACCATAGTAACCGCTAGAACGTAGTTACAGGAGGTGCCAGAGAATAATGTAGAGAAAGTTCAGTGCTCTGGTGACGGTGATTTCAAGACAATTCACAATTGTTGGTTCTGAAATAGAGATGAAAACACATTAGTATACGGTATGCAAGTTTAAATACATAGTATGTTTATCATATAGACCATACCGCCTCGTATCCCAATAATAATATCATATGATAGCCCATAGATTAGTTCATAGATTGCAAAAATGGTTATGATGGAAGAAAGGATTGTATATCATAGTCCTTATTTAACCCCTTCGGCGCCAGGGTATTGAGCTCATGGATCCAGTAGGCCTCTCTTCTTTTTAATATATTGATCCGGTTGCCCCCCCTGCGTGACGGATGAATTTGTTCTATAACTTGAAACTTTAGTTGTGCAATAGTGTGTCCAGCAGTGATGAAATGATGAGGGACCGGAAGGAGCATATTTTTACATCTGATAGTAGATTTATGTTTGGATATCCGATCCCTTATATGCTGTGTAGTTTCCCCCACATATAGTAAGCCACAAGGGCATTTAATGATATATATCACAAAAGAGCTATCACAGGTATAATACTCTCTAATGTCATATTTTCTGCCTGTGTGGGGATGATGAAAGGTATTTCCTTTCTGAATGTTATTGCACTGTGTGCATTGAAGGCAAGGGAAGGTACCATATCTAGGATTTTTAAGAAAGCGTTGTTGACTGTAGGGACGAGGAGAGCCTATGTCTGCTTTAATTAAGATGTCACGTATATTTCTCGGTCTCCTAAAACAAGGGAGAAAAGGTTTTTTGAAAGCCTCTATGTTTGGATAGGCCGTTGTCAGAAGGTGCCAGTGGCGTCTTATTTTGGAATGTAATCGATAGGCTAAGGGATGGTAATCATGTACAAATGCGATCCGGTCGGTTATCTTTGGTTTGGGAGGGGAATTTAAATCTAAATTGTTCAATGTGTGTGATGGATAACCCCTCTCCAAAAATTTAGTACGCATCTCATTCATGCGTTCTTTCTGTACCTCCGTGTCTGAGACTATCCTCTGAACTCTCTTCAATTGCGATTTGGGGATAGCATTCTTCATTTTAGTCGGGTGAAAGCTTCCGTAATGAAGCAAGCTATTACGATCAGTTGGTTTTCTATATAGATCGGTGGAGAGGTTGCCTAGGCTATCTTTAATGACTAGTGTGTCCAGAAAATTAATCTGGTCATTGTGATGTGTCATTGTGAAACTGAGGCCTGGCCAGGATGTTTGTAATAAGGAGAAGAAGGAATCCAAGGTGTCAAGTGATCCACTCCAGATGCAAAAGATATCATCGATGTATCTCTTCCACACTATAGAATAGGTGCGGAAGAGAACATCACGATATATGACACAGTCCTCAAAATGGGCTACGTAGCAATTTGCATAAGGGGGTGCAGTGTTAGAGCCCATCGCGGTCCCCCTGGTCTGTAGATAATATTTATCCTCAAAGAGAAAAATTTTTTTTGTTAATACTTTGGACAGGAGTTCACAGCAGAGGTTAGTCTGTTGGGGATGAAATTGAGACAATTCAAGTAGCCTACGTACTGACTGGATACCCTCCTTATGAGGAATAGACGTGTATAAATCTTTGACGTCAAATGTAACAAGGATGGCATCCTTGGGAATTGGACCTAGATTATGGATAATATCCAGGAAGGCTCCTGTGTCTAGTAGGAAAGATGGTGTTGATTTTATGAGAGGTGTGAGAATTTTTTCCAAATATTTCGAGATGGGAGAGAAGATGGACTCTGTAGAGGCCACGATCGGTCTACCTGGTGGATTATTTAAGTTTTTGTGTATTTTAGGGAGAATGTAAAAGACAGGTGTGATTGGAGATTGTTTAGTTAAATAACCACAAGTTTTGTCATCCAACATTCCACTAATTTTATATTTGGATATCGTGTCCTGAATTAATAGTCTGACTTCATTAGTAGGATCATGAGGAAGTGGTTTGTAAACTGACATATCGCCAAGTTGGCGATAAACTTCACCTAAATACATGGATTTGTCTAGAATTACAATGGCTCCTCCCTTGTCAGCCGGTTTGATGATAATCTCCTTATCATCTTGTAGATTTTTGAGCGCTAGTTGATCCAGTGTAGTAAGGTTTGACGGGAAGTGAACCTTGCCCTTATTGATATCACCCCTGAGGCTCTGAAAAGTGTCATCTATGAAAGAGATGAAAGTCTCCAGGGCATGAGACCCCATGGGTGGTCTATAGTTACTCTTATTCCTGAGTCCCAGGCTGTCGGATGATATCAATGGTGAATGTGATGGTATGGATTCGTTTCTGTTATCAATAACACTGGAAAAATGTAATTTAAGTCTTAACGATCTATAGAACCTTTGAAGGTCCATATCAAGATTGAATGTATTATATTTGTAACTAGGACAGAATGAGAGACCCTTCTGTAGCATACGATATTCCGCTGTACCTAGATTTTTTGAAGAAATGTTAACTACGAGCCTCTTGTGCCTCCTCATTTATCGGTATGTAATCTGGGTATGTTAAATACTCCCACCATTCAGTGTACCTTAAGTCCTATAATAATACCCTTCTCCCATAGGATTTCTAGAATTATGCCCAGTTATCTTTGAGCTCACAGTACAGTCTCACGGTATGTTTCTCTCTTACTCAGTAGACCTTGGTTTCCACTACTATTCCCTTTTCATATACACCTTACACATATGTGCATTAATGTTTTTGATGTCTCTGCATATGTTTATGATCGATTCTGTTCGAGCAACCCAGTTTTTGTATATACTTTCTTTGTATCTATGTTTATTGCTGTTTTTTTATTTTTTTGTTTCATGCCTACAGTACACTGATGAAGGTCATAGACCGAAACGTCTATTTGTATGTACTGTACTTTATTAAATTCCATCACTTTTCTGCATCAGAATCCACTAGTGTGTGCCAAGTTTTTGTATATCACGAGTCACGGATTGGGATCCTACTTGAGCACCACCAATACCACAGGGTTGTGCCAACGGTTTTGTTCAAGATAATTACCATGGCTCCTGTCAAGTTGACCATGTTACCACCGGGAAGAACCTTTTGGCTGAGAACAGTCGAAAACGAGAGTTAAACTGGGGACATTCGTCCAAGATTGCCGGCCACATTGGTGTCAAGAAGACTCTTTCCCTGATTTCCCTCTACTATCGGTGGCTGTCCCTTTCCCTGGATGTCAAAGACTTTGTGGCCTCTCATCCATCCTGCGCCCAGAACAAGATACCAAGACAACCACCTTCCGACCTTCTGATTCCACTTCCTGTACTTTCGGCTCCGTGGCAGCACATAGCCATGGACTTTATCACCAATCTGCCTCGTTCCTCCGGTTGTACTGTCATCCAGGTGTTTGTAGACTGATTCTCAAATGGCTTCTTTCATTCCTCTTCCTGGTCTACCCTCTGCTTCCACATTGGCAAAGATTTTCATCTCCCACATCTTCAGAATTCACGGCTTCCCTCTACACATTGTGTCAGACAGAGGGGTTTAATTCACCTCCCGGTTCTGGAAAGCTCTTTGTGGACTCATGAAGGTGACACTGGACTTTTCTTCTGCCTATCACCCCCAAACCAATGGGCAGGTGGAACGTACCAACCAAATCCTTACATTCTATCTCTGTCACTTTTCTAATGCTCATCAGAACGACTGGGTCAGTTTACTTCCTTTGGCTGAGTTTGCCTACAATAACCACACCAGTGAATTATCCACCAAGTCTCCTTTCTTCATCATCTTCGGACAGCATCCCAGTGTGTCTCTACTGGTACTTCATGTCTCGGGAGTACCTGCGGCCGACTCTCTGTCCGTGGAGTTCTCCAGGGTATGGCAGGAGGCCAAAACTGCTCTTGAGAAAGCACATGACAGGATGAAACAACACACTTATAAGAGGCGCCTGGACGCTCCTCTTATCTCCCTGGTGACAAAGTGTGGCTTTCCTCCAAGTATATTCACCTCATGGTACCTTCATACAAACTTACCGTATATCCTCGAGTATAAGTCGATCCGAGTATAAGTCGACCCCCCTAATTTTGCCACAAAAAACTGGGAGAACTTATTGACTCGAGTATAAGTCTAGGGTGGGAAATGCTCCATAGATTATTCCCCCATATGGTGTCCTCAGAAGAAACTCCATAGATTATTCCCCCATATGGTGTCCTCAGAAGAAACTCCATAGATTATTCCCCCATATGCTGCCCCCCATAAGAAGCTACAGATTATTCCCCCATATGCTGCCCCCACAAGAAGCTCCATATATTGTTCCCTCATATGCTGCCCCCACAAGAAGCTCCATATTGTTCCCCCATATGCTGCCCCCATAAGAAGCTCCTTAGATTATTCCCCCATGTGCTGCCGCTGCTGCTGCTGCATGTAAAAATAAAAAAAATGACATACTCACCTCTCCGTCGCTGGGTGTCAGATTCTCACCTGTCCTGTGTCCATGGCTGCTCACCGCTATCTGCACGTCATCAGTCAGTGACGTTCAGACTGCAGGGGGCGCGGCGCTCATTAACCACGTCACCGCGCCCTCTGCTGTCTGAAGTCACTGACCGATGACAGACAGCAGCAAGCAGCCATGGACGCAGGACAGGTGAGTATCGCTGTACTTACCCGTCCTGACGCTGTCTTGAGCCCCCCAGCTTCTCCGCGCTCTCTGTTCCTGCCTTCAGCGGTCACGTGGTGCCGCTCATTAAAACTCATCAATATGCGCATATTCATGAGTTTTAATGAGCGGTACCACGTGACCGCTGAAGGCAGGAAGAGAGAGCACGGGGAGAAGCTGGGGGCTCAAGACAGCGTCAGGACGGGTAAGTATGACCTGACACATCCGCCCCCTCCGACCCCTTTGTATATGACTCGAATAAAAGTCGAGAGGGGGACTTTCAGCCCAATTTTTTGGGCTGAAAATCTCGACTTATATTCGAGTATATACGGTAGTCCTTGATACATTGGTCCTTTTGAGGTCCTCAGGCGCATTAATGATGTGGTGTACAAACTGAAGTTACCCCGCCTCGCTCCGCATTCCCAGTTCCTTCCATGTGTCTCTCCTCAAGCCTGTGGTACTCAATCAGTTTCATCCTTCCCTGGGCCTCACTCCCCATCCTGTTGGCATGGAGGATGAGTTTGAGGTGAATGACATCCTGGCCATGAAGAAGGTAAGAGAGAAGACTCTCTTCTTAATTGATTGGAAGGGCTTTGGCCCTGAAGAGAGGTCATGGAAACCACGGAAGAATATTCACGCACCCCAGATTTGTCTAAGTTTCTTTCCAGCCTTAGAAAGAGGGGGCGTAAAGGGGGGTACTGTCACACCGTGCTTACCTGGGGTTGGGACCCCGCGCCCGTAGCCACTACTTCCGCTGCCGCGGCCGCTCCCGGGGTCCCATCGGGTGCGCACGCGCACCTTTCGCACTTAGTCCCGTGGCTGCACAACGTTGCTAGAGCGCAAGGGCGCTCTTTCCTGCTCTGACTGCAGCCACGCCATCTCTATGGTCCTGAAGGACCTGAGCCAGAAGTCCCTGTGCTCTTGCCCTATATCATGAAAAAGGAGAAAGCAGTGTGTATAGTAGTCACAATCACCCATACCAATGAACAATAACATAAAAATTACTAATATAAATTTTATTTAGAAAAACACACTAATTGGACAGACTAAAGGTAAAATCAATTAAAAAAGCCGAAAGGAGGCCCACATGAAATAAATAACATACAAGTATATATGTGACAGAACCTGATTAAGTATTCGGCATGACAACATAGAAAATGTATAGAAATATTGTCAACATGAGATAAACAATATATCAAATTCCAATATGGACAGCTGACATACTCAACCTCAATAGCAGGTATAATAATCAACACACACTTGTATAACACTAAGATATCACACTAAGATAAGCCCCCTAAAAGAATCCTGGGCAGGCTACACATGCGTATGAGGGGATGAATTGGTATTTGATATGCTAATCCATAGTCCTGGAGATCATTTGGGCAACCGATTACCCTATCTAAAATACATGTGCAAAAAATGATTTTCTTGTATCAAAGAATTAGTTACTGCATATGCAGAAAAATAATAAAGGAAGAAAAAGGGGAGATGAAAAAACCTTGTTAGCACATAATAAGAAAGACAAAATAAGCCAAAATAGTTCTGTCACACCAAGAGGATGGATCCCTCATAATGAATCCCAATAAGAGATAAAACCTGTGGCCAGCATGCTGATGCAATATGGGAGCTACCCCACGTGTATCGCCACTAGGGAGCGTGGCTTCCTCAGGGGAGAAGTGGACTAATTAGTCCAAAGAGCACACTTTAAATATGAAGTAAAATTAGAGAAAATCACTTACACTCTTTGCCGTGCGTCCGATGAGACGGCGTCCGGATGTGGCAGCTGTGCTTGCGCGGCTGCCTGACAACAAGACGCCGCAACCGCGGACACCTCCATGGAGACGGCAGGCTGCGCGTGCGCAGTAGGTGAGGACCAAGAATCATGCAGGATGAGTTTGAGGTGAATGACATCCTGGCCATGAAGAAGGTAAGAGGGAAGACTCTCTTCTTAATTGATTGGAAGGACTTAGGCCCTGAAGAGAGGTCTTGGAAACCACGGGAGAATATTCACGCACCCCAGATTTTGTCTAAGTTTCTTTCCAGCCTTAGAAAGAGGGGGCATAAATTGGGGTACTGTCACGCCGCGCTTACCTGGGGTTGGGACCCCGCGCCCCTTCGCCACTACTTCCTGTGCCGCGGCCGCTCCGGGGGTCCCATCGGGTGCGCACGCGCACCTCTCGCACTTAGTCCCGTGGCTGCACAACGTTGCTAGTGCGCAAGGGCGCTCTTTCCTGCTCTGACTGCAGCCACGCCATCTCTATGGTCCTGAAGGACCTGAGCCGGAAGTCCCTGTGCTCTTGCCCTATATCAGGCTACCTCTTCCTATGGGAAGTGCCTAATTATTGTTGTGCTTCCCTGCTAGGCCTCCTTGGTCCCTGCTCGGTCGCTCTCTGTATTCGGGTCCCTTGCCTTGTGTTCTGTCGTGCTCCATAGCACACGCTCTGCCTTTGCTCTGTTCTCCGCTGTGCTTCACAGCACGCGCTCTGCTCTGTGTTCTGTCTTGCTCCTTAGCACACGCTCTGCTCTGTGCTCTGTCGTACTCCTTTGCACACTCTCTGCCTCTGCTCTGTGTTCTGTCGTGCTCCTTAGCACACGCTCTGCTCTGTGCTCTGTCATACTCCTTTGCACATGCTCAGCTGTTGTGAGCTCATCTGTTCATTCACCTTTTGTGTCCGAGGATCTCCCTCTTCTTGTGAAGGAAGGTAGTGAGGCTGATTTGGATGAAAGAAACCAAACACCTGATCAGGTGGATTGTGACTGGGTAACGGGAACTTCAGACAGGATATAAGGCAGCTGACGCCCTTCTGAGTGGCTGGTGATTTCTTTGCTGGATTCTTGGAGACCAGTCTGATTCCTGCTTCCCAAAGATAAGTTTTTGCTCTGCTACTGAACTTATTAGTTTTGGTTTTGTTTACCTTGTTTTTTGAGTTCAGCCATCCCCGGCCTGGGGTGTGCTGGATTCTTTTTCCTTGATCAGTGTTCTCTTTTGCTCTGCTTTCAGAATATTCTGAGTGCTGATATAGGGTTTGAAGTCTAGTGAGTTCAGGGTCCTTTTTGCTTATCAGTTGTGTTGGTAATATTTTTAGCAGGGTTTTCTCGGATTGCAGACAGCAGCTTTTCTGTCCTGTCCTTTTTAGTTAGCTTGGGCCCCATCGTTTGCTCAACCTATCTTTCTATCTGTGTTAGTGTTTTCATCTTGCTTCACCGTCATTACATGTTGGGGGCTGCCTATTGCTTTGGGGTCTGCTCTTGGGCAGTCAGTTTTTCCCTTTTCTCTCTTTAGGCTTATTTAGATCTCCGGCTGTGCCGAGATGTCTAGGATCACCGTAGGAACACCCCACGGCTACTGCTAGTTGTGTGATAGGATTAGGGGTCTGCAATCCGCTAGTTTCCAACCTCACTGATTTTCTGGGCTGCGCTTGTGTTTTGTTTTTTCCTCCTCGGTGACTCAATCATAACAGAATCACCAGCCATACCGCAGATTCTAGGGTACTCAAAAGCAGGAAGGAATTGTTAAAAAAAAAAAAAAAGTGTCAGAATTTTTTTTTTTGTGTGTATGTATATTTTTTCCTCTTTTTCTCTGAGGCCATAGGAGGAATATTATTTTTTTTTTATGATGGAGTTGAAGCAATTGTCTGATCGTGCGGAGCAGCTTGCTGCTGAAGTGCGAGGAATTTCTGCCTATCTTGCTCATTCACACGCTGCTGAACCAAAAATCCCCACTCCTGATGTGTTTTTTGGGGATCAGTCTAAATTTTTGAATTTTAAGAATAATTGTAAATTATTTCTTGCCTTGAAGCCTAACTCATCGGGGAACTCTGCGCAGCAGGCTAAAATTGTCATCTCCTTGCTGCGTGGCGATCCCCAGGATTGGGCGTTTTCTTTAGTACCAGATGATCCTATTCTAACAATTGTGGACGCATTTTTTCAGGCCTTGGGGTTGTTGTATGATGAACCTAATGCGATTGATCAATCTGAAAAGGCCCTGTTGGCATTGAGCCAGGGTCAAGATTCTGCAGAACTGTACTGTCAAAAATTCCGAAAGTGGGCGGTCCTCACCACTTGGAATGATGGTGCCTTGGCAGCTCTCTTTCGGAAGGGTTTGTCAGAAACCGTAAAAGATACTATGGTGGGATTTCCTGTTCCCTCTGGTCTTGACGATTCTATGTCATTAACCATTCAGGTTGATCGGCGTTTACGTGAACGTAAAACTACACAGGAAATGCTGCCACCTGTTGAACAAATGTCTGAACCTATGCAATGTGTTTTTAAACAGCAAACAAAAAGGCAGCAACACTTACCTGCCCAGGTCTACCAGGTCTAGGAACCAATGCACTGCTGGGTGCAGCCAGCCCATAAAGCAAGATGTTAGCAACACAGGTGCAAAATACCAGATTAACAGTCACTCTCCACCTACCCATTTCTGGAGGGGGTGACTGCCCAGTATACAATTGCACAATAAAGGCCCTCATAGGGTGCTGTTCACACAAGGGAACTGCATAGTGTCTGGTTCACAGCCTATTAGTCACGCCCCTACTATTCGATTAGGCGGGCTGGCCAGCACACCCTCAATGCATATCAGTGTGAACACCCCTCATACGAGACCATTTAATTTAGTGTAGGGACCCGTAAGCGTGGGGAACTTTGGCGCAGTTTACGGGCTCACGTATTTTGACCAAAATATCAGCTAATACCTCACTAATTGTGTACTTTTTGCACTACATTTTTCGGAGTGCAGCCGAGCCCAGACACGTTTGGTCTCGTATGAGGGGTGTTCACACTGGGATGCATTGAGGGTGTGCTGGCCAGCCCGCCTAATCGAATAGTAGGGGCGTGACTAATAGGCTGTGAACCAGACACTATGCAGTTCCCTTGTGTGAACAGCACCCTATGCGGGCCTTTATTGTGCAATTGTATACTGGGCAGTCACCCCCTCCAGAAATGGGTAGGTGGAGAGTGGCTGTTAATCTGGTATTTTGCACCTGTGTTGCTAACATCTTGCTTTATGGGCTGGCTGCACCCTGCAGTGCATTTGTTCCTAGACCTGGGCAGGTAAGTGTTGCTGCCTTTTTGTTTGCTGTTTAAAAATGAATTTTTGAAGACCTGAGTCTTCTTTAGTGGCTTTGCTATTTAACCTATGCAATGTGATAGAGTTTTGTCTAGGGCGCAGCGTCAGGAGTTTAGAAGACGTAATAAGCTGTGTTTCTTCTGTGGAGATGCCTCTCATATTATTTTTGTCTGCCCTAAACGAGAGAAACGTTTTGCACACACATTTGCTGTAGGTGGTGTACAACCTAAGTTTCTTCTGGCAATTACTCTGATCTGCTCCCTGTCTACATTTTCCGCTAAAGCCTTTGTGGATTCAGGAGCGGCCTTGAACCTAATGGATTTGGATTTTGCTAAACGTTGTGGTTTCCCTATGACACCTCTGCGGACGCCTATTCCTTTGAGGGGTATTGATGCTACTCCGTTGGCGAAGAATAAACCTCAGTTTTGGACCCAGGTGGTAAAGCGGGTCGCCCCAGACCATCATGAAAATTGCAGATTTTTGGTGTTGCATAATTTGCATGATACCATCGTTCTGGGGTTCCCCTGGTTGCAAATCCATAATCAAGTTTTGGATTGGAAATCTGTGTCTGTGGTTTGTTGGGGTTGTCGGTGTGCTCTTAGTGATACTCCTGTTTTCTCCACCTCTCCCCAGTCGCATGAGGTTCCTGACTATTTGCCTGATTTTTATGATGTGTTTAGTGAGAGTAAGTCTGCATCTTTGCCTCCTCATAGGAGTTATGACTGTGCAATTGAGCTGAGTCTGGGGTGTAAATTTCCCAAGGGTCGACTTTTTAACTTATCTGTACCCGAACATGAGGCTATGCGTTCTTATATTAAGGAGTCGTTGGAGAAGGGTCATATTAGACCATCCTCTTCACCCTTGGGTGCTGGGTTTTTTTTGTGGCCAAGAAGGATGGTTCATTAAGGCCCTGTATTGACTATCGCTCCCTTAACAAAATTACTCTTAAATATCAGTATCCGTTACCCCTGATTTCTGACCTATTTTCTAGAGTTGAAGGTGCTTGCTGGTTTACCAAGCTTGACCTCAGGGGGGCGTATAATCTTATCCGCATTAAGCATGGGGATGAATGGAAGACAGCGTTTAATACTCCGGAGGGACATTTTGAGTACCTGGTGATGCCTTTTGGGCTCACTAACGCCCCTTCTGTCTTCCAGTGCTTCATGAATGATATTTTCCGGGACTTTGTGGATAAGTTTCTGATCATCTATTTGGATGATATTTTGATCTTTTACAGGGATTGGGACTCTCATGTGGAACATGTTCGGACTGTGTTCCGGATTTTGTGGGAAAACTCCCTGTATGTTAAGGGATCGAAATGTCTTTTTGGTGTACAGAGGATTTCATTTTTGGGATTTATTTTGTCTCCGTCAGCTATTGAAATGGACCCGGCCAAGGTACAGGCCATTTATGATTGGGTTCAGCCCACTTCTTTGAAGGCTCTCCAGAAGTTTTTGGGGTTTGCTAATTTTTATCGTAAGTTTATAGCCAATTTTTTCTGTTATTGCCAAACCATTGACTGATTTGACTAAGAAGGGCGCTGATTTGCTGAATTGGTCTCCAGAGGCTGTTTCTTCTTTTCAGGAGCTGAAGCGGAGGTTTTGCGACAACTCGATGTCTCACTTCCATTTCAGGTGGAGGTGGATGCTTCAGAGACTGGTGCAGGAGCTGTTTTGTCCCAAAAGGATCCTGTAACATCTAAATTGAACCCCTGTGCCTTCTTTTCCCGAAAGTTCTCTCTTTTGGAACGCAACTATGATGTGGGGAATGGAGAACTGTTGGCCATGAAGTGGGCATTTGAGGAGTGGAGACATTGGTTGGAGGGAGCTAGACATCAAGTTGTGGTCCTCACTGACCACAAGAATTTGATCTACCTTGAGTTGGCTAAACGCTTGAATCCGAGACAGGCCAGGTGGGCCTTGTTTTTCACACGTTTTGATTTTGTGGTCTCCTTTCTTCCGGGCACTAAGAATGTTAAGGCTGATGCCCTCTCTAGGAGTTTTTTGGCTGATTCTCCTATTGTGACCAAGTCAGCTACCATCTTAGGTGAGGGGGTGGTTCTTTCTGGCATCTCGCCCGATTTGAGACGTGCTCTGGAGAAGTTTCAGGAGGATAAGCCTGAGCGTTGTCCCAGTGGTAGGTTGTATGTTCCTGACCAGTGGAGGAGGAAAGTGATGTCTTAGGTTCATTGCTCCGCGTTGGCTGGTCATCCAGGTATTTTTGGTACTAGAGATTTGGTGAGTCGGTCTTTTTGGTGGCCTGCCTTGTCTCGTGATGTCAGAAATTTTGTGCAGTCCTGTGGGACTTGCTCCCGATCTAAGCCTTGTTCTCGTTCTAGTGGGTTGTTGATGCCCTTGCCGTTGCCCAGGAGGCCATGTACCCATATTTCATTGGATTTTATTTCTGATCTGCCTGTTTCTCAGAGGATGACTGTTATCTGGGTGATTTGTGATAGATTCTCTAAGATGGTCCATCTTGTACCACTCCCTAAGTTGCCATCTTCCTCAGAGTTGGTGCCCTTGTTTTTGCAACAGGTGGTTTGCTTGCACGGGATTCCTGAGAACATTGTATCAGACAGAGGAGTTCAGTTTGTCTCTAGATTCTGGAGAACCTTTTGTTCCAAGCTGGGAATTCAGTTGTCCTTCTCCTCTGCATTTCACCCTCAGACCAATGGGCAGACGGAGAGAACAAACCAGACTTTGGAGGCTTATTTGAGATGTTTTATATCTGCTGATCAGGATGATTGGGTCTCATTTTTACCCTTGGCCGAGTTTGCTTTAAATAATAGAGCTAGTTCTGCCACTTTGATGTCACCCTTTTTCTGTAACTTTGGGTTTCATCCTCGATTTTCTTCAGTGCAGGTGGAGTCTTCTGCCTGTCCAGGGGTAGACACTGTGGTGGAAAGAATGCAGCAGATTTGGGACCAAGTGGTGGATAAGTTGTCTCTTTCCCAGGAAAAGGCTGTCATGTCCCGCCATGTCTGTCATGTCTGCCCTGTCTGTTTTCTCTCAAGAACTCCTGGAGCGATGTGCATGCGCATATCTTGTCTGCGATCCTGCATGTTCCCTAGAGCAGTGTGCACACTTACCTCGTGTCTGAGCTGCAGGATGCCTGCATTTTTGCCCTGCCTTCTGTGATCTTCTCGTCATGTCTAGAATCCCTGATCATGTGTTCCTGCCTGGATCCTGCACTGTCTGGTTCTGCAATCATCTCGTCATGTCTGAAACGCTGATCATGTGACCTTTCCTAGGATCCTGCACTGTCTGGTTCTGCAATCATCTCATCATGTCTGAAACGCTGATCATGTGACGTTTCCTAAAGATCCTGCACTGTCTGGTTCAGCAATCATCTCGTCATGTCTAGAACTCTGATCATGTGACCTGTCTAGGTTTCAGCACTGGATCTGCAGTCGTCTCGTCATGCCTGGAACTCTGATCATGTGACTACGCTCTGTTATCCTGTGGATCTGATCCCGGAAGTGCTCCCCTGGTCCTGACCTGGAAGAGGTGGTGCTATGCCCTATATCAGGCCGCTCCTTCCTATGCTCTGGGCCTGAGTATTGTGTGGTGTCCCTACATGGCTGCTTGGTCTGTGGGGCGCTCCCTCTATTCTGTGCCCTTGCACTCTGCTCTGTCGTGCATCTCTGCACACGCTCCGTGCTCGTATTCCGTCTCTTGTCTTGTCTAGTGTTTGTCCTTCGTGCCATGTTCTGTCCCTGCTCTGCTTTGCCTTGTAGTCCTTGTTTGCTCTGATTCTGTTCCGTGTTTCTGTCCTTGTGTCATGTCTCGCTCTGCTTTGTGGCTTCAGGTACCCTGCCTCTGTCTCTGTCCCTGGCGTGTCACTACACGTGCAGGCCTCCGCTCTGAACCTCTCCCTGGTGTGTCTCTACACGTGCAGGCCTCTGCTCTGAACCTGTCCCTGGCGTGCCTCTCTGCACGCGCAGGACTCTGCCTTGCCTGTCCCTGGCGTGCCTCTCTGCACACGCAGGACTCTGCCTCGCCTGTCCCTGGCGTGCCTCTCTGCACGCGCAGGACTCTGCCTCGCCTGTCCCTGGCGTGCCTCTCTGCACGCGCAGGACTCTGCCTCGCCTGTCCCTGGCGTGCCCCTCTGCACGCGCAGGACTCTGCCTCGCCTGTCCCTGGCGTGTCTCTACACGTGCAGGCCTCGCTCTGTGCTCTGTCTAGTCCCAAGGTCCTCCCTTGGCCCGGCTCTGGGCTTCGGCCTATGCTCCACTGCTAGACTGTCCCTGTCCCTGGCATGCTCTTTGCATGCGCAGGTCTCTGCCTCGTTCTTTGTATTGTCCCTGATGTTTCGTGCGCCCTTGCACTATTCACACTAGGCTTTGCCGTACTGGCTGTACGTGTCTCTGTCCTGTGTCTTTGCCTAGCCCTGCCTTGTGGCTCCGTGCCTCTGTGCACGTGCCTGGTCACCTGTGCCTACCCGGTGTGCCATAGCCATGCCGCCTCTAGCCGTGCTCGCCTGTGTGCCCCAGCCGTGCCCCGTCCAGTGCTATAGTGGTCTGGCTGCGTGGCCCCGCAGCGGTGCCGCCTCTAGTCGTGCCCGCTTGCAACTGCCATCGTCAGTACCACCTGCCGGTGCTCCCAGCCGTGGTCTCTGTGCTCCCTTGCACTCACACTGGTTCTCGCACTGTGCCTTTTCGTGCTACTCTTGCACAAAGCCTTTGTCTCCTTTTGCTCCTTTCTGTACCCTAGTTTGCCTGCCGGATTCCATAACCTGCCGACCGCTGCCAGAGGTCCGGACCTAGATGACTGCGGCCTGCCGTCCGGAGCTGATGTCCGTAGCCAGATACCTGGACCCTGTCGGTCGATGCCAGCACCCTGGATTCCGATGCCATTGAACCTGCTCCATTCCTGGCATGCCCCTTGCCCACCGTCCTGTGAACCTGACCCGTCCATGGCTTGCCCCTTGGCATGCGCAGGCCACCATCCGGGCTCACGTATTTTGGCCAAAATATCAGCTAATACTCCACATTTTTTAATGTGTTTTTTGCACTTTTTATTCAGGGTGCAGTTGGGCCCATTTGGTCTTGTAAACTGCGGTGTCTGTACACATGGCATGCATTTTGATAGCACTGGGCCAGCCCGCCTGAGCTAATAGAAGGGTGTCACTACTAGACTGGCCTGGATGCTGTGCATGGCCATAGTGTGAACAGCGCCGCATACAAGTTTTTGCTGTGCATTAACATACCAGGCAACCGCCCCCTCCACATATTGGTAGGTTGCGAGCGGTTGTTTTATATCAGTATTCATGCACCTGTGTTGCCATCTTAACTATATGGGTCCACTGCATCCTGATAGTGCATTTGTCTAGAGGCCTGTACGGGTAAACCTCTTTGCTCTTTTTGCTATTTTATATTGGTGGACTTTCAAGTCCTCTTTTTGTGCTTTATCAGTTGTTGTATGACGAACCTAATGCTATTGATCAGGCTGAAAGGACCCTGTTGGCATTGAGCCAGGGTCGAGATTCTGCAGAATTGTACTGTCAAAAATTCCGAAAGTGGGCGGTCCTTACTACCTGGAATGATAATGCCTTGGCAGCTCTCTTTCGGAAGGGTTTGTCAGAAGCCGTAAAAGATACTATGGTGGGATTTCCTGTTCCCTCTGATCTTGACGATTCTATGTCATTAGCCATTCAGGTTGATCGGCGTTTACGTGAACGCAGGACTGCACGAGAGGTGTTGCCACCTGTTGAACAAGTGTCTGAACCTATGCAATGATAGAGTTTTGGCCAGGGAGCAACGTCAGGAGTTCAGAAGTCGTAATAAGCTGTGTTTTTTTGTGGAGATGCCTCGCATATTATTTCTGTCTGTCCCAAACGAGAGAAACATTTTGCACACACGTTTTCTGTGGGTGGTGTTCAACCTAAGTTTCTTCTGGCAATTACTCTGATCTGCTCCCTGTCCACATTTTCCGCCAAGGCTTTTGTGGATTCGGGAGCAGCCCTGAATCTAATGGACTTGGATTTTTCTAAACGTTGTGTATTTCTGATGACACCTCTGCAGACGCCTATCCCTTTTGGGATTTATTTTGTCTCCGTCAACTATTGAAATGGACCTGGCCAAGGTACAGGCAATTTATGATTGGGTTCAGCCCACTTCTTTGAAGGCCCTCCAGAAGTTTTTGGGTTTTGCTAATTTTTATCGGAAATTTATAGCAAAATTTTCTAGTATTGCCAAGCCATTGACTGATCTGACTAAAAAGGGTGCTGATGTGTTGAATTGGAGGCTGTTTCTTCCTTTCAGGAGCTGAAGCGAAGATTCACTTCTGCCCCGGTTTTGCGGCAGCCTGATGTCTCACTCCCGTTCCAGGTAGAGGTGGACGCTTCTGAGATTGGTGCAGGAGCTGTTTTGTCCCAAATGGATCCTGTAACATCTAAAATGAATCCCTGTGCTTTCTTTTCCCGAAAGTTCTCTCCATCTGAACGTAACTATGATGTGGGGAATCGGGAACTGTTAGCCATGAAATGGGCATTTGAGGAGTGGAGACATTGGTTGGAGGGAGCTAAACACCAAGTCGTGGTCCTCACTGACCACAAGAATTTCATTTACCTGGAGTCGGCCAAGCACTTGAACCCTAGACAGGCTAGGTGGGCCTTGTTTTTTACACGTTTTGATTTTGTGGTCTCTTTTCTTCCTGGCACTAAGAATGTCAAGGCTCTGGGGCAGTCAGTTTTTCCCTTTTCTCTCTTTAGGCTTATTTAGATCTCCACTCCACGGCTACTGCTAGTTGTGTGATAGGATTAGGGGTCTGCAATCCGCTAGTTTCCAACCTCTCTGATTTTCTGGGCTGAGCTTGTGTTTTGTTTTTTCCTCCTCGGTGACTCAGTCATAACACTCAGCTCCTGCCTTGTGTCCTGTCATGCTTCTTAGTACACCTTCTGCCTTGCCTTGTTCTCAGGCATGCTTCCCAGCGCGCTCTATGTTTAACCTTGTACTCTGGCGTGCTTCCTTGCACACACCCTACTTTGCCTGCACTCGGGCGTGCTTGTCAGTGCGCGCCATACGTGCTCCCGTGTACTCGTCTTGCACTAACCAGTATCTAGCGCACTCCCGTGTACTCACTCTGTATTGTCCTCGTGTCTCCTGTGAGCCGGCCACCTGGTTCCAGCAGTCGTGGTACTTTACCCCCCTTGGGTCTGCCCCGTATAGGGGGTGGTCCTCACTAGGTTAGCTCACCCTGGGTGGGTTGGTGCCACGACCCAGAGGTTCCACTCCAGGAGTCGTCACAGGCAACAGCCAATTTCAAGTCCAAATCCAGATTACGATAGAAGCTCTCCATGCCAAGATCCATCTTGCAGCTGTATACAGCAGCAAAAGTTGAGGATTTCTTCTGTACAAGGGTCTATATACAGAATTTCCACGAGACACACCCATTGGACGTGGCTTGTGTCAAGGAAATTCTCCTGGAAAAGCATTGTCCTATCAAATGCATGTGCATAAATAATGCAAACATATGCAAAAATGCATGCAAATGACGCTTTTTTTGGCGTGATAGTAAGCTGATGTGGTTAAAAAAAGCTGCGTTAGCATGCGTTTTGGCATGTGTTTGTTCATACAGATGGTGGTAGCTGGTGATGGTGCCCACTGCTCTGGTGGTAGCTTCTCACGCTACGCCACCCACTCGAACACAGTCAAAAAGGCCTCCACATCATCACCAGGGTCATTTTTTGCATAGCTCGTCTTACAGTCTTCCTGACATATGTGTAATTGCCTAGACTTGGGGGAGGGACTGTCGACCTTCCACGAATTGCCTCTGCCAGTAAGTCAATCTGCTGCTGATGTTGCTGGTACTGATGCTGCATTTGTTGTGTAAGCAACTTACTGGTCTCCTGTTGCACCATCTGTTGCTGCTGTAATTGCTGCTGATGTTGTAGCTGCTGTGCTTGTAGCAGATGTTTGAGCAGGTCCTCCTCCATCTTGCCTGACATCTATGCTGGCTTGTGGCCAAGTAAGGGGGTGGCGGAGAACCGCATTGCTTCCACTCTCTCCTATGTGCTGGTCTCGTGCACTCTATGTGGTACCCGGAGGGTGTACCTGTGTATTAATGCCTTACTGTGAAATGTCTATGTGTATTGTTGATGTGCTATGTTTGCATTGTTTTACTGTGTGGAGTTCCCTTTAATTGTCTATGCGTTCACTATGTACTGTCATATGTTAATTGCTGCCTGTATATAGTTTAGGGAGAGAAAAGGGTTAAGGTTGTGGGCTGGACCAGCAGCCTCAGGGTAGCAGGAAGTTCCAGCTTCCAGTCAGTGTCCTGGGCAGCAGGGCCGGTTTTAGGCAAAGTGGGGCCCTAGGCAAAGATTAAAATGGGGCCCCAAAAGCTAACATATTGCACATCACACAGAAGCATTTCGGTTGTATTTATATGCGCTGAGTTCAGGCCGCTAAATGAGTGTGATCGACAATATTGAAGTCGTTCAACACTTGTTTCCCGGCCTCTTTCCACCGTCTGAGAAAGAATGATGGGGACAGAACAATCACTAATGGATCACTAACAAATCACCATACAGTATCATGTTATCAGCAGCACATCTACAGTTTACACCCCATAGTCCTCCATATAATATAATGTGCCCCATAGTCCTCCATATAGTATAATAAACTCCTCAGTTCTCCATATTGCATAATTCACTCCCCATAGTCCTCCATATTTTATAATACACTCCCTATAGTCCTCCATATAATATAATGTACTCCATAGTCCTCCATATAGTATAATACACTCCTCAGTCCTCCATATAGTATAATACACTCCCCATAGTCCTCAATATAGTATAATACACTCCCCATAGTCCTCCATATATTAAAATACACTGCTCAGTCCACCATATAGTATAATACACTCCTCATAGTGCTCCATATAGTATAATGCACCGCCATAGTCATCCATGTAGTACAATTCACTTCCCATAGTATAATGCACACCATAGTTCATCATATAATGTATTCCCCATAGTCCTCAATACAGTATAATGCAGCCCACATAGAGCATAATGCAGCCACCCCACAGATTATAATGCAGCCCCGCCATACAATATAATGTAATCCCCATAGAATATAATGCAGCCCCCCTCTTATAGTATAATGCAGCCACCCCTTAGAGCATAATGCAGCTACCCCTCAGAGTATAATGCAGCTATTCCACAGAATATAATGTAACCCCCCACAGAATATAATGCAGCCCCTCCATAGAATATATGGCAACCCCCTCATAGAGTATAATGCAGCCCCTTATATAGTATAATGTAGCCCTTCTCATATAGTATAATGCAGCCCCCATAGAATATAATAAAGCCCCCATACAATATAATCTAGCCCCCACAGATAATGCTGCCCCCCCATAGAATACAATGTAGCCTCCTCATATAGTATAATGTAGCCCCCTCATAGAGTATGATGCAATCACCGCCCATAGAATATAATAAATATAATACAGCCCCCCATAGAATATAATGTAGCCCCAAATAGAATAAAATACTGCCCACCTCCCCATAGAATATAATGTAAGCCCCCATATTATATAACACAGCCTCCCCCATAGATTATAATGTAAAATGTACCCCCTTGGTATATAACTCAGCTGCATAGTATAAAGCACAGCACCACCATGGTATATAGAACAGCCCACCATGGTATATAGCACAGTACCACATGGTATATAGCACAGCCCACCATGGTATATAGCCCAGCATGGTATGTAGCCCAGCACCACATGGTATATAGCCCATCATGGTATATAGCCCAGCACCACATGGTATATAGCCCAGCACAGTATACAGCCCAGCATAGTATACAGCCCAGCACAGTATACAGCCCAGCATAGTATATAGCCCAGCACAGTATAGAGCCCAGCATAGTATAGAGCCCAGCATAGTATACAGCCCAGCATAGTATATAGCCCAGCATAGTATAGAGCCCAGCACAGTATATAGCCCAGCACAGTATACAGCCCAGCATAGTATATAGCCCAGCATAGTATATAGCCCACCATAGTATACAGCCCAGCATGGTATATAGCCCACCATAGTATACAGTCCAGCATGGTATACAGCCCAGCACAGTATACAGCCCAGCATGGTATATAGCCCAGCATAGTATGCAGCCCACCATAGTTTATAGCCCAGCATGGTATATAGCCCACCAATGCCACAATAGTATATAACCCAGCACAGTATACAGCCCAGCATGGTATAAAGCCCACCAATGCCACCATAGTATATAGCCCAGCACAGAGTATAGCCCAGCATAGCATATAGCCGCTCCCCCCCAGAATGGCCCCACAGTCCAGTACTCACACTGATATATTAAAAAAAACCAAAAAACTATTCTCACCTTCTCCTTGTGCCCGCGCTGCTGGCTGCTCCTGTCTCCTGCTCTGCCGGCACACAGTGAGAGTGCGATGATGTCATCGCGCACCCGCTGTGTCAGAGGCAGAGCGGGGAATGATGGGAGAGGGAGCGTTGGCTGACGCTCTCTCCTCCATTATTGCTTTGAACTGTACTGGCAGTCACCGGTATAGTTCAATGCGGTGGCGGGGGGAGTCGGCACTGGGGGAAAGCGGGCCCCCTGCTTCAAGGGGCCCTATAGCAGCTGTGTGATGTGCCGCTAGCTGGGGGCCCCTGGGGGAGCGGGGGCCCTAGGCAGCTGCCTGGTCTGCCTGCCCCTAACGCCGGCCCTGCTGGGCAGGCTTCCCTGGGCAGGTGCTCAGCAGTGATCGGAAGCTTTTTTTTGTTGTGTCATAACCTACGTATTGACACAATTTTGCTGGCCCTCTCAAAAAAAATAAAGGCTACATATTGAACAGTGTGGTATCTCCGTCAGACGCCTCATCTATCTGTGGGATGCAAAATGTGGCATTTGAGGGCTCCATTCAACTGTTTTTGCTGGGTCTTATTGTATTTCTAAACACTATTTTACTGTAAAAAACAAAACAAAAATACAGGCCACATATTTAACAGTGTGGTATCTCCGTCAGACGCCTCTTCTGTCTGTGGGCTAAAAATTGTGGCATTTGAGTGCTCCATTCAACTGTTTTTGCTGTGTTTTACCCTATTTCTATACATTATTTTGATGTAAAAAAAAATACAGGCCACATATTTAACAGTGTGGTATCTCCGTCAGACACCTCATCTATCTGAGGGCTACAAATTGTGGCATTTGAGGCCTCCATTCAACTGTTTTTGCTGTGTTTTTCCCTTGTTATTGACACCAGTTTGCTAAAAACAAAAAAGTTCATGTCCTTGCCCCAGTGCAGCCTTCAGTTGTCCATACCCCAGTCATTGGAACGCAAGCGGAAATATGCAGCCAAGGCCCCACAGTACTAAATTCACACATTTCTCGTCTGCTTGCGCTCAAAATGTTGCCTTTTAGGCTCATGGAGATGGAAGCTTTCCACAACCTGATGGCGGCGGCCGTCCCAAGGCACTCGGTCCCCAGCGTCCACTATTTCTCCCAGTGTGCCGTACCAGCATTACACAAGCACGTGTCCCACAACATCACCCATGCCCTGAACAATGCTGTTACTGTAAAAGTCCACCTAACCACGGACACGTGGTCAAGTGCTTGTGGACAGGGGTGGTACATCTCACTGACAGCACACTGGGTTAACATAGTAGAAGCCAGGACCCAGGCAGACCTTGGGATGGAACACGGCCTCCCGACGCCAAGGATTGCGGGCCCTACGTCAATCAGGGTTGCCCCCACTGTGTACAGCTCCTGCTCCTCCTCCTCCTCTTCATCCTCCATCTCCGAAATGAGCACATCAGTCACAAGTTGGAAGCACTGCAGCACTGCCTCAGCAAAGCGGCAACAGGCTATGCTGAAACAAATATGCTTAGGTGACAAACCATACAATGCTGAAGAGTTGTGGACAGTTCTGAAAGAGCAGTCAGATCTGTGGCTTGCACTGCTGAACCTACAGCCAGGCATGGTCATGTGTGACAATGGCTGGAACCTGGTGGTGGCTCTGAGGCGAGCTCACACACGTACCATGCCTGGTCCATGTGCTTAACCTCATTGTTCAACGGTTTCTCAAAAGCTACCCGGAGCTGTCAGATCTACTTGTGAAAGTACGCCGCCTGTGTGCCCATTTTAGAAAGTCAGCTACAGCTTCATCTGAACTTGCTGTGCTTCAGTAGCGTTTGCATCTTCTGGCTCTCTGACTGGTGTGTGTTGTCCCCACCCGTTGGAACTCTACACTGCAGATGTTGGAATGGATTTCTGAGCAGAAGAGGGCAGTTGTTGATTACCAGCATCAACAAGGCCGTCGATATTCAGTTCAGACTCCACACATAAGACCTCAGGAGTGGACACGGATGTCAGACAAATGTACCATCCTACAAAACTTTGAGTACTCCACCAAGATGGTGAGCGGCGATGATGCCATAATTAGCGTCACCATCCTGCTTCTCTGCATTCTGAAAAGCTCTCTGCTCACAATGAAAGAGGATGCATTGAAAGCGGAGCATGATGAGATGGAGCAAGGAACCATACAGGGTGATTACACACAGCCCAGCCTCATGTCATCGCAATGTGGAATGGTTGACAATGAGGAGGAGGAAGAACAGGAGCTAATTTCAAGCGCTATGGACTGTACTACAAGCAAAATTGTCATATTGTCTGTTCAGAGTGGATGGCCTGAGGACAGGGGAAGGAGGAGGAGGACAGCATGGTCAATTGTCCTCTTGGTGAGGATACGGAAGTCTTGCCTCTTAGCAGTCGGGCACACATGGCTGACTTTATGTTGCGCTGCCTTTTCCGTGACCATCGCATTATCAAAATTTTTGCTGACACTCATTACTCGTTGGTGACACTTCTAGACCCATGCTACAAGAATAACTTTCAAACTCTTCTTCCAGAGGCAGGCAGCTATACTAAAATGGTGTAGTACCAGGGGGCCATTGTTGCGGAATTGTTAAAAAAAATTCCCATCTGAAAATGCAGGCAGCAGAGATCACAGTTCATTGGATAACCAAGGAGTACAGGCAAGAGAGACACATCTCCAAACCAGCTGAGGCAGGGGAACACTTACAAATTACTGAGAGAGTTTTCTCAGACCCTCACATCTCCCTGGCCCAGAGGCGCAGGATACTGTCACAAGGAGTGCAAAGTTTGGGAAAATGCTGAGTGAGTACCTTGCTGACTGTACAAACGTCCTCTGTGCCTTTTAATTATTAGGTATCCAAGCTAGACATTGTGGCATGAACTGACTCTCTATGCCTTGGAGGTCCTGGCCTGCCCTGCCACTAGCGTTTTGTCAGAGCGGGTTTTTAGTGCCGCTGGTGGATTTACAACTGATAAGTGCATTTGCCTGTCAACTGAAAATGCTGACAGGCTGACTCTTATAAAAATTAACAAGGACTGGATTGGGCCAGACTTCTCTACACCACCGAATGATAACAGCAAAGCATAACCTCCAATACAGTGTGTTTTTTGTAGAGGTGTATTCCCATGCACCTCTTCACACCCACACATGGGTATACACCTCCTGATATTGGCTATTTGGTGTTATCCTCCTCCTTCTCCCCATCTTCATCATTCACCACCATTAGGTCACCATAGTGACCGTGGTCCATGTGGCGCCACTGAGGCTTCAGTCGCCACAGAGGTACTGCACCTTCTCCTAAGGTGTAGTGCCCCACCATCCAGGTAGGCTGGGAACTCCTTTCCGCATTCCAAAACCTGCACCCCACACACAGGATAGGTCAGCAGGGACCCATCCATGCTTTATGCTGGAAAGGTCATAGGGTGCCTTTTGTGGTCCCTGGCTTTGTAACACGAGAGGTGCTGGGGAGGCAGGTGGAGTTAGATATAAAAGAGAGGGAAGGTGTAGGATTTCAAGTCAGTCTGGGGTGAGTCCCAGAGAAGGAGGTCAGTCAGACGAGGGTCTGAGAGAGAGAGAGAGAGAGCAGGCTGACAGCAGGTCAGCCTGAGAGGAGCTCAAGGCGGAGGAAGGCAGTCAGTCAGGAGAGGCTGAGGACTGGTCTTAGTGGAACGAGCTCCATAGGGAAGGTAGAGAAGGAGAAAGAGACGTAGACTGGAGACCACAGATTCCATAAAAGAGATAGAACAGATCGTAACGAAGGAGAATAGAAGGACGGTGGGAAGCTGGTTGAAGAAAGATAGAGAACCCTTCCAGTCCAGAGAGCGCAAAGGCCGGGGCCTGGTCCCCGAGGTTGATTGGATCTTTATGTCCGGCAACAGACACCGGAGGAGTAGTGAGCCGCTAACGCCTTGCTCCCATCATAGACTTGGGATACAACAGCAACTGAATAGAGAGCCGGGACGCAGTGAGGAGTCCCCGAAGCAGGCTACAGCTGTCTGTCATACAAGTAAAGACTAGAACACCTAGAGAGAGGCATTCCAGGGTAACTAAGTACTGGAGTGCTTCGCACCTAAAGGCGCATTGGAGGAGTCATTCAGTAAGGTACATGTTGGCGGAGTGTGGAAGGGAGAATCCTATCCTGCCTGAAGGTTGGCTGGAGCCCAGACCTGGAGAACACCATACTGAGGCAGGCAGTTGTGTGAACTGCAAACAGTGAGTAAAGCTTTGGAACCGCATACTCTGGTGTCCTCCAGTTATTCCAGCACCGCTACATCTGGGTAACAACATCTATGCCATTCTGCGCCTCTCCTCATCCATTGCACCTACACTACCCTGGGACTACAGCTCCACCTGTGGGGAGCGACACCATCTTTGCTGCACCACACCATCAGTCCCAGTGGATCTGCATGCAGTGTTGGCTCAATATCTTACTTGCCAAACACCACGGGTGGCGTCACGAACTATTCATATAAACTTTAACACCATTAACATCACCACCATTGATATTGGGCGCCCAGGGCCACGGACCGGGTCTTCGCTGCTGTGACTCATTCCCGCCTTGACACCGGCCCGGTACCGAGTACCCCGCTGTCCTGGGTGTGCGAGGGCGACCCAATTTTGGCGTCACGAACAGGATGACGAGACCCGATGCCATTGGGTTCTGTGTGCCTTGGATTTACAACTTTTGAAAATGTGCAGATGACCAAATTTAATAGACTGTAAAATGGACATTAGAAATGGCCGCTAGCGCAGAGAAGAAGGGCGTGAAGAGATGGGAGGTCCAAAGAAAAGACTGCGAAGAGTCTTGGGCCATCCCTGCCTGAATTACTATGTGACCGATGCATGGCCCACTGTTGTGAGTTCATTTTCCCCTTCACCATTGAGGTCTGATGAACTCTCTCTTCTGGTGAAGGAAGGTAGTGAGGCTGATTACAAAGCACCTGAGCAGAATGATGATGACTGGGTGACTGGGATTGCTGACTGGATATAAGGCAGCCGACGCCCTTCTGCCTTGCGGGTGATTACTCTGAGGGATTCTTGGAGACCAGTCTGATTCCTACTCCTCAAAAGCTAAGTTTTCTGCTCTACTTTTTGCATTTGTGTTTTGGTTTTGTTTTGCCTTGTTTTTCTGGATTTCTACCTTTCCCTGCTGGGTGAGCTGAATTCCTTTTTGCTCTGTCTTCAGATAATACCTGAGTACTGATATAGTCTTTTTGAAGCCTAGCGTCTTCAGGGCTTTTTTCCCTATCAGTCTGTTGGCTCTTGTTTTTGAGAGGGTTTTGGCAGATTGCTGACAGCAGCTTTTCTATTCTGTCCTATTTAGTTAGCTTGGGCCCATCATTTGCTCAGCCTATCTTTCTATCTGTGTGAGTGTTTTATCATCTTGCTTCACCGTCATTATATGTTGGGGGCTGCCTATTGCTTTGGGATCTGCTCTGGGGCAGTTTAGATTTCCCTTTCTGTCTTTAGGCTATGTAGTTCTCCGGCTGTGATCGAGGGGTCTAGGGCACCGTAGGAACCCCCCACGGCTACTGCTAGTTGTTGTTAGGTTCAGGGGTCTGCAATCCGATAGCTGCCAACTTCTCTGGTTTTCTGGACTTAGCTAGTATTTCTGTTTTTGCCTCCTACGGTGACTCATTCATAACAGCCCACCCCCCGAGGGGTTCGTATACTGGCTTGGTATGGAGGCGCTGGAAGAAGATGCCGCCCCCGGAAGGAGGGGCAGAGAAAGCCAGTGGCGAGCAGAAGGGCGGAGCAAGAGGAAGAACGCCAGAACGCCATCTTGGAGAGCAGGGGAAGGAGGCCTGCGGAGCGCGGGGAACTGAATCTCCCTGGCGCCATGGCTGAAGGCTCCGACCCGATCTCAAGAATGAATCCCCAACAGCTGGAGGACTAGATTATCCAGCTGACACACCGCCTGCGACTGAGGCGAGAAGCGCTGTGGACATTGGGCCTGCAGCGCGCCCAGGAAGGGCCCACACCTGCCGTACCCGCAAAACCGGTACCCGCCGCTGCGACACCAGATCTTTTCCTTACAGAAGGAAAAAATTTTGTCAGCTCACCAAACCGTAGCAAATGCGGAGTCTGGAGGAATGCAATCAATCCTGGGCGGTGCAGGGAACTTGGATTACGGAAACTCTTGTAGGCACAATACTCAGGAGGTGTTCCAGCAACTTCGACCAAAGGATGGTTAAAATCAGAAGACTTTATTGCAAAAAAAAATGATTAAAAACAGAATAGAAGCATAAAAAACATATGGTTCACCATTGTGACAGACGCTTACGCGTTTCGGACTGGAGGGTCCTTACTCACAGCTTAACATCTTACAAATAAACATATACCTATGATACACTTGCTGGCTGAAGTAAAGTGGGAGGGAAAAAAAAAAAATGGGCGGAGGTCCACAAAAGCAGGAAGGGAGGATTTTCTCCACCATACCATAACGCATTGAATCTGAACATGGAGGAAATCGCCACATCATCTTAATCATATATATAAAAAAGATCAGATTTTAAATTCATGCCTGCAGGATATCGTGTTTTTAACTTAAAAATCCACATTGCTTCTTTACGCTGCAATTCCTTTTTTCTATCACCTCCCCTCTTGGGGTTTGGGACAGTTTCTATTATATTAACCCTACAAGTACTGACATCTCCTCCATGTACAGAAATAAAATGCTGAGAGGCTCCCGAGGGACTCCTTGTAGTTTTATTACATGAATCATAAAGATGTTCAGAAATCCTTTTACGAGGAGAACGTGTGGTGTTACCCACATATTGAATACAGCATGTTTCACATGTTATTAAATAAATAACATATGTGGAACTACAGTTAGCAAACATATTTATAACATATTCATTTTTTGTAACTGTGGATTTAAATGTAGACGTATTATACATGTATTTACATAAACCACATGATCTTATTCCACAACGATAGCTACCAGAGACAGATAACCAACTTGAATTATTGTCTAATGAAAAACGCAAAGTGTGATCACTGGGGGACAAAATATTCGCAATTATAGTTCCTTTTTGATGAACAAAACTCTATTCATACTGTCCAAGATTAGATTCCACCTGTGAATGAATATTCAGAAAAATCTTTTTCAGACCAGATTATTTTAAAAAATTTGTATGAAATGTCAGAAGAAGAAAAAAATTTTTTGGACATAAATGACCGTCTGTTTGGAAACAGGGTTCCGAATCCTACTTATTACCCAATGCAGTCACGTAGCACAGTGATGGAGGAATTTCAAATAGTGGTGGAAAGTGAACTTACCAAACTGGCATCGGAAATCAAAAATCAGAATAATAAAAAAAACTTAACAAAAAAACAAAAAAATGCATTGGAGGAATTGAAGAAAAATACTAACATTGTTATAAAAAGTTCAGATAAAGGTGGATCTACTACTATACTGGATACCGGTCTTTATGACCAAGAAGTGCTTAAGTTGCTTCAAGACAGTGTTGTGTACAAGCCATTAATGAAAGATCCTACAGAGGAGATAAGAGTTTTTTTTAATGAAAATTTTGGAAGAAGGACATTTGATGGGTTTTCTTACTAGTCAGCAATTGGAATTTATGAATCCACCTTTCCCCAAAATTCCTCTTTTTCATGCCTTGCCCAAGGTTCATAAGGGGGTATTTCCCCCACCTATGCGGCCTATTGTATCTGGAATAGGGTCATTATTGGAGAATTTGGGGGAATGGTTGGATGCACGACTTCAACCACTAGTATTGAGATCACCCAGCTATATTAAGGATAGTAAACATGTGTTACGTGTAATGAAGAACATTAAGTGGAATAGTAATTATACATGGGTTACTGCAGATATTGCTACACTGTATTCATCTATACCTCATCATCTAGCTATTCGTGCACTTCAGGATCAGTTGCTTAAATATACTAAATACAGGGTGGAATTGCAGCAATTTATTTTATCTGTAACTGAATTTTTGTTAAAAAACAACTATTTTATGTTCAAAAGGAAAAGCAATTTGTTCCTTCAATTACAAGGATGTGCGATGGGGGCGAAATTTTCCCCATCGCTTGCAAATATATTTGTTACTTGGTGGGAGGAAGAAAAAATTTATGGTCAGGAAAATATATTTTATGGATCATATAGAATTTTTTGGAAGATTTATTGATGATCTGATAATAATATGGAAGGGTGATCCAGATAATATAAAAGAATTCATAAAATTCCTTAATATTAATAATCATAATTTAAAATTTACATATCATATGAATAAGGAACGAATTGTTTTTCTTGACATGATGTTGATTGGAAATGAAGCAGATTTTAGGGTTGAAGTATGTTTATATAGAAAACCGCAATCAGGTAATTCTTTGCTGCATGCTAGAAGCAACCATCCCAAACACATCATTAATAATCTCCCAGTAGGTGAATTTGTGCGTGCCAAGAGGTGCTGCACAACTGATTCATTTTACAGACAGGAATGTGAAGTAATTGACGAACGATTAAAGACTAGAGGTTATCGAAAGCGTCAAATTAATAGGGGTAAAATTGTAGCAGAAAGAAAAACAAGAGATGATTATTTGGAAATAAAATCAAAATCTAGTAATTTTCAGGAGAAACCAGTTTTTATTACTAAATGTAGTGATCAATTTAATCAAATAACGGAAATTATTAAATCAAATCTACCTATTTTACGGGTGGATCCAACTTTGAGAACTATATTGGATAAAGGCTGCAATTTTATTCCTAAAAAAGGAACTACAATTGCGAATATTTTGTCCCCCAGTGATCACACTTTGCGTTTTTCATCAGACAATAATTCAAGTTGGTTATCTGTCTCTGGTAGCTATCGTTGTGGAATAAGATCATGTGGTTTATGTAAATACATGTATAATACGTCTACATTTAAATCCACAGTTACAAAAAATGAATTTGTTATAAATATGTTTGCTAACTGTAGTTCCACATATGTTATTTATTTAATAACATGTGAAACATGCTGTATTCAATATGTGGGTAACACCACACGTCCTCTTCGCAAAAGGATTTCTGAACATCTTTATGATTCATGTAATAAAACTACAAGGTGTCCCTCGGGAGCCTCTCAGCATTTTATTTCTGTACATGGAGGAGATGTCAGTACTTGTAGGGTTAATATAATAGAAACTGTCCCAAACCCCAAGAGGGGAGGTGATTGAAAAAAGGAATTGCAGCGTAAAGAAGCAATGTGGATTTTTAAGTTAAAAACACGATATCCTGCAGGCATGAATTTAAAATCTGATCTTTTATATATATATATGATTAAGATGATGTGGTGATTTCCTCCATATTCAGATTCAATGCTTTATGGTATGGTGGAGAAAATCCTCCCTTCCTGCTATTCTGGACCTCCGCCCATTTTTTTTTTTTTTTTTTCCCTCGCACATTACTTCAGCCAGCAAGTGTATATAGGTATATGTTTATTTGTAAGATGTTAAGCTATGAGTAAGGAAAACGCGTAAGCGTCTGTCACAATGGTGAACCATATGTTTTTTATGCTTCTATTCTGTTTTTAATCATTTTTTTTTGGAATAAAGTCTTTTGATTTTAACCATCCTTTGGTCGAAGTTGCTGGAACACCTCCTGAGTATTGTACTTTTCCTGACAGACCCTGCAGAGCTCGGAGCCGCTGCCATGCCATCGGCAGCGTACTCTGTCCCCTCTTTGCCGCTGATACCGGAAGAGTTATACACAGCTCCAGGAGCTGAAGCGGAGGAAGAGAAGCTCCTGCCCGGACCTGGCGCGGCAGCGCAGGTCCCGCCAGCGACCCCTGCGGAACCAGGGCAGCTGCTGGCTCCACCGCCATCCCCGATGTCTCACCGGATCGCACCCGCTGCCGCCATGCCTACATCGGAGCAGAGGCCGCACCGCCGGGAACTCCCAGGTATATACCCCAGCCTTTGTAATGGGTGGATGGGGAGGAGGAGGAGGACCATGCTGGTGGGGGTACGGCTGGAGCCGGCATGCCGGATCCAGCATCTACAGGTCAGAGGGGGGTCTGGATGGTTTTGGGATGGTGATCTCGAGATTCCTTCACTGCCAAGTCCCCAGGCAGTTGCTTATCAGCACCAACACACTGCAGAAGCCCAAGGAGCTAGACCGCGTACCAGAACAGTGGAACCACCTATTGACGATGATACCACCTCTGAGAACATTTCCAGTTCAGCTTCCAGAACCCCAGGAGGGGATCACCAGTAGAAGAATTATAATTTTCCAAATCTCGTTACCAAGGAGGGTTTGTTGCATCAGTTGTGCCTTTGTCTTTTTGTTCATCATGCTGCCCAGTTTTTGATTGGCAGCGTTGTTTTTGAAATGGAACTGTGGAGATCATAGACGCTGATTGATCCAAAAACTTTTATTGTAAATAGTTGCACCTCTTTAGGTGCCCTTTCTTGGTTTTACATATAAAGACACTTTGCGAAGATAATGTTTTTGCATGGACACTTGTCGAAGAATGATGTCTACCTGAAGGGACAGTGCAAGAAATCCTGGCTGGGAGCAGTGTTCAGCACTTTGCAAGAATCTTTGAATGTTTTATGAAAACTTATTTGATAATGTTGTGTCTTGTGAAAGGTAAATGTCTTTTATAGAATATTTGATACAGAGAATTAGAAAAGTTTTGAGATAGAATGTGAGAATTGAATAAAGACTGAAGAATTGAAAGTGACAGGTGACAGGCCAAGTACAGATGGTCAGTGTCTTGCGTTCAGTAGAAGAAAGAAAGAAAAAGAGACTAAGTGTTGAGTATAGCACTTTGAATTAAGAATTGCACTTAAGTAAATTTTTGATACTAAGATAGTAAGTTAACCTGTTTGTAACGTTTAAGAAATGTGCCTCCTACATTAGGAAGATTAGATAAGTATTGTTGAATAGCATTTAATAATTTTTGTGTGTTCCTGTATTGTACCTTTTGTTGTCTTACAGCCCGCGGACGTGCTGTGTTTAACAGGGGGGTATGTGGCACCCCTGAGGCTTCAGTCGCCACAGAGGTACTGCACCTTCTCCTAAGGTGTAGTGCCCCACCATCCAGGTAGGCTGGGAACTCCTTTCCGCATTCCAACACCTGCACCCCACACACAAGATAGTTCAGCAGAGACCCATCCATGCTTTATGCTGGAAAGGTTATAGGGTGCCTTTTGTGGTCCCTGGCTTTGTAACACGAGAGGTGCTGGGGAGGCGGGTGGAGTTAGATATAAAAGAGAGGGAAGGTGTAGGATTTCCGGTCAGTCTGGGGTGAGTCCCAGAGAAGGAGGTCAGTCAGACGAGGGTCCGAGAGAGAGAGAGCAGGCTGACAGCAGGTCAGCCTGAGAGGAGCTCAAGGCGGAGGAAGGCAGTCAGTCAGGAGAGGCTGAGGACTGGTCTTAGTGGAACAAGCTCCCTAGGGAAGGAAGAGAAGGAGAAAGAGACATAGACTGGAGACCACAGATTCCATAAGAGAGATAGATCAGATCGTAACGAAGGAGAATAGAAGAACGGTGGGAAGCTGGTTGAAGAAAGATAGAGAACCCTTCCAGTCCAGAGAGCACAAAGGCCGGGGCCCGGTCCCCGAGGTTGATTGGATCTTTATGTCCGGCAACAGACACCGGAGGAGTAGTGAGCCGCTAACGCCTTGCTTGCTTCAAAGACTTGGGACACAACAGCAACTGAATAGAGAGCCGGGACGCAGTGAGGAGTCCCCCAAGCAGGGTACAGCTGTCTGTCATACAAGTAAAGACTAGGAACACCTAGAGAGAGGCATTCAAGGGTAACTAAGTACTGGAGTGCTTCGCACCTAAAGGCGCATTGGAGGAGACGTTCAGTAAAGTACATGTTGGCGGAGTGTGGAAGGGAGAATCCTATCCTGCTTGGAGGTTGGCTGGAGCCCTGACCTGGAGAACACCGTACCGAGGCAGGCAGTTGTGTGAACTGCAAACAGTGAGTAAAGCTTTGGAACCGCATACTCTGGTGTCCTCCAGTTATTCCAGCACCGCTACATCTGGGTAACAACATCTGTACCATTCTGCGCCTCTCCTCATCCATTGCACCTACACTGCCCTGGGACTACAGCTCCACCTGTGGGGAGCTACACCATCTTTGCTGCACCACACCATCAGTCCCAGTGGATCTGTATGCAGCGTTGGCTCAACATCTTACTTGCCAAACACCACGGGTGGCGTCACGAACTATTCATATAAACTTTAACACCATTAACATCATCGCCATTGATATTGGGCGCCCAGGGCCACAGACCGGGTCACCGCTGCTGTGACACATTCCCGCCTTGACACTGGCCCGGTACCGAGTACCCCGCTGCCCTGGGTGTGCGAGGGCGACCCTCAACAGTCACTACAAATTTTGCAAGGGTGTTTATGATGCCGGTAACTCATTTTTTTACAAATATGTTGATAAGTAACCCCCAGGGGGAAATGTTTAAGTGTATGGGCATTACAAGTATAGGAGACCAGCTCTTTTAACATGGAAAAACATTTTTAGGAGGCCATCCTTCACGTCTCTTCCGACACCACCACTAGATCACCAGAGTGAACGTGTTCCGTGATGCAACAGCCAAGTAATTTTTTTTCAAGGGTGTATATGAATCCTGTCACGTCGCCGTTGTACTCGGTGCCTGCTGCCTGGTGCTCCGACCTCAGCCGCTGGGAGGTGCCGGACTCCTATCATGGTGGTGCCGATGATAGGAGGGCTATATTCTCATATGGTCCCGCTCCTTTGACGCATGCCTCTGTCGTTGGGCATCGCCGTGTTTCTCCTGTAGGTGACGGTTGTGACAGAGAAGCGGTCCCTGCGCAGGCGTCTGCGAAGGCGTCTGGTGGGCGCAGGCTTCGCTCTTCTGTCAGAGTTGAAGTGGTTGGTGCCAGTCGTGCATCGTCATCTAGCCTGGTTCTGGGGGTGGTCCAGATTAGGTCATCAGGCTGTGAGCCTATGTGAGGTAGCCCTGTCCTTCAAATACTTTGGAGCCTGTACTGCAGGCCGCCAGATATAGTCTTGATTTCCCTAGTAATCTAGTGTGAATTACTATTTTGACTCTGACATTAGCTTGGATTTTTCGACCCTTCTACAGCCTGCTGATTTTGTACCTCTGCTGCTCGCCTGGTTTTGACTTGGACTCCTGACTCCGTTTAATAGTCCCTTCCTAGCGACCATCCTGCTCCGGTCCACTGCTCTCATAGGCAGCTACCCCTTGGGCTCCGCTGTAATTCCAGATCCCTGTATGGGGGAAAAGGGTCTCGGAGTTTCTCGAGGTGCTGTCTTACTTGCAGCTCAGACTCACAACAGACGGACATTACAACAGTACCGCTCCCTTAAAATGGGAAAACATTTTTAGGAGGCCATCCTCCACGTCTCTTCCGATACCACCACTTGATCACCAGGGTGAATGTGTTCCGTGATGCAACAGCCAAGTAATTTTTTTCAAGGGTGTATATGATGCCTGTTCCAATGTGAACTTGGTTTTCATGTGGCCATCCAGAACGTGGGTTCAAAGGCTTGGGTACATGTAACTTTGGTGCAGGGCAGACCTTGCATTCATTGCATATTCAAACAGTATGGAATTAACAAATGAATAATGTGAACTTGGTTTTCCTGTGGCCATCCAGTACGTGGGAACAAAGGCTTATTGGGGTGCATGTAACTTTGGTGCAGGGCAGACCTTGCATTCATTGCATATTCAAACAGTATGGAATTAACAAATGAATAATATGAACTTGGTTTTCCTGTGGCCATCCAGTACGTGGGAACAAAGGCTTATTGGGGTGCTTGTAACTTTGGTGCAGTCATGCCTTGTATTTGGATTGCCCGCCAGGGCAGTGGGGTACTTGGTACCGTTCCGGTATCTCAGAGGTAAGTGTCACAGTAGCGGTGACCCGGTCCGTGGCCCTGGGCATCCATGTAAAAGGGGTTAAGCGTGGCTGGTTAAAGTTTATAAGTGGATGCTACATGACGCCACCTGTGGTGCTCGGCAATGAAGGGGTTAAGCCGGCGCTGCAGGCAGATCTTCTGGGACAGATGATATAAGGCAGCAAGATGTAATAGCTCCCCACAGGTAGAGCTGTAGTCCCAGGGCAGTGAGAATAGGTGTTGAGGAAGAGGGTGCAGTGTTAGGCACAGAGATGTAGCAGTGCTGAAGGGGTTGCAGGAAGAAGGCAATGACACAACACGGTGCAGTTTCCTTTACCTTTACTTTGCTTTGCAAGCGCAGTCCAGGATCCAGATTACAGATGGAACAGGAGTTGGCCAGCCTGGAAGCAACTCAGGAATCTCTCTATGCAGATGGGTTGTGTAGTCTCCTTTCTAGCACTTATCTGAGGTACATGCAGTACTGAGTTACACTGAAGTTCCTCTTGCTTGCTCTCTTTTAGAACCCCCTCGTATGGCAGACAGCTGTAGCCTCCTTCTTCTGGCTCACACTTTGCTGTTGTTCCTCCGAGTCTTATGTGGGAACAGAGCATTTACAGCTTCCTATTCGTCCGGTTTCTGCTGCAAGAACATCAGTATCCTTACAACCTCGGATACCGGAATCTGGAACCATGCGCCACGCTAGAAGTGAGCCTGAACTCTGCTCAATCCTCCAGCTCTTCTCCTCTCGTCCACACACTTCGCCCTCCTCACACGAACTAACCTAAACTTCCCCTTCCTGGCCCCCAGAGAGCAGCTCTTCCCCCAGTTTTGGTTCAGAGCTCCCTCTGCTGGCCTGGACCTGGAGAGGGAACTGTGCTGTGTGTTGCATTTACCTGATAGAGAGACCCTTTATTGCTTCCAAGCATGACATCACACTCCCTAGGAGGAAGGTAATGTCACTGTGGTGACCATACTCCTGGGGGTGCCACATTCCCCCCTAGGGCAATTCGGTACTCCCGGACTGGAAAAAACATGCAGAACATATTAACAAATGAACAATTGTAAATGTAACAAGATTTCAAAAATGAAAAATTACAAAGCTCAAAAATAGTCCTGATGACGATTAGTCCATGCGTCAATGTCCATGGTCCATTTCCTGAGCAGTTGGTAAACTATGTACAAGTAGAGTTTTGACCACACATAGTCCTGTGGTCCAATGGTCCATCAAAAACAAAATAAGATATTCAGAGAGTTCTTACAGAGTCTCTGTAGCTACATAAACTTGAAAAGTTGCATATTTACATGTACAGTTTACATTTTCTATTTGCACTTTACTCTCTATATCTAACTGGGATCTCACCTTTTGTACTACGGGTAGATCTGCATAGCATGGGTAATTCTAATGGCCTATTTAGGTTTAGTGGGCCTGTTGCTGCTGTTGGTAAACTGGGTAGTAGCAGTCTGCGAACTCTTAGACTCACTGTGGGCATGACAGATTCACCACTAGCAGGGCGAGGATTCTCTGGCTCCACTGCTGTTGTGGCATCCGCTGTCTGAACTTCCTGATTTTCAGGGTTCTTTTGAGTCTCTGCTACTTCAGTTGCAGTAGGCTGGAGAAAGATTAGGATAGGAACTACGATGGCTTGATCCATTCTTGTCCAGTTTGCAGGAAATTCTCCGAGTACAGTGCTGACTAGAGTTGAGCGACTTTTAGTTTTTTAGGGTCGAGTTTCGTTTCATGAAACCCGACTTTTCCAAAAGTCGGATCGAGCAAAATCGGCCGACTATAGGGAAAAGTCGGGGGTCTGACCGAAACACGAAACCCAATGTAAGTCAATGGGGAATTAAAGTCGGCAGTGAGAGGAGGATAGGAAACACACCTACAGTGCCCATTTGAATGCCAAAAGCATCAATTCTTATTACTTAAGCTTGTCAACCTTAATTTACTTCATAATACTAGTTACACACTGAAAAATGGGGGTTATTTGACTACAGTTGTGGGGGGGTAGGGCTGGCTCCAGGTTTTCGTGGGCCCAGGGCCAAAGAGCGCCCCTTTAACACATACCACAACTCATGATGCTGCGATACGGCAGAGAAATAGCAGTATAGTACAATGAAAAATACTTCACTTCTTACATCTCATAACTGATATTCATTTTAAATTCTCCAATACCTCCAAAACCGGACAGTATATAACTCCATACAGTATTATGGCCAGTGCTTAGTGCGCTATACAGAGTAATGAGGCCCATATATTTCTCCATATGGAATCATTGATCCCATATAATGTTTCAAACCGTATATGATGAGCTCCACATAATGCTATAGTATATGTTGGTCCCAATGGATGAAGCTCCACTGTCTTATGGGCCCAAATTATGCTCCATATATAATGGGCCCCATTCCTACTGCTCTAGTGTATAATGGGCCCTGTAAATGCTGCTCCAGTGTCTGATGTCCACCTTTGGAATGCTCCAGTGTATGGTGGGCCCCATATATCATTCACCAGAGTATAGTGCTCCCCAAAAATTGCTGTCCCAACATTGAAAACAATTACATAAGTCTCCTTGCTAGGGAATCCCTGCACTACTCTGAACTCCTTGTCGTCCCCATCTTCCATCTCACTGCACTTGGCTGTTTAGGCCCTCCCACCGGCAGAGACACTTTTGCGTACTATGCGGTGCCCTGTGCCAGTGCCATCGCCCATGAGTATGCCTCCCCACCTGCTCAAGGAACCTGCACTTTCATCTGCACCTTCCTCTTTGTCACTGTGTAAGGTGGTATAGTATGTGGGAAGGGGAACCTGAGTTTCCTCTGGGTCAGATTCTGGCAGTGTAGAGTGCAAGGGGAATGTAGTGGTCTGGGTTAATGTACCAGCAGCATCATCCAGCAGTGGCTGGGCCTCAGTGCACTTGTGGCGTCCCCAAGAGTACGGTCGCCAGTGTGGCATTACCTTCCTCCTAGGGAGTGTGTTGTCAAGCTTGGGAGCAACGAAGGATCTCTCTAGCAGTGAAACCAGCACACAACACATTTCCCACTCCAGGCTAGCAGGGAGACCTCTGAACCTGACTGCTGAGGAGCTGCTCTCTGTGGTCGGGAGGAGGTAAGTTAGGGCACTCTCTGCAGGGAAGGGGAAGTGTGTGGACGTGAGAAGGGGAACTGGAGGATGAGCAGAGTTAAGGCTCACTCCTAGCTGGAGCGCATGGTCCCGATTCCGGTCTCCGAGTTTGTAGGGACACTGACGTTCCTGCAGCAGAAACCGGGGGAAGTAGCAGCTATAAATGCTCTGTACCCAACTAAGTCTCGGAGGCCCCAGCATCGACGTGTGGGAGCCAGAAGGAAAAGGCTACAGCTGTCTGCCATACAAGTAAAGTCTGAGGAACATCTGTTAGACAGGAGGCACTTCAGTGAACCACGGTCCTGTGAGTGCTTCCCCCACAAGCACTAGAAAGGAGACGTTAAGGAAGGTACATGTGGGCGGAGTGTTGGAAGGGAGCTTTCCATTTTGGTCCCGGAGGTTGGCTGAGGTCCTGACCCGGAGGACACAGCACGGAGGCAGGCATCTGTGTAACCTGCAGACTGTGAGTAAAGCTTTGCAACTGCACGCTCTGGTGTCCTACAGTTATTCCAGCACCGCTACCTCTGGGTACCAGCACCTGCACCGCCTGTGCCTTTCCCCCATCATTACATCTACACTTCCCTGGGACTCCAGCTCCACCTGTGGGGAGCTTCACCATCTTTGCTGCACAACACCATCAGTCCCAGAGGATCTGCATGCAGTGTCGGCCAAACATCTATGTTGCCGAACACCACAGGTGGCATCAAACTATCTATATAAACTCTTTACCATTATACCACGCCATTTACATGGGCGCCCAGGGCCACCGTCCGGGTCACCGCTGCTGTGACACATCCCACTGACACCGGCCCGGTACCGAGTACCCACAGCCCTGGGAGGGCGACCCATATGCCGACTGCTGATGGGGCGGCGTTATTCCCACGAACCTCCAAACAGCGTCCATGATGGCAAAGTTTTTGGTTTCCGGGGGCAGTATGACTGCAAAGCTGAACCTTAAAGGAATGTCCAAAAGGGCACCACCAGGAGTGGAGCCTGTGGCTTAATTGGACTCCACCCGGGAAACCACAACCATGCCACCTAAAGAAAAGATGCACACTTTGAAAGCTTTGTCGATTCTGTGTGTGGTGTGGTATGTGTGTTTGTAGTTGTGCTAGCGATTTCTCAGCTTTATTCCGTTAACAACCGAGACTCCGGCATGCCCCCGCAGTACGCGTCAAGCTTACTAGAGGGATAAGCAAGGCTCTGGCACGTGAGATCGAGCAATAACAGGTCTAGCATTCCCGTACATGTCCAGGGCTGCATGCACGCTACACTGAAAGGACCAGCTTTTGTCGCTTACAGGTGCAGATAACCTGCTGAACTCCGTTAGTGATGGGGATATGGGATTCAGATTATTCCCCGCTAACGATAATTTCCCAGTAAGTTCAGGTCAACCGCAATTCCAGAGTTAGGCCTAACCGTCATTCCTGAAAAAATTACGTGTCCAAACCACAGGTGCTGTAGCTTGCTTAACAGCTCGGTAACCGTTCTCAGGCCCAGTATGGATTCAACAACATTGTAGAAAGTTGATAAAGGATACAGTTTCACTGGATAACACGTATATATGTAGCCTAGTTTACACATTAAAAATATATGTCTATAGATCATAAGGCAGACTCAGATGTTCTCAGGCCCAGTATGGATTTGACCAGATTGTACAAAGTTGAGAAAGGGTACTTTATCACTGGATAGCAGGTATATATAGCATAGTTTAAACATGTAAAATCTCCGTGTTCTCAGTATGGATTACACAGCAATCTAAAAAGTGGAAAAAAGGAAATGCATTTGAGGCGTACACAACTATAAACTTTTGGTGTTATTTTTAAATCTTCATATATATTTCTGTCTCAGTAATACAGTCCAGCCTCTCCGAAATAGGAAATGAGATGCATACAATTACTGACATAAAGGCTAGTGATTGCAGAAATCTAGGAATTACTATTCACGGGAAAAACTTCCGTCACAATTCCCATAGGCGATGCTGACCCTCAATTAATTTGTGTGTTGAGACAGTGAAAACATTTTTTTGTGAATAAAGTCTTGCTGTATCGCACTTCCGTTGATTCCATCACTGTTACTCATCTCAATCAAATTTTTATCACAGGGAGCGATGTAAACATGGTGCTCACTGGCTATCATGATCTGTCACGTAACTTTGGAGTGCAAAAGACAGAAGCCACAGGCCGTAGGCGATTCTATTTGATTGGCATGAGAGGGCACATTTTAAAATATGCGCCGGAATGTCACACGTTTGGGAGTAGGAAAACTGTGAAAGCAGATGATAAACCACCACTGCATGTCATTGTGAGTCGACGTCAATAAGAAATGGAAGCCATTGATCATCTGGAGCTAGAGCCCGGCCAGCAGGACAGGGCATAGCTGCATCTTAACCATCATCTTTCAGTTCAATCAATTTGTAGTGGCACTCCCAGTGAAGGATTTGACAGCCCAGACTACACAGCGGAGGAGCAGGGAGAGGTAAACATTGCAAATGCTGGGGCCCTGCCCAAGCAAGGGGGGCACACTCGTGGGCGTCGGTACTGGCACTGGGCCCCTCATAGTACGGCGGTGTGTCTGACGGCGGGTGTGCACCACCACCGTCAGAGACACTTGATTGCACTATGAGGGACCCTGTGCCAGTGCCCGCGCCCAAGAGTCGGCCTACCACCTGTCCAGGGCAACGGCACTCACACGGTTTCGTGCACTAGGTGGTGACCCCGGCCATGGGGGGGGTGCAGCCCAGTTAGAGCAGTTTACAAAGTGGCATATGTTGATGTGGGACATTCAGCTGCTGCAAAAGGCGAAATAGGTCAAGTTCGCGGAATAGGAGGAGGACCAAAGCAAGCCATTTTTCTGGCAACCTATGTGTCATCAAGGGAAGGTGGGAAAAAATCCTTGGAAACCCATGCATGGTTCATTTTAATGAAGGTTAGATCATCCACATTTTGGGTTGATAGACGGGTCCTTTTTTCTGTCAGGATTGATCCAGCTGCACTGAAGACTCTTTCCGATAGCACACTTGCAGCTGGGCAAGCGAGCTCCTGTAAGGCATATTGGGCCAATTCAGGCCAGGTGTCCAGTTTAGCGGCCCAATAGTCAAAGGGGAATGACCTGTGTGGGAGAACATCGATATGGGAGGAAAAGTAGTTTGTAACCATAGTTGACAACTGCTGTCTCCTGTCACTTTCCATCGATGCAGTATTACCAGTTGTGTGAGCGGTACTTGAAAAATCAGTCCACAACATTGTCATGAAACCCCTGTCTCCAACGCCACTTCTGCTGTGTGCACCACGAACACCTCTGCCAAGCTGCCCCCGGCCCGTACGGCTTGTGTGAGAACCATCACTGCTGCTGTGTGCTGGGAATGCCTCAACCAACCGGTTTACCAGAGTTGCTTGTTTATTAGCCAATATTAGGTCAAGGTTCTCCCGTGGCATGATGTTTTGTAATTTGCATTTATAGCGTGGATCCAGGATGCTGGCCAACCAGTAGTCATCATCGTTCATCATTTTGGCAATGCGGGGGTCCCTTTTTAGGATCTGCAAGGCATAATCTGACATGTGGGCCAATGTTCCCGGTGTCAATGATGCACTGCGAGTGCTGGTTGGAGGAGCACTTTCTGGCAAATTCACATCCCTCCAGTCACGCACAAACCCTGTACCAGACATTGCCACGCCAACATTTTCACTTGCCCCACGAGATGCATCCTCCTCCCCTAAGTAATCATCCCCATCATCATCCTCCTCCTCCTCTTCTTCCTCAACCTCGTCCATGAGAGGTCCCTGAGCAGACAATGGCTGAATGTCATCAAGGATTCCCTCCTCCTCTTCCTGCTCGTCAACATTGGCTACAGACGCCTGCTCCTTAAGGTGCGTCAAAGTTTGCATGAGCAGACGCATAAGTGGGATGCTCATGCTTAGGATGGCGTCGTCTGCGCTTACCAGCCGTGTGCATTCCTCAGAACACTGAAGGACTTTACAGAGGTCTTTCAGCTTTGACCACTGCACACCTGTCAACTCCATGTCTGCTACGAATGGAGTGTACAGGCGACCGGCGGATGTGCGCACACAGTCTTCGCACCTTCTGGAGCAGGGCTGTTAACTCCGGATAATTGTTGAGGAAGCGCTGCACCACCAGGTTCAAGGTGTGAGCCAAGCAAGGTATGTGACTGAGTTTTGAAAGGGCTATGGCTGCCACAAAATTACGGCCGTTATCACTAACTACCTTGCCTGCCTCAAGATATATACTGCCCAGCCATGACTCAGTTTGTCGCTGAAAGTACTCGGCCAGCACCTCCGCGGTGTGTCTGTCGCCCAAACACATCATCTGCAACACAACCTGCTGACGCTTTCCACTAGCTGCTCGATAGAGGGACACCTCATGTGCAACAGTGGCAGCTGCAGATGGAGTGCTCATACGACTGCGCTCTGTGGATGAGCTTTCGCTTCTGGAGGAGGAGGAGGAGGAGGGTCGAACGCCTACAGCCAACTGTTTCCTATACCGTGGGCTAGGCAGCACTGTCCCACCACCGCTGTCCCCTGTGGACCCTGCATCCACCACATTAACCCAGTGTGCAGTGATGGACACGTAATGGCCCTTGCCATGCCGACTGGACCATGCATCTGTTGTGAGGTGCACCTTTCCACTCACTGACTGCTTGAGTGCATGGACAATGCGGTCTTTCACATGATGGTGGAGGGCTGGGATGGCTTTGCGAGAGAAGAAGTGGCGACTGGGTAGGTAATAGCGTGGTACTGCATAGGCCATGAGTTCGCGGAAAGCTGCGCTTTCCACCAACTGATAGGGCATCATCTCTAACGAGATTAGTTTGGCAATGTGGGCGTTCAAACCCAGTGTACGCGGATGAGAGACTGAGTACTTTCTTGACCTACTCATAGTCTCTGGGAGGGTGAGATGGACTTGAGAGCTGCATATGGTGGAACAAGCGGTGGACAGGGCGGACTGAGAGAGGGTTGATGATGGTGATAGAGTTGGTGTTCTTTCTGATGGCCTAGATTCAGTCTTTCGTTGATATAACAGTGGGATTCCCTGACTGCTTTGGCCTTGCACCGACACCTCAACATTTGCTGCTGTGCTAACCGGTGGGCTTACAGTGGGGGAAACAATGTAGCGTTGCTGACTACCTTCTTTGTGATCAGTTGCACATGTGGTACTTGAGGTTTGGTGTTGTGTCCACGCTTGCAAGTGCACGCTGGTTAAATGTCTAAGCATGCAACTGGTATTCAAATTTTTCAGATTTTTCCCTCGGCTCAAGGTCTTTGCGCACTTCTTACAGATAACCTTGGCCTGATCATGAGGATTTTGTTCAAAAAATGCCACACTGCACTCTTCCTACTTTGGAAGACATTTTGCAGCCTAGCACGCTGTGCTATTTTGACCGTCTGGACAAGCTGTCCAGCAACTCTTTTGATTTTTGGAACCTGTCTTTGGAGTGCTCCGGGCCTGCCAGATAACAGCTGTTGCGATGTCGATGTCTGCTGTGGATGCTCCTCCTCCTCATCTGAGCTATTGGAAGCAGCACCCTCTTCCCCCAATGGATGCCAATCTGGGTCAACAACTGGGTCATCTATCACCTCCTCTTCAATGTCATGTGCACCTTCCTCTGTGTCACCGTGTATGGTGGTATAGTATGCGGGAAGGGGCACCTGAGTCTCATCAGGGTCAGAATCTGGCTCATTACACTGCGAGGACAATGTAGTGCTCTGAGTGAATGTACCAGCAGAATCATCTATCAGTGGCTGTGCATCAGTGCACTCCATGTCAGATTCATCTTGGCCTGGGTAATTCACCATTTCACTTGATAACCCAGGCATGGTATGTGAAAACAGATCCATGGAGTAATCAGTTGTATGGCCTGCGTCATCCTTCAATCTTGGTTGGGGTGAAGGACACAAGGAAAGGTGTGGTTCATGAACATGAGCCTCCAATGACGACTCAGTGCTTTTATTTTTTACAACTTCAGAAGAGGAGGCGATAGAGCTGGAGGCTGAGTCAGCAATGTAAGCCAAAACTTTTTCCTGAAGCTCTGGCTTTAAAAGCGGTTTGCCAACTCCTAGAAAACTAAGCCTTCAAGGCCTTGTGGAGCCAGACGATGACGCAGGCTCAACACCTCCTGCATTCAGTCCTATTTTGCTTTTGCCACTACCATCAGATCCACCACCAACACCATCATTACCAGCTGGCAACCCCCGCCCAATTCCACCGCCTCTTCCACCAGCCTTCCTCATTTTTGGTAAAAATGTACACAAAATCTCACAAACTATATAGTAATGTAAAACAAGGTACAAGGTGTATATAGGACAGGGGAGATGTAGAATTTCTGAACACACTTGTGGACACTTTTGGATTGTGTGAGGCCCAGTGAATATCACACCGCTATATCACAGGCTCAATGTCGTAGGTGTGAAAAATGTCACTATAGGACAGGGGAGATGTAGAATTTCTGAACACACTTGTGGACACTGTTGGATTGTGTGAGGCCCAGTGAATATCACACCGCTATGTCACAGGCTCAATGTCGCAGGTGTGAAAAATGTCACTATAGGACAGGGGAGATGTAGAATTTCTGAACACACTTGTGGACACTGTTGGATTGTGTGAGGCCAAGTGAATATCACAACGCTATGTCACAGGCTCAATGTCGCAGGTGTGAAAAATGTCACTATAGGACATTGGAGATGTAGAATTTCTGAACACACTTGTGGACACTGTTGGTTTGTTTGAGGCCCAGTGAATATCACACCACTATGTCACAGGCTCAATGTCGCAGGTGTGAAAAATGTCACTATAGGACAGGGGAGATGTAGAATTTCTGAACACACTTGTGGACACTGTTGGATTGTGTGACGCCCAGTGAATATCACACCGCTATGTCACAGGCTCAATGTCGCAGGTGTGAAAAATGTCACTATAGGACAGGGGAGATGTAGAATTTCTGAACACACTTGTGGACACTGTTGGATTGTGTGAGGCCCAGTGAATATCACAACGCTATGTCACAGGCTCAATGTCGTAGGTGTGAAAAATGTCACTATAGGACAGGGGAGATGTAGAATTTCTGAATACACTTGTGGACACTGTTGGATTGTGTGAGGCCCAGTGAATATCACACCGCTATGTCACAGGCTCAATGTTGCAGGTGTGAAAAATGTCACTATAGGACAGGGGAGAAGTAGAATTTCTGAACACACTTGTGGACACTGTTGGATTATGTGAGGCCCAGTGAATATCACACCGCTGTGTCACATGCTCAATGTCGCAAGTGTGTAAAATGTCACTATAGGACAGGGGAGATGTAGAATTTCTGAACACACTTGTGGACACTGTTGGATTGTGTGAGGCCCAGTGAATATCACACCGCTATGTCACAGGCTCAATGTCGTAGGTGTGAAAAATGTCACTATAGGACAGGGGAGATGTAGAATTTCTGAACACACTTGTGGACACTGTTGGATTGTGTGAGGCCAAGTGAATATCACAACGCTATGTCACAGGCTCAATGTCGCAGGTGTGAAAAATGTCACTATAGGACATTGGAGATGTAGAATTTCTGAACACACTTGTGGACACTGTTGGTTTGTTTGAGGCCCAGTGAATATCACACCGCTATGTCACAGGCTCAATATCGCAGGTGTGAAAAATGTCACTATAGGACAGGGGAGATGTAGAATTTCTGAACACACTTGTGGACACTGTTGGATGGTGTGAGGCCCAGTGAATATCACACCGCTATGTCACGGGCTCAATGTCGCAGGTGTGAAAAATGTCACTATAGGACAGGGGAGATGTAGAATTTCTGAACACACTTATGGACACTGTTGGATTGTGTGAGGCCCAGTGAATATCACAACGCTATGTCACAGGCTCAATGTCATAGGTGTGAAAAATGTCACTATAGGACAGGGGAGATGTAGAATTTCTGAACACACTTGTGGACACTGTTGGATTGTGTGAGGCCCAGTGAATATCACACCGCTATGTCACAGGCTCAATGTTGCAGGTGTGAAAAATGTCACTATAGGACAGGGGAGATGTAGAATTTCTGAACACACTTGTGGACACTGTTGGATTGTGTGAGGCCAAGTGAATATCACAACGCTATGTCACAGGCTCAATGTCGCAGGTGTGAAAAATGTCACTATAGGACATTGGAGATGTAGAATTTCTGAACACACTTGTGGACACTGTTGGTTTGTTTGAGGCCCAGTGAATATCACACCACTATGTCACAGGCTCAATGTCGCAGGTGTGAAAAATGTCACTATAGGACAGGGGAGATGTAGAATTTCTGAACACACTTGTGGACACTGTTGGATTGTGTGATGCCCAGTGAATATCACACCGCTATGTCACAGGCTCAATGTCGCAGGTGTGAAAAATGTCACTATAGGACAGGGGAGATGTAGAATTTCTGAACACACTTGTGGACACTGTTGGATTGTGTGAGGCCCAGTGAATATCACAACGCTATGTCACAGGCTCAATGTCGTAGGTGTGAAAAATGTCACTATAGGACAGGGGAGATGTAGAATTTCTGAACACACTTGTGGACACTGTTGGATTGTGTGAGGCCCAGTGAATATCACACCGCTATGTCACAGGCTCAATGTTGCAGGTGTGAAAAATGTCACTATAGGACAGGGGAGATGTAGAATTTCTGAACACACTTGTGGACACTGTTGGATTATGTGAGGCCCAGTGAATATCACACCGCTGTGTCACATGCTCAATGTCGCAAGTGTGAAAAATGTCACTATAGGACAGGGGAGATGTAGAATTTCTGAACACACTTGTGGACACTGTTGGATTGTGTGAGGCCCAGTGAATATCACACCACTATGTCACAGGCTCAATGTCGCAGGTGTGAAAAATGTCACTATAGGACAGGGGAGATGTAGAATTTCTGAACACACTTGTGGACACTGTTGGATTGTGTGACGCCCAGTGAATATCACACCGCTATGTCACAGGCTCAATGTCGCAGGTGTGAAAAATGTCACTATAGGACAGGGGAGATGTAGAATTTCTGAACACACTTGTGGACACTGTTGGATTGTGTGAGGCCCAGTGAATATCACAACGCTATGTCACAGGCTCAATGTCGTAGGTGTGAAAAATGTCACTATAGGACAGGGGAGATGTAGAATTTCTGAACACACTTGTGGACACTGTTGGATTGTGTGAGGCCCAGTGAATATCACACCGCTATGTCACAGGCTCAATGTTGCAGGTGTGAAAAATGTCACTATAGGACAGGGGAGAAGTAGAATTTCTGAACACACTTGTGGACACTGTTGGATTATGTGAGGCCCAGTGAATATCACACCGCTGTGTCACATGCTCAATGTCGCAAGTGTGAAAAATGTCACTATAGGACAGGGGAGATGTAGAATTTCTGAACACACTTGTGGACACTGTTGGATTGTGTGAGGCCCAGTGAATATCACACCGCTATGTCACAGGCTCAATGTCGTAGGTGTGAAAAATGTCACTATAGGACAGGGGAGATGTAGAATTTCTGAACACACTTGTGGACACTGTTGGATTGTGTGAGGCCAAGTGAATATCACAAAGCTATGTCACAGGCTCAATGTCGCAGGTGTGAAAAATGTCACTATAGGACATTGGAGATGTAGAATTTCTGAACACACTTGTGGACACTGTTGGTTTGTTTGAGGCCCAGTGAATATCACACCGCTATGTCACAGGCTCAATATCGCAGGTGTGAAAAATGTCACTATAGGACAGGGGAGATGTAGAATTTCTGAACACACTTGTGGACACTGTTGGATTGTGTGAGGCCCAGTGAATATCACACCGCTATCTCACGGGCTCAATGTCGCAGGTGTGAAAAATGTCACTATAGGACAGGGGAGATGTAGAATTTCTGAACACACTTGTGGACACTGTTGGATTGTGTGAGGCCCAGTGAATATCACAACGCTATGTCACAGGCTCAATGTCGTAGGTGTGAAAAATGTCACTATAGGACAGGGGAGATGTAGAATTTCTGAACACACTTGTGGACACTGTTGGATTGTGTGAGGCCAAGTGAATATCACAACGCTATGTCACAGGCTCAATGTCGCAGGTGTGAAAAATGTCACTATAGGACATTGGAGATGTAGAATTTCTGAACACACTTGTGGACACTGTTGGTTTGTTTGAGGCCCAGTGAATATCACACCACTATGTCACAGGCTCAATGTCGCAGGTGTGAAAAATGTCACTATAGGACAGGGGAGATGTAGAATTTCTGAACACACTTGTGGACACTGTTGGATTGTGTGACGCCCAGTGAATATCACACCGCTATGTCACAGGCTCAATGTCGCAGGTGTGAAAAATGTCACTATAGGACAGGGGAGATGTAGAATTTCTGAACACACTTGTGGACACTGTTGGATTGTGTGAGGCCCAGTGAATATCACAACGCTATGTCACAGGCTCAATGTCGTAGGTGTAAAAAATGTCACTATAGGACAGGGGAGATGTAGAATTTCTGAACACACTTGTGGACACTGTTGGATTGTGTGAGGCCCAGTGAATATCACACCGCTATGTCACAGGCTCAATGTTGCAGGTGTGAAAAATGTCACTATAGGACAGGGGAGATGTAGAATTTCTGAACACACTTGTGGACACTGTTGGATTATGTGAGGCCCAGTGAATATCACACCGCTGTGTCACATGCTCAATGTCGCAAGTGTGAAAAATGTCACTATAGGACAGGGGAGATGTAGAATTTCTGAACACACTTGTGGACACTGTTGGATTGTGTGAGGCCAAGTGAATATCACACCGCTATGTCACAGGCTCAATGTCGTAGGTGTGAAAAATGTCACTATAGGACAGGGGAGATGTAGAATTTCTGAACACACTTGTGGACACTGTTGGATTGTGTGAGGCCAAGTGAATATCACAACGCTATGTCACAGGCTCAATGTCGCAGGTGTGAAAAATGTCACTATAGGACATTGGAGATGTAGAATTTCTGAACACACTTGTGGACACTGTTGGTTTGTTTGAGGCCCAGTGAATATCACACCGCTATGTCACAGGCTCAATGTCGCAGGTGTGAAAAATGTCACTATAGGACAGGGGAGATGTAGAATTTCTGAACACACTTGTGGACACTGTTGGATTGTGTGACGCCCAGTGAATATCACACCGCTATGTCACAGGCTCAATGTCGCAGGTGTGAAAAATGTCACTATAGGACAGGGGAGATGTAGAATTTCTGAACACACTTGTGGACACTGTTGGATTGTGTGAGGCCCAGTGAATATCACAACGCTATGTCACAGGCTCAATGTCGTAGGTGTGAAAAATGTCACTATAGGACAGGGGAGATGTAGAATTTCTGAACACACTTGTGGACACTGTTGGATTGTGTGAGGCCCAGTGAATATCACACCGCTATGTCACAGGCTCAATGTTGCAGGTGTGAAAAATGTCACTATAGGACAGGGGAGATGTAGAATTTCTGAACACACTTGTGGACACTGTTGGATTATGTGAGGCCCAGTGAATATCACACCGCTGTGTCACAGGCTCAATGTCGCAAGTGTGAAAAATGTCACTATAGGACAGGGGAGATGTAGAATTTCTGAACACACTTGTGGACACTGTTGGATTGTGTGAGGCCCAGTGAATATCACACCGCTATGTCACAGGCTCAATGTCGTAGGTGTGAAAAATGTCACTATAGGACAGGGGAGATGTAGAATTTCTGAAAACACTTGTGGACACTGTTGGATTGTGTGAGGCCCAGTGAATATCACACCGCTATGTCACAGGCTCAATGTCGCAGGTGTGAAAAATGTCACTATAGGACAGGGGAGATGTAGAATTTCTGAACACACTTGTGGACACTGTTGGATTGTGTGAGGCCAAGTGAATATCACAACGCTATGTCACAGGCTCAATGTCGCAGGTGTGAAAAATGTCACTATAGGACATTGGAGATGTAGAATTTCTGAACACACTTGTGGACACTGTTGGATTGTTTGAGGCCCAGTGAATATCACACCGCTATGTCACAGGCTCAATGTCGCAGGTGTGAAAAATGTCACTATAGGACAGGGGAGATGTAGAATTTCTGAACACACTTGTGGACACTGTTGGATTGTGTGACGCCCAGTGAATATCACACCGCTATGTCACAGGCTCAATGTCGCAGGCGTGAAAAATGTCACTATAGGACAGGGGAGATGTAGAATTTCTGAACACACTTGTGGACACTGTTGGATTGTGTGAGGTCCAGTGAATATCACACCGCTATGTCACAGGCTCAATGTCGCAGGTGTGAAAAATGTCACTATAGGACAGGGGAGATGTAGAATTTCTGAACACACTTGTGGACACTGTTGGATTGTGTGAGGCCCAGTGAATATCACACCGCTATGTCACAGGCTCAATGTCGTAGGTGTGAAAAATGTCACTATAGGACAGGGGAGATGTAGAATTTCTGAACACACTTGTGGACACTGTTGGATTGTGTGAGGCCCAGTGAATATCACACCGCTATGTCACAGGCAGAAATTGGCTAGTGTATGACAAACTACAAGGTGTATATAGAATTGGGCAGAATAGGAATCTCCCTAGAGTGTAGGTCTGTAAGAACGGAACATGTCCTCGACTTATCCTTACAGAGTCACACACAGATAGCTTCACTGTGGCCGTGATAACAGCCGTTACACGGTACTGAGAGAGGAGCGTGCACGTACACCGCTGTCCGGTGTCCGTAAAATTGTCAAGCTCCGTGTTTTTTAAGTATACGGACTGACACACGCTTTCTCTCTATAGTTTTGAATGTGATCAAACAGCAAATATACTTAACTGTTTGAAAACCAGACAAAACTAGAAGGTGGAGGTCTGTAAGAACGGAACAGGTCCTCGACTTATCCTTACAGAGTCACACACAGATAGCTTCACTGTGGCCGTGATAACAGCCATTACACGGTACTGTGTGAGGAGCGTACACCGCTGTATGGTGTGAAAAAATGCACGCTCAGTACCTCACCAGGACAAAAAAAAAAATTTGGATTGTTTTTAAAAAAGCAGTTTGCAGAGCAGTGGGAAAACAGCAATGCAGCTATCAGGAAGCCTTATAAGGCAGCCTAACAACCAACACAGCTGATCCAGCAAAATATAGCCTCCACTTGCACTGTACTCACAGTGACTGGTGTGTTGTACAGGCAAAATCGCTAGCAGCAGAAGCAGTTTTTGGTGTCTTCTTCCCTGCCTAACGCTCTCCCTACAGAATCAGCAGCAGCAGCAGCTCTCCCTATTCTGAGATCAGCATGAGTAACATGGCGGTCGGCGTGCACGCCCTTTTATACCCCCTGTGACGCCCCCCAAAGCAAGCCAATCACTTGCATGCCCTTCTTAAAGATGTTGGTGACCCCTGCCTATGTCATCACGTTGCCCATAGTGTCCATGGATCTTGATTGGCTGAAAAAGGGCGAAAAACAAACTTTTGAAACGCGACTTTGGCGCTAAAGTCGCCGAGCTCGTGGCCGACCTAGGGTCGGGTTTCTTTTCATGAAACCCGACTTTAGCAAAAGTCGGCGACTTTTGAAATTTTTTGACCCGTTTCGCTCAACTCTAGTGAGTATAGAATTTTTTTTTTAAATCAGTGAGAGCATTGTCATGGCCAGAATACTGTATAGAGTACAATCGGGAGTGCAGTATGCTGTATGGAGGATTGTGGGGGGTGCAGTATAATGTATTGAGGACTATGGGAGTGCAGTATAGTGTGTGGAAGACTAATGAAAGTGCTGAATACTGTATGGAGGACTATGGCAGTGCAGCATAATGTATGGAGGACTATGGGATGGGAGTGCAGTATACTATATGGGGGACTATTGGGAGTGCAGTAAACTGTATGAAGGACTATTGGGAGTATACAATATAGACGACTATTTGGAGTGAAGTATATTGTATGGAGGATTATTTGGAATGCAGTATACTGTAAGGAGGACAATGCTCAGTGCAGTATACTGTATGTATGACTATTTGGAGTGTAGTATACTTTATTAAGGACTATTGGGCGTGCAGTATAAAATATGGATGACTATAAGGAGTGCAGTATACTGTATGGACTACAATGGGGTGTGAGGTATACTGTAAAGAACACTATGGGGAGTGCAGTATACTGTATGGAGGACTATGGGGACTGTATTATACTGTATGGAGGACTATGGAGAGTACAGTATACTGTATGGAGGACTATGCGAAGTGCAGTATACAATATAGAGGATTATTGGTAGTGCATTATACTGAATGGAGGACTATGAGGAGTGCAATACACTGCATGGTGGACTATAGGGAGTGTAGTATACTGTATGGAGGAATATGGGGAGTGTAATATACTGTATGGAGGACTATGTGGCATGCAGTATACTGTAATGAGGAATATGGGGAGTGCAGTATACTGTAAGGAAGACTATGGGGAGTGCAGTATACTGTATGGAGGGCTATGGGAGTGCAGTATACTATATGAAGGACTATTTGTAGTGCCGTATACAATATGGAGGATTATGGGGAGTGCAGTATACTGTATAGAGGACTATGGAAGTGCAGTATACTATATGGAGGACTATTTGGAGTGCAGTATACTGTATGGAGGACTATGGAGAGTGCAGTACACAATATGGAGGACTATCAGGAGTGCAGTATACTGTGTGGACCACTATGAGGTGTGAAATATACTGTATTGAAGGGTATGGGGAGTGCAGTATACTGTATGGAGGACTATGAGGAGAGTATTATACTGTATCAAGGACTATGGAGAGTACAGTATACTGTATGGAGGACTATGCGAAGTGCAGTATACAATATAGAGGATTATTGGTAGTGCAGTATACTGAATGGAGGACTATGAGGAGTGCAATACACTGCATGGTGGACTATAGGGAGTGTAGTATACTGTATGGAGGAATATGGGGAGTGTAATATACTGTATGGAGGACTATGTGGCATGCAGTATACTGTAATGAGGAATATGGGGAGTGCAGTATACTGTAAGGAAGACTATGGGGAGTGCAGTATACTGTATGGAGGGCTATGGGAGTGCAGTATACTATATGAAGGACTATTTGTAGTGCCGTATACAATATGGAGGATTATGGGGAGTGCAGTATACTGTATAGAGGACTATGGAAGTGCAGTATACTATATGGAGGACTATTTGGAGTGCAGTATACTGTATGGAGGACTATGGAGAGTGCAGTACACAATATGGAGGACTATCAGGAGTGCAGTATACTGTGTGGACCACTATGAGGTGTGAAATATACTGTATTGAAGGGTATGGGGAGTGCAGTATACTGTATGGAGGACTATGAGGAGAGTATTATACTGTATCAAGGACTATGGAGAGTACAGTATACTGTATGGAGGACTAGGCGGAGTGCAGTATACTGTAAGGAGAACAAATGGGAGTGCAGTACACTGTACGGAGGACTATGGAGAGTGCAGTATACTGTAGGGAGGACCATTGGGAGTGCAGTAAACTGTATGGAGGACTATTGGGAGTGCAGTGTACTGAGTGGAGGAATATGGTGAGTGTAATATACTGTATGGAGGACTATGGGGAGTGCAGTATTACATACTGAGTACAATTGGAAGTGCAGTATATTGTGTGGAGGACTATTGGGAGTGCAGTATACTGTGTGGAGAACGGTGTGGAGTGCAGTATACTGTATGAAGAACTATGGGGAGTGCAACATACTGAATGGAGGACTATTGGGAGTACAGTATACAATATGGAGTAATCCATGCTGCTGCAGAGGCTTACCGGGGTCTCTAGGGAGAGGAGCACGTCCCAGCGTGACTGAGCACTAGCAGGACATGCACCACATGACTACCAAGGGGCGGAGCCAGCCGCAGGTCTCCTCGAGGGAGCAGTAGCAGAGAGAGATGCTGACCCAAGAATAAAGACTCTCCCGGCAGGTATAGCACAAACAGAAGCGCCGATGAGCGCTATACAGGAGGGATGTCAAGGACAGGCTAAGGGTCACAACAGTATGGCCAGCAGAAGTACCAGGGTCATAAACAGGAGAATAACCAGAGACGTAGCCGAACTCAGAAACACAGTACTGAATCATCAGGCAAGCGCACAACAGGGACAGACCGGGTCAGAAGCCAAGATCTCAAACACAGAAGCTTGCACACTGCACAAGGCACAAACACACAGGGGTCACTTAAACTAAGCCAAGGGCAAAAGTATAGCTGACAGAGAACCCTGGTAAAGAGTGAGTATAAATACCCCTCCAGATCCAGAAAGAGGCCACATACACTTAACCCTGCGAGTGCAGGGCAAGAACCGTGTCCAAACCATGACATAGAGTATCTAACATAACCCTGTGGGTCTAGCCCTTAACACAAAAATAGATATCCGATTTAGAGTTCATAGATATGGTAAGCGTAGTTCTGTTGTGAGCTACTAGATGGGGGTATACTAGTGGGCCTTTTTAGGTATAGCTGATAGGAAGTTCACATAGGGGTTAACTGTAGGAGGAGCTGCTATGGGTTAAGTAAGTGTAGGCTATAGGATTAGGGCAGAAGGGTGAGCACGCCCAATGAGTCCACAAGGGCTCTAAGCCCAGGGTGCCATAGCAGCTACGCAACATTATTGGAAGAAGAAAAGCACGGGCACAGTCAGATGGGTGCTGGATAAGACAGGAACACCCGGGGAAAATTGCAGTTTATGACAGCAGCAGGAGCGGAAAGGAAAAGGTAGTCCAAAAGTCATGCAGGGCACAGAATATTCACCATGTGGCAGATCTTAAATAGGGCTCAAGCTTTCAAATCCGGGGCGAAGCGGTTGATTAGAATCCCCTATGTCTTGAGGTCCTACAGGAGTGATGTTGCGGTGCCACCAAGGATGCTACTACCCCGTAATGTGCATGAGAGTACAGAAAGTAAGAACGGGAAAGTGCAGGAGGAATGCTGTGTGGACTGTAATGTAACTGATATGTACAGGACAGTTGAAGAGCAAAGTAAAATCGTTGAGTTGACTTCTGAACCGGTATCTCTGTCCATTACTTCATCCTTAAGCACTGAAACCAAGTGTACAGAAGCTGGGTCGCACCGCAGTGGAATCCCTGTCTGTGGACCAACACCCCAAACAGGTACACCGGTAGAAGCTGATAGTTTTCCTGTGGGAGGAGGCCAGGACACCAGAGCCTCGGTGTCCTTGGCCATGACTACCATCCTGGCCGCCTCTTACACCAGCAAAAAGGTATCTGCTGGTTCCATATTAGGAAAAAAATAAAAAAATATCATACTTACCTCCCTCTAGAGTTCCCTGCTGGACCTCGCTGGCTTGCTGAAGTGGCGTCCCTGAGGCTTCAGTTGCCACAGAGGTACTGCACCTTCTCCTAAGGTGTAGTGCCCCACCATCCAGGTAGGCTGGGAACTCCCTTCCGCATTCCAACACCTGCACCCCACACACAGGATAGTTCAGCAGGGACCCATCCATGCTTTATGCTGGAAAGGTCATAGGGTGCCTTTTGTGGTCCCTGGCTTCTTAACACGAGAGGTACTGGGGAGGAGGGTGGAGTTAGATATAAAAGAGAGGGAAAGTGTAGGATTTCAAGTCAGTCTGGGGTGAGTCCCAGAGGAGGAGGGAGTTGGTTAGTGAGAGAAGAGAGAAGATGGGTGTCTGAGGGACATGCTGCAGCAGGTCCCAGTGATCTGGGCTGCTGGCACGAGAAAGACAGAGAAAGAGACTGATAAGATTGATAACCTAATCTTCCATAAGAGAGATAGAACAGATCGGAATGAAGGAGAATAGAAGGACGGTGGGAAGCTGGTTGAAGAAAGAGAGAGAAACCTTCCAGTCCAGAGCGCAAAGGCCGGGGCCTGGTCCCCGAGGTTGATTGGATCTTTATGTCCGGCAACAGACACCAGAGGAGTAGTGAGCCGCTAACGCCTTGCTCCCATCATAGACTTGGGACACAACAGCAACTGAATAGAGAGCCGGGACGCAGTGAGGAGTCCCCGAAGCAGGCTACAGCTGTCTGTCATACAAGTAAAGACTAGGAACACCTAGAGAGAGGCATTCCAGGGTAACTAAGTACTGGAGTGCTTCGCACCTAAAGGCGCATTGGAGGAGTTGTTCAGTAAGGTACATGTTGGCGGAGTGTGGAAGGGAGAATCCTATCCTGCCTGGAGGTTGGTTGGAGCCCTGACCTGGAGAACACAGTACGGAGGCAGACAGTGGAGTGAACTGCAAACAGTGAGTAAAGCTTTGGATCCGCATATTCTGGTGTCCTCCAGTTATTCCCGCACCACTACAGCTGGGTACCAGCATCCATACCATTCTGCACCTCTCCTCATCCATTGCACCTACACTGCCCTGGGACTACAGCTCCACCTGTGGGGAGCTATAGCATCTCTGCTGCACCACACCATCAGTCCCAGTGGATCTGCATGCAGCGTTGGCTCAACACCTTACTTGCCAAACACCACGGGTGGCGTCACGAACTATTCTACCATTAACTACATCACCGCCATTGATATTGGGCGCCCAGGGCCACGGACCGGGTCACCGCTGCTGTGACACATTCCCGCCTTGACACCGGCCCGGTACCGAGTACCCCGCTGCCCTGGGTGTGCGAGGGCGACCCAATTTTGGCGTCACGAACAGGATGACGAGACCCAATGCCATCGGGTTCTGTGTGCCTTGGATTTACAACTTTTGAAAATGTGCAGAAGACCATATTTAATAGACTGTAAAATGGACATTAGAAATGGCCGCTGGCACGGAGAAGAAGGGCGTGAAGAGATGGGAGGTCCTAAGAAATGAACGCGAAAAGTCTTGGGCCGTCCCTGCCTGAATTACTATGTGACCGATGCATGGCCCACCCCCCGAGGGGTTCATATACTGGCTTGGTATGGAGGCGCTGAAAGAAGACGCCACCCCCGGAAGGAGAGGCAGAGAAAGCCAGTGGCGAGCAGAAGGGCGGAGCAAGAGGAAGAACGCCAGAACGCCATTTTGGAGAGTGAGGGAAGGAGGTCTGCGGAGCGCGGGGAAACGGATCTCCCTGGCGCCATGGCTGAAGACTCTGACCATGTCTCTGCAATGAACCGCCTGCAGCTGGAGGACGGAATCGCCCAGCTGACATGCCTCCTGCGACTTAGGCAGGAGGCCTTATGGATACTGAGCAGGCCGCACGCCCCGGTGGGGCCTACACCACCGGCGCCCCTGAACTTGGTACCCTTGCCACCGGTACCTGTCACCGTTGCCTCGGAGCAGAGGCCACACCGCCAGGAGCCCCCAGGTACGTCTGATGTCCCGACAACTGGGAAGGCCCTGGGGTGTACCACGGTTGCAGTGGCTGGCCAGGTCGTGCTAGATCTGGTCTGGGACCGGGATACCAGAACCCCAGGAGGGGACCACAATTGAAATAAGTTACTAAATCTTGTTACCCAGGAGGGTTTTTTGCACCAGTTGTGCCTTTGCCTTTTGTTCATCATGTTGCCCAGTTTTTGATTGGCAGCAGTTTTTGAAATGGAACTGTGGAGATCATAGACGCTGATTGATCCAAAAACTTTTATGGTAAATAGTTGCACCTCTTTAGGTGCCCTTTCTTGGTTTTACATATAAAGACACTTTGCGAAGATAATGTTTTTGCATGGACACTTTTCGAAGAATGATGTCTACCTCAAGGGACACTGCAAGAAATCCTGGCTGGGAGCAGTGTTCAGCACTTTGCAAGAATCTTTGAATGTTTTATGATAACGTATTTGATAATGTTGTGTCTTGTGAAAAGTAAATGTCTTTTATAGAATATTTGATACAGAGAATTAGAATAGAATGTGAGAATTGAATAAAGACTGAAGAATTGAAAGTGACAGGTGACAGGCCAAGTATAGATGGTCAGTGTCTTGCGTCCAGTAGAAGAAATAAAGAAAAAGACAATAATTGATAGAAAATGTACTAAAGAAAATGTGTTGAGTAAAGCACTTTGAACTAGAAATTGCACTTAAGTAAATTTTTGATACTAAGATAGGAAGTTAACCTGTTTGTAATGTTTAAGAAATGTGCCTCCTACATTAGGAAGATTAGATAAGTATTGTTGAATAGCATTTAAAATTTTTTGTGTGTTCCTGTATTGTACCTTTTGTTGTCTTAGAGCCCGAGGATGTGCTGTGTTTAACGGGGGGGTATGTGGCGCCCCTGAGGCTTCAGTCGCCACAGAGGTACTGCACCTTCTCCTAAGGTGTAGTGCCCCACCATCGAGGTAGGCTGGGAACTCCCTTCCACATTCCAACACCTGCACCCCACACACAGGATAGTTCAGCAGGGACCCATCCATGCTTTATGCTGGAAAGGTCATAGGGTGCCTTTTGTGGTCCCTGGTTTCTTAACATGAGAGGTACTGGGGAGGAGGGTGGAGTTAGATATAAAAGAGAGGGAAAGTGAAGGATTTCAGGTCAGTCTGGGATGAGTCCCAGAGGAGGAGGGAGTTGGTTAGTGAGAGAAGAGAGAAGATGAGTGTCTGAGGGACATGCTGCAGCAGGTCCCAGTGATCTGGGCTGCTGGCACGAGAAAAACAGAGAAAGAGACTGATAAGATTGATAACCTAACCTTCCATAAGAGAGATAGAACAGATCGGAACAAAGGAGAATAGAAGGACGGTGGGAAGCTGGTTGAAGAAAGAGAGAGAAACCTTCCAGTGCAGAGCGCAAAGGCCGGGGCCTGGTCCCCGAGGTTGAATGGATCTTTATGTCTGGCAACAGACACCAGAGGAGTAGTGAGCCGCTAACGCCTTGCTCCCATCATAGACTTGGGACACAACAGCAACTGAATAGAGAGCCGGGACGCAGTGAGGAGTCCCCGAAGCAGGCTACAGCTGTCTGTCATACAAGTAAAGACTAGGAACACCTAGAGAGAGGCATTCCAGGGTAACTAAGTACTGGAGTGCTTCGCACCTAAAGGCGCATTTTAGGAGTCGTTCAGCAAGGTACATGTTGGCGGAGTGTGGAAGGGAGAATCCTATCCTGCCTGGAGGTTGGTTGGAGCCCTGACGTGGAGAACACAGTACGGAGGCAGGCAGTGGAGTGAACTGCAAACAGTGAGTAAAGCTTTGGAACCGCATACTCTGGTGCCCTCCAGTTATTCCCGCACCACTACAGCTGGGTACCAGCATCCATACCATTCTGCGCCTCTTCTCATCCATTGCACCTACACTGCCCTAGAACTACAGCTCCACCTGTGGGGAGCTATAGCATCTCTGCTGCACCACACCATCAGTCCCAGCGGATCTGCATGCAGCGTTGGCTCAACACCTTACTTCCCAAACACCACGGGTGGCGTCACAAACTATTCTACCATTAACTACATCACCGCCATTGATATTGGGCGCCCAGGGCCACGGACCAGGTCACCGCTGCTGTGACACATTCCCGCCTTGACACCGGCCCGGTACCGAGTACCCCGCTGCCCTGAGTGTGCGAGGGCGACCCACTAACGTACTCACTTCCCCATTCCAGCTCTGGTTTCTCTTCTCTCCACATTGCTTCATGTCGTCACGTAGGGACGCACATTTTATAGCAATGGAACATGCAGAAAAACCTAAGCGGTGCTGGAGGTATTGGTGAAGAGGAGATCAGAGTGCAGAGTGGGTCTAAGGGCCCCATCACACATAGCAATCTCGCTAGCGAGATCGCTGCTGAGTCACAAGTTTTGTGTCACAACAGCGATCTCACCAGCGAGATCGCTATGTGTGACAGCGATCAGCGACCGGCCCTCCTGCCGGTATCGCTGATCGCTGTAGGAAAGTTCAGGCCTTTTCTTTGGTCACTGGTCTCCTGATGGCCAGCACGCATCGCTGCGTGTGACAGGTGGGAGACCAGCGATCAGCTGGTAACTAACGTACACATCGGATATCCAAGGGACGTGCGTCCCTTAGAAACCCAATGTGTACGTTAGTTACCAGCGCGCTGATGCAGGGAGCTGGTAACTAACGTACACATCGGGTATCTAAGGGACGCACGTCCCTTGGATTCCCAATGTGTACGTTAGTTACCAGCTCCCTGCATCAGCGCGCTGGTAGCTAACGAACACAGCGACGCCGCGCGCTTGGCGTCGCTGTGCTGATCGCTGGTGAAGCTGTCTGTTTGACAGGTCACCAGCGATCACATAGCGACTTACCAGCGATCCTGCTACGTTGATATCGTTGTCAGGATCGCTGGTGAGTCGCTATGTGTGACGGGGCCCTAAGAAAGCCATAGCTGGAGGTAAAGGTGAAGAGAAGACCAAAGTGTCGAGTGGGTCTAAAAAAGTAATTGCTGTAGGCATTGAAGAAGATGAGACGAGAGTGCTGAGAGGGTCAAAGAAAGCCATCACTGGAGGCACTGTAGAAGAGGAATCAGATTGTCTCTAAGAAAGCCTTTGGTGGAGCCTTTGGTGAAGAGTAGAGTTGAGCGAAACGGGTCGAAAAATTTCAAAAGTCGCCGACTTTTGGTAAAGTCGGGTTTCATGAAACGAAACCCGACCCTAGGGTGAGGTCGGCCACGAGCTCGGCGACTTCAGCGCCAAAGTCGCGTTTCAAAAGTTTGTTTTCCGGCCTTTTTCAGCCAATCAGGATCCACGGACACTGTGGGCAACGTGATGACATAGGCAGGGGTCACCACCATCTTTAAGAAGGGCATGCAAGTGATTGGCTTGCTTTGGGGGGGCGTCACAGGGGGTATAAAAGGGCGTGCACGCCGACCGCCATGTTACTCATGCTGATCTCAGAATAGGGAGAGCTGCTGCTGATTCTGTAGGGAGAGCGTTAGGCAGGGAAGAAGACATCAAAAACTGCTTCTGCTGCTAGCGATTTTGCCTGTACAACACACCAGTCACTGTGTGTGCAGTGCAAGTGGAGGCTATATTTTGCTGGATCAGCTGTGTTGGTTGTTAGGCTGCCTTATAAGGCTTCCTGATAGCTGCATTGCTGTTTTCCCACTGCTCTGCAAACTGATTTTTTAAAAGCAATCCAAATTTTTTTTTTTGTCCTGGTGAGGTACTGAGCGTGCATTTTTTCACACCATTCAGCGGTGTACACTCCTCACACAGTACCGTGTAACGGCTGTTATCACGGCCACAGTGAAGCTATCTGTGTGTGACTCAGTAAGGATAAGTCGAGGACCTGTTCCGTTCTTACAGACCTCCACCTTCTAGTTTTGTCTGGTTTTCAAACAGTTAAGTTTATTTGCTGTTTGATCACATTCAAAACTATAGAGAGACAGCGTGTGTCAGTCCGTATACTTATAAAACACGGAGCTTGACAATTTTACGGACACCGGACAGCGGTGTACGTGCACGCTCCTCTCTCAGTACCATGTAACGGCTGTTATCAAGGCCACAGTGAAGCTATCTGTGTGTGACTCTGTAAGGATAAGTCGAGGACTTGTTCCGTTCTTACAGACCTACACTCTAGGGAGATTCCTATTCTGCCCAATTCTATATACACCTTGTAGTTTGTCATACACTAGCCAATTTCTGCCTGTGACATAGCGGTGTCATATTCACTGGGCCTCACACAATCCAACAGTGTCCACAAGTGTGTTCAGAAATTCTACATCTCCCCTGTCCTATAGTGACATTTTTCACACCTACGACATTGAGCCTGTGACACAGCGGTGTGATATTCACTGGGCCTCACACAATCCAACAGTGTCCACAAGTGTGTTCAGAAATTCCACATCTCCCCTGTCCTATAGTGACATTTTTCACACCTGCGACATTGAGCCTGTGACATAGCAGTGTGATATTCACTGGGCCTCACATAATCCAACAGTGTCCACAAGTGTGTTCAGAAATTCTACATCTCCCCTGTCCTATAGTGACATTTTTCACACCTGCGACATTGAGCCTGTGACATAGCGGTGTGATATTCACTGGGCCTCACACAATCCAACAGTGTCCACAAGTGTGTTCAGAAATTCTACATCTCCCCTGTACTATAGTGACATTTTTCACACCTGCGACATTGAGACTGTGACATAGTGGTGTGATATTCACTGGGCCTCACACAATTCAACAGTGTCCACAAGTGTGTTCAGAAATTCTACATCTCCCCTGTCCTATATACACCTTGTACCTTGTTTTACATTACTATATAGTTTGTGGGATTTTGTGTACATTTTTACCAAAAATGAGGAAGGCTGGTGGAAGAGGCCGTGGAATTGGGCGGGGGTTGCCAGCTAGTAATGATGGTGTTGTTGGTGGATCTGATGGTAGTGGCAAAAGCAAAATAGGACCGAATGCAGGAGGTGTTGAGCCTGCGTCATCGTCTGGCTCCACAAGGCCTCGAAGGCTTAGTTTTCTAGGAGTTGGCAAACCGCTTTTAAAGCCAGAGCTTCAGGAAAAAGTTTTGGCTTACATTGCTGACTCAGCCTCCAGCTCTATCGCCTCCTCTTCTGAAGTTGTAAAAAATAAAAGCACTGAGTCGTTATTGGAGGCTCATGTTCATGAACCACACCTTTCCTTGTGTCCTTCACCCCAACCAAGATTGAAGGATAACGCAGGCCATACAACTGATTACTCCATGGAGCTGTTTTCACATACCATGCCTGGGTTATCAAGTGAAATGGTGAATTACCCAGGCCAAGATGAATCTGACATGGAGTGCACTGATGCACAGCCGCTGATAGATGATTCTGCTGGTACATTCACTCAGAGCACTACATTGTCCTCGCAGTGTAATGAGCCAGATTCTGACCCTGATGAGACTCAGGTGCCCCTTCCCGCATACTATACCACCATACACGGTGACACAGAGGAAGGTGCACATGACATTGAAGAGGAGGTGATGGATGACCCAGTTGTTGACCCAGATTGGCATCCATTGGAGGAAGAGGGTGCTGCTTCCAATAGCTCAGATGAGGAGGAGGAGCATCCACAGCAGACATCGACATCGCAACAGCTGTTATCTGGCAGGCCTGGAGTACTCCAAAGACAGGTTCCAAAAATCAAAAGAGTTGCTGGACAGCTTGTCCAGACGGTCAAAATAGCACAGCGTGCTAGGCCGCAAAATGTCTTCCAAAGTAGGAAGGGTGCAGTGTGGCACTTTTTTGAACAAAATCCTCATGATCAGGCCAAGGTTATCTGTAAGAAGTGCGCAAAGACCTTTAGCCGAGGGAAAAATCTGAAAAATTTGAATACCAGTTGCATGCTTAGACATTTAACCAGCATGCACTTGCAAGCGTGGACACAACACCAAACCTCAAGTACCACATGTGCAACTGATCACAAAGAAGGTAGTCAGCAACGCTACATTGTTTCCCCCACTGTAAGCCCACCGGTTAGCACTGCAGCAAATATTGAGGTGTCGTTGCAAGGCCAAATCAGTCAGGGAATCCCACTATTATATCAACGAAAGACTGAATCTAGGCCATCAGAAAGAACACCAACTCCATCACCATCATCAACCCTCTCTCAGTCCACCCTGTCCACCGCTTGTTCCACCATATGCAGCTCTCAAGTCCAGCTCACCCTCCCCGAGACTATGAGTAGGTCAAGAAAGTACTCAGTTTCTCATTCGCGTACACTGGATTTGAACACCCACATTGCCAAACTAATCTCGTTAGAGATGATGCCCTATCGGTTGGTGGAAAGCGCAGCTTTCCGCGAACTCATGGCCTATGCAGTACCACGCTATGACCTACCCAGTCGCCACTTCTTCTCTTGCAAAGCCATCCCAGCCCTCCACCATCATGTGAAAGACCGCATTGTCCATGCACTCAAGCAGTCAGTGAGTGGAAAGGTGCACCTCACAACAGATGCATGGTCCAGTCGGCATGGCCAGGGCCGTTACGTGTCCATCACTGCGCACTGGGTTAATGTGGTGGATGCAGGGTCCACAGGGGACAGCGGTGGTGGGACAGTGCTGCCTAGCCCACGGTATAGGAAACAGTTGGCTGTAGGCGGTCGACCCTCCTCCTCCTCCTCCAGAAGCGAAAGCTCGTCCACAGAGCGCAGTCGTACGAGCACTCCATCTGCAGCTGCCACTGTTGCACACGAGGTGTCCCCATATCGAGCAGCTAGTGGAAAGCGTCAGCAGGCTGTGTTGCAGATGATGTGTTTGGGTGACAGACACACCGCGGAGGTGCTGGCCGAGTCCTTTCAGCGACAAACTGAGTCATGGCTGGGCAGTATACATCTTGAGGCAGGCAAGGTAGTTAGTGATAGCGGCCGTAATTTTGTGGCAGCCATAGCCCTTTCAAAACTCAGCCACATACCTTGCTTGGCTCACACCTTGAACCTGGTGGTGCAGCGCTTCCTCAACAATTATCCGGAGTTAACAGCCCTGCTCCAGAAGGCTCGAAGACTGTGCGTGCACATTTGCCGGTCGCCTGTACACTCCATTCGTATGCAGAAGCTGCAGCGATTGCTCCACCTTCCCAACCACCGCCTCATTATCGACATTGCAACAAGGTGGAACTCCACCCTGCACATGGTTGAGCGGCTGTGCGAACAGAGGCAGGCCATAATGCATTTGTGGGAGGATACACGGCCAGGCACTTTGAGAGCAGACATGGAGTTGACAGGTGTGCAGTGGTCGAAGCTGAAAGACCTCTGTAAAGTCCTTCAATGTTTTGAGGAATGCACACGGCTGATAAGCGCAGACGACGCCATCCTAAGCATGAGCATCTCACTTATGCGTCTGCTCATGCAAACTTTGACGCACCTTAAGGAGCAGGCGTCTGCAGCCAATGTTGACGAGCAGGAAGAGGAGGAGGGAATCCTTGATGACATTCAGCCATTGTCTGCTCAGGGACCTCTCCTGGACGAGGTGGAGGAAGAGGAGGAGGAGGATGATGATGGGGATGATTACTTAGGGGAGGAGGATGCATCTCGTGGGGCAAGTGAAAATGTTGGCATGGCAAGGTCTGGTACAGGGTTTGTGCATGACTGGAGGGATGTGGATTTGCCAGAAAGTGCTCCTCCAACCAGCACTCGCAGTGCATCATTGACACCGGGAACATTGGCCCACATGTCAGATTATGCCTTGCAGATCCTAAAAAGGGACCCTCGCATTGCCAAAATGATGAACGATGACGACTACTGGTTGGCCAGCATCCTGGATCCACTCTATAAAGGCAAATTACAAAACATCATGCCACGGGAGAACCTTGACCTAATATTGGCTAACAAACAAGCAACTCTGGTAAACCGGTTGGTTGAGGCATTCCCAGCACACAGCAGCGGTGATGGTTCTCACACGAGCCGTACGGGCCGGTGGCAGCTTGGCAGAGGTGTTCGTGGTACACACAGCAGAAGTGGCGTTGGAGACAGGGGTTTCATGACAATGTTGTGGACTGATTTTTCAAGTACCGCTCACACAACTGGTAATACTGCATCGATGGAAAGTGACAGGAGACAGCAGTTGTCAACTATAGTTACAAAATACTTTTCCTCCCATATCGATGTTCTCCCGCACAGGTCATTCCCCTTTGACTATTGGTCCGCTAAACTGGACACCTGGCCTGAATTGGCACAATATGCCTTACAGGAGCTCGCTTGCCCAGCTGCAAGTGTGCTATCGGAAAGAGTCTTCAGTGCAGCTGGATCAATCCTGACAGAAAAAAGGACCCGTCTGTCAACCCAAAATGTGGATGATCTAGCCTTCATTAAAATGAACCATGCATGGGTTTCCAAGGATTTTGTCCCACCTTCCCTTGATGACACAAAGGTTGCCAGAAAAATGGCTTGCTTTGGTCCTCCTCCTATTCCGCGAACTTGACCTATTTTGCCTTTTGCAGCAGCTGAATGTCCCACATCAACATATGCCACTTTGTAAACCGCCCTAACTGGGCTGCCCCTCCCATGGCCGGGGTCACCACCTAGCGCATGAAACCGTGCGAGTGCCGTTGCCCTGGACAGGTGGGTAGGCCGACTCTTGGGCGCGGGCGCTGGCACAGGGTCCCTCATAGTGCAATCAAGTGTCTCTGACGGTGGTGGTGCACACCCGCCGTCAGACACACCGCCGTACTATGAGGGGCCCAGTGCCATGTACCGACGCCCACGAGTGTACCCCCCCTTGCTTGGGCAGGGCCCCAGCATTTGCAATGTTTACCTCTCCCTGCTCCTCCGCTGTGTAGTCTGGGCTGTCAAATCCTTCACTGGGAGTGCCACTACAAATTGATTGAACTGAAAGATGATGGTTAAGATGCAGCTATGCCCTGCCTGCTGGCCGGGCTCTAGCTCCAGATGATCAATGGCTTCCATTTCTTATGGACGTCGACTCACAATGACATGCAGTGGTGGTTTATCATCAGCTTTCACAGTTTTCCTACTCCCAAACGTGTGACATTCCGGCGCACATTTTAAAATGTGCCCTCTCATGCCAATCAAATAGAATCGCCTACGGCCTGTGGCTTCTGTCTTTTGCACTCCAAAGTTACGTGACAGATCATGATAGCCAGTGAGCACCATGTTTACATCGCTCCCTGTGATAAAAATTTGATTGAGATGAGTAACAGTGATGGAATCAACGGAAGTGCGATACAGCAAGACTTTATTCACAAAAAAATGTTTTCACTGTCTCAACACACAAATTAATTGAGGGTCAGCATCGCCTATGAGAATTGTGACGGAAGTTTTTCCCGTGAATAGTAATTCCTAGATTTCTGCAATCACTAGCCTTTATGTCAGTAATTGTATGCATCTCATTTCCTATTGTGGAGAGGCTGGACTGTATTACTGAGACAGAAATATATCTGAAGATTTAAAAATAACACCAAAAGTATATGGTTGTGTACGCCTCAAATGCATTTCCTTTTTTCCACTTTTTAGATTGCTGTGTAATCCATACTGAGAACACGGAGATTTTATATGTTTAAACTATGCTATATATACCTGCTATCCAGTGATAAAGTACCCTTTCTCAACTTTGTACAATCTGGTCAAATCCATACTGGGCCTGAGAACATCTGAGTCTGCCTTATGATCTATAGACATATATTTTTAATGTGTAAACTAGGCTACATATATACGTGTTATCCAGTGAAACTGTATCCTTTATCAACTTTCTACAATGTTGTTGAATCCATACTGGGCCTGAGAACGGCTACCGAGCTGTTAAGCAAGCTACAGCACCTGTGGTTTGGACACGTAATTTTTTCAGGAATGACGGTTAGGCCTAACTCTGGAATTGCGGTTGACCTGAACTTACTGGGAAATCATCGTTCGCGGGGAATAATCTGAATCCCAGATCCCCATCACTAACGGAGTTCAGCAGGTTATCTGCACCTGTAAGCGACAAAAGCAGGTCTGTTGTGAGTTCATTTTCCCCTTCGTCACTGAGGTCTGGTGAACTCCCTCTTCTGGTAAAGGAAGGTAATGAGCCTGATTATCAAGCACCTGAGCCTAATGATGATGACTGGCTGAGTGGAGTCACGGACTGGATATAAGGCTGCCAACGCCCTTCTGCCCTGCGGGTGATTTCTCTGTGGAATTCTAGGAGACCAGTCTGATTCCTGCTCCTCAAAAGCTAAGTTTTCTGCTTTGCCTTTTAGCATTTGTGTTTTGTTTTTGTTTGCCTTGCTTTTCTGGATTCTGCCATTCCCTGCTGGGGTGAGCTGAATTCCCTTTTGCCGGTTGCTCTGTCTTCAGAAAATTCCTGAGTACTGACATAGTCTTTTTGAAGCCTAGCGTCTTCAGGGCCTTTTTCACTGTCAGTCTGTTGGCTCTTATTTTCATAGGGTTTTTCACGGATTGCAGACAGCAGCCTTCCTGTCCTTTCCTATCTAGTTAGCTTGGGCCCCGTCTTTGCTCAGTCTATCTTTCTGTCTGTGTTAGTGTTTTTTCTTCTTGCTTCACTGTCATTATATGTTGGGGGCTGCCTATTGCTTTGGGGTCTGCTCTGGGGCAGTTTAGATTTCCCTTTCTGTCTTTAGGCTATATAGTCCCCCGGCTGTGATCGAGGGGTCTAGGGCATCGTAGGAACCCCCCACGGCTACTGCTAGTTGTGTTGATAGGTTCAGGGGTCTGCAATCCGATAGCTGCCAACTTCTCTGGTTTTCTGGACTTAGCTAGCATTTCTGTTTTTGCCTCCTACGGTGACTCATTCATAACACAGGTCCTTTCAGTGTAGCGTGCATGCAGCCCTGGACATGTACGGGAATGCTAGACCTGTTATTGCTCGATCTCACGTGCCAGAGCCTCGCTTATCCCTCTAGTAAGCTTGACGCGTACTGCGGGGGCATGCCGGAGTCTCGGTTGTTAACGGAATAATGCTGAGAAATCGCTAGCACAACTACAAACACACATACCACACCACACACAGAATCGACAAAGCTTTCAAAGTGTGCATCTTTTCTTTAGGTGGCATGGTTGTGGTTTCCCCGGTGGAGTCCAATTAAGCCACAGGCTCCACTCCTGGTGGTGCCCTTTTGGACATTCCTTTAAGGTTCAGCTTTGCAATCATACTGCCCCCGGAAACCAAAAACTTTGCCTTCATGGACGTTGTTTGGAGGTTCGTGGGAATACCGCTGCCCGATCAGCAGTCGGCATATGGGTCGCCCTCCCAGGGCTGTGGGTACTCGGTACCGGGCCAGTGTCAGTGGGATGTGTCACAGCAGTGGTGACCCGGACGGTGGCCCTGGGCGCCCATGTAAATGGCGTGGTAAAATGGTAAAGAGTTTATATAGATAGTTTGACGCCACCTGTGGTGTTCGGCATCATAGATGTCAGTCCGACGCTGCATGCAGATCCTCTGGGACTGATGGTGTTGTGCAGCAAAGATGGTGAAGCTCCCCACAGGTGGAGCTGGAGTCCCAGGGAAGTGTAGATGTAGTGATGGGGGAAAGGCACAGGCGGTGTAGGTGCTGGTACCCAGATGTAACGGTGCTGGAATAACTGTAGGACACCAGAGCGTGCAGTTGCAAAGCTTTACTCACAGTCTGCAGGTTACACAGATGCCTGCCTCCATGCTGTGTCCTCCGGGTCAGGACCTCAGCCAACCTCCGGGACCAAAATGGAAAGCTCCCTTCCAACACTCCGCCAACATGTACCTTCCTGAACGTCTCCTTTCTAGCGCTTGTGGGGGAAGCACTCACAGGACCGTGGTTCACTGAAGTGCCTCCTGTCTAACAGATGTTCCTCAGACTTTACTTGTATGGCAGACAGCTGTAGCCTTTTCCTTCTGGCTCCCACACGTCGATGCTGGGGCCTCCGAGCCTTAGTTGGGTACAGAGCATTTATAGCTGCTACTTCCCCCAGTTTCTGCTGCAGGAACGTCAGTGTCCCTACAAACTCGGAGACCGGAATCGGGACCATGCGCTCCAGCTAGGAGTGAGCCTTAACTCTGCTCATCCTCCAGTTCCCCTTCTCACGTCCACACACTTCCCCTTCCCTGCAGAGAGTGCCCTAACTTACTTCCTCCCGACCACAGAGAGCAGCTCCTCAGCAGTCAGGTGCAGAGGTCTCCCTGCTAGCCTGGAGTGGGAAATGTGTTGTGTGCTGGTTTTACTGCTAGAGAGATCCTTCGTTGCTCCCAAGCTTGACAACACACTCCCTAGGAGGAAGGTAATGCCACAGTGGCGACCGTACTCTTGGGGACGCCACAAGTGCACTGAGGCCCAGCCACTGCTGGATGATGCTTCTGGTACATTGACCCAGACCACTACATTCCCCTTGCACTCTACACTGCCAGAATCTGACCCAGAGGAAACTCAGGTTCCCCTTCCCACATACTATACCACCTTACACGGTGACAAAGAGGAAGGTGCAGATGAAAGTGCAGGTTCCTTGAGCAGGTGGGAGGGCATACTCATGGGCAATGGCACTGGCACAGGGCACCGCATAGTACGCAAAAGTGTCTCTGCCGGTGGGAGGGCCTAAACAGCCAAGTGCAGTGAGATGGAAGATGGGGACGACAAAGAGTTCAGAGTGGTGCAAGGAGACTTATGTAATTGTTTTCAATGTTGGGACAGCAATTTTTGGGGAGCACTATACTCTGGTGAATGATATATGGGGCCCACCATACACTGGAGCATTCCAAAGGTGGACATCAGACACTGGAGCAGCATTTACAGGGCCCATTATACACTAGAGCAGTAGAAATGGGGCCCATTATATATGGAGCATTATTTGGGCCCATAAGACAGTGGAGCTTCATCCATTGGGACCAACATATACTATAGCATTATGTGGAGCTCATCATATACGGTTTGAAACATTATATGGGATCAATGATTCCATATGGAGAAATATATGGGCTCATTACTCTGTATAGCACACTAATCGCTGGCCATAATACTGTATGGAGCTATATACTGTCCGTTTTTGGAGGTATTGGAGAATTTAAAATGGATATCAGTCATGAGATGTAAGAAGTGAAGTATTTTTCATTGTACTATACTGCTATTTCTCTGCCGTATCGGAGCATCATGAGTTGTGGTATGTGTTAAAGGGGCGCTCTTTGGCCCTGGGCCCACGAAAACCTGGAGCCAGCCCTACCCCCCCCACAACTGTAGCCAAATAACCCCCATTTTTCAGTGCGTAACTAGTATTATGAAGTAAATTAAGGTTGACAAGCTTAAGTAATAAGAATTGATGCTTTTGGCATTCAAATGGGCACTGTAGGTGTGTTTCCTGTCCTCCTCTCACTGCCGACTTTAATTCACCATTGACTTACATTGGGTTTTGTGTTTCGGTCGGACCCCCGACTTTTCCCTATAGTCGGCCGATTTTGCTCGACCCGACTTTTGGAAAAGTCGGGTTTCATGAAACGAAACTCGACCCTAAAAAACCAAAAGTCGCTCAACTCTAGTGAAGAGGAGATCAGAATGCTGAGTGGGTCTAAGTAAGTCATCCCTGGAGGCATTGATGACGAGGAGACCAGAGTGGATCAAGGGAAGCCAGCGCTGTAGGCACTGGTAACAAAGAGACCAGAATATGGAGTGGTACTAATAAAGCCATTGGAACACCGTTGGAAGAGACAAATGAGGGAGAGGTGATGATAAGAGTTTATTGTCTTTTGTTTTCAAATAATTTTATTGTTTTTTTGGAAATAAACAGGGTAGGGAAAGGAAGGTAGGAAAGGAGGGAAGGGAGTGGGGAATAAACAACCTTGTACAGGTACGGGAAAAAATTTTAAAAACTAGAGAACCCACAAACAGGCATAGAATAACATATATCGAATAACAACATAAAAGAAAAAAAAAAAAATCGACAATCCTTATTATGGGGTAACATTCTTGGAAGGAGATACAGCTCCCAGTACTAAAGCGCCCAGGTTTAAACTTCAAAATATAGTGCCTCTTGTTAAGTCTAGTTGATATGAAATTTGTTGTTCCAGGTCTTCCATTTTTTTCAGTATTTGTGAATGTGATTGTTGTTGATCGCAAATCTGCGTTCTAAATCGCTGTGTTGGCCTATCTTGTCAAGTATGTCTGAGTTTATTGTCTTTTGAACTTTTTCCTGATTCATCCATTTTTTACTTTTTGCAGTCTGTATACCTCAGAGCATAATAAACAATTACATCATAGGATATTTTTCAGCATTAGGCCGGGATCACACTTGCAAGTGCTATGCGAGAAATTCACGCATCAATACCCGGCACTGCCGCCAGCACTCGGGACCAGAGCATTCAGCTGCATAGAAATACATGCAGCCACACACTCTGGTCCCGAGTGGCGGCGGCAGTGCCGGGTATTAACGCGAGTTTCTCTCCTTGCACTCGCAAGTATGACCTCGGCCTTATGTTAACAAGCATGATTACATGGTCAAGACCTTAGCGAAACAAGAAAAAAATAGCAAAGTTAAATTAAATATTTAAAAATGTTAAAAAAGTGTTTTCCTAATTAAAAAACTAATTAAAAAACTCTATAACTTTAAGCAATAGAAAATAGAAAAGTTGTGACCAAATAATTGCTGTAAAAGCAAAATGCAAAAAAAACTATCATTGCAGTATTGATATTTTTCTACTTTACCCAAAAAAGTAAAAAATGCAAATTGAAAATGTCTTCAATCCATAATGGGACCAATCCATCATTTGCTTTTTTTTTTATAAATTACTTTTCTTTTTTAATATTATAGTGTTCAATGACATTTTTTGGACAAAATTCTTCAAAATGGTGCACGTGGTTAATTAATATTGTAGAAAATATATAGAGAGGTTTTTTTTTGCTTTTTTGCACTTTTTAGAGATAAAAAAAGTTGCCTGTAAAGCTAAAACGACTCAAAAGTTGTACAAAAATTAGATACTAAAATCGCTCCATGAGTTAGGTGTGGGAGTACATTTGAGCAAAAATTTAGGAACTTTTAAAAATTTTTTAAACTAGACACAAACGTCTGGAAAGCAAAATCCACACTGACATTGTAAAACATTAAAAAACATAAAATAAACAAATGCTTCAATAAACAGCAATTTTGCAACTTTTAATTCTTAAGGTTTTTTTTCCTGCTTTTTTTTCTGGCGCAGCTTGAAGCAATTTGTAAAACATTTTTTACAGGTTTTTTTTTTAAAGTCCATTAAGTAATAAGTAAAACTCGATTATTTTTTAAGGCATAAAAAGCTTTTTGTGAAAAATCAGACAAGAGAAAACCTTTGCTATTATCCATCAATGTTGACCCCACAAATAAACTTTATTTTTCACATACATGATATTTTGATAGATAACACTGGATAAATCAAAATTTTCCACCAGCTTCTTTTACGGATTCTTTTTTTTATAAGATAAGGGAGATTGGCGGCGTTGTGTGGGGGATGTAGGTTTCATGCACAGTGTGGGATGACTAAGTGCAACACGAGGGGAAGAGGGAGGGGGAGCCCCACACTAGGGAAATGGAGAGTGGAGACCCATAGGCAGATCTAAAATCACCCTGTCTGCCCTATATATCCCTATATAGGTTCTGCACCTATCGCCGAGCAGGAACCTAAACCATGCCTGCCCCTAGCAATAAGCCCTGGTTAGGGAGAGGACGGGGGAGCACTAGTCAGTCCCCACTAGTCAGTCCCCACTACAACTACAGACAGAAAGGGTAGACAAAGGAGGGGAATACTTATCTTGAGCAGACTCAGTTAAGTAATACCAAATATCCTTCAACAGCTCCAGAGAGGAAAATAGCTGACTGCTATAGTTCCAAGCCTTCACAAGGGAGAAATATGAATATCAATGGTGATTCCCAGAAGCAGACTAGGAGTCTGTAAACACCCAGGTCCAGGTGTGTCAATTAGAGCCAGATGGACGTTGCCACTGGGTCCAACAGTCAGAAGGATTAAGAAGGCATCTGCAAAGCCAAATGCAGAGACCTTCTGCAGCCAGGTGCAGGGCGGCTGTCTGCAGCATCTGATACACCCGTGACAGTAGGATGTGTCATACACATCAATCAAGGCAGGGGAACGGCGATTGTAGGGATAGAGAAGGCTGTTGTGAACTCATTTTATGGTTTACCTCTGGCTTCTGGTGAGGGTGCTGGAGCTGGCTGTGTTGACAGAGGAGTTGTGAGTTCTCCATCCATGATTGCAGACCCCTGATCCTATCCACACAACTAGCAGTAGCCGTGGAGCGTACCTACAGTGATCCTAGACGCCTCGTCACAGCTGGAGAACTAAATAAGCCTAAAGCAAGAAAAGGGGAAATCTAAACTTCCTCAGAGCAGACCCCAAAGCAATAGACAGCCCCCAAACATGTATTGTCGGTGAGACAAGATGAAAACACAAACACAGATAGAAAGATAGGCTGAGCAAATGATGGGGCCCACACTAACTAGAAAGGACAGGAAAGGAAAGATGCTGTCTGCAATCACGCACAAAAACACTGCCAAAAAATGTCCAACCCTGAAGTCGCTAGACTTCAATTCCCTATATCAGCACTCTGGTATATTCTGAAGACAGAGAAAAAAGAGACCAATCTGATCAGGGACAAAAAACAAACTGGCATAAACAGAGACATAAGAATGGAAATTCAGCACAGCCCCAGAAGGGGCTGGCTGACCACAAAAACTGAGTAATCCAGACCAAATCTCATGAGAAAAATAGCAGAGCACACTTAGCTTGAGAAGGCAGGAACAGAGCTGGAAACCAGAACCTCAGGGCAGGAAAAAATCACCAGCACAAAATTATGGAGTCGGCTGTCTTAAATCCAGTCAGAGACTCCTGATGTCCACTCACAGTCCTCCTCCTCAGGTGGCAGGTCTCTGCCATTTAGATCAGCTTCATTACCTACTGTTACCACCAGAGGGAGCCCGGATGGACAACTCACAACTCCTCTGTCAACACAGCCAGCTCCAGCACCCTCACCAGAAGCCAGAGGTAAACCAGAAAATGAGTTCACAACAGAAGGCGCTGAGGAAGACCATCGGAACTGACCTCCCTTATGGTGGAATTATAAAGGGTATATTTTGGATATGACAGATAGCGGAGCCCATCGTTATCAGGAAGTTTGGCTGACATAAATCCAATGTGTACTGGCGGATTTGGTTGGACAACTTGATCTAACCCAAGCACATTCTCCGGATCACCTGAGACCAACTTGTGTTTTGTTTTATGCAAAGACCAACATTCCAGATTCATCATTTACAATTTTTCAACTTTTGACTTGACATTTATTGCACCAAATTCATCAAAGTGGCTTGTGCTATTCAAGAATTATTTTTCTGTCACTTATCATTTTTTGCGACTTTCTGAGCAATTCATTTTCAAAATGTCGCAACTTTTTGATTTAAGTGAAGAAAGTCTTTCCAGGCATGGGGAACTGGAGGGGAGTTGAGTCAAATTTTGTCACTTTTTAAAAAGTCACAATTGATGAATCAGCTGAAAATATCTGGTACTGCTAAACTTTGGCTCCAAAGTGAGAAAAATAATAATCAGGTGGGCACATGTAAAATTGAGTTTAAAAAGTTCAAATAGAATAATGAATTGTGAGCAAAAAAAGGTGCAAAATATGCAAAACTAGAAGAAAAACAGGAGCAATGGCAATGAAGAATCAAAACCCAAATGTTTTACTTTATAAAACTTTCTGGCATCAACTTATCGTTTTTTACAATGTATATGGCCACCAAATGGAATCAGTACAATGCAGTCCACATATGAACTGATATGTGGAGACTCGGTCATGCAGACAACAAAGGAAAGCTGCACATGGACATCATTAGGATAATGATCTTGGGTAGTAGAAGACAAAGGTGATCTGATATGGGACTCATCACAACAGGCACTTTGGAGATAACCACATTTCTGTCCCATTCATGTAATTTCTCTGTGTCTGCTGTCACGTATCTAACAATGTCTGTGGTGGGAAAATACCTCGACAAACAAGAAAAAAACAGGGAATATGATGATGGCAAAGGTAAAATGCAGGACAGAAACCAGCAGATTAATTCAAAAGAAATAAGGTTCTGATCACAAGTTCAATTATTATTTCCATTTTTTGCTCATAATAACAAAAACACAATGACCAGAGACCGGATCTGATTAAAAGAGTCGCGAGGCCGGTCTGAGTACAGGATATATGCTATATTTAGAGTTATATTTATATACCATATTTATTTATATTTCTACATATTTCTCTCTCTATATATCTTTATATACAGGTGCTTCTCACTAAAATAGAATATCATCATTACAAACAGAGTGATCTATTTCAAGTGTTTATTTCTGTTAATGTTGATGATTAGGGCTTACAGCCAATGAAAACCCAAAAGTCATTATCTCAGTAAATTAGAATAACATAAAACACCTTCAAAGGCTTCCTAAGTGTTTAAAAAGGTCCTTTAGTCTGTTTCAGTAGGCGCCACAATCAAGGGGAAGACTGCTGACTTGACAGATGTCCAGAAGGCAGTCATGTACACACTCCACATGGACAGTAAGCCACAACAGGTCATTGCTAAAGAAGCTGGCTGTTCACAGAGTGCTGTATCCAAGCATATTAATGGAAAGTTGAGTGGAAGGAAAAAATGTGGTAGAAAAAGGTGCACAAGCAACCGGGATAACCGCAGCCTTGAAAGGATTGCTAAAAAAAGGCCATTCAAAAATTTGGGGGGAGATTCACAAGGAGTGGACTGCTGCTGGAGTCATTGCTTCAAGAGCCACCACACACAGACGTATCCCGGACATGGGCTACAAGTGTCGCATTCCTTGTGTCAAGCCTCTGACCACCAAAAGCCAACGCCAGAAGCGTCTTACCTGGGACAAGGAGAAAAAGAACTGGACTGTTGCTCAGTGATCCAAGGTGTTTTTAGATGAAAGTAAATTTTGCATTTCATTTGGAAATCAAGGTCCCAGAGACTGGAGGAAGAGTGGAGAGACCACAATCCAAGCTGCTTGAGGTCTAGTGTGAAGCTTCCACAATCAGTGATGGTTTAAGAAGCCATGTCATCTTCTAGTATAGGTCCACTGTATTTTATCAAGACCAAAGTCAGCGCAGGTTGCACGATTTGGGAATGTTTAGTTTGCAAAAGAGAAGACTGAGAGGAGAGTTAATAGCTGTCTACAAATATCTAAAGGGCTGTCACATTGTAGAAGGATCAACTTTATTCTCATTTGCACAAGGAAAGACTAGAAGCAATGGGATGAAACTGAATGGGAGGAGACACAGATTAGATATTAGAAAAAACTTTTTGACAGAGTGATCAATGAGTGGAACAAGCTGCCACAAGAAGTGGTGAGTTCTCCTTCAATGGAAGTCTTCAAACAGAGGCTGGACAGACATCTGACTGGGATGATTTAGCGAATCCTGCTTTGAGCAGGGGGTTGGACCAGATGGCCCAGGAGGTCCCTTCCAACTCTACGATTCTATGATTCTATGATTCCATCTACCAGGAAATTTTAGAGCACTTCATGCTTCCCTCTGCTGACAAGCTTTTTGGAGATGGAAATGTCATTCTCCAGCAGGACTTAGCACCTGTCCACACTGCCAAAAGTACCAATACCTGGTTTACAAACAACAGTATTAGGCTGTGTGCCCACGTAACGTTTTTTAAGCGTTTCCACGGCGATTTTAAACTCGCGATTCTGACGCAGAAACACTTAAGAAAAGAATTCCATGCATTCCTAATTGAAAACGCACATGTTGTGCCAATGCTGCGATTTTTACTGCTGCGGAATTGCTTAGCGGTAAAAATCACAGCATGTTCATTAATTTGCGGAATCGTGTGTGATTCCACACACACAGACTTGTATTGAAACGCTTGAAAATCGCAAATGTAACAAATATTTGCGGTTTTTCAAGTGTCTCAAAATGCACACAAAATGCACACAACAAGAAGTGACATCAGGCCATCCCATAATGCCATCCCATGAGCATCCCATAATCCAGGAAGACAGGAAGCAATCCCATAATTCCTGTCTTCCTGGATCATGGCTGCCAGCATGGAGTGGTATCGCACGATGGACCTGGATGTGGGCCTCCTGATCAGCGTGTTTTTTTTTCAACCCCCCCGTCCGTTTTTTTTTTTTAATTTTAAAATTTGTCGAATAATTTTTTTCATTGGTGGCCAATGGTTTTCTGTGGAAAAAAATAATAATTGACAGAGAATGTAAAGTCGTACGGAAGACCCTGAGAACAGCTTCAAACAAGAAACACAGAGACCTCAACCACCCCGGTCTGAGGGAAGCCTATGAAACCATACAAAGGCAGTACAAAACCATCCTCAGGAGGAAGAAGCAGAGTTACATCTCCACCAAACTTAACCAACTCCAAGATGCCCTCCAAGACAACTCCTTCTGGGAACTATGGAACCACATGGGCACAAAAGACAAGAAAAACAACATCCTTATCCAAAATGGCAACATCTGGCTCCAGTACTTCAGAAACCTCTATAAAGACATTCCAAAGGGATAGCTAAGCCAAGAACAGGAAAGCATAATGGCAAAGCTAAAAGCAATGGAGGAAAAAGTAAAAAATTTCCAAAACCCCGTGGATACACCTATTACATTACAGGAAGTAGCAGAGAGAATCTCTTCCATAAGATGTAGAAAAGCCGGTGGCCTGGATGGAATCCTACCAGAAATGCTGAAGTACAGTCCACCAGAAATACAGGCCGCAATGGTTAAACTCTTCAATATTGTGCTAAGTGCCGGCTACTTCCCTCATACCTGGAACCAAGGCCTCATCACACCAATCCACAAGAATGGAGACAGGTATGACCCTGCCAACTACAGAGGAATATGTGTCAGCAGCAACCTGGGAAAACTGTTCAACAGCATCCTGAACAAGAGGATCCTCAGTTTCCTCACCGAGCACAACGTCCTCAGCAAGAGCCAAGCAGGGTTCATGCCAAACCACCGCACTACTGACCACATCTACACCCTGCACAGCCTCATTCAGAGACACGTCCACAATACAAAGAACGGGAAGATATACGCCTGTTTCGTGGACTTTAAAAAGGCCTTTGATTCGGTGTGGCACCCAGACTTATTCCTGAAACTGCTGGAGAGCGGAATAGGAGTAAAGACCTACGATGTTATCAAAAGCTCCTACACTGAGAACCTCTACAGTGTGAGTGTGAACGGCAGAAGAGTGGCTTATTTCCAGCAGAGCCGGGGAGTCAGACAAGGCTGCAGCTTAAGCCCAACGCTCTTCAACATTTACATCAACGAGCTGGCTACCGCTCTGGAATCTTCCACAGCACCAGGTCTCACCCTCCATGATTCGCAGGTGAAATTCCTGCTGTATGCAGATGACCCGTTGCTTCTGTCACCAACCGAGAAAGGCCTCCAAGACAACCTGAAAATCTTAGAGAAATTCAGCTTCACCTTGGCACTACCGGTCAACCTAAAGAAAACCAACATCATGGTGTTCCAGAAGAGAAAGAGAAAATCAGACCAGCACCCTTCATTTGTCCTCAACAACTACGCCCTTACAGTAACGGACAAATATACCTACCTGGGCATAGAGATTCACCGCTCAGGGAGCTTCAAACAAGCTATAGAGACCCTGAAAGACAAGACATGCAAAACCTTCTATGCCATCCAAAGGAAACTCTACCATCTGAAGCCACCAGTGAGGGTCTGGTTAAAAATCTTCGACTCTATCATCGCCCCAATCCTCCTGGATGGCAGCGAAGTCTGGGGTCCTCACACCTACCCAGACTGGTCAAGGTGGGATTCAAGCCCAACAGAAATATTCCACCTTGAATTCTGCAAGCACCTTATCCAAGTCCATTGGAGCACCTCCAACAGTGCTTGCCGAGCCAAGCTGGGCAGATTCCCTCTACACCTAACGGTTCTAAAAAGGGCACTGTCATTCCAGGCTCACCTACGTAGGAGCAATCCAAGCTCCCATTACCATAAATCCCTGACACATGTAGGTGAAACAGAAAAACCAGGACCCTTGGAACAGCTCACCCAAACCCTACCTGACCAGAACACCAATCACAACAACCTGGCAAAAGCCAGAATCAGGAAGATGGTAGATGAAGGTCAGGAGAGGTACGTAAGTGACTGGAAGAATGACATCATCAGCTCACAGAACCTGACCATGTGCCGGAGTCTACAGAGAGGCTACAGACTGGCCCCATATCTGGAGAAACTCCCAGACCCCAGAGACCACAAGATCCTGAGCCGATATAGACTCAGAGCCCACAGTCTGTCCATTGAATCTGGCCAACACAGGAAGAGCTACAAGCCCAGGGAGGAAAGACTGTGCCAACACTGTGACCAGTAGGCCCTGGAAGATGAGACCCACTTCCTGCTACACTGCCCCAAATACTCAGCAGTGAGGGACACTCACTTTAGGAGACTCTCACATCTCTTCCCGAATTTCATCACCATGAAGGAGGAAGAGAAAACATATCCTGCTGGGGGAAGAAGAGAGAGCAGTGGAGATAGCACCGCAATATGTGAGCGAATGTCATAGACTGCAAGAAAGAGAACTATGATATGCCATGGACTTCTATGGCCCCCACCCTGGATCTGCCCCATCCCCCCATCCACCTTCCCTATGCCATGGACTTCTATAGCCCCATCCTGGATCTGCCCCATCCACCTTTCCTACAGCCCCTACCCAACATCCCTACATTCCCTATCCCTACTGTATATATATATATATACACATATATACCCCATTTTTAACCCCCCTCCCCAAAATAAAATATATATACGAGTATATATATACACACATATATACCCTATTTTTAACCCCCCCACTCCCCCCCAAAAAAAATATATACACATATATATGTATACACATATACAGTATATACTCGAGTATAAGCCGACCCGAGTATAAGCCGACTCCCCTAATTTTGCCACAAAAAAACAGGGAAACCTTATTGACTTGAGTATAAGCCTAGGGTGGAAAATGCAGCAGCTACTGGTAAATATTAAAATAAAGATAGATACCAATAAAAGTAAAATTAATCGAGACATCAGTAGGTTAAATGTTTTTGAATTTCCATATTGAATCAGGAGCACCATATAATGCTCCATACAGTTCATGATGGCCCCATAAGATGCTCCATACAAAATACACCCCATATAATGCTGCACAAAGGTTAATAATGGCCCCATAAGATGCTCCCTAGAATAATATGCCCCATATGCTGCTCCATAAAGGTTATGGCCCCATAAGATGCTCCATAGAATAGGCCCCATATGCTGCCCCCATAAGATGCTCCATAGATTATGCCCCAATATGCTGCCCCCATAAGATGCTCCATATATTATTCCCCCATATGCTACCCCATAAGATGCTCCATAGATTATACCCCTATATGCTGCCCCCATAAGATGCTCTATACATTATGCCCCATGTGCTGCCCCCATAAGATGCGCCATACATTATGCCCCCATATGCTGCCCCCATAAGTTGCTCCATAGATTATGCCCACATGTGCTGCCGCTGCTGCTGCTTTTAAAAATAAAAAAATGACATACCTCTCCGTCGCTGGAGCCAGGTGCCGCTGCTTGCTGCTGTCTGGCACGTCATCTGTCAGTGACGCTCAGACTGCAGGGGGCAAGGTGCGCACTAACACATCACGGCACCCTCTGCTGTCTGAACATCACTGACAGAAGACGTGCCAGACAGCAGAAAGCAGCGATGGACCCGGACAGGTGAGTATCGCTATACTTACCGGTCCTGGCATGGTTTCTACAGCCCCCAGCTGTATACAGTCATATGCGCATATTCATGAGTGTAATGAGTGGTATCTTGTGACCACTGAAGGAAGGGAGATCGCAGAGAAGCTGGGGACTGCAGAGACCGTGCCAGGACCGGTAAGTATGACCTGACACCCCCACCCCCCTCCCCCTCTGACCCCCTGGTGTATATGACTCGAATATAAGCAGAGAGGGGGACTTTCAGCCCAAAAAAATGGTCTGAAAATCTCGGCTTATATTCGAGTATATCAGTATACCCCATTTTTAACCCCCCACTCCCCAAAATAAAAAATATATACACATACAGTGCCTACAAGTAGTATTCAACCCCCTGCAGATTTAGCAGGTTTACACATTCGGAATTAACTTGGCATTGTGACATTTGGACTGTAGATCAGCCTGGAAGTGTGAAATGCACTGCAGCAAAAAAGAATGTTATTTCTTTGTTTAATTTTTTTTTTAAATTGTGAAAAGTTTATTCAGAGGGTCATTTATTATTCAACCCCTCAAACCACCAGAATTCTGTTTGGTTCCCCTAAAGTATTAAGAAGTATTTCAGGCACAAAGAACAATGAGCTTCACATGTTTGGATTAATTATCTCTTTTTCCAGCCTTTTCTGACTATTTAAGACCCTCCCCAAACTTGTGAACAGCACTCATACATGGACAACATGGGAAAGACAAAGGAGCATTCCAAGGCCATCAGAGACAAGATCGTGGAGGGTCACAAGGCTGACAAGGGGTACAAAACCCTTTCCAAGGAGTTGGGCCTACCTGTCTCCACTGTTGGGAGCATCATCCGGAAGTGGAAGGCTTATGGAACTACTGTTAGCCTTCCACGGCCTGGACCGCCTTTGAAAGTTTCCTCCCGTGCCGAGGCCAGGCTTGTCTGAAGAGTCAAGGCTAACCCAAGGACAACAAGGAAGGAGCTCCGGGAAGATCTCATGGCAGTGGGGACATTGGTTTCAGTCAATACCATAAGTAACGTACTCCACCGCAATGGTCTCCGTTCCAGACGAGCCCATAAGGTACCTTTACTTTCAAAGCGTCATGTCAAGGCTCGTCTACAGTTTGCTCATGATCACTTGGAGGACTCTGAGACAGACTGGTTCAAGGTTCTCTGGTCTGATGAGACCAAGATCGAGATCTTTGGTGCCAACCACACACGTGACGTTTGGAGACTGGATGGCACTGCATACGACCCCAAGAATACCATCCCTACAGTCAAGCATGGTGGTGGCAGCATCATGCTGTGGGGCTGTTTCTCAGCCAAGGGGCCTGGCCATCTGGTCCGCATCCATGGGAAGATGGATAGCACGGCCTACCTGGAAATTTTGGCCAAGAACCTCCGCTCCTCCATCAAGGATCTTAAGATGGGTCGTCATTTCATCTTCCAACAAGACAACGACCCAAAGCACACAGCCAAGAAAACCAAGGCCTGGTTCAAGAGGCAAAAAATCAAGGTGTTGGAATGGCCTAGTCAGTCTCCTGACCTTAACCCAATTGAAAACTTGTGGAAGGAGCTCAAGATTAAAGTCCACATGAGACACCCAAAGAACCTAGATAACTTGGAGAAGATCTGCATGGAGGAGTGGGCCAAGATAACTCCAGAGACCTGTGCCGGCCTGATCAGGTCTTATAAAAGACGATTATTAGCTGTAATTGCAAACAAGGGTTATTCCACAAAATATTAAACCAAGGGTTGAATAATAATTGACCCACACTTTTATGTTTAAAATTTATTAAAATTTAACTGAGCAACATAACTTTTTGGTTTGTAAGATTTATGCATCTGTTAATAAATCCTGCTCTTGTGTGAAGTTTGAAGGCTCTAACTTATTTGCATCTTATCAAACCTGCTAAATCTGCAGGGGGTTGAATACTACTTGTAGGCACTGTATATATATATTTATTTTTAAAAATATATACATATATACATATATATTTATAAATATGTATGTATATATATATATATATACACAAATCAAGAAAAAAGGGCAGCACTACCAAAATAATACAGCAGGTGCAAAACCTATTCAGCAGTGTCCAAACAGCCAAAATGACAAAAGGAAAAAAAATAGGCAGCACTCAAATTAAATGTGAAAAAAGTGGATACTTTACTGATCCTCAGATGGCAACGTTTCAACGGTGACCCGTCTTTGTCAAGGACGGGTCACCGTTGAAATGTTGCCATCTGAGGATCAGTAAAGTATCCACTTTTTTAACATTTAATTTGAGTGCTGCCTATTTTTTTTCCTTTTATATATATACACATATATACCCCATTTTTACCCCCCCCACTCCCCAAAAAAAAATATTTACCCTACACTTAACCAAATCCCAGCTCTAACCCTAATACAAACCCTAACTATAATCCCATCCCGAATCCTAATTTGAATTAAAAAAAACAATTTAAAATTATGATTTGGTTTGGGATTAGTGTTGTAGTTGGGATTATGGTTAGGGTTGGGATTAGGGTTAGGGTTGGGATTAGCGTTAGGGTTGGGATTAGGGTTGGGATTAGGGTTAGGGTTGGGATTAGGGTTGAGATTAGGGTTAGGGTTGGCATTAGGGTTAGGGTTGGGATTACAGTTGGGATTAGGGTTAGGGTTGGGATTAGGGTTAGGGTAGGGATTAGGGTTGGGGTTACGGTTGGGATTAGGGTTAGGGTTGGGATTAGGGTTAGGGTAATCGTAATCGTAATAGAGAGTAGGCTGAAAGAGCCGTGTTGGGGTGGTTGTGAGTGTGCACATGTGTACATGGATTCAAACATATCTATCTTGGTTTTGAAAGTGTGTTTCCGTGTGGATATATATGAATTTATGGGTGCAAATGTAGATATTGATATAATATTCATATTGTTGACTACACAATTATTTCAAAATAATTTCTTAACTTTATTGTAGATTGAAAACTATCCGGCCATTTGGGACCGCTCCTGCGAGGAATACAAAGTTTCTAAGCGGGGTGTCTGGCCGGCTATAGTCAAGGAACTGTATTCACAGTGGCCTTATCTGCCTTTGGCTCGACAAAAACTGATTAGTATGTATTTCATAAATTGAATTTGTCCAGTTTTTGTAAAGATTTATTTTTAAAAATCCGTTTTTCTTTAATTGTTTCATTTCAGTGGAAGATGTAAAGAAACGTTGGAGGTCAGTGACCGATCACTTCATCAAGTCGCTGAAACCTGCAAGCGGAAGCTCGCCTCCGAGGGTTAGGGTTCAATATTTGGACCAACTCCTATTCATTTTAACAAGCAGGAACTTGCGGAGGTAAATTATATATATATATATATATATATATATATATATATATATATATATATATATTTTAATTTTGTTAACATTTTAAAGTAGTTTTTAATTAACATAGGTTTTTTCTTCCTTCTACAGAACTGATGGCAACATCAGGGCAGAAACTCCACCGGCCCATCAAAACAGCCCAGAGCAGGGTCTGGGAGAGGAGGCCGAGGAACATCTGATGTACTCCTCACCGGATGGTTCGGAGGCCAGGCCATCATCCTCGGCGCCCTCTGATATATCATCTGCCACGCCAACATCTTCTGCAGCTGTCACTTCGGCATCTGGGGTGGAAGTGGCGTCAGAGTCCTGTGTTGCTGCTCCTGCCTCGGGCACTGCCTGGTAACATGTCAAGGCCCACTAGGATGGGGGCTGCATCTGCCCGTCCCGTGGCATCAAGAAGGGCGCACCCAAAAAGGTCCAAAATACTGAGACTTTGACTTGTACGTTAGAAAACCTCACTAGTAGAACCCTCAGTATGCTCGATACTTTGTTGAAGCAAGATGAGCTGGACAAATTCGGCTCATTTTTAGCCGGCCGCCTAAGATCCATGCCACGGGACCGGCAGAATCATTACATGTCAACAGTCAATTTACTGTTAATGACTGTTGACGTCCCATCCCCAATTCCCCCGTCATCAGCTATAATGATGGGGATTCTTAATATTTTTAATCCCCAAAGTGGGCCTCCACCACCACCAGCAGCCGCTGCATCGCAGCATTTTGGGTAGGCGGCAGCGTACAGGCCTGACGCTGCAGAAGCATTTGGTTATGGCCGACCACCAGCACCACAAACCTCAGGCCATGTTATGTCCCTCAACTCTTCTATGTCTTCCCAAGACATGTTTTCCACCTATGGATACGATCCAGATTACCACAGTTTTTGAAAAATTTTGTGGTCTCACCACCAACCAGGCTGGACGTCCCCCCCCCCCCCACTCTGTCCTGTTGACAGGGTGCTATTTGTTTGTCATTTGATGTTTTTTTTATTTAAAACATTAATTAATGTTTATTAAAAAAAAATTTTTTTGAAAGAAACTCTGTGTGTATTATAATTTCTTCTAAAAAAAAGACATACAGTAAAGGCCCATGACTGGGGATGATGTAAAAGGATGGGGTCAGTGGCTGGCAGCAGTATGGGGTCAGTGGCTGGCAGCAGTATGGGGACAGCGGCTGGCAGCAGTATGGGGGCAGCAGCTGGCAGCAGTATGGAGGCAGTGGCTTACAGCAGTATGGGGGCAGTGGCTGACAGCAGTATGAGGCAGGGGCTGGCAGCAGTATGGGGCAGTGGCTGGCAGCAGTACGGGGGCAGTGGCTGACAGCAGTATGGGGGCAGTGGCTGGCAGCAGTATGGGGCAATGGCTGGCAGCAGTATGGGGGCAGTGGTTGGCAGCAGTATGGGGTCAGTGGCTGGCAGCAGTATGGGGGCAGTGGCTAACAGCAGTATGGGGGCAGTGGCTGACAGCAGTATGGGGGCAGTGGCTGGCAGCAGTATGGGGCAGTGGCTGGCAGCAGTACGGGGGCAGTGGCTGACAGCAGTATGGGGGCAGTGGCTGGCAGCAGTATGGGGGCAATGGCTGGCAGCAGTATGGGGGCAGTGGCTGGCAGCAGTATGGGGGCAGTGGTTGGCAGCAGTATGGGGGCAGTGGCTGGCAGCAGTATGGAGGCATTTTGAAAACAGCTAGAAAACAAAATGGAGAAAAGGGGTTAGAAAAGGAAATGACCTCATAGTAGCCTTTATTTGGGCTCAAAAACGCTTAAAAAAACGCATCAAAATCGCATCAAAAACCGTATGAAAAAACGCATGCGTTTTCCCTGGCAAGGGTGTGCGTTTCTGCTCAGGAAAAAAAAACACTTCAAAACTGCATCGTGGGCACATAGCCTTAATGTGCTTGATTTGCCAGCAAACTCACCTGATCTTAACCTCATAGAAAATCTATGGGGTATCATCAGGGCCGCACCTATGATGAGGCCATTTGAGCCTGTGGCTCAGGCGGCAGACAGCTGCTGGGCTCAAGGAGGCGGCATTATTCGCTCTGCTATCTGCAGCATCTACAATTTAGCCTGAACACTGGTGCTGCAGTAGCGTGCAAAGGCTTGTAATTGATGAGGTCACAGGAGGGGAGGAGTCGGGGCCCCCTGATCATGTGACCCCTGACTCCTCCCCTCCTGTGACCTCATCACAGGTCCTGTGCTGTGCGCATCAGCCCTCGGTCTATCGATCATCTCCGTCCCTGCTCTGCCGCTATGTTTTCTTCTCTCCCACAGGACCTGCGATGAGGTCACAGGAGGGGAGGAGTCGACGTCACATGATCAGGGGCCTCACTGTATGCAAGACTCTGCTGTGCTGGTTGTCATCGTGCTGAATGAGGGAACAGTTTATATGTGGGGTCAGGAGGGGTTTACAGGGTGGATGTAGCAGAGCCGCACGTGTGCGAGGTGTACGGAGCGGAGCCATGTGTGTGCGAGGTGTACGGAGCGGAGCCGTGTGTGTGCGAGGTGTACTGAGCAGAGCCATGTGTGTGTGAGGTATACGGAGCAGAGCCGCACGTGTGCGAGGTGTAGGAGCAGAACCATGTGTGTGCGAGGTGTACGGAGTGGAGCAATGCGTGTGCAAGGTGTACGGAGCAGACCCATGTGTACAAGTTGTTCGGAGCGGAGCCGCGCGTGTGCAAGGTATAAGGAGCGGAGCCACGTGTGTAAGGGTTGTGCGGAGTGGAGCTGTGTGTGTATGGGGCGTACAAAATGGAGCCTTGTGTGTACGAAGTGTACGGAGCTGAGCCATGTGTGTATGGAGCGGAGCAGAGCCATGTGTGTATGGAGTGGAGCCACGTGTGTATGGAGTGGAACCGCAAAGCCGCATGTGTACAAGGTTTACGGAGTGGAGCCATGTGTGTACAAGGTGTACAGAGCGTGGCCACGTGTGTAAAAGGTGTGCGGAGCAGAGCCGCATGTTTACAGAGTGGAGCCATGTGTGTATTGAGTGGAGCCATGTGTGTGCGAGGTGTAGAGAGCGGAGCCGCATCTGTACGGTGCGGAGCAGCATGTGTACGGGGTGTACAGAGCGGAGCCGCGTGTGTATGGAGCGGAGCCGTGTGTGTGCGAGGTGTATGGAGCAAAGCCGCATGTGTACAAGATTTACGGAGTCGTGTGTGTACAAGGAGTACAGAGCATGGCCACATGTGTAAAAGGTGTAGAGAGCAGAGCCGCATGTGTACGAGGTTTACGGAGTGGAGCCATGTGTGTACTGAGGGGAGCTGTGTGTGTGCGAGGCATAAAAAGCAGAACCGTGTGTGTATGAGGTATGCAGAGCCATGCGTGTACAAGGTGTATGGTGGGGAGCATCCATACCGCCCAGCGGGACAGTCCCGATTTTGAGAGAGAGTCTGCCCCTCTGCCCTTGCCGGGAGCGTACTTTTCCCGCGGACACAGGAGTACACAGCGGAGCCCCGAGGAGCACTTTATAATTTGCACATGACGTTCCACCGGAAGTGACGTGTTAGAAGCTGACCGGAAATGAGGTAATTTCGGGAGGAGATTGTGACGGAACCATGGAGGCACTTCAGGGAATGCTTCAGATCCTTCCCCGTGTCCTCCGACAGCGCAGACAGTGGGATCACCTTGGACTCGGGGATGCCGGCCATGTGAGCAGATCATGATATGTCCTGCATCGGGATGCTCAGGTGGGCACTACAATGGGAGCCGGGCTGCTATAGTATCTTTTGGATTCTTTCTTTCTTTCTCTCTCTGTTCTTTCTTTCTCTCTCTAATCTTTCTTTTTTTCTTTCTCTCTCTGTTCTTTCTTTCCTCTCTTTCTCTCTCTTCTTTCTTTTTCTCTGTTCTTTCTTTCTTTCGCCTCTTCATTTGTCTCTCTCTCTCTGTTCTTTCTTTCTTTCCCCTCTTTCTTTCTCTAATCGTTCTTTCTTTTTCTCTCTGCTTTTTCTTTCTCTCTCTGTTCTTTCATTCTCTCTCTGTTCTTCCTTTCTCTCTCTGTTCTTCCTTTCTCTCTCTCTGTTCTTCCTTTCTCTCCCCTCATTCTTTCTTTCTTTCTCTCTCTCTGTTCTTTCTTTCTTTCCTCTCTTTCTCTCTCTCTGTTTTTTTCTCTCTCTGTTCTCTTTCTTTCCCATCTTTTTCTCTTTCTCTGTTCTTTCTTTCCCTTATTTTTTTCTCTTTCTGCTTTTTATATATTTCCCCTCTCTTTCTCTCTCCCGCTCTGTTCTTTCTTTCTCCTCTTTCTTTTTTTCTCTCTCTGTTCTTTTTTCTGTATACTCTTTCTTTCTCTCTCTGTTCTTTTTCTTTCTCTCTGTTCTTTCTTTCCCCTTTCTTTCTTTCTTTCTTTCTCTCTCTGTTCTTTCTTTACCCTCTTTCTCTGTTCTTTCTTTCGCTGTGTTCTTTCTTTCTTTCTCTTTCTTCCCCCTCTTTCTTTCTCTCTATAATCTTTCTTTCTTTCTCTCTCTAATCTTTCTTTCTCTCTCTGTTCTTTGTCTCGCTCTGTTCTTCCTTTCTTTCTCTCTGTTCTTTCTCTCTGTATCTCTGTGTTCTTTCTTTATTTCTCTTTCTTTCTCTCTGTTCTTTCTTTCCCCTCTTTCTTTCTCTCTCAGTTCTTTCTTTCCCCTCTTTCTTTCTCTCTCCCTCTCTGTTCTTTCTTTCCCCTCTTTCTTTTCTCTCTCTCTCGCTGTTCTTTTTTTCTGTCCCCTCTTTCTTTCTCTCTCTGTTCTTTCTTTCTTTCTCTCTCTGTTGTTTCTTTCTTTCTTTCCCCTCTTTCTTTCTTTATTTCTCTCTCTGTTCTTTTTTTCCCCTTTCCCCTCTTTCTTTTTCTTTCTCTCTCTGTTCTTTCTTTCTTACCCCTCTTTCTTTCTCTCTCCCTCTCTGTTCTTTCCTTCCCCTCTTTCTTTTTTTCTCTCTCTCTGTTCTTTTTTTCTGTCCCCTCTTTCTTTCTCTCTCTCTGTTCTTTTTTCTGTCCCCTCTTTCTTACTCTCTATGTTCTTTCTTTCACTCTCTGTTCTTTCTTTCTTTCTTTCCCCTCTTTCTTTCTCTCTCTCTTCTTTCTCTCTCTGTTTTCTTTTTTCTCTCTCTCTGTTCTTTCTTTGTTTTCCTCAGTACCAGTCAGTGTGCCCACAGTACCGGTAGAATGAGGGGTAGGAAACTAGGTGGCACTGGTCACATTGAGCCTTTCATACTTTTTACTGGTGTATAATCATATTCCCTGAGCACCCCCTTAAAGTGAGCCAGCCGCAGACAACAGGGTACAAACAATTCACTATTACTATCAGTCCAAGTGGACAATTATATACGTAAACTCAATGATGTCCCTGTGCCCAGCAGTGCGGAGGATCAGAATACACTGAGACCAGAGCAGCGGGGTATGGTGAGAAGAATTATATTGGGCCCATTATGCTGTATGAAGTAATATATGAGGCCCAATATACTGTATGGAGCATTATGTTGGGATGACTTACTGTTTGTTGTGGATCTGACCGCTGGGACCCCCATGATCCTGGGAAACGTAGCTTTGAAGAGCACCATGTAAATGGAGCTGTGGTGCCATTCACATGTGGCTCTTCAAATACAGTTAGGTCCATATATATTTGGACAGAGACAACATTTTTCTAATTTTGGTTCTAGACATTACCACAATGAATTTTAAACAAAACAATTCAGATGCAGTTGAAGTTCAGACTTTCAGCTTTCATTTGAGGGTATCCACATTAAAATTGGATGAAGGGTTTAGGAGTTTCAGCTCCTTAACATGTGCCACCCTGTTTTTAAAGGGACCAAAAGTAATTGGACAGATTAAATAATTGTAAATAAAATGTTCATTTCTAGTACTTGGTTGAAAACCCTTTGTTGTCAATGACTGCCTGAAGTCTTGAACTCATGGACATCACCAGACGCTGTGTTTCCTCCTTTTTGATGCTCTGCCAGGCCTTCACTGCGGTGGTTTTCAGTTGCTGTTTGTTTGTGGGCCTTTCTGTCTGAAGTTTAGTCTTTAACAAGTGAAATGCATGCTCAATTGGGTTGAGATCAGGTGATTGACTTGGCCATTCATGAATATTTCACTTCTTTGATTTAATAAATTCCTGGGTTGCTTTGGCTTTATGTTTTGGGTCATTGTCCATATGTAGTATGAAACGACGACCAATCAGTTTGGCTGCATTTGGCTGGATCTGAGCACACAGTATGGCTCTGAATACCTCAGCATTCATTCGGCTGCTTCTGTCCTGTGTCACATCATCAGTAAACACTAGCGACCCAGTGCCACTGGCAGCCATGCATGCCCAAGCCAACCCACTGCCTCCGCCGTGTTTTACAGATGATGTGGTATGCTTTGGATCATGAGCTGTACCATGCCTTCACCATACTTTTCTCTTTCCGTCATTCTGGTAGAGGTTGATCTTGGTTTCATCTGTCCAAAGAATGTTCTTCCAGAACTGTGCTGGCTTTTTTAGATGTTTTTTAGCAAAGTCCAGTCTAGTCTTTTGATTCTTGATGCTTTTGAGTGGCTTGCACCGTGCAGTGAACCCTCTCTATTTACTTTCATGCAGTCTTCTCTTTATGGTAGATTTGGATATTGATACGCCTACCTCCTGGAGAGTGTTGTTCACTTGGTTGGCTGTTGTGAAGGTGTTTCTCTTCACCATGGAGATTATTCTGTGATCATCCACCCCTGTTGTCTTCCGTGGGTGCCCAGATCTTTTTGCATTGATGAGTTCACCAGTGCTTTCTTTCTTTCTCAGGATGTACCAAACTGTAGATTTTGCCACTCCTAATGTTGCAGCGATTTCTCGGATGGGTTTTTCTGTTTTTGCAGCTTAAGGATGGCTTGTTTCACCTACATGGAGAGCTCCTTTGACCGCTGGTTTCCTTCACAGCAAAACCTTCCAAATGCAAGCACCACACCTCAAAACAACTCCAGGCCTTTTATCTGCTTAATTGAGAATGACATAACGAAGGGATTGCCCACACCTGTCCATGAAAGAGCTTTGGAGTCAATTAATGGGATGAAACTGAATGTGAGGAGACACAGATTAGATATTAGAAAAAACTTTTTGACAGTTAGAGTGATCAATGAGCGGAACAAGCTGCCACGAGAAGTGGTGAGTTCTCCTTCAATGGAAGTCTTCAAACAGAGGCTGGACAGACATCTGACTGGGATGATTTAGTGAATCCTGCTTTGAGCAGGGGGTTGGACCAGATGGCCCAGGAGGTCCCTTCCAACTCTACGATTCTATGATTCAATTGTCCAATTACTTTTGGTCCCTTTTAAAACATGGTGGCCTATGTTAACAAGCTGAAACTCCTAAACCCTTCATCCAATTTTAATGTGCATACCCTCAAATGAAAGCTGAAAGTCTGAACTTCAACTGCATTTGAATTGTTTTGCTTAAAATTCATTGTGGTAATGTCTAGAACCAAAATTAGAAAAATGTTGTCTCTGTCCAAATATATATGGACCTAATGGATCACTCCTTTAAGAGAGTGATGAAGGGACGACAAAATATAGCAAAAATTCACTGACTGGGGCTAATGAGTGTTATAGTTTGTGGGCTGTTGGGATTTGTGTGGCAGGGCTGCATTTTTGTCCCAGTCCGGCAGTCCTTGTGTTTGGACACCTTTTTTTTCTATTTATCTAAATCAAAATGTCCACTATTGTACTCATTTTTACAATATAGATATAAAAATTTACTTTGTGTGCGGGGGGAGGGCGTCATTTTGCTGTTCGCCTCAGGCAGCAGAGACGATAGGTTCACCCTTGGGTATCGTTAAGAGGAAGATGAGAGACACCAGACCCAACAATGCAGACGAGCTGAAGGCTGCTATCAAAGCAACCTGGGCTTCCATAACACCTCAGCAGTGCCACAGGCTGATCGCCTCCATGCCACGCTGCAATGATGCAGTAATTGATGCAAAAAGAAGCCCCGACCAAGTATTGAGTGCATTTACTGAACATGCATTTCAGGAGGCCAACATTTTGGATTTTAAAATAATTTTTCAAGCTGGTGTTATAAAGTATTCAAATTTACTGAGATAATGACTTTTGGGTTTTCATTGGCTGTAAGCCATAATCATCAACAATAACAGAAATAAACACTTGAAAGAGATCACTCTGTTTGTAAGATGCTATTCTAATTTTGTAAGAAGCACCTGTATATATATTAGTATATCTATATATGTATTATAAATATACATAATAATAATAATAAATTTTATTTTTATAGCGCCGACATATTCTGCAGCACTTTACATTTCAGAGGGGATTTGTACAGACAATAGACATTACAGCATAACAATAATCACATACAGTAGATTATAACAAATACCAAGAGGAGTGAGGGCCCTGCTCGCAAGCTTACAGTCTATGAGGAAAGAGGTAGACACGAAAGGTGGGTGGTAACAGTTGCCCTGATTGTATGGACCAGCCATAATGTTAAGTGTGTAACATATATTATGAGAATATTAAAGGGAACATAAACAGCCTGTTGCAAACGGAATAGTGTTCCCTTTATTTTTTTGAGCAGTATATATATATATATATATATATATATATGTATATATATATATGAACAACGACAGAGCAAAGTCCAGCAATAGCGTGAGCAATCCAGGATGCTGTTAAAAAAATTTTTGTCTTTCTTTTTATTCACAAATCCATTAAAATACAATGGTCCAAGCAGTTCAAAACAGCAATAACGCAGGAAAGTAGTGCAGATAGGACTACGCGTTTCAGCGGTAAAACTCGCCTTCTTCACGGTCCAGAATTTTTTAACAGCATCCTGGATAGCTCACGTTATTGCTGGACTTTGCTCTGTCTTTGTTCACATTTGTATGGATGGACTCCTACATCCAGATCCGGGCACAACGGAGTTAAGGCTACTTTCACACATCAGGTTTCGGGGTCAGGCGCGATCCGGCGTCGTGCCGGAATGCCGGATCCGGCAAATGTTTTGTAAAACCTGATGTGCCGGATCCGGTTTTCTGCCGGATCCGTCTTGTTCTTGACAGACAAAACCGGATCCGTCTCATCCGGTTCATCCGTTTTTCTATCCGTTTTTCGACGGATTACGCCGGATCTGGTTTTTAAAATTGACCCTTGTGGCCTTCCGAACGGGATTGGCTACTGGAAAACTATATATAGAGTGTTCCTACAGCCCTTCTTTGACAGGTTGTAGAGGAGAAAGTGCAGGTTGGAGAGAAGAGCAAGTTACTGGCGAAGATGGATGTTGTCATTGGAAATATTACCACTAGAAGTTCTGTGACGGTTTCAGTAATGAGGGACAATTTTGCACTATACTTTATGTCACCTCAAGGCAGAGTACACTGGCAGGATGACAGAGTGTGAAAGATTTGTGCCCTAACCAAACTTGTGTACCTTCTGGACCAACAGTATATACCTTTGCCAACCAAAGTTGGCTATCTTGTCATGGTCTTACTATTTTTAGCTTTAGGCCACAGGTGTGTACCTGGTTGTGTTTTATGCAAAGTATTTCACCTTTTAACAAAAGTTGTGTACATTGTTAGGAAATCACCAACAATAAACACAACTTTTCAGGTGAAATACTTTGCTTCAAACACAACCAGGAACACAACTGTGGCAAAAAGCTAAAATTTACCCACAGTTATATACCTGGTTTTGAATACCTTTTTACCTTTTAAATACCCTGTATTTAACCTTTTTTTTAAACATATTTCGCCGCAGAAAGAAATGACAGACAACCAGTGTAAACAATAATTTAACTTTTATTTAAAATATTGTTTTTTGTGTAAACTGTTTTTAAAGTTAAAAAAACTTTTTTAATAAAGGTTTGAAACCAACCAAATGGGCATTTTTATTACAAAAAAAACATTATAACTTGGTGTAGTGTGGGGTGGAAATACTGCTGGAGGGGCTGCGGGACACTTCGACAATGGGAGTGTGGAGAGAGGACTGGGATCGTGGTGGGGAAGGAACAGTTAGAGGTGATGGTGTGGAAAAAGCTACAGAATGGGTGGACATGTGGGAGGCAGAAGAGGTGGTGGGCGGTGGAGTGGAGGGTTGGGCAGGGACTGTAGGAGCAGATGATGTTGATGGAAAGTTGTATGGGGAAGGAGTTTGGTACGGGGAAGGAGTTTGGTACGGGGAAGGAGTTTGGTATGGGGCAGGTTGCTGGTACTGGAAAGGTTGCTGGTACTGGTGAGGTTGCTGGTATGTAATAGGAGGGGAGGATGGAAAGTGGCTGGAGGGGGTGCAGATGTAATAGGAGGGGGAGGATGGAAAGTGGCTGGAGGGGGTGCAGATGTAATAGGAGGGGGAGGATGGAAAGAGGCTGGAGGGGGTGCAGGTGGAGGAACTACAGTGGTGGGAGGTGGAGGTTGGGATGTAACCTGCTGTAGAGCACCGTGGCACGAATGCATTACATGCATCTGCTGGGTAGGAGATAGTGTTGCCATGCGCTCCACAACAGACCTGAAAAAGGTGTGGTTTGGCGAAGATCTTGCTTCTGAATGCATGGTTTGCAGAAGTGTCTTCACCTCCAGAATGCTGGAGTTGATCTGCTGAAAGCCTGCGGAGATTTGCTCTGACAAGACTTTTAGACAGTTCTGGAAAGATGCATTCAGATGCAAGAACTCTGGCGCATAACTCTTTTCCTGACCCCTCTGCCGCTGCCGCCCAGTACCCGCAGGTGTACTAGAGGTGGCAGGGGCAGAAGGGTGGGGTAAAGGGAAAGCGATCTCCTCACCAGCAGCTTCATGTAATGTAGGCGGCCACGATGCTCCTGTGCTGGTGGATGGGACAGATGGGTCGAATGTGTGGGAAGGCTGGGAAGGTGCAGATGTACCGGGGCGGTCGAAGTGTCCCTCGGTGCCGGTCTCCTCAGGGATCGCCTCAGAAGGGTCCAATCGTTCAGGCTCCCGAGTGCTGCTCACCGTGCTGTGGAATAAAGAGAAAAAAAAACAATTAAAATACTGACATGGTATGGCCCTGGCTGAAAAAAAAAAGTTACATCTAACATTTTTTTTCACATGTGGTGTGTAATATTTACCTTCTAGTGACCATTGTTTCCCGGAGGAACGACAGGGCTTGTGCGTACTTGTAATTGCTCCTGCGTCCTCCAGATCCACTCGGGGCCCGCATCTCCTTATTGAACTCCTTCTTGAAACGATCCCTCACAGACCGCCACCGATTCACAATTCTGTTCCCTGAAACGAGAAAGGAGTGGTTAGTATACAACATCAGTGTTTCACAAACTCCAGTCCTCATGGTCCCCAGGGGTCATGTTTTCAGGATTTCCATAGTAAATAGAAATCCTGAACACATGATCCGTGGGGACCACGAGGACTGGAGTTCGGGAAACACTGGTTTACATCAAGCAACCGGTACTGTATATACTTACGCTCTTTAATCTGGGCCCGAACATCGAGGTCCTCCCAGCGGCCCACAAGGAGCGAACAGATTTCCTCCCAGAGTCGTCGGGTAACGATAAGGTCAGCGTGGCGGCGGTCAGCCATATTCCAGAGCGGCTCCCTTTCTCTGACGAGATCGATGAGGTGGTCCACATCGAGTCCTCCATCCTCACCGTCAGAGTCGGGAGCACGCTGTGAAGGCTGTTAAAGAAAAAGACAAAAATAACATAATTAGCCTCCACAAAAGAAATGAAATAAAAAGTGCAAAAAAACAAAGCCAAAATATTTATACTTACACGCTGGTGACCGCCGCGTTGCTGTCGCCGACGACCCTGGGAGGCACTGCGAGGACCTCTTGGCCGAGCACCAGATTGGGAAGACTAGAGAAGAAAACAAAAAATGTTATGTCTTTGGATGTAGGCATTTGTTTGCTGTGTGTGGTCTGCAGAACATTGTTTTCTATGTGTTGTGTGTAGTGTGATGTTGTGTTTCTGCGTTTGATGCAAAAAACTTACCAATTGTGAGCCCACTCCAAGTGTCTGTCCACCCCTTCCTTCTTCTTCTGGGAGCTCCTCTTCCTCTTGTGAATCCTGTTTTGAAATAAAAGGCAATGAATAGACATATATTACAGAGATGATGGATTTTGGAAATAAAAACTTACCGTCAAACGCTGACGATGTGAGGGAGGGCTCCCAGAAGATGATGTGCTGTCTTCCTGGTGGCCACACTCCATGCCTGTGGGTGGTGTTCCAGCTGCTGCCATTGCTGCTGCTGCTGCTGCTGCATCTATTGGGCGGCTGTTGAATAAAGAGAAACAAAGGGCCAATGAATATCTTGATATTCAATAGCCCTAGTTTGGAGGAATGGGGGATTTGATAATTACCGTCTCTCATCTGCTGCTGGCCTCCCCTCCTCAGCATGTTCCATTTGCTGCTCCATTTGGGGTGGTGGTGGTGCTGATGGTGCTGCAGTGGTCTCCTGCCTTCTCCTGCTGCGCTTGGTTGCTTTCTTGGGTGGCATGTTGGGTGTGGCTGTGGGTCCCACTGTCTTGCTTTTATATATGTCTTGTGGGCAGAGCTACTGAGCATGCTCAGACCAAAAAAAACGGATCCGGCCACCGGATCCGGCTTTCGCCGGATCAGGCGCATTGCGGCGCTCATAGGCTTTCATTGTGTGAAAAAGCCGGACGCGCCGGATCCGGCGTGTCCGGCTTTTTCGCCGGAGACAAAAAACGTTACAGTAGCCGTTTTTTCCAGACGCCGGATCGCGACACATTGCCGGATCCGGCGAAAACCGGATGAAACGCATGGCCATCCGGCGCGATCCGGCGCAAATGCAAGTCAATGGGGGGGAAACCGGATCCGGCATTGCATTTCGCCGGATCCGGTTTCTGTCAAAAGCGCCGGATCGCGCCTGACGGCGAAAACCTGATGTGTGAAAGAGGCCTAACCAGGTCAGCTGAGGTCCCAGGTGGTTCACAGGAGTGAGCTGGTCTACATTGTTGGATATATATATATATATATATATATATATATATATATATATCTTTATTTTTAATAGAGGAAAAGGGGGTTATTTGAATTTTATGTTTTTGCATTTTAGAAAAGTTTTATTTTTCACTTTCTTTTGGAAGTCCGTTCTGTACACTGCAATACTATAGTGTTGCGATGTATAGACAAAAATGATGTTCCTATATTGCACAGCCATGGCATGTACCAGTCTGGTCTGTTCTGTAGACCAGGCTAATGTATGTCAATAGCCGGCTGCCACCATTCTGCTCCTTTGTCACGTCTGCAATCTGCGGACATGACTTATCCACTGTCTTCTTCTGGAGTTTACTGCTCCATGATGAGACTCCAGGGCACAAGAGACACTTGCCCTTCATAACCTGACCACCCATCATAGGGCGGGATGAAAGTCTGTGATTGACTGACGGGATGAGACCACGGTGTGTGCTGTGCCTGTTATTGCATAAGCAATGGTGTACTGCAAATCGTGGCAGGCCATGCGGCCGCTATGGAGCCCATGAGTCAGGGCTCACCCACCTGTCTTTGAAGTACTTCAGGACAAGGAGGAGAGGTGAGTATGTATTTTTTTTAACTCAGTGAAAACGTTGTAGCTAGAATGCCGTATGGAGGACTATGATGAGTGCAGTATGCTATGTGGAGGACTATGGGGAATGCAATATACTGTATTGAAGACTATGGGGAGTGCAGTATACAACCTGGATGACTATGGGGAATGCAGTATACTGTATGGATGAATATGGGGAGTGCAGTACACAACATGGATGACTATGGGGAGTGCAGTATACTGCATGGAGGACTATGGGGAGTGCAGTAAACTGTATGGAGGTCTATGGGAAGTGCAATATACTGTATGGAGGACTATGGTGAGTTTAGTACACAACATGGATGACTATGGGGAGTTCAGCATACTGTATGGAGGACTATCGGGAGTGCAGTATACTATATGGAGGTCTATGGGAAGTGTAATATACTGTATGGAGGACTATGAAGAGTGCAGTATGCAACATGGATGGCTATGGGGAGTGCAATATACAGTATGGAGGACTGTGGGGAGTGCAGTACACAACATGGATGACTATGGGGAGTGCAGCATACTGTATGGAGGACTATTAGGGAGTGCAGTATACTGTATGGAGGACTATGGAAAGTGCAATATAATGTATGAGAACTATGGGGAGTGCAGTAAGCTACATGGAGGACTATGGAGAGTGCAGTATACTGTATGGAGGAACATGCGGAGTGCAGTTACTGTATGGAGGACTATAGGGAGTGCAGTATACTGTATAGAGGACTATGGGGAGTGTAATATACTGTCTGGCGGACTATGAGGAGTGCAATATACTGTAATGATGACTATGGGGAGTGCAGTATACTGTATTGAGGACTATGCGGAGTACAGTATAATGTATGTAGGACTATTGGGAGTGCAGTATACTTTATGGAGCAATACGGGGAGTGCAGTATACTGTATGGAGGACTATAGGGAGTGCAGAATACTGTATGCAGGACTATGGGGAGTGCAGTTTACTGTATGGAGGAATATGGGGAGTGCAGTATACTGTATGGATGATTGGGGTGAGTGCAGTATACTGTATGTAGGAGTGGGAATGCAGTAAACTGCATTGAGGACTATGGGGAGTACAGTAAACTGTATGGAGGAATATGGGGAGTGCAGTATACTGTATGGATGATTGTGGTGAGTGCAATATACTGTATGGAGGACTATGGGAAGTGCAGTATACAACATGAATGACTATGGCGGGTGCAGCATTCTGTATGGATGACTATGGGAAGTGCAGTATACTGTATGGAGGACTATGGAGAGTGCAGTATACAACATGAAGGACTGTGGGGAGTGCAGTATACTGTATGGAGGACTATGGAGAATGTAGTATACTGTATGGAGAAATATGCGGAGTGCAGTTACTGTATGGAGGACTAAAGGGAGTGCAGTATACTGTATGAAGAACTATGGGGAGTGCAATATACTGTAATGAGGACTACCGGGAGTGCAGTATACTGTCTGGAGGACTATGCAGAGTGCAGAATACTGTATGTAGGACTATTGGGAGTGCAGTATACTGTATGGAGGACTATGGGGAGTGCAGTTTACTATATGGAGAACTATGGCGAGTGCAGTATACTGTATGGATGATTATGATGAGTGCAATATACTGTTTGTAGGACTATGGGGAATTCAGTATACTGCATTTAGGACAATGGGGAGTACAGTAAACTGTATGGGGGTCAATTCAATTCAATTCAAAGAAGCTTTATTGGCAGGACTAAATACACATTAGTTTTGCCAAAGCAAGTGTACAAAAGGGAATAGGGATAGGGACTGTAGGGATGTTGGGTAGGGGCTGTAGGAAAGGTGGATTGGGGTAGATGCAGGATGGGGCCATAGAAGTCCATGGCATGGGGAAGGTGGATGAGGGGATGGGGGCATATCCAGAATGGGGCTATAGAAGTCCATGGCATAGGGAAGGTGGATGGGGGGATGGGGCAGATCCAGGGTGGGGCTATAGAAGTCCATGGCATAGGGAAGGTGGATGGGGGGATGGGGCAGATCCAGGGTGGGGCCATAGAAGTCTATGGCTTATCATAGTTCTCTTTCTCGCAGTCTGTGACATTCGCTCACATATTGCGCTGCTATCTCCACTGCTCTCTCTTCTTCCCCCAGCAGGATATATGTTTTCTCTTCCTCCTTCATGGTTATGAAATCCGGGAAGAGATGTGAGAGTCTCCTAAAGTGAGTGTCCCTCACTGCTGAGTATTTGGGGCAGTGTAACAGGAAATGGGTCTCATCCTCCAGGGCCTCCTGGTCACAGTGTTGGCACAGTCTTTCCTCCCTGGGCTTGTAGCTCTGCCTGTGTCGGCCGGATTCGATGGCCAGACTGTGGGCACTGAGTCTATATCGGCTCAGGATCTTGCGGTCTCTGGGGTCTTAGAGTTTCTCCAGATATGGGGCCAGTCTGTAGTCTCTCTGTAGACTCCGGTACATGGTCAGTTTCTGTGAGCTGATGAAATCGTTCTTCCAGTCACTTACGTATCTCTCCTGGCCTTCGTCTACCATCTTCCTGATTCTGGATCTGTCAGGTTGTTGTGATTGGTGTTCTGGTCAGGTTGGGTTTGGGTGAGCTGTTCCAAGGGTCCTGGTTTTTCTGTTTCACCTATAGTGAGGTCTATGGTGAGTGCAATATACTGTATGGAGGACAATGGGGAGTGCAGTATACAGCGTGGATGACTATGGGGAGTGCAATATACTGTATGAAGGACTATGGGGAGTGCAGTATACAACATGAATGACTATGGGGAGTGCAGCATACTGTATGGAGGACTATGGGAAGTGCAGTATACTGTATGGAGGACTATGGGGAGTGCAGTATACTGTATGGAAGTTTATGGGGAGTGCAGTGTACAATATGGAGGTCTATGGGAGTGCAATATACTGTATGGAGGACTATGGGGAGTGCAGTATACAACATGGAGGACTATGGAGAGCTCAGTATACTGTATGGAGGAATATGCACAGTGCAGTATACTGTATTGAGGTCTATAGGGAATGCAGTATACTGTATGAAGGACGATGAAGAGTGCAGAATACTGTATATATGACTATTGGGAGTGCAGTATACTGTATGGAGGACTATTGGGAGTGCAGTATACAACATGAATGACTATGTTGAGTGCAGCATACTGTATGGAGGACTATGAGAAGTGCAGTATACTGTATGGAGGACTATGTGAAGTGCAGTATACTGTATGTAGGACTATGGGGAGTGCAATATACTGCATGGAGGACTATGGGGATTGCAGTATTCAACGTGGAAAACTATGGAGAGTACAGTATACTGTATGGCGGAATATCCGAAGTGCAGTACACTGTATGGATGATTGTGGTGAGTGCAGTATACTATATGGAGGACTATTGGGAGTGCAGTATACAACATGAATGACTATGGAGAGTGCAGCATGCTGTATGTAGGACTATGGGGAATGCAGTATACTACATTGAGGACTATGGGGGGTGCAGTACACAACATGGTTGACTATAGGGAGTGCAGCATATTGTATGGAGGACTATGTTAAGTGCAGTATACTGTATGGAGGACTATGGTTAGTGCAGTATACAATATGGAGGACTATGGAGAGTGCAGTGTACTGTATGGAGGACTATGCGGAGTGCAGTATACTGTATGGAGGACTATAGGGAAAGCAGTATACTGTATGGAGGACTATGGAGAGTGCAGTATACAACATGGACGACTATGGGGAGTGCATTTTACTGTATGGAGGACTATTGGGAAAGCAGTATACAACATGGATGACTATGGGGAGTGCAGCATACTGATGGGGACTCTAAGAAGTCCACTATACTATATGGAGGACTATCAGAAGTGCAGCATACTATATGGCGTACTATGGGGAGTGCAGTTGTAGTAATCGCAGGTTCGCGGGATGCAGTGACGAGACGGGATGAACTTAAGATGTAACTTTTATTTATATGTATACCTATAGGGGCCATCTTGAGTAACCAACAAGCTAACAACAGTTATCCTTGCAGGGATCAAAACAGGAATACACTGGTAGCATGAACACGACTACCCGGTCAAGACCGGTCACTATAGGGCAGTGGTATGGCTGACTACGGGTCCAGAGTAAACTACAACGTGTCACTTATCTTCTCTGATGTCCGGCAGAGTGGTGGTCAGTGCTGCTTCGGCTTTTCAGCCGCTGGGCCAGCCGACGAGGATCCGATGGAGACCTCGGGCGCTCCCACGCCCAGGTGAAGCGGGGGCACAGTAGGCCCCCGAAGAGTTCCCCAGCACCCCGCCCCCACGGCGGAGGCAGGACGGCATTGCCCGGGGACTGGGGGGTGTAGGCCGCAGCCACAAGCTGGGGATGGGCAGCGGCGGTAGTGGCGGACAAGCCGCAGCCGCGGGCCGGTGCCGAGCCACGGGGGCCATGGGTGGCAGTGGGCAGGCCGCAGCCATGGGCCGGAATCGGGCTGTGGCAGCCACAAGCGGCAGCGGGCAGGCCGCAGCCACGCCGCAGCCACGGGCAGAAGTGGAGCTGCAACGGCCACGGGCGGTAGTGGGCAGGCCGCAGCCGCGCGCTGGAGTGGAGTGGCGGCGGGGGTGGGCGGCAGCAGACAGGCCACAGCTGCGGCCTGAGGTCGGGTGGTGGCGGCCACGGGCTGCAGCGCCGCAGCTGCGGGCTGGAGTCAGGCGGTGGCCGCCGTGAGGAGCGCGGTCGGGCTGTCGGTGTCACTGCTGGATTGCTCGGTGCCGTCTCTCCTGTCTGCGGTGAGTCTCTCTCCAGTCCCTCCAGTCGCTGCTCTCTACTTCTAGCTCTGGCTCTCACTCTGGCTCTCTGGAGCCCTCTAGTCTTCCTGCTCCTTCTCTCCTGCTTGGTCAAGTGCCCCCTGCTGGCGTCCTCTGTCCCTTTTATACTTGCTCTTGCCCCATCCCTTCTAGAACTCTCTCTGGTCCGTCCTCTAATTATGTCCCCCGGAAACAGTCCCCCTAGGAACCCCGGCGACAGTCCCCTTGGTTCCGGCCCGGCTACACAGTGGGGACTCCTCCTCCTACACTCCCCCATCCTGTATCCTCGCCTGTCCTCGGGCGAGGGCTTGGAGAGGCTTGGGTCGGTTTCTTGAGATGAAAGATTTTTCTGCCACACGAACTGATCCTGTTCGTAGCATTCGGGGGGGGGTTGCCAGCTGTTGACCGCTCGGAGCATCGTGGTTCGACTGTGGTGGAGTCCTCTGGGGTGGTGGAAGGTGGTGGGTCGACCGGGTCCGCTGGAATATTATTTCTTGTAGTGTCTATCTGTACTGCTGGAGGGTCTTCCTAGTCGTCCTCATCCCATACTGCTGGCGGAGGTTCTGAGACCTGAGGAGGGGCCTTGGGTCGCGCGGGGTCGGTGGAAGTACAGGGTCGTAATATATTGCGGTGTATGGTACGGGTAGGGTGGTCCCCGTCTTTTTCAAATTGTATTTTGTACACTGGTCCATCAGGGCTTACTCGGCGCAATACCCGATAGGGACTCTCTTCCCAGCGGGGTTCCAACTTGCATTGGGGGCGCTGATCTCGTACGAGTACCTGATCTCCTGCCTAGAGGTCGATGAATCGGGACGGAGTCCCCCCCCCGGGTGTTCCAGGTCCTGAAGTTTTTTGTGGACGATTCAGTGCACGGTTTGCAGCCGATACCAGTGATTCCGGACCCACGAGGAGACCCACGTCCATGGTTGTTCCTCCTCTGGATTTAACTCAACCTCCGTGATTCCCTTGCCTTCCCGACCGAATAGCAGCGAGTATGGAGTGTAGCTGGTGACTCGATGTACCCAGTTGTTATAAACCCACACCAGTTCAGGGATGTATTCGGGCCAGCGGGCCTTTCGGTCGCTTTCCAGGGTGCGTAGCATTTGGATCAATGTCCGATTAAATCGCTCGCAGGCTCCATTCCCTTGAGGGTGGTGCAGAGTGGTTCGGGATTTAGCGATACCATATAGGCGGTGTAGTTCTTCCATTACTTTTCCCAGGAAGCACGCACCCTGGTCTGAAAGGATCCGTTGGGGGCAGCCGTATACTTGGATAATGATTTTACAAATCGCACAGGCAGCTGACTCCGCGGTTTGATCTCGGGTAGGGGTCACCACTGCGAATTTGGTGAAATGGTCCACCATGACGAGACAGTGTTCATACCCCTGGTGCGCGGGGCCAATGGTCAAATATAAAAACCACAGAAAGAGGAAAGAATCCTCCAATATTTGAGAAAAAAACAAAACAGGCAGAGATGCTTACTTGTATAGACAGGCCTCAATACAAATGCACTGACAGGGTGCAGCGGACCCAAGTAAAATGGCAACTGCACAGGTGCAATAATACCTAATGAAACAGTCAGCCTACAATCAGGGATTGGCCATGTGGCACACCAGTGCAAAAAAATAATCCGTATGTGGCAATGTTCACACAGGGAATGCAGAGCATATGGTTCACAGCCTCTTAGTAACACCATATAGGGGGGCTGCCCAGTGCTAACTATAATGCATCCCGTGTGAACAGAGGCCACAGTTTACAGAACTATTTGGGCCCAACTGCACCCTGAAAAGGTAAAATGTGCACAAAAACATGAGGACTTCTTGTTGAAGCAGAAGCAACCATTTTCCAGAATTTGGAAAGTGAGAAAAGCTGCAAAGCACATACAGAGGCTGAAAAGTGGAGCCATGTGACGAAAAGAAGCAAATGGATCAAGTGGTCATCACCACCCACACAGCTTAGCAACCAATATGAAGCCCTCATGCTGGAGAACGAAAATAGCACAGCTCAGGATGATACCGTATCTACAAGAGAAGACACACTATCAACAAAAGTTACTCTGTCAACAAAAGCGGAAACAAATGAAAGAAAAGAAGAGTGGTATTTTTGGGCGACTCACTACTAAGAGGCACGGAGGCAACTATCTGCAGGCCGGAAATGACCGCACGAGAAGTATGCTGCCTCCCAGGAGCAAAAATCAAGGATGTGGCCAACAGGATACTAGCTATCCTCAAATCCAATGACGACTACCCTTCCCTACTGATACATGTAGGCACAAACGACACGGCAAGAAATGACCTACCAACTATCTGCGAAGACTTTGAAATTCTGGGGAAGAAAATAAAGGAACGGAACGTACAGGTTGTTTTCTCATCAATCCTCCCAGTCGATGGCCATGGCATCAGAATATGGAATAGGATACTAGAGGTGAACAACTGGCTGCGACGGTGGTGTAGGCAGCAAGGATTTGGATTCTTGGACCATGGCGTGAATTACCTCTACGATGGACTTCTCGCAAGAGATGGGATACGAAACCTGGGAAACACACATTCGCCAGAAGACTTGCCACACTCATCAGAAGGGCTTTAAACTAGAAGAAGAGGGGATGGGAGGAAAAACAGCAGACAAGAACATGCAGCAGAAGGACAAACTAATCAAGGATACTAGATGTGGTAAAGAGGACCCAAGACAGGGTACTCAGAAAGAAGCTAAGAAAAATGAAGCAAAACTTCTTTCCTGCATGCTGACCAATGCAAGAAGCCTGACCAATAAGATTGAAGATCTGGAGTTGGTAATGTATGAGGAAAAATACGACATAGTAGGAATAACTGAGACATGGTTAGACGACAGCTATGACTGGGCGGCTAACTTGCAAGGATATGATTTGTTTAGGAGGGATCGTAAAAAAAGGAAAGGGGGTGGAGTCTGTCTATATATAAAGTCCACTTTAAAGCCCACACTAAGAGAAGATATACAAGAGGGAAATGAAGAGGTGGAGTCTCTATGGGTGGAGATACAAGGAGAGAAAAGTAATAAAATCCTCATAGGGGTTTGTTATAAGCCACCAAATATAACAGAAACCACTGAATATGTATTATTGTAACAAATAGACAAAGCAGCAAATCACAATCAGGTGATTATTATGGGGGACTTCAACTACTGTGACATAGACTGGGAAACTGAAACCTGCGTATCTCAGAAAGGAAACCAATTTCTGTCAGTAACCAAGGATAATTATCTGTCACAACTTGTGCAGGGCCCAACTAGAGGGACAGCCCTTCTGGACTTAATTTTAAGCAACAGGCCAGATAGAATAACAGAAGTACGAGTCGATGGGCACCTAGTGAACAGTGACCACAATATAATACAATTCCACTTGTCCTTCAGTAAGGTGCCCTGGAAGGGGGTTACGAAAACGCTGAATTTCAGGAAATTCAGCAAAGTTTGATCAGCTTAGAGAGGACCTTCGCCGAATTGATTGGGACAATGTCCTCAAAAATAGGAGCACAGAAAATAAATGGGAAATATTTAAATCAGTTTTACACACCCACTGCGAGGTAGCCATACCGTACAGAAATAAAAGGGCTAGGAACAGGAGAACACCAATGTGGCTAAATAAGGATGTAAAAGGGCAATAAATAACAAGAACAAGGCATTTAGGAAGCTAAAACAAGAAGGTAATGAAGAAGCATTAAAAAGTTATAGAGAAAAAAATAAAATGTGTAAAAAACAAATACATTTAGCAAAAGTGGAAACTGAGAGACTCATTGCTAAGGAAAGTAAAACAAACCCCAAACTATTCTTTAATTATATAAACAGTAAAAAGATTAAAATTGATGGTGTCGGCCCTTTAAAGAACAATGAGGGTGAAATCATAGAGAGCGATGTGGGAAAAGCAAATGTTTTAAATACTTTTTTTTCCTCAACAGTGTTCACACAGGAAAAGGATTTGCCAGGGGAAATGCAGAGTGATAATGTAAACTCCCCCTTAAGTATTACCTGCCTAACCCAGTAAGAAGTGCAGAACCGCCTTAGTAAGATTAAAATTGACAAATCACCAGGCCCTAATGGCATTCACCCTCGGGTATTAAGGGAGTTAAGTAATGTGATAGACAGGCCTCTATTCCTTATATTTAAAGACTCAATAGAAACAGGGTCTGTTCCTTTTGATTGGCGGCAAGCAAATGTGGTACCAATATTCAAAAAGGGGTGTAAAAGGGAACCTGGAAACTATAGGCCGGTAAGCTTAACATCTGTTGTGGGTAAAATTTTTGAAGGGTTTCTAAGGGATACCATTATGGAATATCTCAATGTTAATAAATGTTTAACTCCATATCAACATGGATTTATGAAGGATCGTTCCTGTCAAACTAACCTGATCAGCTTCTATGAGGATGTAAGCTCTGAAATGGACCAAGGAGAATCATTGGATGTCATTTATCTCGACTTCTCTAAAGCATTTGACACTGTCCCACATAAAAGATTGGTAAGTAAGATGAGAAAGCTTGGGCTAGGGGAAAATGTGTGTAGATGGGTAGGTAGCTGGCTTAGTGATAGAAAACAAAGAGTGGTTATTAACCCCTTCACCCCCAAGGGTGGTTTGCACGTTCATGACCGGGCCAATTTTTACAATTCTGACCACTGTACCTTTATGAGGTCATAACTCTGGAACACTTCCATGGATCCCGGTGATTCTGACATTGTTTTCTCGTGACATATTGTACTTCATGTTAGTGGTAAAATTTCATTCAAATAACTTGCGTTTATTTGTGAAAAAAATGGAAATTTGGCAAAAATTTTGAAAATTTCGCAATTTTCCACTTTGAATTTTTATGCCCTTAAATCACAGAGATACGGCACACAAAAAACTTGATAAGTAACATTTCCCACATGTTTACTTTACATCAGCACAATTTTGGAACCAAAATTTTTTTTTGTTAGGAAGTTATAAGGGTTAAAAGTTGACCAGCGATTTCTCATTTTTACAACACCATTTTATTTTTAGGACCGCATCACATTTGAAGCCACTTTGAGGGGTCTATATGATAGAAAATACCCAAAAGTGACACCATTCTAAAAACTGAACCCCTTAAGGTGCTCAAAACCACATTCAAGAAGTTTATTAACCCATTAGGTGCGTCACAGGAATTTTTTTGAATATTTAAAAAGAAATGAACATCTAACTTTTTTTCACAAAAAAAATACTTCAGGTTCAATTTTTTTTATTTTACCAAGGGTAACTGGAGAAATTGGACTGCAAAAGTTATTGTGCAATTTGTCCTGAGTACGCTGATACCTGATTTGTGGGGGGGAACGACTGTTTCGGCGCATGGCAGAGCTCAGAATGGAAGGAGCGCCGTTTGACTTTTTCAATGCAAAATTGGCTGGAATTCAGATCGGACGCCATGTCACGTTTGGAGAGTCCCTGATGTACCTAAACAGTGGAAACCCCCTACAAGTGACCCCATTTTGGAAACTAGACCCCCCAAGGAACTTATCTAGATATGTGGTGAGAACTTTGAACCCACAAGGGCTTTACAGAAGTTTATAACGTACAGCGGTACAATTAAAAAATCATATTTTTTCCACAAAAATGATCTTTTCACCCCAATTTTTATTTTCCCAAGGGTAACAGGACCCTAAAAGTTATTGTGCAATTTGTCCTGAGTACGCTGATACCCCACATGTGGGGGTAAACCACTATTTGGGCGCATGGCAGAGCTCGGAAGGGAAGCAGTGCCATTTGACGTTTTTGGCTGGAATTGAGATCGGACACCATGTCGCGTTTGGAAAACCCCTGATGTACCAAAACAGTGGAAACCCCCCACAAATGACACCATTTTGGAAACTAGACCCCCTAAGGAACTTATCTAGATGTGTGGTGAGAACTTTGAACCCCCATGGGCTTCACAGAAGTTTATAACATAAAGCCATACAATTAAAAAATCATATTTTTTCCACAAAAATGATCTTTTCACCCTCAATTCTTATTTTTCCAAGGGTAACAGGACCCTAAAAGTTATTGTGCAATTTGTCCTGAGTACGCTGATACCCCACATGTGGGGGTGTTAAATATTAATAATTCGTTAAATATTTCTTATTACACCCAGTTCTGTAGATTTCTTTAGCTTATATGACATAGGCTATTTTTAAGCTTGGCTCATGGTAGAAATGTCAGCTCACTACATATTTAAGTTTAGCCTTGAGGTAAATGTCAAACTCCATATATACCGAGATCACGTGCTTCAAGAGAAGTATATAATTCATGGCTAACTGTAGAGGGGGCGGTCTTCTTCCCTCACCATCATGAAAGACAGACACGAAGATGTCGCCTGTGTTGGGCCATGACATGACATAACAGCTGGTATATTACTTGACGGCGATGTGAGAAGCCGAACTGAGAGACAGCAGCCATTTGCTATTCAGGATCTCGGAGAGAAGAAGAATACATGCTGCTTTGCTATGAACAATGGACAATCTCTCTTTCACTTATTTTTATTCACCTGTTTTTCTGTAATAACCTTTCTTTGATGGAAGAATCCAAATAAACCACTATATTTTTATCTGGTAACTAGTCCTGAGTATTTTACAGGATAAGCATTATTTTACATTGGAGAGCCAGCCAGATCTGCATTTTTGTACTTTTTTGTGGATTTCCCTCCACTTGCCCAAAAGGGGGATTGGACTTTGCTAACGTCAAATCATATGTGCAAGTTATCGGGAATTCCACTACTTACAAGAATCACACAGAACCTAGAAGTAAGAATTGCCAGATAGATTGAGAAGTACTACAAGTGCCAAAGTGCCAGACGTGCTGAAGCCAAGACGTGTGAAGACAAGAGCCCAGCGTTGTCCATCAAAGGAACAAGCTGAGAAATTTCAAGGTAAGAGAAATGGATGTAATTAATTCTTATGCTAAGCAGAGTAGATTGAAATTTAAGTCTGTAGACAATTCTAATTCAGAAGTTTTATGGTTGAGTTTATATGCCGAGTGTGAACTCGAGAATCAAAGGTTAGATTCTAAGTTTTTCAATAGAGAAAGAGAGAGATTAAAAAATATTCTACAGATGGTAGATATATTTCATAGATCTGTGTCAGAGAAATCCAAAAATGATTGTTGTGATGTTCTCGAGATTGGCTGTAAAGTTAGGGAGATTGACTGACTGTAATCAAGTGTCTGTAGCGGCCATTGAAGGTGACCTTGCAGACGTGGAACAAGATGGAGAAGTAGGAGGAGACTTCAGAACTGACGTAGAGGACGTACAAGGGAAAGACGTACCACTAAAAATAGACGACTCACAGGCCCAAATCCGAAGAAAAGTAAGGAAAAGTTTGCTAGGGATATGCAAAATAATTCCCGCATATGACAACAAAATGCATGTTTGTAGAAACTCTGAGGTTTTTGAAAGTTGTGTTGATAAATTTGATTTATCTAACGAGGAGAAGAATCAGTTGTTCAAAATGTGGATCCCTGTAACCTTTTCCAGGAGGTTATCTTTAAAGTTATCTGGTGAAACACATGAGAATTTAACTGATAAGGACAGATTAAAAATTCTGATTTTTTGTTCATCAAATGAAAATCATCCAGATATTGATATTCTTCAAAAATTAAGGATTGGTCGGAAGGAATGTATTTTTACGTTCATGTCCATATATGAACGTTTGTATAGAATGCTGAGTGAGAATGTCAAAACACCGTCCCTCATAAGGAGTTTTGTAAGCAAATTTTGGTTTCTAAATCCTGCATCTCGTGTTATTGCGTCACAAAAAGATTCTTTATTTGAATGTGCGCAATCCCTTGATTTTGCCAGAAAACACGAGAATCGTGAGAGGAAAGTAAATTGTGCTAATTTTGTAAAGACAGGCAGAGTAAAATCTTATCAGAAGCCTGTATTAGCAAAACCTTCTAAAATGAGTTTTCCCCAAAATCAAATATATGAAGAACAAAGGAGATCACATGTTTGTTTTAAGCCATATGGAATGATGCAAAATATCACTGAAAAGACACAGATTGAATTAAGAAAAATGATGAGTTTTGATCTTCTTTCTGTAACCAAGATGGCCGAATGTGACAGACAGAAACAGGTGGTGAGTGACATCATGGCCTGTAAACTGAATACTCTGCTCCAAGAATCTATCAGCTTTAAAATGGCAAGAACCTTTCAGGATATTTTTTGCAGAGAAATAAGTATGGGTTTAGGAATTGGCTAGAAAAAGTAATTATATATATATATTTTGTGTAACAGTGTTATACAATTAGTGAGTTATATGTAATTATTTTATAGAGTATAATCCTGTAGTTTTATAGTTTGTGGATATATACATATTCATACAGTATATATAGAGTGTTTGCAGAAGTAGAAATAGTAGAACTGTATTTTTTAATGAAAATTAAAATCTACATCAGTAATAATATTTAGAATATGAATATGATATTAACCTTCTCTTTTATGTTTCCTTTAGAATTTTCATTTCAAAGCAGGACATAATGCGGGAAAAATTCTCTTACAAGGATTTATGCCTTTATTTACACAGGAAGTTGCAATAATTGCATGATTTTATATATCTAACCCTTAAAAGGAAATAACTAACTGCATTTTAAAATATGTTCTGTGTGTGTGCTTTTCTGCTGCATGGCTTGAATGACAACCACAGCAGGGGAATTTGAACCTTGTTCTAATAATACAAGTATACCAGTATACTAGGTCCCTGTTCTTTAGGAAAAGAATTTTTAAAGGGGTCTCAGCTTTTGCAAAGCAATGGAATTTTTTTTCCAGGCCTAAATGTCAAGTATAGCTATACATATATTTATGTCATGTGTATTTGGGGAATATTCAAAGAAATATTAAGAGACTAAATTGAAATAGTTTACAATGCATTGATAATTAGGATAATTTGGGTTAAAATACGTGTATTCATCACACCTTCGTATGTGAGGTATTTGGTTTAAACTTAAATATGTGACACAGTCTGAGTGACAGTGACTGAGTGTATGAGCAGCTGCTGAGCGAGTAATGTGATACGTTTGTATGAGGCCTCAGGATTCTGAATGAGAAAAAAAAAAACCCCAAAGCTTTTATCTTTAGGAGAAATATGCAGATCAGATAAATTATTAGAATATTAGGATATATAATGAAATATTATCTATACAACATATATTTCTATATTTCTATAGTAATTATTATTTCTTGATTTAGTTAATTGTGGATAAGTGCAATCGCACAACAAAATAGAAAATAGTTTATGAAGAAAATCTATTCTTTCCTTATCAGCTTTAGCTCTTTTAAACAGGCACCAGCACAGAGCCTGGTATTCACCAGCTGCATCTGGGAATAGTGGACCTTCCTTCTCTGTCCAAGTGTGTTAATCTTAAACTACATTTAAATTAATTTTTCCAAAGGATAATTTTATGATATTCAAATTAATTTTAATGGTTACACATCTTCAGACAAATAATGGTATAAGCAAGTATAATATTTACACAATTTATAAATTAATTATTTTTAATTTTGGTTTTGATAAATGAATTATTTCATGAAACAATATTTTTTGGTATTAAGGGGGAAAATATGTTTTTTATCCTGACTACATCATCACATTTGATTAATACCTCTTCTTCACACATTTTAATAGGAAAAAATATTAATAAGGTACAATGGTATAAGTATTGGGTATAATAACAAGTATTATAAAGAGTCATTTCTTTACACTAAGAGGAATTATATGCAAAGTTGCATGATTTGAATATTTTGATAACACAAGTTTATGACAATTATGAAATAATCCAGATCATGGAAATATTAAGGGTATATGTTACTGAAGACATAACTACTCTGCATCAACATAAAGGCCTTATTCTTATTTTTATTTTTATTCTTATTTTTCATTATTTTTAATTCTTTCACCAATATTTAGTAAAGTAATATCTACTGAGAATATTGCTTCATTAAATATAGCAATTATATGGTTCTATTACTAAGGAAATGTTTCACTTCTGAGTTATATGCAACAATTCTTTTATTCATTCATTCGCTCACTCATATATTCTTATTTTGGTTCATGGCTTTACATTCCTACATATTATTAGTATAAATATATTCCTTATTAATAAAGATGAAAACACTGGTTACATAAAACACAGTGACACCTATGGGTTGAAAAAGGTAATTACACCTAAGACATAAAAAAAAAAAAAAAAATGTTCTATCACATGAAAAAAATATGGATAATAATGCATTATCACTTATTATTGGTTTATTATTTCAAACATTGAAATCCATATATACAGTACAAATTCTGATAATAATTATATGGATATTACTGATTGCTATGGTACGCTGTGATATTATAGGATAGGAAAATTACCAGATTTGGTATAGGATAGGGAATGAAGACTTCAAGCAAGATACTGAAATTATGTTAATAAAGACTTTTCACATTTCTAAACTTCATTGATTCTTATCAGTTGCAAGAAGAAGAATGCCGCGATCCAGAAGTCCCAGAAGGTAACAAAGCTATGATTACTGAGTAATATACTGTGTTAATTACAAATGCAGTATCCACCACTGACAGTCACGAGTGCAGTATCCACCACTGACGGTCACGATTAAAGTGTCTAACCTGACAACCAGAGGACGATGATCCTATGATGCTGAGATGAACTGTGTTATCACGTTCTTATCAAGTTCCAGAGGTTTTCAATCACCTGAAAAGCTTCAATGTAAAGCTGGTGAACAATGAAGGTAATTAACCCTGACATATGTCCTGTGCATTAGGACAAGGACTGGTTATGGTGCTATGTTTAGCAAGGAAGAGTCATTTTAACCCTTGCTTTGCTGACCAAAGACGTCACACCTGTTCAAAGACCAGTGCCGATGGAGGATTCCAGAATATCCAAGGCGAGCCAATGTAAGCCCAGGTTTTTAAAGATGACACTGCACAGATATTAAAGCTGCATTTCATCTATAGACTTTGTTTCTTATCAACATTTGAATTTATGAACTTTGATTTGATACACAACACAATTTCTACAACATCTATATGCTAGAGAAAAACTGTGGTTTTAAAAGAACCAAGAAGAAGACAGAAGACATCAAAATGAAGACCAGATGACATCAGATGATGATGACTGGACCTGAGATGCTTCAATTTAGACTTAGGGAAGTATAATTATACATATTTTATATGAATATTGTTCACGGCTTACCATAACATGAATTCACATCAATTATGTCATTGAGTACTTATAACGGTAATCTGATATTATTATTGTTATTGATATTAAATTATTTTGTCAAAGAAGAAGAAAAGAAGAAAAAGATCTTGTTATATTTGAGGGTTCCAATTAATGTCTGTCTCCCTCAAAAGGGGGAATTGTTAAATATTAATAATTCGTTAAATATTTCTTATTACACCCAGTTCTGTAGATTGCTTTAGCTTATATGACATAGGCTATTTTTAAGCTTGGCTCATGGTAGAAATGTCAGCTCACTACATATTTAAGTTTAGCCTTGAGGTAAATGTCAAACTCCATATATACCGAGATCACGTGCTTCAAGAGAAGTATATAATTCATGGCTAACTGTAGAGGGGGCGGTCTTCTTCCCTCACCATCATGAAAGACAGACACGAAGATGTCGCCTGTGTTGGGCCATGACATGACATAACAGCTGGTATATTACTTGACGGCGATGTGAGAAGCCGAACTGAGAGACAGCAGCCATTTGCTATTCAGGATCTCGGAGAGAAGAAGAATACATGCTGCTTTGCTATGAACAATGGACAATCTCTCTTTCACTTATTTTTATTCACCTGTTTTTCTGTAATAACCTTTCTTTGATGGAAGAATCCAAATAAACCACTATATTTTTATCTGGTAACTAGTCCTGAGTATTTTACAGGATAATCATTATTTTACAGGGGGTAAACCACTATTTGGGCGCATGGCAGAGCTCGGAAGGGAAGCAGCGCCATTTGACGTTTTTGGCTGGAATTGAGATCGGACACCATGTCGCGTTTGGAAAACCCCTGATGTACCAAAACAGTGGAAATCCCCCACAAATGACACCATTTTGGAAACTAGACCCCCTAAGGAACTTATCTAGATGTGTGGTGAGAACTTTGAACCCCCATGGGCTTCACAGAAGTTTATAACATAAAGCCATACAATTAAAAAATCATATTTTTTCCACAAAAATGATCTTTTCACCCTCAATTCTTATTTTTCCAAGGGTAACAGGACCCTAAAAGTTATTGTGCAATTTATCCTGAGTACGCTGATACCCCACATGTGGGGGTAAACCACTATTTGGGCGCATGGCAGAGCTCGGAAGGGAAGCAGCGCCATTTGACGTTTTTGGCTGGAATTGAGATCGGACACCATGTCGCGTTTGGAAAACCCCTGATGTACCAAAACAGTGGAAATCCCCCACAAATGACACCATTTTGGAAACTAGACCCCCTAAGGAACTTATCTAGATGTGTGGTGAGAACTTTGAACCCCCATGGGCTTCACAGAAGTTTATAACATAAAGTCATACAATTAAAAAATCATATTTTTTCCACAAAAATGATCTTTTCACCCTCAATTCTTATTTTTCCAAGGGTAACAGGACCGTAAAAGTTATTGTGCAATTTGTTCTGAGTACGCTGATACCCCACATGTGGGGGTAAACCACTATTTGGGCGCATGGCAGAGCTCGGAAGGGAAGCAGCGCCATTTGACGTTTTTGGCTGGAATTGAGATCGGACACCATGTCGCGTTTGGAAAACTCCTGATGTACCAAAACAGTGGAAACCCCCCACAAATGACACCATTTTGGAAACTAGACCCCCTAAGGAACTTATCTAGATGTGTGGTGAGCACTTTGACCCCCCCAGTGCTTCACAGAAGTTTATAATGCCCGGGCGTGAAAATAAATAATTCGTATTTTTTCCACAAACATGATCTTTTAGTCACCATTTTTTTATTTTCCCAAGGGTACCAGGAGAAATTGGACCCCAAAAGTTGTTGTCCAATTTGTCCTGAGTATGCTGATACCCCATATGTGGGAGAAAACTACTGTATGGGCACACGTCGGGGCTCGGAAGGGAAGTAGTGACGTTTTGGAATGCAGACTTTGATGGAATGGTCTGCAGGTGTCATGTTGCCTTTTGAGAGCCCCTAATGTACCTAAACAGTGGAAACCCCCCACAAATGACACCATTTTGTAAACTAGACCCCCCAAGGAACTTATCTAGATGTGTGGTGAGCACTCAGAACCCCCCAGTGCTTCACAGAAGTTTATAACGCCCGGGCGTGAAAATAAAAAATTCGTATTTTTTCCACAAACATGATCTTTTAGTCACCATTTTTTTATTTTTCCAAGGGTACCAGGAGAAATTGGACCCCAAAAGTTGTTGTCCAATTTGTCCTGAGTATGCTGATACCCCATATGTGGGAGAAAACTACTGTATGGGCACACGTCGGGGCTCGGAAGGGAAGTAGTGACGTTTTGGAATGCAGACTTTGATGGAATGGTCTGCGGGTGTCATGTTGCCTTTGGAGAGCCCCTAATGTACCTAAACAGTAAAACCCCCCCACAAATGACACCATTTTGTAAACTAGACCCCCCAAGGAACTTATCTAGATGTGTGGTGAGCACTCAGAACCCCCCAGTGCTTCACAGAAGTTTATAACGCCCGGGCGTGAAAATAAAAAATTCGTATTTTTTCCACAAACATGATCATTTAGTCACCATTTTTTTATTTTCCCAAGGGTACCAGGAGAAATTGGACCCCAAAAGTTGTTGTCCAATTTGTCCTGAGTATGCTGATACCCCATATGTGGGAGAAAACTACTGTATGGGCACACGTCGGGGCTCGGAAGGGAAGTAGTGACGTTTTGGAATGCAGACTTTGATGGAATGGTCTGCGGGTGTCATGTTGCCTTTGGAGAGCCCCTAATGTACCTAAACAGTGGAAACCCCCCACAAATGACCCCATTTTGAAAACTAGACCCACTAAGGAACTTATCTAGATGTGAGGTGAGCACTTTGAACCCCCAAGGGCTTCACTGAAGTTTATAATGCCAGGGCATGAAAATAAAAAAATCGTATTTTTTCCAGAAACATGATCAATTAGTCCCCAATTTTTTCATTTTCCCAAGGGTAACAGGAGAAATTGGACCCCCAAAAGTTGTTGTCCAATTTGGCCTGAGTACGCTGACACCCCATATGTGGGAGAAAACTACTGTATGGACACACGTCGGGGCTCGGAAGGGAAGCAGTGACGTTTTGGAATGCAGACTTTGATGGAATGGTCTGCGGGTGTCATGTGCGTTTGGAGAGCCCCTGATGTACCTAAACTATTGAAACTCCCCACAAGTGACCCCATTTTGAACACTAGACCCCCCACGGAACTTATCTAGATGTGTGGTGAGCACTTTGAACCCCCAAGTGCTTCACAGAAGTTTATAACACTCGGACGTGAAAATAAAAAAATCATTTTTTTCCACAAAAATGATATTTTTGCCCCCAATTTTTTATTTTCCTAAGGGTAACAGGAGAAATTGGACCCCAAAAATTGTTTTGAAATTTGTCCTGAGTAGGCTGATACCCTACATGTGGGGGTAAAACACTGTTTGGGCGCATGGCAGAGCTTGGAAGGGAAGGAGCACCGTTTGACTTTTTCAACTCAGAATTGGCTGGAATTGAGATCAGACGCCATGTTGCATTTGGAGAGCCCCTGATGTGCCCAAACAGTGGAAACCCCCAATTATAACTCCAACCCTAACCCCAACACACCCCTAACCCTAATCTGAGCCCTAGTGGAATTTCCCACACAGCTTTTACCATAAAGTGAGACTAGGGACTTTTTTTTTTTTAAGTGGCGGAGGAATACAGTGCGGAAGGATACCTACCTTCCGTCATTGGATTGCTGCAGCCCATAGAGAGCGGCAGCATCAGCTGATGCTGCAGTTCTCTACCCAAGATCGTCGTGGGACACACTCGTGGACTGCTTCGGATCATGGGTGAGTATTTTTGTGGTTTGTTATGTTAATATTTATTCCGTAAAAGACAATGGCTTCGGGGAACAATGTGACAAGTATTGGTAAGTATGTTACTCTATGTTATATGTACTGTATGTCTATGTATGTATTGTATGAATGTATTGTATGTAGCATGCATGTAGTATGTATGTAGCATGTATGTAGTATGTATGTAGCATGTAGTATGTATGTAGCATGTATGTAGTATGTATGTAGTATATATGTGGTATGTATGTAGCATGTAGTATGTATGTAGCATGCATGTAGTATGTATGTAGTATGTATGTAGTATATATGTAGCATGTATGTAGTATGTATGTAGTATATATGTAGCATGTATGTAGTATGTATGTAGCATGTAGTATGTATGTAGCATGCATGTAGTATGTATGTAGTATGTATGTAGTATGTATGTAGTACATATGTAGCATGTATGTAGTATGTATGTAGCATGTAGTATGTATGTAGCATGCATGTAGTATGTATGTAGTATGTATGTAGCATGCATGTGGTATATATGTAGTATGTATGTAGTATGTATGTAGCATGCATGTAGTATATATGTAGTATGTATGTAGTATGTATGTAGTATATATGTAGCATGTAGTATGTATGTAGCATGCATGTAGTATGTATGTAGTATGTATGTAGCATGCATGTAGTATGTATGTAGCATGCATGTAGTATATATGTAGTATGTATGTAGTATGTATGTAGCATGTAGTATGTATGTAGCATGCATGTAGTATATATGTAGTATGTATGATGCATATATGTAGTATGTATGTAGTATGTATGATGCATATATGTAGTATGTATGTAGTATGTATGTAGCATGCATGTAGCATGTAGTATGTATGATGCATATAAGTAGTATGTATGTAGTATGTATGTAGCATGTAGTATGTATGATGCATATATGTAGTATGTATGTAGCATGTAGCATGTATGTAGCATGCATGTAGTATATATGTAGTATGTATGTAGTATGTATGTAGCATGTAGTATGTATGTATGTAGTATTTTTTTTTTTTTTTTACATTTAACACATTAGCCGGCTGATGGGACTACTACTGTCCCACCATTGGCTAATGTGTCAATCACTGTCATGGTAGCAGGCATCGCCCGATGGGACTTGTAGTCCCATCGGACGATGCCTGCACAGACTACCGGAGCCTGCACAGCCCACCGGCAGGCCGGCACAGCCCCCCGGCAGGCCGGTACAGACCCCCACAGGGTGCACAGACCACCGGCAGGCCGGCACAGCCCCCCGGCAGGCCGGTACAGACCCCGGGCAGTCCGCACAGCCCACCGGCAGGCCGGCACAGCCCCCCGGCAGGCCGGCAGAGACCCCCGGAAGGCCCGTACAGACCCCCGAGAGGCTGTACAAGGGCAGGAAAGGGTTTTTCCAATTCCGATACCGGAAGTCTCATAGACTTGAATGGGACTTCCGGTATCGGCATCGGCGATACCGATACTTTTTTAAAGATCGGCCGATCCATTCCGATCCGATATTTTGAAGTATCGGACGGTATCGCTCAACTCTACTCCTAGCCCATGTAAGTCGGTGTGCAGTATGAACGGTTGCGAGAAATCCGCTTAATCTAGCACTGGGGCTTCCGAGAGTGCGGTTTTGAGATCTCGGAAGGCCTCCTCCTGTGGTTCTCGCCACTGAATCTTCCAACCATTTGCTCCAGCAGGGGCCCCCTTCAGCAGGTCTTGGGCTTGATTGGTGAAATTCTTTACGAAGCGACTGTAATATCCGGCCAACCCCAGAAAGGCTTGTACGTCTTTTACCGTCTCGGGAGTAGGCCACCCTTGGATAGCGGCGACCTTTTCCATGGACGGTCTAACGCCTTCGGCGGAGGCGGTATGTCCTAGGTGTTCGATTTGCGTACAGAACAGGTGGCATTTCTGGGGTTTTACCTTCAACCCGTACTTTTGCAGCCGACCGAGCACCTGCCTCAACTGCCGCAGGTGGTCCTCAAATGTGGAGGCATAGATAGTAATGTCGTCCAGGTATATCAACGTGGCCTCGAAGTTGAGATCTCCCAGACACTGCTCCATTAGTCGTTGGAAGGTCCCAGGGGCGTTGGCCAGCCCGAACGGCATGCGATTAAATTCAAACAGTCCCATGGGTAGGATGAATGCGGTCTTGGCGCGGTCTTCTTCTGACATTGGCACCTGCCAGTACCCGCTGGCCAGATCTAGGGTTGAGAAGTATGTTGCCTTTCCCAGGGTGGATAGGGACTCCTCTATCTGAGGCAGAGGGTACGAGTCTTTGATGGTACCGGCATTCAACTTTCGATAGTCCACACAGAACCGCAAGGTGCCATCCTTCTTGCAGACCAACACGATGGGGGCCACCCAAGGACTCTGGCTTTCTCGGATAACTCCTTTCCGCAGCATTTGGCCCAGTAGTGTTTTTACCTCCTGCTATAGTTGTGGAGGAATCTGTCAATATCGTTTTCTGAGAGGAGTCGTTCCTGCAGTGGGAATGCCGTGCGTGATGGCCGTGGTACATCTGAAATCGTCCTCGTGGTTGGTGAATACCTCCTGGTACTGGCCCAGAAGCGCTTCTACCTGGAGTACTTAGGCCAGGGTAAGGCCAGAGAATTCTGCTCGCATTTTCTCCAGGATGGTTTGGCCCTTTTCTTCAGCCGAGGACCCAGTGGTCTGAAGAGATCGGATTGTTACCACCCATGGGTCCCCCGCCTGCACTCTTAACTGGAACGTCGGAGTTGGAAGCAGCTCCTCTAGAGGTCTCACCAGTTTCGCCATTTAGGCCCGCGGTTTCAGGATGATGTCTTAATCTTCTAGGTTGACGCAGTGCACCAGGATGGTCCCTTTCCGCACAGTGGCCAAGGTGCAGGCCACCAGGACTCCAGGGGGTTGGTGCTCCGAGAAGCACGGCTCCACCTGCATCTCCACTCCTTCCAGGGTCACAAGGGCCCAGATATGCAAGGCCACTACCGTCTGCCCTGGTGGCAGCATGAGTTGAGGGGTCGCCGGCGCGATCACTTTCCCCAGCACCTCGCCCTCCTGGCAGTCCTGTAGGACTCGCGCCCCCCGCACCAACTGTTGGAAGACCTGTCCTTGGGGCGTACGGGAGACACATTGGCTCAGAGTCTCTTGTGTGGGCTCATTGAGGAGTAGGCTGCCGAACTCTCGCAATATGTTCATACCCAGGGTAACCGGATGTTTGTCGCTGCGTCTCCCTGGGTCAGGATCACTCCTCGGCAGCCGAGTTGTTTGCCGCATAACGAAATCTGCATCCAGGCTACTCCGACGTCAGGGGCTGGTAGCTGGTTGGCGGCTAACAACTTTATCACGGACCTCCACTGGGGTTTCACTGCTTTGGGAAAGTGCTGCCGGAAATAAGTCTCTGGCATGGTCGTCACTTGCGACCCTGTATCTACTAGGCACCGTACGGCACGGCTTTCGAACTCTGCCTGTTATGAATGGGTCACCGAGGAGGAATAACAAAAAAGCTAAGTCCCAGAAAAACAGAGAGGTTGGTAACTATGCAGATTGCAGATCCCTGATCTTAACCACACAACTAACAGTAGCAGTGGAGCGTTCCTACGATGTTCCTAGACGCCTCATCACCGCCGGAGGACTACATAAACCTAAAGCAAGAAAAGGGAAAACTAACTGCCTCAGAGCAGACCTCAAAGGAATAGACAGCCCCCACACATGTATTGACGGTGAAGCAAGATGAAAACACAAACACAGGCAGGAAAATAGGCTGAGCAAACGATGGGGCCCGACTAACTAGAAAGGAAAGGAAAGCCACTGTCTGCAATCTGCCAAAAAACCCTACCAAAATAATGTCCAACACGTCTGATAGCAAAATTAACCCTGAAGTCACTAGACTTCTCCCACTATATCAGCACTCTGAAATATTCTGAAACAGCGCAAAAAGAGGCCAATCTAATAAGGGACAAAAAGGCAAATTGGCAAATACAGATAAATAGGAGTGGAAGTTCAGCATAGCCCCAGCAGGGGCAAGCTGACCACACAAGAAACTGAATTGACCAACAAGTGCAAGTGTGAACATTAGCAAAAAAACAAACTTAACTTGAGAAGACTGGAAGGGAGCTGAAGTCCAAGACCTTAGAATCAGACTGAATCACCAGCACTAGGATAGGGCATCAGCTGTCTTATATCCAGTCTGATACTCTGGAGATCCAATCGTTATCCTCCTCATCAGGTGGCAGATCACTACCACTTAAACCAACCTCACTACCTCCTGTCACCACCAGAGGGAGAACGGAAGTTGAACTCTCAACTGGTGGAGCAGAAAATGAGCTCATAACATCTGCCCATATCACTGGACACTTCGCAATCAGATCTTCGGGACTTCCACCACCCCACGTCATGGTTTCTGGCTCCGAGCGGCGTCCCTCCAGCTCAGAGCCCTCTAGTTTTATGGCCGCCGGTGTGGGTATCTCTCACGCCACGGGCACTCTCGGGTGAGGTGGCCAGGTTCTCCACATTCATAACATTCCTGAGGCCAACCACACCTCGGCCCTTCTCTTCACCTCGGCCAGTTCGCCTCTGATATTCTTCAGCTCCCGTTTCATTTCTTCCACCCATTGGGGCTCTCCAATGGCATTCACGGAGACTTCCGTGCTCCGGACCTTCCCCACGAGGACTGTCAGCCCCTTTTCCTGCTCCCGCGCACGCGCCTTACTCCCCACCTCGGAGAAAGCCATATGCAGGTTTACCTAGACTTGCTCCCGTAATGCCTGCTTAGTCAGAGGGTCTCGGAGTCCGGTCACTAAAAGTGTCATGATCACGTGTGTCAGGACGCAGATGTTTCCGCAAGGCGAACCCAAGTGACACACGTGACCCTGGATACACCGCCTCCAGTGGGGCGCATTTAAATAATAATGCGTGCAGGTGGATACGCCGCCTCCACCTGGCGAATTTGGGAATTACACGTTATACATAAAATCTGGAAACACCGCCTCCAGTACGGCGAATTTAAATAATAAAGGGGGAACCTGGGAAACTTTAACAGTGGTGGGCCCTGCGATAGGGAATGGGGAAATGGAGACCTCCTGCACTCCGCTGAGCCAGTGTCCCTACACTCCTCACATTCCCTAAACAGGCTCCGCACCTGTCGCCGCACGCGTACCTTAACGCCCTTGCTCGCCCTGAGCCTAAACCCTCACTAGGGAATAGGTCGGTGCGGAGACTAATCCCACCACTGCACTAACAAACACACATGAGGAAAGAAGACAAAACAGGGGAAACACCACTTAGCTTTGCTCTGTTGCGTGCGCTCCCAGCAACAGAGCCCTCCACCTGAGTGCATCTTCTCCTCCACCCGGATCCATCACCATAACAGGATCCTTCACCTTAGTGCAGCCTTGGAGCAGAGTCCACCACCAGTTGCAGCTGCTTAGAACCAGAGTCCCAAGGATGAGTTCAGCTGCTGACACGAAGTCGAGCATGCTTGAGTCCAGCTCAGCAGCCAAGTCCCACATGGTGAGTGCCACTCTCCATAGTCGCCACTCCACCAGCCCATGCAGACACTTCCCGCTGACACCATCACTGCGACTCCACCACGCCATGCCAGCCCTTCGTCCAGACACCATAGCTGAAACACATCCCCCCTGGCTAAGCTGCGCAGGACTCCTCACCAGCTCCATCCTTCATCCAGGCTCTCCAAAAACAGAGTGAACACACTCTCACAATATCACAGGCAGTGAGTGAACACCCTGAGCACACCTTTATAGGGTGTAACACCTGATACATGATTAAGTGCACAAAACCTAAAGTGCAATATCAAAACCACCACCGGGGACAGTCAAGACACCTTGGAACTTTCCAAAGTAAAAAAAGTTCACCCAGTGATTTAAAACTGTCAGATCATGACAAAAAGGTCTCGTAGGGTGATGTCTATGGGTCCCACACCTACGCCGTTCTTCCACTCAATGGCCGTGTATAATTCCTGAAGGACGTTCATGTACTGGGTGACCTTCTCCCCTTCCCCTTGCATATGACTGAACAACCGGGTTCTCAGCTCCCCCACATCCGTCGGGTCCCCATGAGTCTCCTCCAATATCTGTAAGACCCTAAGAAAGGTGTTGCGCTGTCCTGGGGGTCTCAACATTATGGAATCCCGGGCCTCCCCGTCCAATGCCATAAGGGCTACCCCTGCTTCTAAGTCGGGGGTCATCGGATGCATTCTAAATAGCCTTCCCATCTGTTCCGTCCAGCTCCACAGCACGGTATTGGTGCCGTAGAACCTAGGCAGGTTGCTCAGCATAGCCCCCAAGGATACATTTGGACCGGGGGCCACCGTTGCCTCCCGAGTCCACGGCTCCTCCTTGGTCTGCGGCATCTCCACTCGTGCTCAGAGACTGTATCCTGCCGACTATGCCAAATGTAGTAATTGCAAGTACTAGGGATGCAGTGACGAGATGGGATGAACTTAAGATGCATCTTTTATATATATGTATACCTATAGGGGCTATCTTGAGTAACCAACAAGCTAACAACAGTTATCCTCGCAGGGATCAAAACAGGAATACACTGGTAACACGAACACGACTACCTGGTCAAGACTGGTCACTATAGGGCCGCGGTATGGCCGACTACGGGTCCAGGGTATTAACTACAACGTGTCACTTATCCTCTCTGATGTCCGACAGAGTGGTGGTCGGTGCTGCTTCGGCGTTTCAGCCGCTGAGCCCAGCCGACGAAGATCCGGCGGAGACCTCGGGTGCTCCCACACCCAGGCGAAGCGGGGGCACAGCAGGACCCTGAAGAGTTCCCCCGCACGGCGCCCATCGGCGGAGGTGGGACGGCGTTGCCCGGGGACCGGGGGGTGTAGGCCGCAGCCACAAAATGGTGACGGGCAGCGGCGGCCGTGGGTAGTGGTGGACAAGCCGCAGCCGCGGGCCGGTGCCGAGCAATGGGGGCCATGGGTGGCAGTGGGCAGGCCGCAGCCGCGGGCCGGAGTCGGGCTTTGGTGGCCACAAGTGGCAGCAGGCAGGCCGCAGCCGTGGGCTGGAGTGGAGCTGCGGCAGCCGCGGGCTGGAGTCGGGCGGTGGCAGCAGCGGCCAGCAGTGGGCAAGCCGCAGCCACGGGTTGGAGTGGAGTGGCCACAGGCGGAAGCGGGCAGGCCACAGCGGTGAGTCTCTCTCCAGTCCCTCCAGTCGCTGCTCTCTTCTTCTACCTCTGGCTCTCGCTCTGGCTCTCTGGCGCCCTCTAGCCTTCCTGCTCCTTCTCTCCTGCTCGGTTGAGTGCCCCTTGCTTGTGTCTTCAGCCCCTTTTATACTTGCTCCAGCCTCATCCCTTCTAGCTCTCTCTCTGGTCCGTCCTCTAATTAAGTCTCCCGGAAACAGTCCCCCTTGGAACTCCGGCGACAGTCCCCTTGATTCCGGCCTGGCTACACAGCGGGGACTCCTCCTCCTACACAGTATATTGTATGAAGGACTATGGGGAGTGTGGTATACAACATGATGGACTATGGGGAGTGCAATATACTGTATGGAGCAATATGTGGAATGCAGTATACAACATGAATGACTATGGGGAGTGCAGCATACTGTATGTAGGACTATGGGAAGTGCAGTATACTTTATGGAGGATTATGGGAAGTTCAGTATACAATATGGAGGGCTATGGAGAGCTCAGTATACTGTATGGAGGAATATGCGGAGTGCAGTATGCTGTATGGAGGATTATAGGGAGTTCAGTATACTGTATGGAGGACTATGGAGAGTGCAGTGTACTGTCTGGAGGACTACAGGGATTGCAGTATACTGTATGGAGGACTATGCGGAGTGCAGTATACTGTATGTATGACTATTGGGAGTGCAGTATATTATATGGAGGACTGCGGGGAGTGCAGTGTACTGTATGGAGGACTGTTGGGAGTGCAGTATACAACATTAATGACTACGGGGAGTGCAGTATACAGTATGTAGGACTAAGGGGAGTGCAATATACTGTATGGAGGACTATGGGGAGTGCAGTATGCAACATGGAGGACTATGGAGACTGCAGTATACTGTATAGAGCAGGGGTCTCAAACTCAATTTACCCAGGGGCCGCTGGAGGTAGAATCTGGGTGAGGCTGGGCCGCATCAGGTTTCCCACAAGAAAAGCTCTTACAAAAACATTCCAATATTATCAAATGTCTTTATTTTTTCATCTTATTTTGTGTTAAAAATTAAAAATAAATTAACAAAATCATAAGAAAAAAATAAATCAATCAGTAATAAATAAATAAAATTAAACTGATAATAATGCAGCAGATATAGAAGACTGAAGAAACCACATATAGCTCCTGACTAGAGAAATGTAATTATTATTATTCAGATGTCTGTATTAACAGTTCTTTAACATTTAACGTCCTGAACATGAATGGAACATTGAACATAAACTGTTTTGAACATGGCTTCTTCTGCCTACTTCTTGCTGCTAGAGATCTGGTAGCGCTTACTCTCGCATAGCCGAGCCACATTTTGCTTAAGGGAGGAAGCAGTTGAGACCCTCAGTAAGGCTTGGAGATGCTCATCAGTAAGTCTGGACCTGTACTTGGACTTATTGAAGTTCAAGTTAGAGAAGAGCTTCCTGTATGAGCGCGCGGTCACATGTCACGTGAATATGGGAGCTACGCCTATGAGAGTGGAGTGGCGTCCATACTCATGACCTTAATGAGCGGTACTACGTGTGACTGCGTTTTCACATTCGAGACTCGGTCGTGTTTCTCGCATGTGTGATCCCGGCCGAGGTGAGGGCCGCAAACTATTGTCCCGAGGGCCCATGAGGTGAGGGCCACAAACTATTGTCCCGAGGGCCGCAGTTGGCCCGCGGGTCGCGAGTTTGAGACCCCTGGTATAGAGGAATATGCAAAGTGCAGTGCACTGTATGGACGATTGTGGTGAGTGCAGTATACTGTATGTAGGACTATGGGGAATACAGTATACTACATTGAGGACTTTAGGGAGTGCAGTAAACTGTATGGAGGTCTATGGGGAGTGCAGTATACAACATGATTGACTATAGGGAGTGCAGCATACTGTATGGAGGACTATGGAAAGTGCAGTATATGGTATGGAGGACTATGGATACCATATGGAGGAGTATGGGGAGTGCAATATACTGTATGCAGTACTATGGGGAGTGCAGTTTACACCATGGTGGACTATGGAAAGTGCAGTGTACTGGTTGGAGGACTATGCGGAGTGTAGTATACTGTATGGAGGACTATGAGGAGTGCAATTTACTATATGGAGAACTCTGGGGAGTGTTGTTTACTGTATGGAGGCCTATGGGGAGTTCGGTATACTGTATGGAGGACTAATGGAAGGGCAGTAGTATGGAGGACTATGGGAATGTAATGCCGATGTGTTTGTGCCTTGTTTCCCCGGCATTACTCTGCATGTCTGTGCTCTTACCCTTTGCTCCTTTCCCCCTAGTCAGCTGATATACTGTTGTCTGTTACCTGTATGGATGCGGCTCAGTTCCCTGCTCTGCTGTGTAGCCGTACATGTGTTGTAGAATCGTGGCGGCATGTGCAGTCCCTGGCAGCTGCCATGGAAGCTATCCGCGGGTTGCGAAGTCCTCTGCAGCTGGTGCATTACTTTCCACGTGTGTCCAGGCTTGAAGCTGCTGCCAGGTGCTCTAGACCTTAGTTCCTGTGCTGGCTATGCTGTACTGGTCTCTGTCTGTGCTTAGGGTGCACAAAGCCACACCTTCCCTGCTTTTATTAAGGGCAGTGTGTGCGCTTGAATTGCTGTCCCCAGCCTATTGCAGAGGGGCAGCTCCTATTTAAAGTTCCCCTTCCCTGTTGGCATTGCCAGAGCTTCTGTTAGGTTCCATGTCTGTTTGGTCCTCCATGTTGCTCCTGGACTTCCTGGTCTTCAGCTCCTGTTCTGCCTGCTATCAGTTCTAGGAAAGCTGATGTCTTTGTCCTTGTACCCGTTCCGTCTATGTAACATAGTAATATAGTTAGCAAGGCCGAAAAAAGACATTTGTCCATCCTGTTGGGCCAATATTCTGTCAGAAAAAATCCCCAGATCTACGTCCTTCTAAATAACCTAATCACTGTAACATACAAAATTGTTATTCTCCAGGAAGACATCCAGGCCTCTCTTGAACCCCTCGACTGAGCTCGCCATCACCATCTCCACAGGCAAGGAATTCCAGATTCTCACTGCCCTAACAGTAAAGAATCCTCTTTTATGTTGGTGGAAAAACCTTCTCGCCTCCAGACGCAGTGAATGCCCCCTTGTCACCTACCTTGGTATAAACAGATCCTCGGCGAGATATTTGTATTGTCCCCTTTTATACTTATACATGGTTATTAGATCGCCCCTCAGTCGTCTTTTTTCTAGACTAAATAATCTGAATTTTGCTAAGCTCTCTGGGTATTGTAGTTCCCCCATCCCCTTTATTAATTTTGTTGCCCTTATTTGTACTCGCTCTAGTTCCATTATATCCTTCCTGAGCACCGCTGCCAAGAACTGTACACAGTACTCCATGTGCGGTCAAAACAGGGATTTGTACAGAGGCAGTATAATGCTCTCATCATGTGTATCTGGACCTCTTTTAATGCACCCCATGATCTTGTTTGCCTTGGCAGCCGCTGCCTGGCACTGGCTGCTCCAGGTAAATTTATCATTAACTAGGATCCCCAAGTCCTTCTCCATGTCAGATTTACCCAGTGGTTTCCCGTTCAGTGTGTAATGGTGAAATGGATTCCTTCTTCCCATGTGTATAACCTTACATTTAGCAGTGTTAACACTAGGACTACTGGACTTTTCACCCCCCCCTAGAACTACAGAATGGAGTCATTTTGACTCCTGGCTTGTTTTCTTTTCTTTTTTTTTTATTTATAATTTTATAGAATGGTATAGAATGCAAAATAGCAAGAATATCGTCAGGCTTTAGCACACTTCTTCTAGCTATATTAGCAATTAGCAAAACTGCAATCCGTATTCTACAGAAATTATGTAATGCACTCAAGAGTTCACTTTCACTGACTAATATCCTATATACGGTATGTCTTGTCTATGGCAAGTATGTTTGCAAAAATGCTAATTATTATAAGTCTAAGCCAATATTTATTCTAAACTTATTCTAAACATACAAGTAAATGAAAACTAAAAGAAATAATAATATTTAGCGACAAAGACTAGCAAAAAAAGTACCTTTTTCTCAAAATTTACCTTCAATTACCAAAGGGACTCATTTTGACTCCCTACTATAGTTATAGTAGGGAGTCAAAATGAGTCCCTTTGGTAATTAAAGGTAAATTTTGAAAAAAAAGGTACTCTTTTTTTTTTCAAAATTTGTAGTCACAAAATCTTTTTTTGCATTCTAAATACGTTAAGTAAAAGTCACCGAGTCTCAAGCTGGAATTCGGAAAAATGTAGTCACAGAAGAGAAATAAAAATTGCGAGGAGTCAAAATGACTCCATCAGTAGTTCCGCATCTGCCACCTTTTGGCCCAAGTTTCCAACTTATCCAGATCCATCTGGAGCAGAATACTATCTTCTCTTGTATTGACTGCTTTACATAGTTTTGTATCATATGCAAATATTGAAATATCCAAGGTCCTTGTCTTGAATGTGGATTCCTGCTGTGTGATATTCTTGAAGATCTACTGTCTTACTGGTGTCTCTGATGGAAAACACAAAACAAATATCCTGGAATAAAAAAGTAAAAAAATATATTGCAAAAATTGCATGAAGGTAGTAATAATAGTAATAATAAGGGTATTTAGTTAACATAATTTTGATCAAAATAATGTCTGGCCTATACTATTACTGGTGGTTCAGTCCCTCTGTCCTTGTTCACATTTACGTCACTTGACAAGTGGAAAGGTTTTAAATACAAGAGTTAGGACTGTCCCACAAGGGTTGCCGTGACGTGGCGGGATGGCTTCTACATTATTTTGATCAAAATTATGTTAACTAAATAGCCTTATTATTACTATTATTACTACCTTCATGCAATTTTTGCAATATATTTTTTTACTTTTTTATTCCAGGATATTTGTTTTGTGTTTTGCTTTTGGTTTTCTCTGTGTAAAGGTCATGTGTTCATATGCAATTACATTTTGCATGCACATTAATTTACTTTTTCTGCTCAGACCCAGTTTCTCATTTGTTTCATTGTGCATTCTGTGCATATAAGGGTGTGACCGCCCTGTTTCTGAGTTGGAAAATCCATCCTGTCTGGCCTATACTATTACTGGTGGTTCAGTCCCTCTGTCCTTGTTCACATTTACGTCACTTGACAAGTGGAAAGGTTTTAAATACAAGAGTTAGGACTGTCCCACAAGGGTTGCCGTGACGTGGCGGGATGGCTTCTACATTATTTTGATCAAAATTATGTTAACTAAATACCCTTATTATTACTATTATTACTACCTTCATGCAATTTTTGCAATATATTTTTTTACTTTTTTATTCCAGGATATTTGTTTTGTGTTTTGCTTTTGGTTTTCTCTGTGTAAAGGTCATGTGTTCATATGCAATTACATTTTGCATGCACATTAATTTACTTTTTCTGCTCAGACCCAGTTCCTCTCTGGTGTCTCTGATGACCTGCCTGTGTCCTGACATTCCCTGACTGGAGCCGTGTCTGTTGTCCACAGTCCAGATGTCCTGCCTTTGTCCTAGTTGTCCAGCCTGTGTCCAGCTATCTAGTCTGTGGTCCTGCTGGTGTTCCAGAGTCGGTCCCACTCGTACTCCTGGACAGGCTACCCCTCCATGTTCCTGGGGAGTCTCCAGTCTTGTTTCCTGGTGACGGCTCTGACTGTAAGTCCTGGATCTGACCAGCCAATGTCCCGAGCTGCCATGTCAATGTTCCTGCACCTGTGCTGTCCGTGTCTTGCCTGTGTCCCTATGTCCAGCTGGTGTCTTGATTTCCAGTCTGTGGTCTTGGTGGTCCAGTCCATGTTTCTGAGTCAGTCCTGCTTGTGTTCCTGGACGGACTCCTCCGTGCTTCTGGGGAGTCTCCAGTCTTGTTTCTCGGTGACGGCTCTGCCTGTTTCCTTGATCTGACTAGCCGATATCTTGAGCTTCCATGTCGGTGTTCCTGGATCCGTGATGTCCATGTTTTGCCTGTGTCCCGATATCCTGCCTGTGCCCTGGGGTCCTTCCTGTGATGACGTCTTTCTGAGGTCGGTGTCTTATATTCTCCTGCAGTGCCTTCACTACGCCTGAGAGAGTGGTTCTCCTGATATGCCCGTGCCAGATGACCCTGGACTGCATCAACCCGTGATGACCTCCTGCCTTTGTCTGACATCTGGAGATGTGTGATGTTCACCCTTCCTTGATGTGCGGAATCAGGAGCCTAGCATTGTCATGTCTTGTTTTCTGTATCGTGACTTTGTGCAGTAAACTTTATGTTTCATCATACCTGAAGTTGTGCGGTGTCATCTAGTCCTGCATGCTACCACCTTGCCCACATGCTCAGCTGCCACAGACCCCGGTCGCTGCCCTTGCCTAGTCCAGGTTGGCCCGGGTCCCCCTCTGTGGTCCAGTGGGTCCACATTTCATTACCACCTGGGACGCATGCCCCACGTCGTCGTGGCCTGGCGGCGTGGGAGCGTAAGCGAGCTAAGTAAGCTAAACTGCGTCCTCCGGGAGAGACAGGGAAGTGAATTATACTATATTGTAGGCAATATGGGGCCCTGTTTACTATATGGAGGACTATGTTGGGCCCATTATGCTGGATAAAAGGCTATGTAGAGTCATTATAATATTTGGAAGGCTATGTAAGGCGATTATAATATTTTTAGAGCTATGCGGAAGCCTTTATACTTTATGGAAGGCTATGTGAGGGCAGTTATACTGTATGCAAGCAGTAATACAGTGTGAAGGTTTGTGTTGAGTCCATTATATTGTATTGAAGGTGGTGTGAGGGCGATTATACTGTTTGAAGGGATAGTGTGGCCCATTATACAGTGTGGAGAGGTGTGAGGCCATTATATTGAATGGAGCGCTGTGTAGGGGTCATATTTGGGGATCATACGGTTTGGGGGTCATCATACTTTTCAGGGGGAGTTAAGGGGGTATAGTAGGGTCAACATACTGTGCATGTGGAGGGTACTGTGGAAGAATTTACTCTGCGGGTATCATACAGTGTTTGTGGAGCACTTTTTTTGGCATCATACTTTATGGATGCAAAGGAAGTAACAATCCTAAAAGTCAATTTTGACTCTCTAACAAGCCTTGTCACATGACTTAGGATAAAAACTATAACGTCTCCTCACCTTGGCATGTTAGGCTTGACATGTCACTCTTTGCAAGGAGAAACGTTAATCCATGGAACCCGGTCAGACACCTCTCACACAACCAAACCAGATCTCACACTTTGCACTGATGAGGATCAGTACTTCAAAACACAGTGACTGCAAATTGAGATTTTGTTTTTGGCTTTTATCCTAAGTCATGTGTCAAGACTAGTTAGAGGGTTGATATTGACTATTTGGATTGCTACTTCCTATAGTTGGTGCTAGAGTTTTAGTCCACTTACTCTCTGAAGAGACAATTTGGCCTCTATTCACGGCACACCGGACACCCTACTCTCCACTCCCTACAGGCCTTGCTAAAGAAACAGAAGAGGGAAGCATAGGACTGTGAGGCTCAGCGTGAGCAACGTCTTCCCTGCTATGCTGTGTTTCGTGCATCATAGAACCAGTGGCAGCATCAACACTGAGAGGATGGATCATAAACAAACCATAGAACCAGTGGTGGCATCAACACTGAGAGGAGAGGATGGATCATAGATGGACCATAGAACCAGTGGCAGCATCAACACTGAGAGGAGAGGATGGATCATAGATGAACTATAGAATCAATGGCAGCATCTTTAACAGAGCAGCCTGCCCCACAGGTCTGGAACAGGAGTCACATGGATGTAAAGGAGAAGTGATTTTTTTTTCTCATTTTACATTAAGTGTAACATTAAATAGCAAATTAAGTGAAATCGTCTCAGTCATATAAACCCTTTAAAAGAGTTGTCCAGGAACATTTTTTTACAACAAGCTTAGAAATGAACAGGCAGGTAGTTGCTAACAGTGGCAACCACCTACTTGTTGAACCCGCTGCCGTCTGAGCAGTCACCGATTGCTCCTGCTGGCGATTCAGCTCATCCATGACAATAGACCAGCTCTTGTTTTTTGGGGCTGCTCCATTTGACGGCCAAAGTAATGCTAATTAACAGCTGGCTCCCAACAGTTAGACAGCAGAGAGCTGGCTGTCAATAGGAATGACATCGACAGTCAAAACCCTTCAACAGAGTAGAACAGATGAGAAGCCACTGCTTTGTCGACGTGACATCAGCGGAAGCCGCTGAATCACCAGCAGGAGCAGTCTGTAACCGCTCTGTGCCGCAGAATTCGGCAGTTACCTGCCTGTTAGTTCTTCGAGTCCATAGTCAAAAAAAAGTAATAGTCCTGGATAACCCCTAATAGTGTTTTTCTATATCTATGGGAAAAGAGGTATATAAAAAAGCAGTCATTAATTTGAAAATATCTTTATTTGTTCTCCAAACATAAAAAATACAGAGTATATTCTTTTTTACTGAAAAGATATTTGAACAATGATTTCTATTTGTTAAAAAAATGCCTACCCCAAAACATTGCATATCCCCAATTTCTAATGCCGCTACAGCCCTGTGTTGACTAGTAAGCGGGCATGTCATGCCGCCTGTCAGGCCGCTCTCACCTGGGGCCAGGACTCCGTGCCCGACGTCACCACTTCCGGTGGGTCCCATCGGGTGTGCACGCGCACCTCTCACACCTAGTCCCATGGCTGCACAATGTTCCTAGTGCGCATGCACGCTCTTCTTGGCTCTGTCTGCAGCCATGTCATCTCTATGGTCCTGGAGGACCTGACCCAGAAGTTCCAGCGCTCATGCCCTATATGAGGCTACCTCTTCCTATGAGAGGGGCCTGATTATTGTTGTGTTTCCTGGCTTGGTCTGTTTGGTCCTTGCTTGGCTGCGCGCTGTATGCGGGTCCTCTGCCTTTTATTCTGTCATGCTTCCTGGCACATGCTCCATCCCTGCACTCTGCCTTGCCGTGCTTCCTAGCACACACTCTGTTCCTGTACTCTGCCTTGCCATGCTTCCTAGCACATGCTCTGCTCCTGCACTCTGCTCTGCCGTTCTCCCTAGCACACCCTTGGCTCCTGTACTGTGCCCTGTCATGTTTCTCTGCTCGTGCTCTGCTCTACTCCTATGTTCCTATCATGCTTCTCAGCACACCCTCTGTCTTGCCTTGCACTCAAGCGTGCTTCCTAGTACGTGCTCTGCCTAACCCTGTACTCTGGTTTGCTTCCCAGCACGCACTCTGTTTAACCTTGTGCTCTGGTGTGCTCCCTTGCATGCGCCCTGCTTTGCCCGCACCCGGGCGTGCTTGTCAGTGCACGTCATATGTGCTCCCGTGTACTCGCCTTGCACGATCCAGTATCTAGCGCACTCCCGTGTACACACCCTCTATTGTCCTGAACCCTCCGTACCTCCGTACACTCGCCCTGTACTGTCCTATACCCTGCGTGCCCCTGTGTCCACGCTTTGCACACTCCTGTTTTCTGCACACTCTCAGTTGCATCCTGCAGACAAACTCTCATAGAATATAATGCAGCACCCCACAAAATATAATGCAACCCTCTTAAAAGGTACAACGCAGTCCCCACCATAGAATATAATGTAGCACCCTCATAGGGTATAATGCAGCCCCTCTCATATAGTATAATGTAGCCCCACCATAGAGTATACTGTAGCCCCCTCATAGGGCATAATGCTGCCCCCCTCATATAAAATGATGTAGCCCCCCAGAATATAATGTAGTCCCCTGAGAGAATAATGCAGCCCCACCATAGAATATAATGCAGCCCACCATAGAGTATACTGTAGCCCCCTCATATAGTATGATGTAGCCCCCCACCAGAATATAATGTAGTCCCCTGAGAGAATAATGCAGCCCCACCACAGAATATAATGCAGCCCCCCATAGAGTATACTGTAGCCCGCTCATATAGTATGATGTAGCCCCCAGAATATAATGTAGTCCCCTGAGAATAATGCAGTCCCCCCACAGAATATAATGTAGCCCCCTCATAAAGCATAATGCAGCTCCTCTCCACCCGCATCATTGTCCTCATCAACACCTCCATCATTGCCTTCTCCCCCACCCCATCACTGCCCATTCCACCACCTCAATCATTGCCTCCTTCCCACCACCATCATTGTCTTTTATCACCTTCATCATTGCCTCCCCCACCACCATCACTGCCCATCACCTCCAACATTGCTTCCCCCACCACCATTTCCCATCACCTCCATAATTGCCTCCCCACCATCATTGCCCATCACCTCCATCATTGCCTCTCCCCACAATAATTGACTATCACCTCCATCATTGTCCATCACCTCCATCATTGCCTCCGCACCACCATTACCCATCACCTCCATCATTGCCTCCTCCCCCACCATCATTGCCTCCTCTCCCACCATCATTGCCCATTTCATCACCTCCATCATTGCCTCCCCACCACCATCATTGCCCATCACCTCCATCTTTGCCTCCCCCACCATCATTGCCCACCATCTCAATCATTACCTCCCCCCACCACCATCATTGCCCATCACCTCAATCATTGGCTCCTCCCCACCATCATTGCCCATTTCATCACCTCCATCATTGCCTCCCCCCACAACCATCATTGCCCATCACCTCCATCATTGCCCTTCACCTCCATCATAGCCTCCCCCACCACCATCATTGCCAATCACCTAAATCATTGTGTAACGCCGCTGTGTTTGGACCTTGATTCACAGCGTTACTCTGCATCTCTGCTTTAACCCTTTGCTCTGTTCCCTCTAATGTGCTGGAATGCTGTTGTTGTCAGTTATCTGTGTGGATGCTGCACAGTGCCCATCTCCGCTGCATAGCCGTACATGCGTGCGTGGTTCCGCTGCGCTGCATGACCACCCGTGTGTGCGATCCCTGGCAGCCACCCGTGGGTTAATAGGTCTGCTGTGCTCTACGTGACTTACCATGTGTGTTCAGGCTTCAGCTCCTGCCAGGTGTCCTTTGCATTGCTGATTATGTTTTGCTTTGCTTAGGGTGCGCGCGGCCACACCTCCCTTCTTTTTATCAGGAATGGGTGTGTGCTACAATTGCTGCTCCAGCCTATGGCTGTGTGGCAGCTCCTATATAAAAGTCCCTTCCCCTTTGGGGCATTGCCAGAGCTTCGCATTGAGTTCCTGAACTTTGCCATGTGAGTTTGTGTTCTGTTTCTGCTCTGATTCTGTTCAGTTCTGGTGGAGCTGATGCTCTTTTTCTCTCTGTGAACTTTGTCTTGTATCTCGGCCTGCTCTGGGGGCATAATACCCAGATTGCCTTTCCTGGAGGCTGCATATCCAGGCCCGTGTATGTTGTTTGTAGTTTCCTGAATCCTGGACCCTGGATCTGCTCCTTTACCTGACCCTGTCTGAACTGTGTTCACTGTGTGATGTTCCTGAGGTCCTTCCGTGTCTTGAACCCTGTGCCCAGTGACTGTCACTCTTTGCTACCTGACTTTCTGTGATTCAACCTGGGTTCATCTAGGAAGTAGGAGTCCAATGTGTCCGCTGAGTTTCTGCTACTCTGTGCTCAGCTGGTGATTCGGTGTATTTCCCTGCCGGTTCCAGTCCAACCCGGCAGTGTTTGCACCAGACTGCTTGGGTTCCTTTCTAGGTCACTGCCAGATGTCCGCCTGATGTCCATGGCCTGATGTCCGGTGTCAGACGACCTCTTCCGATGTGCGATGTCCTGGTGTCCACCAGATGTCCGGTTGTCCACTCCGTGTTCCTGATGTCCACTCCGTGTTCCTGATGTCCTGCCGGTTCCCTGGGGCCTTACCCGTGATGGCTCCTGCCATAGTCTGGAGGCTGCCTGAGGTTGTTGTCTGATGCTCTCCCGCTGTGCCGGTGCTACGTCCTAGGTCTGAGAGAGAGGCCATCCTAGTATGCCGGAGCCAGTTAACCCTGAATTGCATTTACCCATGATGACCCCCTGCCATCATCTGAAGTCTGCCTGAGGTCGGCGTCCAGCGTCGGACTGGAACACCTTGGGCCCACCAGAGAAAATCATTCTTGGGGCCCACTATGTAGCTGCATAGAGTTAAATACCAGACCACCAATTGTGCGGTAAAACACGCTAATATCCGGGTATAATATAAGGCTGTACATGTCTTAATTATGCAGCAGGAGTTGGGGTAGCCCCCTCATAGAATATAAAGTAGCCCCCTCATAGAATATAATGTAGACCCCTCATAGAATATAATGCAGCCATCTCATAGAATATAATGCAGCCATCTCATAGAATATAATAATGCACCCCCTCATAGGGTATAATGCACCCCCTCATAGGGTATAATGCACCCCCTCATAGGGTATAATACTGCCCCCCTCATAGGGTATAATACTTCCCCCCTCATAGGGTATAATGCACCCCCTCATAGGGTATAATGCACCCCCTCATAGGGTATAATACTGCCCCCCTCATAGGGTATAATACTGCCCCCCTCATAGGGAATAATGCACCCCCTCATAGGGAATAATGCACCCCCTCATAGGGTATAAAGCTGCCCCCTCATAGGGTATAAAGCTGCCCCCTCATAGGGTATAATACTGCCCCCCTCATAGGGTATAATACTGCCCCCCTCATAGGGAATAATGCTGCCTCCTCATAGGGAATAATGCTGCCTCCTCATAGGGTATAATGCTGCCTCCTCATAGGGTATAATGCTGCCTCCTCATAGGGTATAATGCTGCCCCCCTCATAGGGTATAATGCTGCCCCCTCATAGGGTATAATACTGCCCCCCTCATAGGGAATAATGCACCCCCTCATAGGGTATAATACTGCCCCCCTCATAGGGTATAATACTGCCCCCCTCATAGGGTATAATACTGCCCCCCTCATAGGGAATAATGCACCCCGTCATAGGGAATAATGCTGCCTGCTCATAGGGTATAATGCTGCCCTCCTCATAGGGTATAATGCTGCCTCCTCATAGGGTATAATGCTGCCCCCTCATAGGGTATAATGCTGCCCCCTCATAGGGTATAATGCTGCCCCCTCATAGGGTATAATGCACCCCCTCATAGGGTATAATGCACCCCCTCATAGGGTATAATACTGCCCCCCTCATAGGGTATAATACTGCCCCCCTCATAGAGTATAATACTGCCCCCCTCATAGGGAATAATGCACCCCGTCATAGGGAATAATGCTGCCTCCTCATAGGGTATAATGCTGCCCTCCTCATAGGGTATAATGCTGTCTCATAGGGTATAATGCTGCCTCCTCATAGGGTATAATGCTGCCCCCCTCATAGGGAATAATGCACCCCCTCATAGGGTATAATGCTATATAGATATATAGATATAGAGTTAGATAGATATAGATAGAAAGATAGATGTAGAAATAGATAGATATAGAGATAGATAGTAGATAATGGATAGAAAGTAGATAATGGATAGATATAGATAGAAAGATTCATAGAGATAGATAGAGATAGATAGAGATAGATATAAAGATAGATATAGAAAGAAATATAGATAGATAGATCGATAGGTAGATAGATATAGAGATAGATAGAAAATAGATAATGGATAGATAGATAGATAGATAGATATAGAGATAGATAGCTATAGATAGAAAGATATAGAGATAGATAGATACAGTCATATGTAAAAGTTTGGGCACCCCTATTAATGTTAACCTTTTTTCTTTATAACAATTTTGGTTTTTGCAACAGCTATTTCAGTTTCATATATCTAATAACTGATGGACTCAGTTATATTTCTGGATTCAAATGAGGTTTATTGTACTAACAGAAAATGTGCAATCTGCATTTAAACAAAATTTGACCGGTGCAAAAGTATGGGCACCCTTATCATTTTCTTAATTTGAACACTCCTAACTACTTTTTACTGACTTCCTGAAGCACTAAATTGGTTTTGTATCCTCATTAAGCTTTGAACTTCATAGCCAGGTGTATCAAATCATGAGAAAAGGTATTTAAAGTGGCCACTTGCAAGTAGTTCTCCTATTTGATTCTCCTATGAAGAGTGGCATCATGGGCTCCTCAAAACAACTCTCAAATGATCTGAAAACAAAGATTATTCAACATAGCTTTTCAGAGGAAGGATACAAAAAGTTGTCTCAGAGATTTAACCAGTCAGTTTCCACTGTGAGGAACATAATAAGGAAATGGAAGAACACAGGTACAGTTCTTGTTAAGCCCAGAATTGGCAGGCCAAGAAAAATATCAGAAAGGCAGAGAAGAAGAATGGTGAGAACAGTCAAGGACAATCCACAGACCACCTCCAAAGACCTGCAGCATCATCTTGCTGCAAATGGTGTCACTGTGCATCGGTCAACAATACAGCGCACTTTGCACAAGGAGAAGCTGTATGGGAGAGTGATGCGAAAGAAGCCGTTTCTGCAAGCACGCCACAAACAGAGTCGCCTGAGGTATGCAAAAGCACATTTGGACAAGCCAGTTACATTTTGGAAGAAGGTCCTGTGGACTGATGAAACAAAGATTGAGTTGTTTGGTCATACAAAAAGGCGTTATGCATGCGCTGTATTGTTGACCGATGCACAGTGACACCATCTGCAGTAAGATGATGCTGCAGGTCTTTGGAGGTGGTCTGTGGATTGTCCTTGACTGTTCTCACCATTCTTCTCTGCCTTTCTGATATTTTTATTGGCCTGCCACTTCTGGGCTTAACAAGAACTGTACCTGTGTTCTTCCATTTCCTAACTATGTTCCTCACAGTGGAAACTGACAGGTTAAATCACTGAGACAACTTTTTGTATCCTTCCCCTGAAAAGCTATGTTGAATAATCTTTGTTTTCAGATCATTTGAGAGTTGTTTTGATGAGCCCATGATGCCACTCTTTATAGGAGAATCAAATAGGAGAACTACTTGCAAGTAGCCACTTTAAATACCTTTTCTCATGATTTGATACACCTGGCTATGAAGTTCAAAGCTCAATGAGGTTACAAAACCAATTTAGTGCTTCAGGAAGTCAGTAAAAAGTAGTTAGGAGTGTTCAAATCAAGAAAATGATAAGGGTGCCCATACTTTTGCACCGGTCAAATTTTGTTTAAATGCAGATTGCACATTTTCTGTTAGTACAATAAACCTCATTTGAATCCAGAAATATAACTGAGTCCATCAGTTATTAGATATATGAAACTGAAATAGCTGTTGCAAAAACCAAAATTGTTATAAAGAAAAAAGGTTAACATTAATAGGGGTGCCCAAACTTTTACATATGACTGTATAGAGATAGAGATAGATAGATAGATGGATAGATATATAGATAATAGAGATAATAGATAGATATAATAGATATAGAGATAGATATAGAGATAGATAGATCAATAGATAGATAGATAAAGAGAGAGATAGAGATAGATAGATAATGAGATATAGAGATAGATATAGAGATATAGTGTTAGATAGAAAGATAGATATAGAGATAGATAGATAGATAGATAGATAGATAGATAGATGGATATAGAGATAGATATGGATATAGAGATAGATATGGATATAGAGATAACAGCTAGATATAGAGATAGATAGATATAGAGGTAGATAGATAGATATAGAGATAATATATAGATAGATAGATATAGAGATAATATATAGATAGCTATAGAGAGAGAGATATAGAGATAGATATAGAGAGAAACAGATATAGATATAGAGATAGATATAGAGATAGATAGGTAGATAGATATAGAGATAATAGATAGATATAGAGATAGATAGATATAGATATAAAGATAGATAGAGATAGAGAGAGCGGTAGATAGAGAGATAGATATAGAGAGAGATAGATACAGAGATCGATAAATAGATAGAGAGATAGATATAGATATAGATAATAGATAGAGATAGATAGATAAAGATAGATAATAAATATAGAGATAACAGATAGATATAGAGATAGAGTAAGATAGAAAGATATAGAGATAGGTAGATATAGATAATAGAGATAGCTAGATAGATAGACATAATAGATAGATATAGATAGATATAGAGAAAGATAGATATAGAGATATAGAGATAGATGTAGAGATAGAAAGATAGATATAGAGATAGAGCGATAGATAGATAGAGATAGATCTAGATAATAGATAGAGATAAATAGATAGAGATAGATAGATATAGAGATAGATATAGAGATAGAAAGATAGATAGATATACAGAGAGATAGATATAGAGATAGAGATAAATAGATAGATAGATATAGAGAGAGATATAGAGATAATAGATATATATAGAGATAGATAGATATAGATATAGAGAGAGATATATACAGAGAAAAGATATAGAGATAAATAAAGATAGATAGATATATAGATATAGAGATAGAGAGAGAGCGATAGATATACAGAGAGATAGATATAGAGATAGATAGAGATATATAGATAGATAGCTATAGAGAGAGATATAGAGATAGATATAGAGAGAAATAGATATAGATATAGAGATAGATATAGAGATAGATAGAGATAGATATATAGATATAGAGATAGATAGAGCGATAGATAGCGAGAGATATAGATATAGAGATAGATAGATACAGAGAAAAGATATAGAGATAGATAACGGATAGATAAATAGATAGATAGGTATAGAGATAGATAGATATAGATATTAGATAGAGATATATATAGATAAAGATAGATAGATATAGATGGTAGCTAGATAGATAATAAATATAGAGATAATAGATATAGAGATAGATAAAGATAGATAGATATAGAGATAGATAGATAGATAGATAGATAGATATAGAGATAGATGTAAAGATAGATATAAAGATAGAGCGATAGATAGAGATAGATATAGAAACAGATAGATATAGATAATAGATAGAGATAGAAAGATAGAGAGATAGAGAGATAGAGATATAGAGATAGATAGAGAGAGAGAGACAGAGAGAGCGAGAGAGATATAAAAAAAAACAAAACACGATACTCACCTCTCCTCCTCGCTCCCACGCTAATCCCGGCTTCAGTGTCAGGAGCTGCCCCCTCTGCCAGACACACAGCGGGTGCGCGATGTAGTGACGTCATCGTGCACTGGCTGTGAGCCAGGAGCAGAGAGGACTGAGGGCGGCGCCGGCCCTGATTTACAGCTGTAGTCTGCAGAGCGGCTTACTGGGCTGGGGGCGGGGCCTCTGGGGGTGTGGAGACCTGAAATGATATTCACTGCTTCGCAGTGAATATTCATTTCTCTTTAGCAGCGGGGACAGGGGCTCCTGCCTCCTGACACCCGCTGCTGCTCCGCTGGCAGGGGCCCCCATAGCAGCTGCATGGTGTGCGACACACCACTGGCTGGGGGCCCCTGGAGCAGCGGGGGCCCTAGGCAACTGCTGGCCCTGTATGCCAGCAGGTGCCAGAGCCCACCAGATGCCAGGGCCCACCGGAGAATCCACCGGTTCTCCGGTGGGCCAGTCCGACGCTGTCGGCGTCTGACATTCTCCTGCTGCGCCTGTGCTACGCCCGTAGTCATTCATGCGTGCGTGGTTCCGCTGCGCTGCATGACCACCCATATGTGCGGTCCCCCCCTAGTAAGCCCGTGCCAGACAATCCTGGACTGCGTCAACCCATGATGACCTCCTGCTTTGCCTGTCAACCTGAGATGAGTTTCCTTCATGATGTGTATATTCCGGAACCTGGTGTTTCTATGTTTTTGCCTTATTTCAGTAAACTTTATTTTTCTTCATACCTGAAGTCGTGTGGTGTCTTTTAGTCCTGCATATGGCCATCTTGTCCACAAGCTCACCTGCCATAGACCCCGGTCACTACCCTTCCCTAGGTAGGTCCGGGTCCCCTTGTAGTGTGTCTACATTCCATGATCACCTGGGACGCATACCCCGTCATCGTTATAGCTCGACGACACGGGAGCGTTGGCTGTAAGCCACGCTGCATCCGCGATCGTAACACATTGCCTCCTCCCCCACCATCATTGCCCATTTCCTCCATCATTGCCTCCTCCCCCACCATCATTGAACACTTCATCACCTCCATCATTGCCCATCACCACCATCATTGCCTCCTCCCCACCATCATTGCCCATTTCATCACCTCCATCATTGCCTCCCATCACCTCCATCATTGCCCCCCCACCATCTTTGCCTCCCCCACCACCATCATTGCCCATCACCTCCATCACTGCCGATTCCACCACCTCAATCATTGCCTCCTCCCCCACCACCATCATTGTCCATTTCATCACCTCCATCATTGCCTCCCCCACCACCATTGCCCATCACCTAAATCATTGCCTCCTCCTCCACCATCATTGCCTCCCCCCACCACCATCATTGCCCATCACCTAAATTATTGCCTCGTCCTCCACCATCATTGCCCATTTCCTCCATCATTGCCTTCCCCCACCACCATCATTGCCCATCACCTAAATCATTGCCGCCCATCACCTCCATCATTGCCCATCACCTCCATCATTGCCCATCACCGCCATCATTGTCTCCCCCACCATCATTGCCCATCACCTCCATAATTGCCTCCCCATCTCCATCATTGCCTTCCCCCACCAATATCATTGTCTTTCCCCACCACCCCTCTCTCTCACACACCACACACTCACGCAAAGCACCGCATCACTCTCACACACAAAGCACCGCACCACATACAAACACGCAGGCACACAGACACACAGCACAGCTCACCTCCCTGCAGCAGTACATCCCGGCAGCCTCTTCCTTGCCATCAGTGCAAACACAGGCACCCTGTGCACAGCTCACCGCTTAGGGCCCCGTTACACACTTTAATGTCCCAGCAATCCCACCAACGATCCGACGTAGATGGGATCGCTGGGACATAGTTAGCTGATCGCTGGTGAGCTGTCACATAGGCAGACTCACCAGCGATCAGGACCAGCGAGCACGCTGGTATCCAGGGTAAATAGCGGGTTCTAAGCGGCGCTTAGTTTCCCGCTGTTTACCCTGGATACCCGATCAGGACCAGCGAACATGCTGGTATTCAGGGTAAACAGCGGGTAACTAAGTGCCGCGTGGCGCTTAGATATCTGCTGTTTACCCTGGATACCAGCTCCCAGAGTCTGCTGTATGGCGCTGGGAGCTCGCTGATCGTTGGTCTCTCGCTGTCACACGCAGCGATGTGTGCTGGCCAGCGGGAGACCAACGATAGATTTATGTCCCAGACCATTAGGCAACGATTAACGATCAGCCAACTGATAGTTGATCGTTGCTACGTGTCACACACAATGATGTCGTTTTGACATTGCTGCGATGTCACCAAACTGGTGATGTTGCAACGATATCGTTCACAATATCGTTGTGTGTAACGGGGCCTTTAGAAGCCGGCAGTAGCAGCAGGTGATGTGAAAGAGCGGTGCGCGGCTGCAGTGTTCACATCATTTGCATAGCTTACTCGCTGCATCAGCGCGCTGGTAACTAAGGTACACAGGGTTTCTAAGCACTGTGCGGCGCTTAGAAACCCGCTATTTACCTTGGTTACAAGCTCCAGCTCGCTGATCGCTGGTCTCCCGCCTGCCACACGCAGCGATGTGTGCTGACCAGCGGGAGACCAATGATCAAAAAAATCTCCAGGGCTTTCCACAACGATCAGCGATACCCGGCAGGGGGGCCGGTCGCTGATAGGTGTCACACATAGCGATCTCGCTGGTGAGATCACTGTTGCGTCACAAAACTTGTGACTCAGCAGCGATCTCGCTAGCGAGATCGCTGTGTGTGATGGGGGCTTTAAGAAAGAGGCAGGAGCTGGGGGCAGGGCCCACCGAAGGATTCTCCATTGTCCCAGTGCCTCAGTCCGACTCTGGAGATAACGATCTGTTCCTTAACTGAGTCTGTGTTGATTTCTTGGTAAACATCATGATGAATAGAAAAACTTTATTTCTCTATCGGACTGTCCATAGAACACCAGAATAAAGACCCTAATACACATTGACTTTTTTTTATTAGTTTTGTCTATGTTTATGGATGTAAGGGGCTTTGACATTATTTTTTATAACTTCATCAAATTTTTATTTAATTTTGTAACATGCTTTTTTTCATTTATTTTACAAACTGTATCATTTATGGAATGCTTTATGGAAATGCAAAAAAGTGTTTAAATATCTGCAACAAAGTTTGCACTAAGGCTACTTTCACATTTCCGATTTGAAGCATCAGGTGCGATGCGGCGAAAAATGGAAAAAACGGATCCGGCGCCTGCTGCCACCGGATCTGGCTTTTTTCCCATAGACTTACATTATCGCCGCATTGCGCCTGATGGCCATGCGGCGTGTCCGGCTTTAGCCGGAAACGGCAAAAAATGCCTGTCCAGCGTCTGCAAAAAAAAGGTTCCATGCAACGTTTTTTGACAGCGCCGGACCACTATTTTGCAGAGCGCATGCGCGAAGACTCTCTTTCCCTCTCCCTCTCCTGCACCGTATCCGGCAAAAACAGATGATCCGGCGGGCTGCGGCTCCTACCGGATCAGATTTGACAACTTTTCGCCGCAGCCCGCCGGATTTACAATCCGGAAATGTAAAAGTAGCCTTAGAGGTTGAACTTTTTGGTGCAGCATAAAAACAGAAATTAAAATCTGTAGAAGGAAACCTTCCTAAAATGGATTCCATTTCTTCGTAAAATAAATTCCTGAACAAATGAAAAACACACCAAGGTCAGATTAGCCTAATTAGAGTATCTAACATCTCCTGATAAGTTTAGCCCCTGGCACAAAAATGGAACCCAATTTGGAGGTGACTTTGGAGCGATCACCGGCCTCTAGGCTCTATTTTTCTATGGGATGATTCACAAATAACCTTTAGATCGTATTGATTTTATGTCCTGTGTGTACAATGGTCCCAAAAAATTAAAATAAGACTGACCAAATAATTTTTAAATTAGTTCACAATTTCCCAAAATTTACGGATTCTACCAAATCCAAATGATTGGATATTTGAGTCTTCTGAAACAAGTAAAAAGGTATCCACAGCCAGAACCATTCTGCGGGTCTAAATTGGACTTGTGGGGAATGAAAATATATATCATACTTACCTCCCTCCTCAGTTCCCCTCTGGAGCTTGCTCGCTTGCTAACATACCCACTTCCTCTATTTTGGCTCTGGTCTCCTCTTCACTCCACCTTGCTCCATGTAATCAAATGGTGAGGCACATATTATGACATCAGAACATTCATAGAAACCTAACTGGCTCTGGAGGCATTGGTCAAGAGGAGACCAGAGTGTACAGTGAGTCTAAGTAAGCTATTGCTGGAAGCATTGGTGAAGAGGAGACGAGAGTGCTGATTGACACACTGTGTCTTAAGGTACCGTTACACTTAAAGATGCACCAGCGATCCCGACAACGATACGACCTTGTCAGGATCGCTGGTGCATCGCTACATGATCGCTAGCGAGATCGCTGTGTGTGATGGGGCCTTAAGAAAGCCATTGCTGGAGGCATTGGTGAAGAGGGGACCACAGTGCAGAATGGGTCAAAGAAAGCCATCGCTAGAGATATTGGTGAATAGAAGACCAGAGTGCGGGGTGGATCTAAGAAAGCCATCACTGGAGGCATTGGTGAAGAGGAGACCACAGTGCAGAATGGGTCTAAGAATGCCATCACTGGAGGCATTGATGAAGAGGGGACCAGAGTATGGCATGACCAACTGGGTCTAAGAAAGCCATCGCTGTAGGTGAAGATTAAACCAGAATGCATAGTGGGTCTAAGAAAGCCATTGCTGAAGGCATTGGTGAAGAGGAGATCAGAGTGCAGAGTGGATCTGAGAAATCCAACGCTGAAGGCATTGGTGAAGAGGGGACCATAATGTAGAATGGGTCTAAGAAAGTCATCGTTGGAGGCATTGGAGAAGAGGAGACCAGAGTGCAGAGTGGGTCTAAGAAAGCCATCACTAGAGGAATTGACGAAGAGGGGACCAGAGTGCAGAATGACCAACTGGGTCTAAGAAAGCCATCGCTGGAGTTGAAGGTGAAACCAGAATGCGTAGTGGGTCTAAGAAAGCCATTGCTGGAGGCATTGGTGAAGAGGAGTCCAGAGTGTGGACTGGTTCTAAGAAAGCCATCAATGGAGGCATTGATGAAGAGGGGACCAGAGTGCAGAATGACCAACTGGGTCTAAGAAAGCCATCGCTGGAGTTGAAGGTGAAACCAGAATGCGTAGTGGGTCTAAGAAAGCCATTGCTGGAGGCATTGGTGAAGAGGAGACCAGAGTGTGGACTGGTTCTAAGAAAGCCATCAATGGAGGCATTGATGAAGAGGAGACCAGAGTATGGAGTGGGTCTAAGAAAGCCATTGGAGAACCGGAGGAAGAGACAAATGAGGGAAAGGTGATTATGATAGTTTATTGCCTTTTAAGCCCTTTCCTGGTCCATCCATTTATGAATCTTTGCGGGCGGGCGACTTCAGAGCATAACAAACATTTTTTCTTTTTGCCATTAACGCAATTTCAGTTGTATCAAATAAATTTGATGCAAATTAAATTCCCTAGTTGAATCATGACAGAATTCTCTGAATTTAAATTTTAGCAAATTTGCTCATCTCTAGTTACAATTATGAAATAAAAGTGACCGTGCAGAAGTTCTGTGCCAATGAATGGTCGTGCCTGACGCAGGTGTAATAAAGGCCCTAAGGTCTGCAATCCTTGTATACAGGTTTGGCTCTAATGGGATGCCTTTCAGCATTATCTTATCATGTGTGATTACATGGTCAAGTCCTTAGTGGAACAAGCAAAAAAAATATATGAAAAAGTAAAATTAAATATTTTAAAATATAAAAAAAAGCCTCTTCATAATGAAGAAAAAATGTAAAAATCAATAAAGAAAAAAAAAGGGATGGAATAGATATCAGTGTCCGCAGACTCAAACTCTAAAATTGTAACCAATTAACATAAAATAGAAGAGTTATGACCATCAGACCTTGCTCACACAAAATTGCAAAAAGTTTGGATAATACAAAAAAAACTAAGATTGTAGAATTGCTGTTTTTCTAATTTTCCCTAAAAAATAAAATTGTAAAGGTCTTCAATCCATAATATGCCTATTTTATCATTTGCTATTTTTAAAAATCACTTTTCTTGTTTTTTATCTTGTATTATTCAATGACATTTTTGGACCAAATTCTTCAAAATTGTTCATGTAGTTAATTAATATTGTAAAAATATATATAGCTTTTTTTTCTTTTTACTTTTCTGCATCTTTTTAAAGAATAAACAATTGTCTGTAAAGGTAAAACGACCCAAAATTTGTGAAAAAATTATCAACATACCTAAAATCACTGCATGGGAGAGGTTTGCGCAAAAATTTAGGAACTTTTTTAAAATTTTCAAATTAGACACAAACATCTGTAAAACAAAATCCACGTCGACATTGTAAAACATTAAAAAAAACAAAATACAAGCATTTGCTTCAGAAAACAGCAATTTTGCATTTTTTTCGGAAGTTTCATTTTGTGCTTTTTTTATGGCTCATCTTGAAGCAATTTGTAAAAATTTTTTACTTTGTTTTTTGTTAAGTCCATTAAACAATGAGTAAAACTCATTTTTAAGGCAAACAAAGCTTTTTGTGAAAACATCAGACAAAAGAAAACTTTTGCTATTATCCATCAATGTTGACCCCACAAACAAACTTTATTTTTCCCATATGTTATATACAGATTGATAAAACTGGATAAATCAAAATTTTTCACCAGCTTCTGTTTTTTTTGCTTTATTGATAAGATGTAATGATGCATTTTATCTCTTGGACATTAAGGGATCAGTGTAGGAGTCTCCGAAGTGTCTGTAGGGAGACGTCATCCATCTCTCTTCCCGATTATTCCTTCCTTATCTGATAAGGTGACTTCAAATGTTATTCTCTCAGGGGAAAATATTTAAAACCTTCTTACTGTTAAGGTACTGTCACACTTAGCGATGCACCAGCGATCCCGACAATGATATGACCCGGTCAGGATCGCTGGTGCATCACTAAGTGGTCGCTAGTGAGCTGCCAAACAGGCAGATCTCACCAGCTACATAGCAGCGGTCGGCGGTCGCTACTTACCTGTCAGACGAGGCGATGAAGACGTCCTCCCGCCCGCGTCCACGCGTCGCTCGTGGCCACAGCAGGAAGCTGACAACGAGAAATGGCCCAGGCCGTTCTTGCGCGATCAGCAATAACCAGCGGGGGAGCGGTCGGAGGTAAGTATCACACATAGCGATATCGCTAGCAATAGCGCTGCTGCGTCACAAAACCAGTGACGTTATAGCGATATTGCTAGCGATATCGCTTAGTGTGATGGGCCCTTTAATCTTACAGGTGTTCCTCCTTATCTGTCATCTTGGCAGCTTTGCCTCTAGATATTGCTCTTCTATCCCACCTTGATGTGAGGTCCATCACTGAAGGCATACAATCCATTAATGGCCTGTCACACTAAGCGATATCGCTAGCAATATCGCTATAGCGTCACTGGTTTTTGTGACGTTATAGCGATATTGCTAGCAATATCGCTATATCTGATACTTACCTCCGACCGCTCCCCCGCTGGTTATCGCTGATCGCGCGAGAACGTCCTGGACCGTTTCTCGTCGTCAGCTTCCTGCTGGGCTTCCTGCTGTGGAGACGAGCGAGGCGTGGACGCGAGTGGGAGGACGTCAGGATCGCCTAGTGTGACAGGTAAGTAGCGACCCCCGACCCCTGCGATGTCGCTGGTGATATCTGCCTGTGTGGCAGCTCACTAGCGACCACTTAGCGATGTACCAGCGATCCTGACCGCGTCATATCGCTGGTCGGGATCGCTGGTGCATCGCTAAGGCCTGTTTCACACTTCCGTTTTTGACCATCAGTCAAAATCCACCGTTTTGCAAAAAAAACGGATCCGCCATTTTTTGGGGCGGATCCGTTTTTTTCTCCATTGATTTGCATTACCGGCAGATATTGATGGATGGCCATCTGTTGGATCCGTTTTTTTGCGGCTCCGTCAATTTTTTTGCGTCCGCCGACATGCCTGGACGGACCATTCAACGTTTTTTTTGCTGCAGGATCCGCATTTTATAGTGCGCATGCCCGGAGGAATGAAGTCAGCCGGAAATTTAACCCTGAAATCATTTCTGGGGAACAGAAAAAATTCTCTCTCTCTCTTTTCCCGGGCTGCTGTTCCTTTAAAATTCTTCATTCATCGGATCCGTCAAAAAAACGGTCCGGTGGCATTCGTTCACATCAGTTAGCAATGGATCCGCTTTCCGCCATTCTGGCGGATTTTAACTGACACAAAAAAACTGATGTGTGAAACAGGCCTAAGTGTGACAGTATCTTTAGTTATGTCAGATGTCATCCCGAGTGCTGTCAAGTTTTTCTCATGGACCCATAGACTTGCAGTGTCGATTTTGATCTGACACCCCGGATTAAAATTGGACATGTCTCCGACTTTGTATGTGGACCACTACAAAAAAAAAAATCAAACATGTTCACATCCCCATCTGATATCGTTGGCACGTGTGCTGTCCGTGAAAACCAAAGATAGTGATGGTGGTCCAAGAAAATCAGTCACAGGCTTTTTTTTTTCCAGATGGTTATTTACCAGTTCATGTTCTCGAAAATAGAGAAAAAAAAACTTCTCTCTCCCAAGGACAGGTATAGCTCCTTCATCTACAAATTCTAGGAAGGGTAGCAGAAATGATAAACTCCCAGCTGGTTACTGAGTGGAGTACTTGAAAACAAAAAAATGGAAATCCAGCAATCCTAATGAAGGATTAAAATTTCACATTTATTTTAAAAACTTTTAAAACAGAATAGAAAAACGAAAGAGGGAAAATCACATGGATGACGTGTTTTGAACCATGACGGTGAAGCCATGATGAAGAACCAGTATGGTTTGAAGCCATGTGATTTTATTCACCCCCTCTTTCATTTTTCTGTTCTGTTTTTAAAGTTTTTGGAATAAATGTGAAATTTTAATCCTTCATTGGGATTGCTGGATTTACATATTCTGGATGTGACATCCCGGTCCCTCCTAGCACAGGGGTCTACAGAACCAAATCTTCAGAACCATCAACCCATTTGGTGCCACAAGTTCAGTTTTTGTAGAATCATGGACTATCCTTAATTTATACAGTTACACCCCTGGTACAATATGCTCCTCTGATTTAGACCTTACCGGTAGGAATATTTATGTCCAATCTGCCCATATTTAATTGATACTCGTGGGTCATTGATGAGCGAAAAATGTAAAGTGAACCTGTTGTCAGCTTTTCCCAGTCTAAAGCCACCAACTTTAGTGTATCTTTTACTGAAGTTCTGCAACCTGTATAAAAGCCCACAACTCCCTCTGCATATCCCACAAAAATACATTTTAGAATTTCACCATACGGCACGGTCTGATGAACATCGCTGTTCTTGCTCGTCGTCTATTTTACGAGCACAAATGCCTTCCTCCTGCCTTGACTGGCGTGGATGGTATCATGCACACAATGCCGCCAATCTGACTTCTACATAGTTAAAGCACAGACCTGTGCAGGTGCACGTTGCCCTACCCTGTATGTGCATGCGCCGGGAGAGGACAGAGAGAGCGCAGATGGCCTGGAAAAGCCGACGCTTGTGCGTTACAGCACTTTGCTCTTCTTCAGCTGGGCAGAGTGAATCGCACCTCCGCAGAACTGTGGCTGAATTGTGCAGAAGGCAGATTCGCTGTGCTGTGTCGATGATGTAGGATGCGTCATCCACATCAATCAAGGCATGGGAATGGCGACTGTAGGGAAAGCGGAGGCGCCAAGGAAGACCAACAAAGCCCATTAGAATGGACTCCGCCATATGGTGGAATTATAAAGGGTATTTCTTTGGATATGACTGACAGCTTAGCCCGTCGTTATCGGGAAGTTTGGCCGACATTAATTAATGGGAGGCTTTGATTGGACAACTTGATCTAACACAAGCACATTCTCCAGATCACCAGAGACCAACTTGGGTTTTGTTTTATGCAAAGACCAACGTTCCGGATTCATCTTTTACATTTTTTCTATTTTTGACTTGACATTTATTGCACCGAATCCATCAAAATAGCTTGTGTAGTTCAAAACTTTGGCACAAAGTCAAAAATGGGCTTTTTTCTTTGCTGTCACTTAACATTTTTTCCAACTTTTTGAGCATTTTATTTTCAAAATGTCGCAACTTTTAAATTTAAGTGAGGAAAGTCTCTGCAGGCATGTGGAACTGGAGGGGAGTTGAGTCAAATTTTGCCACTTTTGAAAAATTCAGCTGAAAATATCTAGAATTGCTAAACTTTGGCTACAAAGTGAGAAATATAAGAAACAGGTGGGCACTGTGATAAAACACTCCGGGATCGCCTTTGCTGGGGTCAAAGGTCACGTGCGTTCAGCATGAAACTCAGGCGCAGAGCTGGGATTCGTGTATAACTGACCCTGGGTCAGGTTTATTACCGGTGAAAGCAATGCAAAAGGAAATAAAACATAAAACAAATCCTTGCCTGTCCGGCACTAACTAAACAATGGACAACCTAACTACCAACTGGCGGGCTTCTCCCGTCCAGCCAAACCACAGTTGCAGTGGGCACTGCTTCCACTCACGTGTGTCTCTCACACAGACAGGCTCTCTGTGTTCCCAGGCTGAGACACTCACACAACCACCTTGCATCCTTTTATATCCACCTCCCATTATCCATTAGTAAGCAGGTGCGATACTGACCAGACTAGGCCACATAGGAAAGGAATCTGGGCGAGACACACCCGCCCTCATCCACCACTCCCACATGATTCTCACAGCACGTAACATAGACTTAAAATAAAGTTCAAATAGAATAATGAATTGTGAGAAAAAAAGGAGCAAAATATACAAAACTAGACAACAAACAGAAGTAATGGCAATGATGAATCAAAACCCAAATGTTTTACTTTCTAAACCTTCCTGGCATCAACCCATGATTTTTTACAATGTACTGTATATGGCTACCAAATGGAACCAGTACAATGCACATATGAACTGATATGTGGAGACTCAGGTCATGCACATGTAAAGGGGGTTAAGTTAATAATGTTCATTGTTGTATTTATGCCTTTTTGCTTACTGGCATTGCTACATGTTACATGTACTACCTCATGTATGATGTGGTACTGCTACCCCTTCTGGGTATTACCATTGCATTGTCTCCATGTTCTTCATTGTGTATAGTGAGATAATGGTCACTATGCTTCATGTACAGTACATGGAAAGCGTACTGCTCTCAGTTGGGCACTCAAGTACAGAATAGTTAGTAGATAGTATAGAGTTAAGTGTAGGAATGGCTGCTGAGAGCTAAGGTTATAGCAGAAGGGAAGTTAGTCAGACGGGGCCAGGGTGCCCGAAGTGTAAACATGGGCTATTGGCCCAGGACAGCTTGGCAGCCACGTAACATTAAGCAGGTGCAGCCCACATTATCCACGGCCACTTGGCATCATTGCAGTGGACCATTACAGTAGTAAGAAGATGTGGTGACTCATAGCCTGGTCGGACGCCTCAAGGGCGGGAGTCGGTTGGAGTGAGGAAAAGAAGGAAGTTGAGGCTTCGCAGGGAACAGTACAGATGGGCCGGATGCTTTTCCAGAGGCCACTAAACCGGGTAGCAGATGATTTCTAGTCTGGGGCAAAACAGACAGAAGGAATTGTCATCATGGCGAGGTTAGGCCAGGAAGAAGCTGGGAAGCAGTCTAAGACGGTCCGGTCCAGATGTGTGCCATATAGAAGCATCAGCAAAGTAAGGAAGGGCTGAGGAAGCCAGTAAAATTGAATGTGAATCCATGATGTGTCAATGTTCAAGTTATTCTGGACTGTGTCTCCATTACTGGGGGTTGCCTGGAGGAAGGGCCGTCGCTGCCTGGGAAATGCCCAGGGGGACCTGAACCTGGAGATGCAGCTACGCTAAACAGTGGATTATAGTTTTCTGTGGGGGAAGGTCGGGACACGGTTGCTTCAGTGTCTCTGGCCATGACTACAGTCTGGCCTCCCCTTACTCACATAACAAAAGAAAGAGGCACATGGAGATCCATAAGCTAATGATGTTGGGTAGTAGAAGACAAAGGTGATCTGATAAAGGACTCATCACAACAGGCACTTTGGAGATATCCACATTTCTGTCCCATTCATGTAATTTCTCTGTGTCTGCTGTCACTATCTAATGATGTCTGTGGTGGGAAAATACATTGAAAAACAAGAAAAAAGAGGGAATGTGATTAAGGCTGGTGTCACATTGCGTTCAGGCAGTTCCTTAGACGGACTGCGTTACACCGTGGTATAACGAGGTATAACACAGTCCGTTAATGCTGCCATTAACCCCCATTGTCGGGCGCATCGCCAACGCATGCCATATTTGGCATGCGCTCGCGATGTGCCGTCATTCAGTGACGGAGCCTCGGACGTGGGCTGCAGCGTTTGAGGCTCCATCACCGCTAGCAAGGAAGAATCATCCGCGCTAGCCGTATAGCATAACGCAATCGCATTATGCTATAGTGTTAATGCAGCCCGTCAACACTATGCGTTGAATGGGCTGCTTTAACGCAATGTGACCCTAGCCTAAGACATAAGTAAAATGCAGGACAAAAACCAGCAGATAATTGCAAAAGAAATAAGGTTCTGATCACATGTCCAATTATTATTTATGTTTTTGGATCATAAAAATGGAAACAATGACTAGAGACCAGATCCAAGTAAAGGAGTCAAGAGGCCAGATCTGAATACAGGACTTGACAGACCAGATCTGAGTAAAGTAGTCGAGAGACCAGATCTGAGAACAGGATCTGATAGACCAGATTCAGGTAAAGGAATCGAGAGGCCAGATCCAAGTAAAGGAGTCGAGAGACTAGATCTGAGTAAAGAAGAAGAGAGACCAGATCCGAGTACAGGAGTCAAGAGACCAGATCTGAGTAAATAAGTTGAGTGTCCAGATCCAAGTAAAGGAGTCGAGAGGCCAGATCTGAGTAAAGTAGTTGAAAGGCCAGATCCGAGTAAAGTAGTTGAGAGTCTAGATCTGAGTAAAAGAGTCAAGAGACCAGATCGGAGCACAGGATCTGATAGACCAGGTACGGGTAAAGGAGTCGAGAGGCCAGATCCAAGTAATGGAGCTGAGAGACTAGTTCCGAGTAAAGGAGTTGAGAGACCAGATACGGGTAAAGAAGTCAAGAGGAAAGATCTGAGTAAAGGGGCCCAGAGACTAAATCTGAGTAAAGGAGTCGAGAGACCAGATCAAAGTAAAGCAGTTGAGAGACCAGATCAGAGTAAAGGAGTTGAGAGACCAGATCCGAGTAAAGGAGCCAAGAGACTAAATCCGAGTAAAGGATTCGAGAGACCAGATCAGAGTAAAGGAGTTGAGAGACCAGATCAGAGTAAAGGAGGCCAGAAACCAGATCCGGGTAAAGGAGTCAAGAGACCAGATCCGGGTAAAGGGATCGAGAGAAAAGATCCGAGTAAAGAAGTCGAGACACCAGATTCGGGTATAGGAGTTGAGAGACCACATCCGAGTAAAGGAGTCGAGAGGCCAGATCCAAATACAGGATCTGACAGACAGATCCTAGACCGTAGCATAGTCTAAGGTTTATCCCAAATATCACAAATAAGTACCAAATGGAACTTGTTATGTGCAAAAATGTTATTTACTAGTGATGAGCAAGCAGTAAAATGCTCAGGTGCTCGTGTCGAGCACATTGGAATACTCGGGTGCTCGACCCAAACAACGAGTCCAATGTAAGTCTATGGGTGACCTGAGCATTTTTGCCGCGATCCCCCCGGGGGTCCTTTTAAGGTCTAAAAACGTCAGAAAATGAAGGAAATACTGCTCAGATTACACGGGAACATCATGGGGATCGCCCCTGGAAGCATTCCTGACTCCTAGTTCACAGCTTTAATCAATCTAAAAACGCATTTGTTCAGACTGGCCTATCGCCTCAACGCATTAACCTAACCTGTGTGGCTCATTCAAAATTTTTTACCATAACCAGGTTCCTCGCATCATGTTCTCACATGCTTTATGCATTTATGCATTTAATAGCCCTCTGTGTGTGTCTGTACTGTTACTTAGACTGTTAATTTGTTCATGCAGCAACAGGAACACCCGATTCTTACACTATGGCTGGTCCAAGCAATAAAAGCAAATGTTACCATCCACCTTTCATGACACCCCTTTTTCCTTATAGATTGTAAGTTTGCAAGCAGGGCCCTCATTCCTCTTTGCATCTGTTTTGATCTATGTTTTAACTGCTATGCTGTAATGTCTGTTGTCTGTAGAAGTCCCCTCTATAACGTAAAGTGCTGCGGAATATGTTGGTGCTATAGAAATAAAATTATTATAATCTTGTCAGAATTTCACGGCATTTTTACCAGTGCACCAAAACGAAACCAAAACAGATTTTGCTGGGGTAGGTGGGGCTGTGCAGGGGTAGGCGGGACTATGCAGGGGTCTGTATGGGGTCGGTGTGGGGCTGTGCGGGGGTATGCGGGGCTGTGTGGGGGTATGCGGTGCTGTGCAGGAGTATGCAGGGCTGTGTGGGGGTAGGCGGGGGTCTGTGTGGGGGTATGTGGGTCTGCGGGGGTCTATGCGGAGGGTATGTGGGGCTGTGCGGGGGTAGGCAAGGCTGTGCGGGGGTATGCGGATCTGTGCAGGGTTGTACGGGGTTGTGCGGGGGTAGGCGGGGGTCTGTGCGGGGGTATGCGGGAGTCTGTGCGGGGGTATTTGGGGTTGTTCGGGGGTATGCGTGGCTGTGCGGGAGTCTGCGGGGGGTTGTGCAGGGGTATGTGGGGGTCTGTGCAGGGGTATGCGGGAGTCTGTGCGGGGCTGTGCAGGTGTATGCGGGGCTGTGCAGGGGTCTGTGGGGGTCTGTGTGTGGGTATGCTGACTGCGCGGGAGTCTGTGCGGGGCTGTGCGGGGGTATGCGGGACTGTGCGGGGATCTGCGGGGCTGTGCGGGAGTCTGTGCGGGGGTATGCTGGGCTGTGCGGGAGTCTTTGCGGGGCTGTGCAAGGCTGTGCAGGGCTGTGCGAGAGTCTGTGCGGGTGTATGCAGGAGTCAGTGCGGGGCTGTTGGGGGTATGCGGGGCTGTGCGGGGGTAGGCGAGGCTGTGTGGGGGTCTGTGCTGGGGTATGCAGGTCTGTGCGGGGGTAGGCCAGGCTGTGCGGGAGTCTATGGATATATCCATATATATCCATAGATATATCTATCTATCTATGGATCTATCTATAGATATATCTATATGAAAAAACTGAAGGCAGCACTCCTTTTCAAAGAGTAAAAAATGTGGTTTTATTTCATACCCACATGGTTGGCGACGTTTCGGCTCATGCAGAGCCTTTATCAAGCAGTGAATCTAATACACTTGTGCGTATATATAGGTATTTTTCAAGTGCTCCAATTAATTTACAAATGTGCATATCACATATTAATTTACATATTTTCATATTTATAAATCATAAACAGTGATTACAGAATACTGTCACGATCCATTTTTGGATCTGTGTCAGTGTGGGCTTCTCATATATAAATTTTTTGGGTGATCGGGCCGTATCGAGTGTCGGTCATCCTCGGCCCAGGGACTTACCAGCTGGAGTTACCCCCAATTATGCCCATACACAACTCGTTCCCCAGGTCGGTGCTCTGGAGATTTGTGGTGCTTCCGGAGCATATGTTGCCACTTCCATCTGCCCACATTTGCCATAAACCTGAGATTCAGGTGGTTGCTGAGGTGAACTCTGGTGGATCTAGGCATCCTCACTGTAGGTGGTTTTCTGGTGAGGTGCGGTGTTGAGGGTTCAGAGGCACCTTATTGTAAGGGGGTACTGTCACGATCCATTTTTGGATCTGTGTCAGTGTGGGTGTTGTGAACACCTTTGACCTGGGTGCTGAGTATGGGCTCCCCCTTGTGGTTGCTGCTGGTAATGGAGCTGGTCTGGCAGACAGAAGTCAATCACCTGAGGATGATGATTGGACGTCAGGTGTTACGGACTGGAGAGGTTTAAGTGAGCAACCTTCCCTCGGTAGTTGCCGGTGATTTGGTTTGTTTCCTGAGCATTTTGGAAGTCTGCTTGCCTCCTGCTCCGTCCTGCATCTTTCAGATAAGTTATTTGTCCGCTTGAATCTTTTTTGCATTTTGATTCATTTTTGCTGTTCTCTGATTTTTGCTCTGCTGGTGTGAGTTCAGCCGGGTTCCCTGTTGGGACCTGTGCTGGACTCTGTTTCATATGCCATAGCTTGTGTCAGTCTTTTCTGTATCTCTAATCCCCTGTTATATCAGTATCTTTGCTTTGCATCCAGTTCACATCAGAGTTCTGATTTAGTGGTGGAGAGGTCTTGTGGTCTCAGTATTTTTGCATATCACATGTGTTGGATTTTTCTTAAGGTTTTTTGCGTGATTGCAGACAGTATCCTTTTTGTGTCCTGTTCTATCTAGACAGTTTGGGCCCCATCATTTGCTTACTGTATTTTCTGCCTGTGTTTTGTGCCTCATCTTGTCTCACCGGCAATATACAGGGGTTGGACAAAATAATGGAAACACCTAACATTTTGGCATCATAATCTTCGAACATGTTATAAACATGCAAACCGTGACATATGGTATTGTTTTGTAGTTGATTATTTGTGTTATGTGATATGTGTATGTAAATTAACTGTTTGTTTTGCAGAATTGTAAGAACATTGATGAGAACCTGATACCAATGGCAGACCTCTTGGATTTTCAAAGAGGCCAAATTGTTGGTGCTCGTATGGCAGGCTCTAGTGTAACAGAAAGTGCCCGAATGCTTGGCATGTCAAGAGGTACGGTCTCCAAAGTAATGACTGCGTTTGAAAGAGAAGGAAAAACGTCCGCAGCAAAGCACAGGTCCGGACGAAAGTCGAAGTTGACTGAGAGAGACCGTTGGACTCTAAAGCAAATTGTGAGAGAGGATCGCAAGACCACGGCTCCGAAATTCACTGCTGAGCTCAATGAACACCTACAGAACCCAGTTTCCACGAAAACTGTTCATCGGGAGCTGCACAAATCTGGATTCCATGAAAGAGCTGCAATTAGAAAACCGCTGCTCTCAATGACAAATGTTTCCAAGTGTTTGGAGTGGTGTAGAAACCTCCAGAATTGGTCCCTCGAGCAGTGGAAACATTTGATATTCTCAGACGAACCATCGTTTACCTTATTTCCGACCTCCAGCCGAGTGTACATTTGGAGACAGCCGAAAGAAGCATTCCATCCAGACTGCCTTCTCCCAACCGTAAAACATGGTGGAGGTTCTGTGATGATCTGGGGTGCTATTTCGTGGAGATCCGCCGGGCCAATGATATCCCTTCATGGAAGAATTAACAGCCGAGAATATTTAGGCATTTTGGGAGACCAATGGCATCCTATGGTTCAAGCACTGTTCCCGGAGGGGAACGCCATCTTTCATGATGATAATGCACCAATTCATACAGCTAGAATCGTTAAAGCATGGCACGAGGAACATTCTAATAAAGTTGAGCATCTCATCTGGCCCCCACAATCCCCAGACCTCAACATTATTGAGCATTTATGGTGGATTTTAGAGATTCAAGTTAGACATCGTCGCTCAAAGAACTGGAGGGTGTTTTAACTGAAGAATGGGCTAAAATTCCTTTGGAAACAATTCACACCTTGTATGAATCCATACCTCGAAGAATTGAGGCTGTAATTGCCGCAAAAGGTGGACCTACACCATATTAAACTAACTTGATGTTTCCAGATGTTTCCATTATTTTGTCCAACCCCTGTATGTTCGGGGGCTATCTATTCCTTTGCGGTTCTACTCCAGGACAGTTTGGCGTTCCCATTCCTCTCTTTAGGCTTAGTTAATTCTTTGGCTGTGCCGAGGCATCTAGGGCATCGTAGGTACGTCCCATGGCTAATTCTAGTTGTGTCGTCAGTTTAGGGGTCTGCAATCCGATAAGCTACCAACCTCTCTGGTTATCTGGTTACCTAGCCTATTCACCTGCTATCCTCCTCCGTTACCTAATCATAAGAGTGGGCTTCTCATATATAAACTTTTTTCCTTTCTGACCATCGGGGGTTAATGTCAGTTTTTGCCCCCGGTGGCCGCTGGGGTTACTACATGTTTTGTGAGTCTGTTGAGGCAGGTGGAAACCACTCCCACCTACCTATATAAGCTCACCAGGTGCACCAGCTAACCGTTGGTGATATTATTCCTCTTTGGAGACTAACCAAGCTGGAGTCAGGAGCAGGCTGTGTTGCAGTGGAGCGCCAGCTATTTCCTTGTTCTCGTGCCTAACTCTGCTGTTCGGTGCTTAGTAGCAGATAAAGCTAAGTTTTGTTTTTCAGTTGACATAACCCTGTGGTGTCTGTTTTATCTTTCTTTGGTTTTTGTAGTAGTTCACTTTTTCCCTTTCTCACCTCCTGGGGAGGGGGTTGGGGGTTTAGCTCAGGGCTAAACAGGAAATAGGGGCAGGTCGGGGACTTGGGCCTCACTGCCATCAAGTGTACCCCCAAGTTAATGAAAGTAAGGGCACCCCCTTAGCCTGAGGGGCAGTTCAGGGGCCCAGGTTCCTCGTCCCCTGTTTTCCCACTACTGCCCCGTGACAAATATCCTCCGTTACATAAAGTGCATTGGGCATAAAGTGCTTACAAAAAACTGTTATTCTTACCAAATAGCATTAATTGCATTGCTAATCTCAAAATAGTGCCGCTGTGTACACAAAAACACTCACTTAATTAAGGAATCCACAGCACACATGGAGGACGGCATTAGCCATCTCTGGCATTCATTATAGTCTACTGCGCATGTCTCTTATTCACATAACGCCAGTAACAACACCATGGCCAATCATATATCTTGTGTAGTACTCAGTGCACTTGCCCAGTGCACACTATGCAGTATCCCAGTGCCATCTTGGAAGAGGCATATGATCATGATTCACTATTTTATGCATACTAAATAAATGTTTTTAATTCTAGTATTTATGCCAAATGGTACTCTTAAAGTTCCAGCAATCACTTCTATTTCAGCGATGTGCATATATGCTCTTATTTAATAAAACCTATGGGACTTTTTATTTTTATTTCATCCAGGTATGTCTGACGTCCCTTACTCAGGTGACCTCCTGCAACCTCATGGATACCTCAGGTGACTCCTCAGTCCCCCAAGACCGAAGTGTCTCAACCAAGGTCCATATTGATGTATATTTAAAAAATCCCAAATCATGCGCAGTGCACACAATGCAACATCTCAGCGCCATCTTGGAAGAGGCAAATAATCATGATTCACTAGTTTTTAATTGCATACTAAATAAGTGTTTTTAATTCTATTGTCCATGCCAAACGATACTTTTCAAAATCAAACAATCCCTAATCCCTAACATTTCAGTGCTGTGCATATATATATATTTTTAGTAAGACCTTTGGGAATTTTTTACTTTTATTTTTTTCATCCAGGTACGATGGTTCCTTACTCAGGAGACCTCCTGCAACCTTATGGATACCTCGGGTGACTCCTCAGTCCACCAAGACCGAGGTGTCTCAACCAAGGTCCATTTTAATGTATATTAAACAATCCTATATCATGGTCTAATATTAGATATATGTTGGCCAATAGTTGTTATCACATAACAAAATACAAAAAACTACAACAGCATTCATCCTCCATATGCTCTTATGTCGCCATCCGACATTGTATAATGTGTATCTAAAAAGAAGGATAAATAAGTTATAGTTTCATAGATAATTATTATCCTTCATAAATTAACATATAAAAAAATCTTTCTACACCGTTTAGATGAGTTAAGCATACATCAACATATCTCAGGGATTAAAAGACAGAGTGTATCTTGAAATCAACATTCAACCCCATAGGTTTTTATGTATTTAGTTCATAAATCCACTTTAGTTCTTTTTGTTTCAGCATATGCTCCCTGTCTCCCCTCTTCTCTGTACTGGTACCATATCCAATATTCTAAATCTCAGATCCTTCTCTGTATGTTTTAACTCAACAAGATGTTTGGGGACTGGTAGATCCATCCTTTTCTTTCTTATGGTATATCTATGCTGATTAATGCGTGTTTTGAAATCGCACGTGGTTTCCCCAATATACCACAGGTTGCAAGGGCATTGCAACAAGTATATAACATATTCTGAATTACACATGAAGAAATGTTTTATTCTATATTCTTTTTGTGTAATAGGATGTGAAAAAACATGTCCTTTCATCATCAGAGGACAGTTAACACATGCTAAACAAGGATAACATCCCTTTTTTCCCCTACCTGTCAAAAAGGTTTGTTGCATATTTTTTGTTAATGGACCCACATCTGCTTTAATAAGAACATCTTTTATATTTTTGTTTTTTCTATATGAAAAAAGTGGTGGATTTTGAAATTCCTTCACATTGGGGAGACACCTATTCAACCCCAATGTTTCCTTATAATTTTGCAACCTCCCCACTTTCTTCCGCAAAAGTTGAGACAAATGGGACCCAATTCATTTCACCCTTAAAATTTTTAATTTCTAACAAATCAAAGTCTCTTTAATTTGTTAACCTCACTTTTGGTACAATCTAAAAGTTTTCTAGGATATCCACTATTTCTAAATTTCTTCACCATATCATCCGTGACTTCATGTACTTGGTTTTCATCCTTAACTATTCGTTTCACTCTCATCATCTGGCTACGTGGAATGGATTTGATCATATTACGTGAGTATGGGCTGTTGAAAAGTAATAAATTGTTACGATCAGTTTCTTTCACATAGAGAGTTAGTGGAACTTAGAGGTGGGGAATTAATAACCAACACATCAAGAAACTGCAAAGTTTCACTTGAAGATACCAATGTGAATTTGATTGTCTCATCCAGCGAATTAATAAAATCGTGAAACTGAGTGAGCTCATCCTGGGTGTTCTTCCATAGGAGGAAGACATCAACTATGTACCTCCACCACACCAACACGTGTCTAAAGTGGTGGGATACATAAATGAAGTCCTCCTCCATGTCACCCATTACCATATGCGGGGGCGATATTGGCCCCCATAGCTGTCCCTCGCCATTGGCCATGCCCATAGAGACACGGCGTCAGTGGGTGCTATCGTCCGTTGGCCTGGCTGCCTTTAGAAAGACTGCATGGACCAGGGCTCATACCACTGAACGCCCGCTCTATCTCCCTGTGGGCAACATACTACACAGACAATGCAGGGTAAGGGTAAAACAGCGTGGCAATGCTTTATTGATCCACAACACCCAAAAGCAAACAGAACACTCCCAGCAATTACCCCAAACATGGTGCACATTACAGGGCCTAACCCTTCTGCTGACTCGCCTGGATAATGGTAGATGTCACGTCAGAGCTCCCAGGGTCGATATTCCACCTGTGATATACACACAGAGAAGAGATATTGACAAGCGTAGGGAGATGACTGAGAACAGTCCATAGAGTCCGTACAAGGTCCAAAACCAGTTGACACAACGTCAGAGCTCCCAGGGTCGCTAGTCCACCTGTGATATACACACAGAGAAGAGATAACAACAAGTGTAGGGAGGTGACAGTTCTTAATGTCCATACAAGGTCCAAAGCCAGTTGACACGAGAGTCACGACCTGGCTTATCCGACCATCTACATGTAACCACGCTACCAGCGGGTCCCAAAACCTGGCTTTCTCCAAACATATCCATGGTTCAGAGATGGTCGCTGGATCAGGTCTGTGTCCATCCAACCAGAGCCACTCCTAGGTGGTTTCCCTTAGAATCATAGATCAGTGTCCCTCGTGATGGTGCCATGATGAATTGACTACAGTCCTCTCTCTGGTCCGTTGAGTGTTGTGCAGACTGGTAGCTCTCTGTGTGATGAGATGAGATCTTGACTCTCCAACTCGGGGTCTTTTTAAACCCTAGGCAAGTAAGCTATTTTTAGAATTACCCAGTGTCCTTCAGTACATCCTCATAGCCTTTACCTATCTACCTTCGAAGTCAACAAACTGGTTATAGAATAAAATACACAATTAGCATATCAGCTCACAATAAACACAGATAAGCACACACTATGTACAAGTCACTATTACAGACTAAAAGGCCTGTCACACTAAGCGATATCACTAGCAATATCGCTATAACGTCACTGGTTTTTGTGACGTTATAGCGATATTGCTAGCGATATCGCTATGTCTGATACTTACCTCCGACCGCTCCCACGCTGGTTATCGCTGATCGCGTGAGAATGTCCAGGACTGTTTCTCGTCGTCAGCTTCCTGCGGGGCTTCCTGCTGTGACGACGAGCGACGCGTGGACGCGGGCGGGAGGACCTCAGGATCGCCGCGTCTGACAGGTAAGTAGCGACCCCCGACCCCTGCGATGTCGCTGGTGAGATCTGCCTGTGTGGCAGCTCACTAGCGACCACTTAGCGATGTACCAGCGATCCTGACCGCGTCATATCGCTGGTCGGGATCACTGGTACATCGCTAAGTGTGACAGTACCTTTACACAGTATGTTAAATGGTATGAAAGTGTGTCTTATTGACCCACCAGACATAAACACTTAAATCCACAAGCCAATATACAGATAAAAATTCAATTCTTGTGGGTTTACAAAAACATGGTTGTCTGGGAAATTAAGATACAATCTGGTTTCTTCACACCCGTAGTAACGGTCTCTAAACAAGAAAAATAATTACTCCTTAAAATGATATTCAATAGATCTAATATGAATTCTCTCCCATCACTAGATATCCTCTCCATTTCCAACCACCTCTCTATTGCTTGTGTTCCTCTGTTTGTGGTCTATAGAGGTGTACAGGGAAATCACATCGGGGCTGTGCGGGGCTGTGCAGGGCTGTGCGGAAGTCTGTGCGGGGGTATGCAGGGCTGTGCGGGAGTCTATGGATATATCTATGGATATATCCATAGATAACCATAGATATATCCATCTATCTCTAGATATATCTATATGAAAAAACTGAAAGCAGCACTCCTTTTCAAAGAGTAAAAAATGTGGTTTTATTTCAGACCCACATGGTTGGCGACGTTTCGGCTCATGCAGAGCCTTTATCAAGCAGTGAATCTAATACACTTGTTGATATATATATATATAGGTATTTTTCAAGTGCTCCAATTAATTTACAAATGTGCATATCACAGATTAATTCACATATTTCCATATTTATAAATCACTAGTTGAAGAGCCCGCGCTCTACATCCATGTCCTGGTGTCCCTCCACAGCCCCGCTCTCTTCTTCCACAGCCCTGCTCTCCTGCTCTCTCCATCCACAGCCCCGTTCTCTTCCTTCACAGCCCTGCTCTCCCACTCTCTCCGTCCAAAGCCCCTTTCTCTTCCTTCACAGCCCTGCTCTCCCCATCCACAGTCCCGTTCTCTTCCTTCACAGCCCTGCTCTCCTGCTCTCTCCGTCCACAGCCCTGTTCTCTTCCTTCACAGCCCTGCTCTCCCCATCCACAGTCCCGTTCTCTTCCTTCACAGCCCTGCTCTCCTGCTCTCTCCGTCCACAGCCCTGTTCTCTTCCTTCACAGCCCTGCTCTTCCGCTCTCTCCCTCTACAGCAGGGGTCTCAAACTCGGCAGAGTAAATGGGTCGCACATAAAAAAAAATTTGAGCTGGGGGGCCGCATTCTTTTCAAACTTAATACACCCCGTACACACGCGGCTCCACACACCTCGTACACACAGGGCTCCACTCCGTACACCTCGAACAGACTGGGCTCCGCTCCGTACACCTCATACACACAGGGCTCCGTACACCTTGTACACACACGGCTCCGCTCCATACACCTCGTACATACAGGGCTCTGCTCTGTACACCTCGTACACACAGGGCTCCGCTTCGTACACCTCGTACACACAGGGCTCCACTCCGTACACCTCGTACACACAGGGCTCCACTCTGTACACCTCGTACACACAGGGGTCCGCTCCATACACCTCATACACACAGGGCTCCGCTCCGTACACCTCATACACACAGGGCTCTGCTCCGTACACCTCGTACACACAGGGCTCTGCTCCGTACACCTCGTACACACAGGGCTCCGCGTCGTACACCTCGTACACACAGGGGTCCGCGTCGTACACCTCGTACACACAGGGGTCCGCTCCATACACCTCATACACACAGGGCTCCGCTCCGTACACCTCATACACACAGGGCTCTGCTCCGTACACCTCGTACACACAGGGCTCTGCTCTGTACACCTCGTACACACAGGGCTCCGCGTCGTACACCTCGTACACACAGGGCTCTGCTCCGTACACCTCGTACACACAGGGCTCCATTCTGTGCACCTCGTACACACAGGGGTCCGCTCCATACACCTCATACACACAGGGCTCCGTAAACCTTGTACCTACACGGCTCCGCTCCATACACCTCGTACACACAGGGCTCCGCTCCGTACACCTCGTACACACAGGGCTCCTTACAACACACAGGGCTCCGCTCCATACACCTCGTACACACAGGGCTCCGCTCCGTACACATCGAACACACAGGGCTCCACTCTGTACACCTCATACACACAGGGCTCCACTCCATGCACCTCGTACACACAGGGCTCTGCTCCATACACCTCGTACACACAGGGCTCTGCTCCATCCACCCTGTAAACCCCTCCTGACCCCACGTATAAACTTACCTTCATCCAGTACCATGACAACCAGCACACAGACAGCAGTGACCGTCCTGCACACACTGAGGCCCCTGATCATGTAACCCCTGACTCCTCCCCCTCCTGTGACCTCATTACAGGTCCTGTGCAGTGTGTGCACACAGAACAGCCAATGCCATCGCCGCTCCTGAATGCGTGCCTTCCCCCTGCCTCAGGGAGTGAGACATGTGGTACACCGCGGGCCGCAGATGCCTGCCTCAGGGGCCGCATGTGGCCCGTGGGCCGCGTTTTTGAGACCCCTGCTCAACAGCCCCGCTGGCTTCCTTTCTCCACAGCCTCGCTCTCCATGCACCACACGCAGTGGCGGAGGGACCAGGAGAGAGAGGTGCATAGATTGTTTGTTTGGCTGGAGTGGGCGGAGCTAGAGCAGAGCTGCAGCGCATGTGATTGGGCGGCCTGCGGGGGGCATGGCCTAGTGTGGGCGGAGCTTGCCAGAGTGGGTGGAGCTAGAGCAGAGCTGCAGAGCATGTGACTGGGTGGCCTGCGGGGGCATGGCCTAGCGCTGTAGTAGGCCGCAGTAGAAGCCGGGGACTAAATTTAGGGGAGAGGGGGGATAGTGCAGTTGGTGACGGAGAGCGTCGACTGAGCCAGGACAGGGCTGGGAGGGTGCTGACACTATTTGGCCCCTGTCCTGATGACTGTCTTCCCCACAGCCCAGCTCTCCATGCACTGTCCTGCTGTATCTGTCCTCAGCCCTGCTCTTCAACCACGTCCCACTCTGCTGCTTCGTGATTGGTTGGTGTCCCACTCTGCTGCTTCGTGATTGGTTGGTGATACACACACATTCAGATTTACTGTATATATAGAGATAAACAGTGATTACATAATACTGTCACGATCCTCTTTTGGATCTGTGTCAGTGTGGGCTTCTCATATATAAACTTTTTTCCTTTCTGGCATTCGGGGGTTAATGTCATTTTTTGCCTCCGGTGGCCGCTGGGGTTACTACATGCTTTGTGAGTCTGTTGAGGCAGGTGGAAACCACTCCCACCTTCCTATATAAGCTCACCAGGTGCACCAGCTAACTGTTGGTGATATTATTCCTCTTTGGAGACCAACCAAGCTGGAGTCAGGAGCAGGCTGTGTTGCAGTGGAGCTCCAGCTATTTCCTTGTTCTGGTGCCTAATTCTGCTGTTCGGTGCTTAGTAGCAGATAAAGCTAAGTTTTGTTTTCAGTTGATATAACCCTGTGGCGTCTGTTTTATCTTTCTTTTGGTTTTTGGAGCAGTTCACTTTTTTCCTGTCTCATCCCCTGGGGAGGGGGTTGGGGTTTAGCTCAGGGCTAAACAGGAGATAGGGACAGGTCGGGGACTTGGGCCTCACTACCATCAAGTGTACCCCCAAGTTAAGGAAAGTCAGGGCACCCTCTTAGCCTGAGGGGCAGTTCAGGGGCCCAGGTTCCTCGTCCCCTGTTTTCCCACTACTGCCCCGTGACAAATATCCTCCGTTACATAAAGTGCATTGGGCATAAAGTGCTTACAAAAAACTGTTAATCTTACAAAATAGCATTAATTGCATTGCTAATCTCAAAATAGTGCCGCTGTGTACACAAAAACACTCACTTAATTCAGGAATCCACAGCACACATGGAGGACAGCATTAGCCATCTCTGGCATTCATTATAGTCTACTGCGCATGTCTCTTATTCACATAACGCCAGTAACAACACCATGGCCAATCATATATCTTGTGTAGTACTCAGTGCACTTACCCAGTGCACACTATGCAGCATCTCAGCGCCATCTTGGAAGAGGCAAATACTCATGTGGCATTTCACTCAGTGCGCTTGCCCAGTGCACACTATGCAGTATCCCAGTGCCATCTTGGAAGAGGCATATGATCATGATTCACTATTTTATGCATACTAAATAAATGTTTTTAATTCTAGTATTTATGCCAAATGGTACTTTTAAAGTTCCAGCAATCACTTCTATTTCAGCGATGTGCATATATGCTCTTATTTAATAAAACCTATGGGACTTTTTATTTTTATTTCATCCAGGTATGTCTGACGGTCCCTTACTCAGGTGACCTTCTGCAACCTTATGGATACCTCGGGTGACTCCTCAGTCCGCCAAGACCGAGGTGTCTCAACCAAGGTCCATATTAATGTTTATTAAACAATCCCATATCATGGTCTAATATTAGATATATGTTGGCCAATAGTTGTTATCACATAAAAAAATATAAAAAATACAAAAAATTACAGCAGCATTCATCCTCCATATGCTCTTATGTCGCCATCCGACATTGTACAATGTGTATCTAAAAAGAAGGATAAATAAGTTATAGTTTCATAGATAATTATTATCCTTCATAAATAAAGATATAAAAAAAAATCTTTCTACACCGCTTAGATGAGTTAAGTATACATCAACATATCTCAGGGATTAAAAGACAGAGTGTATCTTGAAATCAACATTCAACCCCATAGGTTTTTATGTATTTAGTTCATATATCCACTTTAGTTCTTTTTGTTTCAGCATATGCTCCCTGTCTCCCCCTCTTCTCTGTACTGGTACCATATTCAATATTCTAAATCTCAGATCCTTCTCTGTATGTTTTAACTCAACAAGATGTTTGGGGACTGGTAGATCCATCCTCTTCTTTCTTATGGTATATCTATGCTGATTAATGCACGTTTTGAAATCGCACGTGGTTTCCCCAATATACCACAGGTTGCAAGGGCATTGCAACAAGTATATAACATATTCTGAATTACACATGAGGAAATGTTTTATTCTATATTCTTTTTGTGTAATAGGATGTGAAAAAACACGTCCTTTCATCATCAGAGGACAGTTAACACATGCTAAACATCCCGTTTTTCCCCTACCTGTCAAAAAGGTTTGTTGCAGATTTTTTGTTAATGGACCCACATCCGCTTTAATAAGAACATCTTTTATATTTTTGTTTTTTCTATATGAAAAAAGTGGTGGATTTTGATATTCCTTCACATTGGGGAGACACCTATTCAACATACCCCAATGTTTCCTTACAATTTTTGCTACCTCCCCACTTTCTTCCGCAAAAGTTGAGACTAGAGATGAGCCACTTTGCCTTTTTTCGGGTTGAGTCGGGTTTCATGAAACCCGACTTTCTCAAAAGTCGAGTTGAACGAAATCGGCCGATTATTGTGAAAAGTTGAAGGCCGACTGAAACACGAAACCCAATGCAAGTCAATGGGGAACCAAGGTTGGCAGGGAGTGGAGGACAGGAAACACACCTACAGTGCCCATTTTAATGCCAAAAACATCAATTCTTATTACTTAAGCTTGTCAACCTTAATTTACTTTATAATAATAGTTAAGCATTGAAAACTGGGGGTTATTTGGCTAAAGTTGTGGGGGGGGGGCTGGCTCCAGGTTTTCATGGGCCCTGGGCCAAAGAGAGTCACTGGGCTCTTTTAACACATGCCACAATTCATGATCCTCTGATACGGCAGAGAAATAGCGGTATAGTACAATGAAAAATACTTCGCTTCTTACATCTCATGACTGATATCCATTTTAAATTCTCCAATAGCTCCAAAAACGGACAGTATATTACTCCATACAGCATTGTGGCCACCACATAGTGCGCTATACAGAGTAATGAGGCCCATATATTTCTCCATACGGAATCATTGGTCCCATATAATGCTTGAAACAGTATATGATGAGCTCCACATAATGCTACAGTATATGCTGGTCCCCTTGGATGAAGCTCCACTGTGTTATGGGCCCAAATAATGCTCCATATATAATGGGCCCCATTTCTAATGCTCCAGTGCATAATGGGCCCTGTAAATGCTGCTCCAGTGTCTGATGTCCACCTTTGGAATGCTCCAGTGTATGGTAGGCCTCATATATCATTCTCCAGAGTATAGTGCTCCCAAAAATAGCTGTCCCAATGTTCATTGAAACCAATTAAATAAGTCTCCTCGCTAGGGAATCCCTGTACTAGTCTGGACTCCTCCTCGTCCCCATCTTCCATCTCACTGCACTTGGACTGTTTAGGCAGAGGGCATACAGATGTGATGTCATCGCACTCTCTGACCAGAATGTCACTGTCAGGAAACGCGGAAGGCGTCACGGCAGTGGAGCAGGGAGAGGTAAGTATTTCAACTTTGCAAATGCTGTAATCCTGAGCAAGCAGGGGGGGCCCACTCTTTGGCGACAGCACTGGCACAGGGCCCCTCATAGTACAGCGGTGTGTCTGACAGCGGGTGGGTCCTCCTGGCTCACCCGCCGGCAGAGACACTTTTGCGTACTATGAGGGGCCCTGTGCCAGTGCCGTCGCCCATGAGTATGCCCCACCCACCTGCTCAAGGAACCTGCACTTTCATCTGCACCTTCCTCTTTGTCACCGTGTAAGTTGGTATAGTATGCGGGAAGGGGAACCTGAGTTTCATAAGGGTCAGATTCTGGCTGTATAGAGTGTGAGGGGAATGTAGTGGTCTGGGTCAATGTACCAGCAGAATCATCTAGCAGTGGCTGGGCATCAGTGCACTTGTGGCCCCCGCAGGAGTAAGGTCGCCACAGTGGCATTACCTTCCTCCTAGGTAGTGTGATGTCATGCTTGGGAACAACAAATTATATCTCTAGCAGTTAAACCAACACACAACACAGTTCCCACTCCAGGCCAGCAGGGAGACCTCTGAACCTGACTGCTGAGGAGCTGCTCTCTGTGGTCGGGAGGAGATAAGTTAGGGCAGTCTGTGAAGGGAAGGAGAAGTGTGTGGACGTGAGAAGGGGAGCTGGAGGATGAGCAGAGTTAAGGCTCACTCCTAGCTGGAGTGCATGGTCGGGATTCCGGTCTCCGAGTTTGTAGGGACACTGACGGTCCTGCAGCAGAAACCAGAGGAAGTAGCAGCTGTAAATGCTCTGTTCCCAACTAAGGCTCGGAGGCCCCAGCAGCGACGTTTGTGAGCCAGAAGGAATAGGCTATGGCTGCCTGCCATACGAGAAAATTCCAAAAGAGAGTCAACAGGGGGAACTTCAGTGAACTCAGTACTGCGAGTACCTCAGATAAGCGCTAGAACGGAGGCCACACTACCTATCTGCAGAGAGAGAATTCCTAATTTACTTTCAGGCTGACCAACTCCTTCTCCATCTGTACTCTGGGTCCTGGACAGCACTTACCAAGTACAGGTAAAGGAACTGCATGACTGTGTCTGTCATCTTTCTCCTGCGCCTGGTGCACGGCTCTGCTACATCCTGCACTGCACACCATCAACCAACTCTTTCATTTGCCCTGCGACTACGGCCCTATCTGTGCAGGGCTTCTACATCTTAGCTGCACCACAACATCTGTCCCAGTGAAGCGACACTGCAGCACGGGTTAATCTGATCAGAAACCACAGGTGGCGTCACGTATCATTCACCTATAAACATTATTCACCCCTTTGCATGGACGCCCAGGGCACAGAACGGGTCATCACCACCAACTTGACACATCCCTCTGAGACACCGGCCCGGTACCGATTAACCCCACTGCCCTGGCTGGCCACCCACACTCCATGTCAGATTCATCTTGGACAGGAGAATTCACGATTTGACTTGATAACCCAGGCATGTTATGATAGAAAGAGCTACATGGACTAATGTGAAGTGTGCCTTCTGCTTCATTCACTTTTGGTGGGGGTGAAGGACACAAGGAAAGGGGTTCTTCCTGACCAGGAGCCTGCACTTGACGACTCAGTGCTTGCATTTTTTGAAACTTCAGAAGAGGAGGGCATATTTGCTGGAGTCTGTTTCGGCAGTGTAAGCCAAAACCAGTTTCTGATGCTCCGGCTTTAAAAGTGGTTAACCTACTCCCAGAAAAGGTAGCCTTCCAGGCGTTCCGGAGTCAGACCATGATGCAGGCTCAACACCTCCTGCCTTAGCAGCTACTGTGCTTTTGCCACTACCAGCAGATGCACCACCACCAACAGTACCAGCTGGCCCCCCCCACGCCCACGTCCGTGGCCTCTTCCACCAAACTTCAAAATGTTGCAGAAAATGAACCCAAAATAACATCAGATATATGGTACTGTATCAGAAGCGTACAGCTCTATACAGTCAAAGGATGAATGTCAATCTCCCTATATATACCATCAGTCACACAGAGAGGCTCATAGGCGCAGTATGGATTAGACAAGAATATAGAAAGTAGAAAAAGTGTACAGTATCATCAGATAGCAGGTATATATGGTATAGTTTAAACATTCTAAATCTCCCTAAATATTTCAGGAGGCAGACACAGACGCTCTCAGGCTCAGTATGGATTACAACACAATATAAAAAGCCGTAAAACATTAATGGATCTGAAGAGTACAGCTGTACTCATTGTTGTCAATCTCAGTATTTATTTGCACAGTCAGAAAATAACTCTCACTTGGTCAGTTTGGATTAGACCAGAATTTAAAAAGCAGTAAATGGGTAATGTATCACAAGTGTAGAGCTGTATACACTAGTGTTGGGGTAATTTTTAAATGTACATCTAAATTGCAGGAGTAACCCACAGACTGTCACACGCTCATAATATATCACACCACAATATAACAAGAAGATCCGCAAGAAATAATCACACATGTGGGACAATGTTCCAGGTGTCAATGATACACTTAGATTGGTGGGTGGAGGAGGACTTCCTGGCACAAAGGGTACAGTATCACCAGATACCAGGTATATATAGCATAGTTTAAACATTAAAAATGTACGTCTATATATTCAGGAGTAGTGTTGAGCCACCCCGCTAGTATTCCAGTTCGTTTTGGTTCGTCGAACACGAGGCAAGTTCGTCGAATGTTTGTCGAACGTTCGACGAACAACGTCGAACACCATTGAAAACAATGGCAGGCAAACACAAACACATAGAAAACAATTACAAAACACCTTAAAAAGTGTCCCAAAGCAGACAAAATGCTCAGAATACAAAAATAACATATGGAAAACGGCAACTACATATAGCAAAGAGGTGGAGGAGTAAAAGGAGGAGGAGGAGACACAGATATAGGCTTGTCATGCCCTATGAAGTCAAGAAAGGCTGGAATAAAAATGTAAAATACCAAAAAACAGTAAAAATCTGAAATCGAAGACGATCATATACCGTCGGACTTCCCACCATAAATTAGGCCAGCTGCTGATTGGGCAGCATTATTCCCACGAACCTCCGAACAGCGTCCATGAAGGCAAAGTGTTTGGTATCCGGGGGCAGTATGGTTGCAAAGCTGAACCTTAAAGGAATGTCCAGAAGGGCACCACCAGGAGTGGAGCCTGCGGCTTAATTCGACTCTACCCGGGAAACCTCAACCATGCCAGCTACAGAAAAGATTGACAGATTGCAAGCTTTGTTGATTCTGTGGGTGGTGGTGGATGTCCGTTTTTAGTTGTGCTAGCGATTTGTCAGCTTAATTCTGTTAACGAACGAGATTCCGGCATGCCCCCGCGGTACGCGTCAAGCTTAGTAGAGGGACACGCGAGGCTCTGGCACGCGAGATCGATCAATAACAGGTCTGTCATCCCCTTACATGTCCGGGGCTGCATGCACGCTACACTGAGGTGCAGATAACCAGCTGAACCCCGTTAGTGATGGGGATCAGGGATTACAATTCTTCCCCACGAACGAGGATTTCCCAGTAAGTGCAGGTCAACCGGAATTCCGAAATTAGGCCTAACCGGCATTCCAGAAAAAATGAAAAAATTAAGTGTCCAAACCACAAGTGCTGTAGCTTGCTTAACAGCTGGGCTCCTATGCTGAGTAGCACGCAGTTCTTACATAAACAGGCGGCATAGCTAGGTTCACTGGTGGGCTCCTCTGCTGAGTAGCAGACAGTGATACAAGGCCCAAAAGGATTTTCTGGACAAGATGCGGTAAAAAATAATTAGAAACACACATGGTGTAGCTCCTTGACAGGTGTACTACACCGCTTGCTACCACACACCGCTACTATGCCATGAAACAGTCTATTAACATTGAAAACCATTATTAATGTGAAAATGAAGTTACGCTTTTGGTGAACGAACCGTTCTCGAACGGAACCTCGAACAGCCGAATTTTAAGCAAAGTGTTCAAGTTCAACGAACGGCTCGAACACTGCCCAAAACAGCTGGAATTTTAACTTGGTGAACAGGTTGACTCGAACACCGCTCTAATCAGGAGGCAGACTCAGATGTTCTCAGGCCCAGTATGGATTCGACAAGATTGTAAAAAGTTGAGAAAGGGTACAGTATCACCGGATAACAGGTATATATGTAGCATAGTTTACACATTAAAAATCTATGTCTATATATCAGGAGGCAGACTCAGAGGGTCTCAGGCCCAGTATGGATTTGACGTGATTGTACAAAGTTGAGAAAGGGTACAGTATCACCGGATAACAGGTATATATAGCATAGTTTAAACATTAAAAACCTATGTCTATATATCAGGAGGCAGACTCAGAGGGTCTCAGGCCCAGTAATGAATTTGGCGTGATTGTACAAAGTTGAGAAAGGGTACAGTATCACCGGATAACAGGTATATATAGCATAGTTTAAACATTAAAAACCTATGTCTATATATCAGGAGGCAGACTCAGAGGGTCTCAGGCCCAGTAATGAATTTGGCGTGATTGTACAAAGTTGAGAAAGGGTACAGTATCACCGGATAACAGGTATATATAGCATAGTTTAAACATTAAAAACCTATGTCTATATATCAGGAGGCAGACTCAGATGGCCTCTGGCCAAGTATGGATTTGACGTGATTGTACAAAGTTGAGAAAGGGTACAGTATCACCGGATAACAGGTATATATAGCATAGTTTAAACATTAAAAACCTATGTCTATATATCAGGAGGCAGACTCAGAGGGTCTCAGGCCCAGTATGGATTTGACGTGATTGTACAAAGTTGAGAAAGGGTACAGTATCACCGGATAACAGGTATATATAGCATAGTTTAAACATTAAAAACCTATGTCTATATATCAGGAGGCAGACTCAGAGGGCCTCAGGCCCAGTATGGATTTGACGTGATTGCACAAAGTTGAGAAAGGGTACAGTATCACCGGATAACAGGTATATATAGCATAGTTTAAACATTAAAAACCTATGTCTATATATCAGGAGGCAGACTCAGAGGGTCTCAGGCCCAGCATTGATTCGACGTGATTGTAGAAAGTTGAGAAAGGGTACAGTATCACTGGATAGCAGGTATATATAGCATAGTTTAAACATTAAAAATCTCCGTGTATATTTCCAGAGTCCGACAAAGACAATCACAGCCTCAGTATGGATTAGACAAGAATCTAAAAAGTAGAAAAAGGGTTATGTATTCGAAGCGTACACCAGTATACACTGTTGGGGTATTTTTCAATCTTCATATATATTTCAGTCTCAGTAAGACAGTCCAGACTCTCCGCAAGAGGAAACGAGATGGATACAAGTACAGACGGGAAGTCGACTGACTGCAGAAATTTGGAATTACTAATCACGGTAAAAACTCCTGGGAGAATTCTCAGAGGCGATGCTGACCCTCAATTACTTTGTGGAGACAGCGAAAACAGTTCTTGTGAAGAAAGGTTTGCTGTATCGCAGTACCGTGGAACCCATCACCGTTACTCATCTCCATCAAATTGTGATCACAGGGACAGATGTAGACATTGTCCTCACTGCCTATCATGATCTGTCAGGTAACTTTGGTGTGCAAAAGACACAAGCCACAGGCCGTAGGCGATTCTATTGGATTGGCATGAGAGGACACATTTAAAAATGTGGGCAGGAATGTCACACGTCTGTGAGTCAGAAAACTGTGAAAGCTGATGATAAACCACCACTGCATCTCATTGTGAGTCGACGTCCATAACAAATGGAAGCCATTGATCATCTGAAGATAGAGCCCAGCAGGACAGGGCATAGCTACGTCTTAACCATCTTCTATCATTTCACCAAATTTGTATTGGCAGTCCCAGTGAAGTATTTAACAGGCCAGACTACACAGTGGTGGAGCAGGGAGAGGTAAGTATTGCAAGTGCTGGTGCCCTGAGCAAGCAGGGGGCCCACTCGTGGGTGGCGGTACTGGCACAGGGCCCCTCATGGTACACCGGTATGTCTGACGGCGGTTGTGCACCCCCACCATCAGAGACACTTGATTCTACTATGAGGGACCTTGTGCCAGTGCCGTTGTCAAAGAGTGTGCCCACCCACCTGTCCAGGGCCATGGCACTCGCACGGGTGCATGCGCCAGGTGGTGACCCCGGCCCTGTGGGGGGAGGCAGCCCAGTTAGGGAGGTGGAAAAAATGGCATATGTTGATGTTGGACATTCAGCAGCTGCAAATGGATTAATTGGAGAAGTCCGCGGAAGAGGAGGACAAAAGCCATTTTTCTGGCAACCTACGTGTCAGCAACATTTTGGGTCGAGAGACAGGTCCTTTTTTCTGTCAGGATTGATCAAGCAGCACTGAAGACTCGTTCAGATAACACACTAGCAGCAGGGCAAGTGAGCTCCTGTAAGGCATATTGTGACAATTCAGGCCAGGCATCAAGTTTACTGGCCCAATAGTCAAAGGGGAATGACTGGTGAGGGACAACATCGATATGGGAGAAGTAGTTTGTTACCATAGTTGACAACTGCTGTCTCCTGTCACTTTCGATCGATGCAGTATTACCAGTCATGTGGGCAGTACTTGAAAAATCAGTCCACAACATGGTCATGAAACCCCTATGTCCAACGCCACTTCGGCTGTGTGCACCACGAACACCTCTTCCATGTTGCTCCCTACGGCTCGTTGGAAAATCATCACCGCCGCTGTATGCTGGGAATGCCTCAAACAAACGGTTTACCAGAGTTGCTTGTTTATTAGCCAATATTAGCTCTAGGTTCTCCTGTGGCATGATGTTTTGGAATTTGCCTTTATAGCGTGGATCCGGGATGCTGGCCAACCAGTAGTCGTCATCGTTCATCATTTTGGCAATGCGGGGGTCCTTTTTTAGGATCTGCAAGGTTTTATGTGGGCCAACGTTCCAAGTGTCAATGATGCATTGCGAGTGCTGGGTGGAGGAGCACTTTCTGGCAAATCCACAACCCTCCAGTCACGCACAAACCCTGTACCTGACCTTGCCATGCCAACATTTTTTCTTGCCCCCTGAGAAGCATCCTCCTCCCCAAAATAATCATCCCCATCATCCTCCTCCTCTTCCTCTTCTTCCTCCACCTCGTCCATGAGACTTCCCTGAGCAGACAATGGCTGACTGTCATCAAGGCTTCCCTCCTCCTCTTCCTCCTCGGCTGCAGACGCCTGCTCCTTAATGTGCGTCAAAGTTTGCATGAGCAGACGCATAAGTGGGATGCTCATGCTTATGATGGCGTCATCTGTGCTTACCAGCAGTTTGCATTCCTCAAAACACTGAAGGACTTTACAGAGGTCTTTCAGCTTTGAGCACTGCACACCAGACAACTCCATATCTGCCTGCAAACTGCCTGCCCGTGTATCCTCCCACAAATGAATTATGGCCTGCCTCTGTTCACACAGCCTCTGAACCATGTGCAGGGTGGAGTTCCACCTTGTTGCAACGTCGATAATTAGGCGGTGCTTGGGAAGGTGGAGCAATCGCTACAGCTTCTGCATACGACTGGAGTGTACGGGCGACCGGCGGATGTGCGAGCACAGTCTTCGCACCTTATGGAGCAGGGCTGTTAACTCCGGATAATTATTGAGGAAGCACTGCACCACCAGGTTCAAGGTGTGAGCCAGGCAAGGTATGTGTCTGAGTTTTGAAAGGGCTATGGCTGCCACAAAATTCCAGCCATTATCACTAACTACCTTGCCTGCCTCAAGATGTAGACTGCCCAGCCATGACTCAGTTTGTCGCTGCAAGTAGTCAGCCAGTACCTCCGCGGTGTGTCTGTTGTTGCCCAAACACATCATCTTCAACACAGCCTGCTGACGCTTACCACTAGCTGTTCGATAGTGGGACACCTCGTGTGCAACACTGGCAGCTGCGGATGGAGTGCTCGTGCGACTGCGCTCTGTGGATGAGCTTTCGTTTATGGAGGAGGAGGGTGTAAAGCCTACAGCCAACTGTTTCCTATACCTTGGGCTAGGCAGCACTGTCCCACCACCGCTGTCCCCTGTGGACCCTGCATCCACCACATTAACCCAGTGAGCAGTGATGGACACGTAACGGCCCTGGCCATGCCTACTGGACCATGCATCTGTTGTGAGGTGCACCTTTCCACTCACTGATTGCTTGAGTGCATGGACAATGCGGTCTTTCACATGAAGGTGGAGGGCTGGGATGACTTTTCGTGAAAAGAAGTGCCGACTGGGTAGGTCATAGTGTGGTACTGCGTAGGCCATGATCTCGCGGAAAGCTTTGCTTTCAACCAACCGGTAGGGCATCATCTCTAACGAGTAGAGTTGAGCGATACCGTCCGATACTTCAAAGTATCGTATCGGATGGTATCGGCCGATCTTTAAAAAAAGTATCGGTATCGCCGATTCCGATACCGGAAGTCCCATTCAAGTCTATGGGACTTCCGGTATCGGAATAAGAAAAACCCTTTCCTGCCCTTGTACAGCCTCTCTGGGGTCTGTACGGGCCTTTCGGGGGGCTGTGCCGGCCTGCCAGGGGGTCTGTGCAGGCTCCGGTGGTCTGTGCCGGCCTGCCGGTGGTCTGTGCAGGCTCCGGGGGGCTGTGCCGGCCTGCCGGGGGGCTGTGCCGGCCTGCCGGGGGGCTGTGCAGGCTCCGGGGGGCTGTGCCGGCCTGCCGGGGGGCTGTGCCGGCCTGCCGGTGGTCTGTGCAGGCTCCGGGGGTCTGTGCAGGCATCGTCCGATGGGACTACAAGTCCCATCGGGCGATGCCTGCTACCATGACAGTGATTGACACATTAGCCAATGATGGGACAGTAGTAGTCCCATCATCCGGCTAATGTGTTAAATGTAAAAAAAAAAATAAAAAAAAAAATAAAATTACATGCTACATACATACAACATGCATACTACATACATGCTACATTCATACTACATACTACATACATGCTACATTCATACTACATAAATACTACATGCAACATACATACTACATATATACTACATGCATGCTACATACATACTGCATGCTACATACATACCACATATATACTACATATATACTACATGCATGCTACATGCATGCTACATGCTACATACATAACACATATATACTACATGCATGCTACATACATACTACATGCTACATACTACATATATACTACATGCATGCTACATACTACATGCTACATACATACTACATATATACTACATGCATGCTACATACATACTGCATGCTACATGCATGCTACATACATACCACATACATACTACATGCTACATACATACTACATATATACTACATACATACTACATACATACTACATGCATGCTACATACATACCACATACATAACACATATATACTACATGCATGCTACATACATACTACATGCTACATACATACCATATACATACTACATGCATGCTACATACATACTACATGCATGCTACATACATACTACATGCTACATACATACTACATATATACTACATGCATGCTACAAACATACTACATGCTACATACATACTACATATATACTACATGCATGCTACATACTACATGCTACATACATACTACATACATACTACATGCATGCTACATACATACCACATACATAACACATATATACTACATGCATGCTACATACATACTACATGCTACATACATACCATATACATACTACATGCATGCTACATACATACTACATGCATGATACATACATACTACATGCTACATACATACTACATATATACTACATGCATGCTACATACATACTACATGCTACATACATACTACATATATACTACATGCATGCTACATACTACATGCTACATACATACTACATACATACTACATGCTACATACATACCACATATATACTACATACATACAATACATTCATACAATACATACATAGACATACAGTACATATAACATAGAGTAACATACTTACCAATACTTGTCACATTGTTCCCCGAAGCCATTGTCTTTTCCGGGATAAATATTAACATAACAAACCACAAAAATACTCACCCACGATCCGAAGCAGTCCACGAGTGTGTCCCACGACGATCTTGGGTAGAGAACTGCAGCATCAGCTGTTGCTGCCGTTCTCTACGGGCTGCAGGAATCCAATGACGGAAGGTAGGTATCCTTCCGCACTGTATTCCTCCGCCACTTAAAAAAAAAAAAGTCCCTAGTCTCACTTTATGCCATTGCTGTGTGGGAAATTCCCACGCAGCAATGGCATAAAGTGAGACTAGGGACTTTTTTTTTTTTAAGTGGCGGAGGAATACAGTGCGGAAGGATACCTACCTTCCGTCATTGGATTCCTGCAGCCCGTAGAGAACGGCAGCATCATCTGATGCTGCAGTTCTCTACCCAAGATCGTCGTGGGACACACTCGTGGACTGCTTCGGATCGTGGGTGAGTATTTTTGTGGTTTGTTATGTTAATATTTATCCCGGAAAAGACAATGGCTTCGGGGAACAATGTGACAAGTATTGGTAAGTATGTTACTCTATGTTATATGTACTGTATGTCTATGTATGTATTGTATGAATGTATTGTATGTATGTAGTATATATGTGGTATGTATGTAGCATGTAGTATGTATGTAGTATGTATGTAGCATGCATGTAGCATGTAGTATGTATGTAGCATGCATGTAGTATATATGTAGTATGTATGTAGCATGTAGTATGTATGTAGTATGTATGTAGTATGTATGTGGTATGTATGTAGCATGTAGTATGTATGTAGCATGCATGTAGTATATATGTAGTATGTATGTAGCATGTAGTATGTATGTAGTATGTATGTAGTATGTATGTGGTATGTATGTAGCATGTAGTATGTATGTAGCATGCATGTAGTATATATGTAGTATGTAGTATGTATGTAGTATGTATGTGGTATGTATGTAGCATGTAGTATGTATGTAGCATGCATGTAGTATGTATGTAGCATGCATGTAGTATGTATGTAGCATGCATGTAGTATGTATGTAGTATGTATGTAGTATGTATGTAGCATGCAGTATGTATGTAGCATGTATGTAGTATGTATGTAGTATATATGTAGTATGTATGTAGCATGTAGTATGTATGTAGCATGCATGTAGTATATATGTAGTATGTATGTAGCATGCATGTAGTATGTATGTAGTATGTATGTAGTATGTATGTAGCATGCAGTATGTATGTAGCATGTATGTAGTATGTATGTAGCATGTAGTATGTATGTAGCATGCATGTAGCATGTATGTAGTATGTATGTAGCATGTAGTATGTATGTAGCATGTAGTATGTATGTAGCATGCATGTAGTATGTATGTAGTATTTTTTTTTTTTTTTTTTTTAACATTTAACACATTAGCCGGATGATGGGACTACTACTGTCCCATCATTGGCTAATGTGTCAATCACTGTCATGGTAGCAGGCATCGCCCGATGGGACTTGTAGTCCCATCGGACGATGCTTGCACAGACCCCCGGACATCAGCACAGCCCCCCGGCAGGCCGGCACAGCCCCCCGGCAGGCCGGTACAGACCCCCACAGGGTGCACAGACCACCGGCAGGCCGGCACAGCCCCCCGGCAGGCCGGTACAGACCCCGGGCAGTCCACACAGCCCCCCGGCAGGCCGGCACAGCCCCCCGGCAGGCCGGCACAGCCCCCCGGCAGGCCGGCAGAGACCCCCGGAAGGCCCGAAATGACGGCGCATCATGATGCGCACACACCGCGCATCATGATGACGTCAGGCCGTCAATCAACTGAACTTCCGATTCCGATGCCGAATTCCGATATTGAAAAAATATCGGAAGTCGGTATCGGAATTCCGATACAGCAAGTATCGGCCGATACCCGATACTCGCGGTATCGGAATGCTCAACACTACTAACGAGATTAGTTTGGCAATGTGGGCGTTCAACGCCAGTGTACACGGATGAGAGGATGAGTACTTTCTTGTCCTACTCAGAGTCTCTGGTAGGGTGAGCTGGACTTGAGAGCTGCATATGGTGGAACTAGCGGTGGACATGGCGGACTGAGAGAGGGTTGGTGATGATGATGGTGTTGGTGGTGTTGCTGATGGCCTAGATTCAGTCTTTCGTAGTAATAACATTGTGATTCCATGACTGCTTTGCCCTTGCGACGACACCCCGACATTTGCTGCTGGTGGTGTGCTAACCCGTGGGCTTACAGTGGGGGAAGCGATGTAGTGTTGCTGACTACCTTCATTCGGAGCAGGTGCACATGTGGTATGTGAGGTTCGGTAGTCCGTCCACGCTTGCAAGTGCATGGTGGTTAAATGTCTAAGCATGCAACTGGTATTCAAATTTCTCAGATTTTTCCCTCGACTAAAGGTCTTTGCGCACCTTTTACAGATAACCTTTGCCTGATCATTAGGATTTTGTTCAAAAAAGTGCCACACTGCACTCTTCCTACTATGGAAGACATTTCGAGACCTTGCACACTGTGCTAATTTGACCGTCTGGCCAAGCTGGCCTGCAACTCTTTTGGTTTTTGTAACACGTTTTTGGACTGCTATGATCATGCCAGATAACAGCTGTTGCGATGTCGTTGCCTGCTGCGGATCCTTCTCCTCCTTTTCTGAGCTATTGGCAGCGGCACCCTCTTCCCCCATTGGATGCCAATCTGGGTCAACAACTGGGTCATCCATCACCTCCTCTTCAATTTCATGTGCACTTTCCTCTGTGTCACCGTGTAAGTTGGTATAGTATGCGGGAAGGGGCACCTGAGTTTCATCAGGGTCTGATTCTGCCTCAGTACACTGCGAGGACAATGTAGTGCTCTGAGTGAATGTACCAGCAGAAAAATCTAGCAGTGGCTGTGCATCAGTGCACTCCATGTCAGATTCATCTTGGTCTGGGGAATTCACGATTTGGCTTGCTAACCCAGGCATGGTATGTGAAAAGAGCTCCATGGAGTAATAGGTAGTGTGGCCTGCCACATCCTTCACTTTTGGTAGGGGTGAAGGACTCAAGGAAAGGTGTTGTTCCTGACCAGGAGCCCCCACTGACGACTCAGTGCTTTTATTTTTTTGAAACTTCAGAAGAGGAGGCGAGAGAGCTGGAGGCTGAGTCAGCAATGTTAGCCAAAACTTATTCCTGAAGCTCCGGCTTTAAAAGTGGTTTACCTACTCCCAGAAAAGAGAGCCTTCGAGGCCTTGTGGAGCCAGACGACTACGCAGGCTCAACACCTCCTGCCTTAGGTGCTATTGCGCTTTTGCCACTACCAACAAATGCAACACCACCACCACCACCATCGGGACTAGCTGGCAACCCCCGCCCACTTCCATGGCGTCTTCCACCATACTTCCTCATATTTGTGAAAATGTACCCAAAATACCACCAGCTATATGGTAGTGTAAAACAAGGTAGAAGGTGTATCTACTATTGGTGAGAATTTGAATTTCACTATAGATTTGAGGACGCAGAACTATTGTCTCAGGCCCAGTAGAGATTACACCTCAATGTAACAGGCTGAAATTGGATGGTGTATGACAAGGTGGAGGGTGTATATAGTATTGGTGAGAATTTGAATCTCATTATAGATTTGAGGACGCAGAACTATTGTCTCAGGCCCAGGAGAGATTACACCTCAATGTAACAGGCTGAAAATGGATGGTGTATGACACGGTGGAGGGTGTCTACAGAATTGGTGAGATTTTGATCTGACTATAGATTTGAGGACGCAGAACTATTGTCTCAGGCCCAGGAGAGATTACACCTCAATATAACAGACTGAAATTGGATGGTGTATGACAAGGTGGAGGGTGTCTATAGGATTGGTGAGAATTTGAATCTCACTATAGATTTGAGGACGCAGAACTATTGTCTCAGGCCTAGGAGAGATTACACCTCAATGTAACAGGCTGAAATTGGATGGTGTATGACAAGGTGGAGGGTGTCTATAGGATTGGTGAGAATTTGAGTCTCACTGTAGATTTGAAGATGCAGAACTATTGTCTCAGGCCCAGGAGAGATTACACCTCAATGTAACAGGCTGAAATTGGATGGTGTATGACAAGGTGGAGGGTGTCTATAGGATTGGTGAGAATTTGGATCTCACTAGAGATTTGAGGACGCTGACAATGATGCTCTCAGTCCAAGTTTGGACGCAGGCAGCCTAATAAGCAGGACTGCTGCGCACACAAAAGGGTGGAAAAGTGAACGCTTGGTAACTGTGCAGAAAAGAGGAAAAGTATTTTTGCTTTTAAAAAAGCTGTTTGCACAGCAGTGTGCAAACAGCAATGCAGCTATCAGGGAGCCTTATAAGGCAGCCTAATAACCAACAGAGCTGATGCACAAAAATAGAGCCTCCCCTGTCACTGCACACAAACTGTTGTGTTGTAAGTGGAAATCGCTAACAGCAGAAGCAGTTTTTTGGTTCTTCTTCCCTGCCTAACGCTCTCCCTTATTCTGAATCAGCAGCAGCAACCTCTCCCTAATGCTAAGATCAGCAGAAGAAAGATGACGGTCGGCGTGCACGCCCTTTTATAGCCCCTGTGACGCCACACAAAGCCAGCCAATCACTTGCATGCCCTTCTCAAAGATGGTGGTGACCGATGCCTATGTCATCGCGTTGCCCACAGTGTGCGTCCTCCATCATTGGCTGAAAAGGGGCGCTGGAAGCATCTTTTGAATCGCGACTTTGGCGCTCTGGTCGCCGACCTCGTGGCTGACCTCATGCTATGGTCAGGTTTCGTTTCATGAAACCCGACTTCAGCGAAAGTCGAAGACTTTTGAATATGACTCACCCGTTTCGCTCATCTCTAGTTGGGACAAATGGGACCCGATTCATTTCACCCTTAAAATTTTTAATTTCTAACAAATCAAGTCTCCTTAATATGTTAACCTCACTTTTGGTACAATCTAAAAGTTTTCTAGGATATCCCATCGCTAGATATCGTCTCCATTTCCAACCACCTCTCTATTGCTTGTGTTCCTCTATTGTGATCTATAGAGGTGTGCGGGGAGATCACATCAAAAGATGCTAATATCACAATCTCTTTCAATTGTACCTTCTCAAATTTCCTCAAAAAATCTGAAGTGTCCTGTATATAAGACACCAGATTTTTAGCCAATGGATTTAAAATTTCATCCAGGAACATCCCCATAATGCTGAATAATGAATCCACTCCAGACACTATGGGGCGTCCTGGCAGGTTATTCAGTGATTTGTGGACTTTTGGTATTATATATAGCACCGGTGTTCTTGGGTTTTTAACCAACAAATAATCATACAATTGCTGATTGTGTTCTTAACACAATTTTTTGTAAGCACTTTATGCACAATGCACTTTATGTAACAGAGGATATTATGTGATCACTGTTTATGATTTATAAATATGAAAATATGTGAATATGTGATATGCACATTTGTAAAATAATTGGAGCACTTGAAAAATACATATAAATATATATATATATATATATATATGCACAAGTGTATTACATGTATTAGATTCACTGCTTGATAAAGGCTCTGCATGAGCGAAAACGTCGCCAACCATGTGGGTCTGAAATAAAACTACATTTTTTACTCTTTGAAAAGGAGTGCTGCCTTCAGTTTTTTCATATGTGAATTTTGGCTTTTGGGATAATTGCTTGGGAGGCTTGTGCACCTGAAGATTTTGGATTGTGCTGTTCCATTTTCTCTTGTATAGATATTTCTATGGATATATCCATAGATATATCTATAGATGCAGGGCTGTGCCGGAGTCTGTGCGGGAGTCTGTGCAGGGGTAGGCGGGGCTGTGCGGGGGTCTGTGTGGGGGTAGGCGACGCTGTGCAGGGCTGTGCAGGAGTCTATGGATATAACTATGGATATATAGCCATACATATTTAAAAAAAAATGGAAAAAAAAATGGCGTGGGCTCACGAGCAATTTTCTGCACCAGAGGGGGAAAGCCGAGGGCCGGGAGCCAAATTTGTAGCCTGGGAAGGGGGGGTAATACCCATGGCCCCTTCCCAGGATATGAATATCCATCTATAGATATATCCATAGATAGAGGGATATATCTATAGATATATCTATAGATATATCCATAGATATATCCATAGGTAGATGGATATATCTGTAGATGGATATATCTATGGATATATCCATAGATATATCTTTTGATATATCTATTGATAGATATAGATAGATAAATAATAGCAAGGCCGATGTTTATTAGTGAACAATATTTTTTATTTAAAAAAAAACGGAAAAAAAAATGGTGTGGGCTCCAGCACAATTTTCTGTGCCAGAGGGGGAAAGCAGATGGTATGGTGCCAATATTTTTAGCCTAGGAAGGGTGTAATACCAATGGCCCCTTCCCAGGCTATGAATATCAGCTCACAGCTGTCTGCATAGCCTTTACTGGCTATTAAAATAGGGGGACCCTGCCAAAAAATGACGTGGTGTCCCTCTATATTTTATAGCCAGAAGGGCTACGCAGACAGCTGTGGGCTCATATTCATAGCCTAGGAAGGGGCCATGGATACTGGCCTCCCCTGGCTACAAAAACCAGCCCGCAGCCACCCCAGAAATGGCACATCTATAATATGCGCCAGTTCTGGCACTTAGCCCCTCTCTTCCCACTGCCCTGTAGCGGTGGCATATGGGGTAATAAGGGGTTAATGTCACCTTGCTATTGGAAGGTGACATTAAGCCCAGTTAATAATGGAGAGGCATCAATAAGATGCCTATCCATTATTAATCTAAGTAGTAAAGGTTAAAAAACACACACATAACAATAAAGTATTTTATTGAAATAAAACATGACACATTTTTTCATAATTTTTATTACAAGCCCAAATCATAGCGAAGCCATTGATCACCTGCAAAAAAAATAAAAAAACAAACCAACAATATACTCCCTGTCCGACATAATCCCATTAATAACGATTGTCTCATGACGATCTCCCCAATAGAGCTGTCACATCAGCAGATGTGACCTCTCTATAGGCCTCCGATGACAAGCTGACTGGAGATAACCCTCCAGCAGTGTGTCATCGGAGATAAGCGTCTCGCTTTACAGCACTACAGCGTGAGAAAATTCTCACTTTGTAGTGCCGCAAAGCGACAGGTGAACTCAGGTGACTTGTTGTCGGCGGAGTGATACAATGCGGAGGATTATGTCCGCCATTGTATCGCTGGAGCCCCTGGAGAGCGGTCGCATCAGCTGATGTGGCAGCTCTCCACGGGAGATCGTCATGGGACAATCGTATTAATTAGATTACGTCGGACAGTCAGACAGTAAGTATAGTGTTTGTTTATTATTTTAACTTTTTTTCAGGTGATCGATGGCTTTGGGGATTAGCAGAATATGGTGAGTATGGACTATATATGTGTGTATGTTTATTTTATTTATTTTTTTTACATTCAACACATTAGCCAGATGCAGGGACTACTACTGTCCCATCATTGGCTAATGTGTCAATCACTATCACTGTAGCAGGCATAGCCCCATCGGACAATGCCTGCATACACAAATACACACGCACACCCCCCCACAGCCCCCTCACAGACTCGCATACCCCTGCACAGGCCCGAATATCCCAGCACAGACTCCCGCACAGCCCCGCATACCCCCGCACATACCCCCGCACAGACCCGCATACCCCCATACAGACTCCCGCACAGCCCCACATACCCCCGCACAGGCCCGCACAGACACACAGACCCGCATACCCCTGCAGATTCCCGCACAGCCCTGCATACCCCCACACAGCCCCACATACCCCCGCACTGACCCGCATACCCTCGCACTAACCTGCATACCACCTGCACAGACCCGCATACCCCCGCACAGACTCCCGCATGGCCCCACATACCCCCGCACAGCCCCGCATACCCCTGCACAGGCCCGCACAAACCCGCATACCCCTGCACAGCCCCCCACACAGACCCACACAGACCCACATACCCCCGCACAGATTCCCGCACAGCCCCACATACCCCGGCACAGCCCCGCATACCCTTGAACAGGCCCACATACCCCTGCACAGCCCCTCACACAGCCCTACATAACCCCGCACACATCACTGAGGCTGCGCAGAGTCCCCGGCTGACCTGAAGTGAACTCGATAGTGTGGGAAAATTTCTGAACTTTATCCTATACTGTCAGATCACCTCAGGTCAGTCGGGGGCTTTGCACAGCCCCACATACTGCAGCACAGCCCCGCATACCCCCGCACAGACCCGCATATCCGTGCACAGACTCCCGCACAGCCCCGCATACCCCTGCACAGACCCCCACACCCCCCCGCATACCACCACACAGACCCCTGCACAGACCCCGCACAGACCCCCACAAGACCCCCGCATAGCCCTGGCAGACCCGCACAGGCCCGCATACCCCCGCACAGACCCATAGACCCCACACAGACCCCCGCACAGCCCCAGCAGACCCACACAGCCCCGCATACCCACGCACAGACCCCAGCACAGCCCTGCAGGCCCCGCACAGATCCCTGCACAGCCCCCTACACAGCCCTGCAAAGACCCCCGCTATGGGCGCAGAATCCGTCGCTGTCCAACAAATGACGGAATCTGGCGATGGATTCAGTCATTTGTTGAACAGCAACGGATCCTGCGCCCACAGGCTTCCATTCTAGCAAGAATCGGACAGCGACAGATCCGTCGCTGTCCGATTTTTTGATGGGCACCAGAATGTTGTGCCAAGCAGGGCGGCACACAGTCTCTTATACCCCTGATGATGCTGTGTGGCCAGCCAATCACTGCACGATCACAAAAAAGATGGCTGTGGCATTTCATGGCCTGGCAGACAATCCCTGCACCATGATTGGGTCTCTAAAGTTCTTCAAAAATGCTGGGTGGAGACCCGAGTACCCGCCGAGAAGTCCCGAAAATGCTCAGTGCTCGCCGAGTACACCGAGTACCGTGATACTCGCTCATCACTACTATTTACCTGAAGGTTTGGGGTAAATCCACAGGGAAATAGCATTAAAGTGCTTTCTTCTGAAAGCACAGATGCCAGGAGGAGATGAGCTTACAGTATATCCTCCCAGGAGCTGCTCATGCTCAATCATCGGGGTGGTGCACGGAGCAGCTGCAGTCTTCGCTCACTATACTCTGAGTGTGACTGTAATCACTTTGATTGACAGTTTGCTCTGCAGCATGTATGTGCAGATCGAGCTGTCAATCAAAGAGCCGGAGAGTGATTACATCCGTTCATCAACTGGTGATTGAAAGCAAATGGCTCCCTGGTGGATACAAGTTCATTCCCTACCAATATTCACACTTTTGGCGGCCAGGTGGCATTTTAATGCTATTAACCTATGGATTAACCCTATATCTGCAGGTAACTAATATTTTTGTATACATGGTGGGTCATGTATATGAATACACCTAAATAAAATGGGAATGGTTAGTGATATCAACTTCCTGTTTGTGGCACATTAGTATATGGGAGGGGGGAAAGTTTTCAAGATGGGTGGTGACCATGGTGGCCATTTTGAAGTCGGCCATTTTGTATCCAACTTTATTTTTTCAATGGGAAGGGGGTCATGTGACAAACTTATTGAGAATTTCTCAAGAAAAACAATGGTTACATTAAAGTTACGTTAAAACCAAGTACACCATTGTTTTTCTTGTGAAATTCTCAATATGTTTGATGTGTCACATGACCCTCTGATATCAGCAACCATTCCCATTTTATTTAGGTGTATCCATATAAATGGCCCACCCTGTATAACTGGCTCCAATGATACCCATGGGACAGCTCCCTTATAAGAGCCCTGCCCCAGGCATCCTTCTCACACAATAAGAAACTTGTTCCCCCACCCTAAAGATATGTACCAATTAAGATAGCAAAAAGAGTCTGTGGCTATAATGACCTGAACAAACAAGTATTCCAACCTTTTGCCTAGATGGCCATCTTTGTAGGACAGGGGCTGCTATTGACTGGCAATAATTATGCACTTACGGTCAGGGAAAGGAATGCTGAGCAGGTGAAAAAGGAGAAAAAAATATAATATCCATATGCTCCTTGATCCTAAATTTTCTCCATCTTCTTACAAATACATTATGCTCCTTAAACTTTCACTAAATGGTTCCTTGGTATCAAACCAATAGGAAAAGACTGATAGACTTCACTCCAAAGCAAACTATCAGAAGCTGGGGAAAACTGTCAATGACCCTGATATAGCTGAGAAGATTCTAAATAGTTGGGAAAAATAAAGGAGAAAAGTAATTAAAGTTTTCTAGTTACAGAAATCTCATGTCTTCAGTTGCAATTTATTTTGGTGGAGAGTTCATCTATTGCCTGTAGCGCTGTTGATGTGGCATCAGCGCTGCAGACAATAGCAGATGCCGAAACGCATCACTGGACCTGCAGAGGTTGAATAAAGCCAGCATTTTTTTTTAAACAGCAGCCAAATAAGAGGGGTTTTCTAAAACAGGAAAACCCCTTTAATGAATGGTGGATGGAGAAATTGATAAGCAGGGCAATAAATGGCTTTAATCATCTACTTACCCGATCAATCCATGACTGGATCACAGCAGGTCAAAAATCTAAACCCAGTCAACATTATAAAGGCATGGTGTGTAAGAATGGGAGCCAATCTGCAGCTCTGGGCAATTTTTGGCTGGTAACAGCTATTTGGTGATATTGGCCCCCCACCAATCCAATATTGACAATATATTAGATTGATGATATTAGATGCCCCGACAATGACTATAAGGTAAGGTACCATGTTACGCCAGTCATGTATACGAATCATTTATGTCAGTCTTGTAAGCCAGTCATGTACGCAAGTCATGGAGGGCACCAGTGAGCCTTATATAGAAGCTATATACACCTGTATACACCTGGAAGCCACCTATCGAAACTATATACAAGTATACACCCCTGGGAACACCTATATATGCTATATACCCCTATATACTCACCTGGGAGCCACCTATAGAAGCTATATACACACCTGGCAGTAGTCTACAAAAGCTATATACCCGTATACACACTTGGGAGTCAGCTATAGCAACGACCAAAGGGGCGGCAAATTTTTCGACCACCCCGGGCGCCACAAACAGTTGCTACGCCACTGCATGTAATTCAATGGCTGCAATGTGGATACTGGTTTATTTGCATATACATATATATATATATAAATCCAACAATGTAGACCAGCTCACTCCTGTGAACCACCTGGAACCTCAGCTGACCTGGTTAACTCCGTTGTGCCCGGATCTGGATGTAAGAGTCCATCCATACAAATGTGAACAACGACAAAGCAAAGTCCAGCAATAACGTGAGCAATCCAGGATGCTGTTAAAATTTTTTTCTTTTTATTCATAAATCCATTAAAATGCAATGGTCCAAGCAGTTCAAAACAGCAATAACGCAGGAAAGTCGTGCAGATAGGACCGTGAAGAAGGCGGGTTCTACCGCTGAAACGCGTAGTCCTATCTGCACGACTTTCCTGCGTTATTGCTGTTTTGAACTGCTTGGACCATTGCATTTTAATGGATTTATGAATAAAAAGAAAAAAATTTTTAACAGCATCCTGGATTGCTCACGTTATTGCTGGACTTTGCTTTGTCGTTGTTCACATATATATATATATACACATATATATATATATATATAAATATATACACATACATACATACAGTGAGGTCCACATATATTTGGACAGAGACAACATTTTTCTAACTTTGGTTCTAGACATTACTACAATGAATTTTAAACAAAACAATTCAGATGCAGTTGAAGTTCAGACTTTCAGCTTTCATTTGAGGGTATCCACATTAATATTGGATGAAGGGTTTAGGAGTTTCAGCTCCTTAACATGTGCCACCCTGTTTTTAAAGGGATCAAAAGTAATTGGACAATTGACTCCAAGGCTATTTCATGGACAGGTGTGGGCAATCCCTTCGTTATGTCATTCTCAATTAAGCAGATAAAAGGCCTGGAGTTGATTTGAGGTGTGGTGCTTGCATTTGGAAGGTTTTGCTGTGAAGGAAACCAGCAGTCAAAAGGAGCTCTCCATGCAGGTGAAACAAGCCATCCTTAAGCTGCAAAAACAGAAAAAACCCATCTGAGAAATTGCTACAACATTAGGAGTGAAATACCGAACCAGAGAAAAAACTCGATTTTATGGTCGAGATAAAATTATATATATATTAAAATATAAAATCCAAGGAATCATAAGATATAATTAAAATACCTTTATTTGACAATAGTGGTACATAATAATAAAAGCAAAGGCAAAAAGATAAAAAACATTGTGTGCTCATATAATAAAAAATATATATACCTATATAGGTTATCAAGTAAAACCGTAGCGGTCCTCATATACAGACAATGAGTATAGTTTCTTCCTTCATATGCTTCCCTTATTTGTGAAAGTGACATTAAGAATAGAGAGCCAAATTAACATGTATGGGCTCAATGAAAGTGACAGGTGCATTAAATCTAGAACTTCATAAGTATCACTAATAAACACATTGATACTGTGTGTATATATGTAAATAAAGTGCTAAGTGCAGAAAAAAACAAAGAGGTGAAGGAAAGCAAATAGGGGTGTATACCTTTAAGGACTGCTGGTTAGCGAGCAGCACAGCCCCAACGCGAGTTTCGGATTGAATCCTTCGTCAGAGGGTAGCGTGTGCTAAAACCATCCTCCCTAAATACTCTTGTGTTTGTAAAATGAGGCAGGATTTGACCTATTTCGGCGCGAGCGCCGCCATGATTCCCCGGACAAATACTCTAAATCACTTTGACTATGAAGATAGAAAGGACTCATTCAAGGAGCAGATCGTTATCTCCTTCCCTGTCCTTCTGGCCATTAGTGAGGTATATTGTAGTGTAAGGAGGAGTCGGGAGTCTAGTACAAATAGGATTGAATTTGCAGCTCAGGACATTATCTGACTCCATCTCAGGTCACCATGAGCTTCATCCTCAGCCTGATCCTGTTGTGCACGGGAGCCACTACTTTTGCCCTTGGTAAGACCTTCATCTTCCTTTGCTCTTATTCTTTTTTCCATTACTGACCAATCTTGAGGTTGCTTTTTGTGTTTTTGGATTGTGCCTTTTCTCCCATTTACCCCTGTAATAGTTAGACTCTCTTAAGTCCCCCCCATACACATTAGACTAAGGTAGGGTGAACCTGCCAATATTGGTGACTTGTCTGGAAGTCTAACCGATGTTCCCCGACAGGTCGGCAGAGATAAGGATCCGACATGTCCAATTTTGGACTGCTGATCCCTTAGTTCTTGGTGGGATAAGTTGCCACCGGAGGAGACTCAGAACGTAGAGAATATAGGACAGCTCCGGTGTATTAGAATTAGAAGAGATGGCTGCCGGTCAAAGGAATTGTTGAACCATTGTTTGTCCAACAGCTCTCTCTCCCTAGTTCCCCATACCCTGGAACGTTTAAATCGATTGAGCACATGTTCTCTATGATGCTCTCCTGGCAAAGGCTTATCTTTGAGAGGTTTGATCCATTGAAAATCCGATGCGTCGAATCCTTCTCTCACCCAACATAAGCAAGTGACCACCACACACATCACACTGTTGGACAATCTTAATGGGTATAGGGGCCTTTAGAGTACCATTAGACCCTTCTTGTCCCTTCCAGACACTGGCATACTCCAAGGACTATAGTGTGACAGTCCAAGCATGCAACTCCACGTATCAGTTACCTAGACTGGGTCACCCTTGAGCCAACCAGAAGAAATTATTCAGTAGGCCCCAACTTCTATCTATACAAAACAGGAGTTCATAATTTATATGATATTTATGATTTTATTCTAAATATTTTTGTTTTCTAGATTACCAATGTGTCCTGATACCAGGAAATCTGAAACAAATCGATGCCGGTGCCGGACAAGTGTGGGGAGTTAATGATGCCGGACAGATCTTCAACTTTGTCAATGGCATTTGGCAGCAAATTCCTGGGCAGCTCATTCATGTGTCTGTTGGACCAGCTGGAGTCTGGGGGGTCAATAACGATAGTACCGTTTTCAGATATCAGGACAATAGATGGAAGCCTGTGACAGGTAATAAAAAAATCCCCAAAATGCCAAAAATTTTTTTATAAGGTTTGATGTCAGCTCTAGGAAATGAATGGTGTTTGGCAATAGATGTGTATGGTCAAAATGTGGGAAAAATGACCCAACAGGTTGCTGATCATATAGGGACACATAGTATAGAGATCCTCAATGATCGGAATGATTTTCTCCATGAAAAATTGTTGTTGTTTTTTTGGACCAGTGAGCTAATCAGATGGAGGCCAACTGAATTTTTTTGAATATTTTACTGAACTGTAGAGGATTGGGAAATGGGTTAAAGAAAAGAAATTGATATTCAATTTGACGGTTACCTGTTCTTTTGCCACAGTCCAGACCTGGTACTCCATCAAGTTATAGCTGTCGTTTTTCACGTCACCTAGAGGTGACCTTTTTCCACACCTTAGCTGTGTGCAGGGGCCTCCAGTGCTGAGTAGTCCTCCTCTGATGTCCTGGTGTGTTCTTCACCTGACTAAACCACGGGTAATGATTGTTGTGACATTGGAGGTCAACTCAACACTGGAAACACCATCACAGAGTGAAAGTGACGAAGAGAACTTCATGCACTGAAGGAAGACACCGGAAACGGAAAAAGCTTTGCAAAGGGCTGGAGGGGTCATTGGGGGCAGATTGGTTTATTATGTTTTGGGGGTAAGAAATATCAAATATTGATGGGAATCAAATCTCCTGGGCAAATTGGAGCAAACTGCTGAAATCATATCTGTTGCATTCCCCTTTTTTTTTTGCATGAAGTGGCTTTTTCCCCCCATTAGCTGCAACTTGATTTTAATTGGCATAAAAGAACAAATCAACAGATTTTTGGGGGGGTTCCGAAAACATTGAGGATGACCAAAACTCTGTTTTTCTATGTCTGGTGGGGCCTTTTTATATTAGGCATTACCCAATATATTATAACTAGAGTTGAGCGACTTTGGTCGGATCGGGTTTCATGAAACAAAATTTGTTTCAGATGAAACTGGTCCGACTAGGGCAAAAATAGTCGGAGTTTCGTCCGAAACCCAACCCCAATGCAAGTGAATAAAAGTCGGCATTGAGTGGATGAATGTCATCCACTCATTGTCGACTTTTATTTCCCATTGACTTGCATTGGGGTCGGGTTTCGGACGAAACTCCGACTTTTTTTGCCCTAGTCGGACCAGTTTCATCTGAAACAAATTTTGTTTCATGAAACCCGATCCGACCAAAGTCGCTCAACTCTAATTATAACTCTTGCAATATCTCTCCCCATTTATCTACAGGTTCCCTGAGGCAGGTGGATGCCGGTGGCAATCAGTACCTTGGTGGAGTGAATGCCCAAAACAATATCTTTTGCTTGATGCAGAACTGCACCGTCTCAAAGTCTTCGATCGTGACGTTCTATCCTCTTGAAGGCTCTCTGAAATATTACAGCTGTGGACCATATGGCTGTTGGGGTGTCAACAGCGATGAAAAAGTCTTTTACCGTGAATTTGTGACCCCCAATTCATGCCAGGGTGTTAAATGGCAGCCTCTGGAGGGCAGTCTGAGCATGCTTGAGGTCGGCCCCGATGGCTCCGTGTTTGGTGTCAACTCAGCTGGAGTTATATACAAGAGGTAAGGAAAGGATCACGTGCTAGGTAATGGGATGACATCCTGCTATTCCATATCAAGACTCATGGAACCTGAGATCTGGTGGAGCTGTTTGGTGGGAACGCATCACCCAATGCTTTCTTGTACGATGTCTTGAGTCCACCATACTTTTTGCAGAGATCCCCTTTTTCAACTCTATAATCAGGTCCATGATCTCATTGTCCCATCATGGACTCAGTGGTTAAGCATTGTCACTTTGTATTGTTGGGGGCCTGAGTTCAGAACCCACCAACGAGAACATATACAAGGAGTTTGTATGTTCTCTCCAAGTTTGGTAGGTTTCCTCTGAGTTTGGTGGGCTTCCTCCGGGTTCTTCAATTCCTCCCAACACTTAAAGACTGGTAGGGAATGAAGATTGTGAGCCCCGATGTGGACCTTGATGATGACGTCTGTACAGCATGCAAGTGAAATAATAAATGGAACATTTTAGCAATAACATTTGAACCTTTTGTTCTATATTGCCACAAATCCTAACAATTTATTTGCTTTTTCTTCCAGGATCGGCGTCTTTGATAAGGCCCCCTACGGCACAGCATGGTACCGCGTGGACGAGTGTGCCAAAGTCAAACATGTCACCTATGATGCGGGATTTCTTTGGGCCTTGTCTCAAAATGGAGATATTTATAAATGCACTGAAGAAAATTAGTCCAATTTGTTTTTTTATAGAACATTTAATGATTCCATAAGAGTCACAGAGGGACATGGTGAACAATAAAGTTTTTGCTTTTTTTTTAGTAATTTTTGACACCTTTTCTTTGATCGTCAATTATAAAATTATTTGTTCAGAGACATTAAAATCTGCATTTTTTTTCACCAAACAGTGCCACTCTCACACATGGAACATGTCTGGTATTGCAGCTCAGCTAAATTTACATCAATTTTTGATGGGCTGTAATGCTAGACACAATATATCTATTTCTAGAAAAAAAAACTTTTTTTTACTCTTTTTTTAGGTAAGCAATCAGAGACGACTGTTTTTTGTTTTTTTTTATCTGATCACCACCTTTGGGGAATATTTTTAATTTTTTTTTTACTTAAATGCATGTATTTTTGATTAAAAATCTTTTTTTCCAATTTGATTTTCTAAAAAATAAAAGTAATCATTTTACTTTAACAGACTCTTTGTTTCCTGCGCATTCAACTTTGACGTGTTCTGTGATCATAAATGAGCTGAGAGCATCCAAAAAAGACTGCTATAAACTCTCGCATTGGACCGTCAGACCTATGCTCACTGACTGTTTCTTAGTTAACTCGTTCTGCAATCAGCAATAGACCATGCAGTACTTGGATCATAGAAGGAAAACGGTGCAACATTGTTCATGTAAAAATTATTTCGAGCAAAAAACACAAGCATTTAAGTTAAAAAAAAGTCCTCAAAGGTGAACAACACCTTTAAGATTTCCTCCATATATACATTTATGGAGATTTTCCATACATAAAGCCATATATGTATTAACGTATGTTCTATGGATATTTACTAGCAGTAATATTACAGGACACTTTATACATTGAGCCTTTTGTGCCCGGTTTTGCCTCCATTCGCAAAATTACGGTGCCCAACGATGCATTTCTAGGTCTGAAGAGGTTGACTTTCCCTATGTAGGGAATGAGTTCCATACTGACTCAAGTGTAATGCCGGAGTCACACTAGCGAGAAATATGGACGAGTGCTATGCGCAAAACAACGCATTGCACTGGGACCAATGTTAATCTATGGGGCAGCTTCCATCAGCCGATTTTTTTTTTTTTTTTTTTTTTTTTCTTCTCGGCCATATTATACGGGCTGAGAAAATCGCAGCACACTATGCAAGTCTATGGGGGCAAGAAAACTACGGATGAGTCACGGACTCGATGTGTGACTTGCGAGAAATACGCATTTAACAAATGTCAAATGTCATTTAACAAAAGCCGGCAATTCATTTTGCGATACAGTAAAATCACAGTGACATGTTTAATAAAAAATAGAAAGGATATATACACATATAATACATATATATATATATACACATATACATGTCATTGAGACACATTATATATATATATATACTGTGTATGTATATATTATATATACACACTGTAGATTTACATTTCATAGAGTTCTACAAAGCCTAATAGCCGCTAAATCAATTGTCAGCTTCTGTAAAATTATTACAAAACCTGACATGAAATGACACATGGTTTATATACAGTAAACCATTTCATTTCATTTCGTTTTTTATATGTCTTTGACTAATAATTAGATTAGAGTATGTGTTTAAAATTTTGGACATGTAGGTGTTATATTAACACCAGAGAGGGAAAGCCAGTGAGTGAGGGCAGATATTAATAGCCTAGAGAGGGATCATTGCTTTTGGCCACCCCTGGCTAAAAAAATCTGCCCCCAGCCACCCCAGAAAAGGCGCATCTATGTACCTTTTCTGACACTTAGCCTCTCTATTCCCATTGCCTTTAGCGGTGGCTCATGGGTTAATAATAATGGGTTAATGTCACCTTGCTATAGAAAGGTGACATTAAGTCGGGTTAATAATGGAGAAGTGTCAATAAGATACCTATCCATTATTAATCCTATAGTAGTAAAGGGTTAAAAAAGAAACACACACATTAATTAAAAATTCTTTTAATGAAATAATCACAAAAAGTTTTTGACCAAATGTATTATTCTGCTAATCCAACAGAATCCCTTGTCGTCCTGTAAAAAAACAAAAAAACAGCAATATCCATACCTTTCCGCCGTTCAGTCAAGTCCCCCGCTGCAATTCATCACAAGGGGTTAACTAGTTTACAACAGGGACCGGTGCTAATGCTACCACTGCAGAATGAATGAAATCATGTCTGCGCAGGCACCCTGGCTGACCGAAGATGAATTAATAAGCGTGGGAAAGTTTCTGAACTTTTTCCCACGCTCCTGAGTTCACTTCAGGACAGCCGGGGACTCCACGCAGCCTCACTGACTACCGCTGGCTCCTGGCGGCGACGGTTATTCCTCGTGGTCCAGTTGGTAATCGGTGTGTCAGAAAACGACGAGCTGGACAGAGCACAGTATTGCCCCCTGTCAGCGTACAGGGACAACAAGAGACTCAAATAAGGTAATAAGGTACAAAGGGAAACCCCTCACAACGGGTGTCCCAATCCTCCCGTCGGTGCGTTCGAACGCTGATGTCCTGACTGGGCATCCTGTCACTCATGGTCAGCGTTGTCAGCGGGGATGTCGGCAGTCTCTGTTAGCTGCTTTCTGCCTCTGCTCGTTTTAGCCTGCTCTGGCAGTTGGTTTATTCGCAGAAGCCCAGACACTGCCCTCCTGCAGGCTGCACGTTCCCGCGGCAACCAAATGATTTTCTGCGCGCTGTTGCCCTTTTATCTTAGCCACGCCCTCTACTCCTAGGTGCAAAGGTCGGTCCGGGACCTTAGGCTTTCTCCCGTGAAACCTGGGTGACAGCCCCGACATTTCCGTATCCATCACGGAGTAGGTAGGCCTGGTCCGAGTCTTCTCCTTACATTCCCCCACTCTTTGTGCTTGCCATTCCACGAGCAAGAGTTCCTGCAGTAAGCACTGACATTCTCCCATTCCTTGAAAGATTTGTCGCCAAACAAAATGATCCTGATCATACTGGTGAGGGGGTATTAGTGCTGTCGAACGTTGAGAATGTCGTAAACTCGGAGTTTCTGTCGAATCCAGTTGAGTAGTTGAATCAGGTTGAACTGACGGGGGCGGGGACGCGCCCAATTCTGGTGAAGCAGCCATTTCAGGAATTTCAGAAGTTCCAGGGGTTTCGGATATTAGCTCTTCTTTCGGCCTCACTATCAGTAGCCTCGGATATTCATCTTCACTATCACTATGAAATAAGGGGAGGCTCTCAGTAACACTGGGTTTTTCTTCTAAAACAGGATCCCTGGACACGCAGAGGTGGAGCATGTTTTGGTGTACTGTGCGAGTGGGGGCATCTTCTTCCCCCTCAGGCTGGACTTCGTAGACAGGTCCTTCAGAATTGACCCGAAGCTTTACCCGGTATGGTATTTTTTCCCATCAATAGTCAAGTTTATCTCGAGGGCGCTTCCCTCGTACCAACACCTTGTCTCCGGCCTGTAGAGCTCTTCCTCGTAGATGAGTTTTTTCAGAATGCTCCAACTCTTGAAACTGAGTCTGTACCAGGCGATATAGTGTTTGCAGCCGATGGCGATGTTCTTGTACCCAGGTGGACACACCCGTCCATGGGTATTCCTCTGTATTACTCCTGCTCTGTGATCTCTTTGTCTGTTCTGCCGAAGAGCAGAGTGTAAGGGGTGTACCATGTGGATGATAGGGCATCGTTCGAGACTTCCCAATTTGGTACATACAATGTAATTCCTCCATCACTCGTCCTAGAAAACAGGCCCCCTGGTCCGAGTGTATCATCTTCAGACAGCCGTACAACTGGATAATGTTTTTACAGATGGCATTGGCCGCAAATTTCGCAGTTTGGTCTCTGGTAGGATTCATAACGGCAAATTTGGTGAAACGATCCACCATTACCAAGCAGTGTTCATACCCTTGATGGGTGGACCCAATTGTCAAATAGTCGATCATCAAGACCTCCAGTGGGGCTGAGGTCACAATAGTTTGCGTGGGGGCCCTCTGTTCCGAGGGTTTGGACAATTCACAGCTTCTACAATGTTGACGCACATCTTCTACCCTTGTCCTCAGTAAGGGATGATAAACTAATTTCTGTAGCCATTGATAGGTCTTCTCTTGGCCAGAATGTGCTCCTTTTTCGTGTGCCTCCATGACCACTTTGTGCAACAGGGCCTCAGGAACCACCACCTGCCAAGTGATGGATAGGGCTCACTGTTCTGTCTCCAACATCTAATTTGTAATCTCTGATTATCTGTTTGTTAATATTTGCTGTAATTTACTAGTAACCTATTTGCTTGCAGTGTTTTGGCTCCCTTTAGTGACCAGAGTCATAATCACAGTCTTATTGTTGTTTTTCTTTCACTTTCACGTCTGAAGCTTTTCCCTTCTTTTGCAATGCATTAAGATAGCTTTGCAATGCATTATGGTAGCTTTTGCAAAGCATTATGGTTAGCTCAGGCTCCATCTCCATCCACTTTCCTCCATTTTCCTTCAGCCTGCATCCAAGAAGCATCTCATCGTTTCCTCTCCCCTTCTGATTGCATCGCCGGTGTGCTTTCTGTAGCTAATTTCTGTTTTATTTAGCCTGGTTTAATCAGTCCTGCGCCCCGATCAGCTCAGAAAGAGGGCGGTCACACCCATATATGCACAGAATGCACAATAAAATGAATAAAAAACTGGAGTCTGAACTGAGAAAGTAAGTTAATGTGTATGCACAATGTAAGTGCATATTAACACATGACCATTAACCAGAGAAAACAAAAAGCCGGCTCAGTACTTGCTCCAAACGCTGCAGGTGTTCTTCGAACGTGGTGGCACAGACAATTATATCATCTAGATAGATCAAAGTGGCTTTGAAATTCAGGTCACCCAAGCACCTCTCCATCAGTCGCTGAAAAGTTCCAGGAGCGTTGGCCAGCCCGAACGGCATTCTATTAAACTCATACAGGCCCATAGGTAGTATGAAGGCTGTCTTTGCTCAGTCGTGTTTGGACATGGGCACTTGCCAATAACCACTGGCCAGTAGAGATGAGCGACTTTGCCTTTTTTCGGGTTGAGTCGGGTTTCATGAAACCCGACTTTCGCAAAAGTCGGGTCAAACGAAATCGGCCGATTATCGTGAAAAGTCGAAGGCCGACTGAAACACGAAACCCAATGCAAGTCGATGGGGAAGAGAAGTCGGCAGTGAGTGGAGGACAGGAAACACACCTACAGTGCCCATTTTAATGCCAAAAACATCAATTCTTATTACTTAAGCTTGTCAACCTTAATTTACTTTATAATAATAGTTAGGCATTGAAAACTGGGGGTTATTTGGCTAAAGTTGTGGGGGGGTAGGGCTGGCTCCAGATTTTCGTGGGCCCAGGGCCAAAGAGTGTCAATGGGCCCCTTTAACACATGCCACAATTCATGATCCTCTGATACGGCAGAGAAATAGCGGTATAGTACAATGAAAAATACATCACTTCTTACATCACATGACTGATATCCATTTTAAATTCTCCAATAGCTCCAAAAACGGACAGTATATTACTCCATACAGTATTATGGCCACCGCATAGTGCGCTATACAGAGTAATAAGGCCCATATATTTCTCCATACAGAATCATTGGTCCCATATAATGTTACATACAGTATATGATGAGCTCCATGTAATGCTACAGTATATGTTGGTCCCCATGGATGAAGCTCCACTGTGTTATGGGCCCAAATAATGCTCCATATATAATGGGCCCCATTTCTAATGCTCCAGTGCATAATGGGCCCTGTAAATGCTGCTCCAGTGTCTGATGTCCACCTTTGGAATGCTCCAGTGTATGGTGGGCCCCATATATCATTCTCCAGAGTATAGTGCTCCCCAAAAATTGCTCCCAACCTTTAAAACAATTAAATAAGTTTCCTCGCTAGGGAATCCCTGTACTAGTCTGGACTCCTCGTCATCCCCATCTTCCATCTCTCTGCACTTGGACTGTTTAGGCAGAGGACGTACAGAATGTCACTGTCAGGAAACGCGGAAGACGTCACGGCGGTGGAGCAGGGAGAGGTAAGTATTTCAACTTTGCAAGTGCTGCGATCCTGAGCAAGCTGGGGAGGCCCACTCGTTGGCGACGGCACTGGCACAGGGCCCCTCATAGTACGGCGGTGTGTCTGACGGCGGGTAGCGGTGTGTCTGACGGAGGATGGGCCCTCCCACCGGCAGAGACACTTTTGCGTACTATGAGGAGCCCTGTGCCAGTGCCGTCACCCATGACTATGCCCCCCCACCTGCTCAAGGAACCTCCACTTTCATCTGCACCTTCCTCTTTGTTACCGTTTAAGGTGGTATAGTATGCGGGAAGGGGAACCTTTGTTTTATCAGGGTCAGATTCTGGCTGTGTAGAGTGCGAGGGGAATGTAGTGGTCTGGGTCAATGTACCAGCAGAATCATCTAGCAGTGGCTGGGCATCAGTGCACTTGTGGCGCCCCCAGGAGTACGGTCGCCACAGTGGCATTACCTTCCTCCTAGGGAGTGTGATATCATGCTTGGGAGCAACAAAGGATCTCTCTAGCAGTTAAACCAACACACAACACAGTTCCCACTCCAGGCCAGCAGGGAGAGCTCTGAACCTGACTGCTGAGGAGCTGCTCTCTGTGGTCGGGAGGAGGGAAGTTAGGGCAGTCTGTGAAGGGAAGGGGAAGTGTGTGGACGTGAGAAGGGGAGCTGGAGGATGAGCAGAGTTAAGGCTCATTCCTAGCTGGAGCGCATGGTCCGGATTCCGGTCTCCGAGTTTAAGGACACTGACGGTCCTGCAGCAGAAACCAGAGGAAGTAGCAGCTGTAAATGCTCTGTTCCCAACTATGGCTCGGAGGCCCCAGCAGCGACGTTTGTGTGAGTCAAAAGGAAAAGGTTACGGCTGCCTGCCATACAAGAAAGTTTCAAAAGAGAGTCAACAGGGGGAACTTCAGATAAGCGCTAGAACGGAGGCCACACTACCTATCTGCAGAGACAGAATTCCTAATTTGCTTCCAGGATGACCAACTCCTTCTCCATCTGTACTCTGGGTCCTGTACGGCACTTACCAAGTACAGGTAAAGGAACTGCATGACTGTGTCTGTCATCTTTCTCCTGCGCCTGGTGCACGGCTCTGCTACATCCTGCACTGCACACCATCTGCCAACTCTTTCATCTGCCCTGCGACTACGGCCCTACCTGTGCAGGGCTTCTGCATCTTAGCTGCACCACAACATCTGTCCCAGAGAAGTGACACTGCAGCGCTGGTCAATCTGATCAGAAACCACAGGTGGCGTCACGTATCATTCACCTATAAACGTTATTCACCCCTTTGCATGGACGCCCATGCCCAAGGAGCGGGTCACCACCACCGTCCCACATCCCTCTGAGACACCGGCCCGGTACCGATTAACCCCACTGCCCTGGCTGGCCACCCACACTCCATGTCAGATTCATCTTGGACTGGGGAATTCACGATTTGACTTGATAACCCAGGCATGGTATGTGGGAAAGAGCTACATGGACTAATGTGAAGTGTGGCCTGCTGCATCATTCACTTTTGGTGGGGGTGAAGGACATAAGGAATGGGGTTATTCCTGACCAGGAGCCAGCACTTGATGACTCAGTGCTTGCATTTTTTGAAACTTCAGAAGAGGAGGGCATATTTGCTGGAGTTTGTTTCGGCAATGTAAGCCAAAACCAGTTACTGATGCTCTGGCTTTAAAAGCAGTTAACCTACTCCCAGAAAACGTTGCCTTCCAGGTGTTCCAGAGCCAGACCATGACGCAGGCTCAACACCTCCTGCCTTAGCTGCTGCTGTGTTTTTGCCACTACCAGCAGATGCACCACCACCATCAGTACCAGCTGGCCCCCCCACGCCCACGTCCGCGGCCTCTTCCACCAAACTTCAAAATGTTGCAGAAAATGAACCCAAAATAACATCAGATATATGGTACTGTATCAGAAGCGTACAGCTCTATACAGTCAAAGGATGAATGTCAATCTCCCTATATATACCATCAGTCACACTGAGACGCTCACAGGCTCAGTATGGATTAGACAAGAATATAAAAAATATACCAATATTGTCCTATAATAATTATTAGAATCTGGCACTTTCAAGATAAATGTAAACACAACAAAATTCCGGACTTACTTGTAAACCCTTGCTGAAATAAGGTAAAGAGATCCAGAGAGAATAATTAAAATTATCATGTTTATTAAATACACATAAAAACACGAACAACTGAAAACTGCCCAGTAGAAGGCACAGTATACCCTAATAACAAATACCGGTAGTTTAAATTCCAAGCCACAGAATACGTGAAAAATCACAAATGATAAGTTATGTATATACACATATAGCGGTAACATGATCTGCAATTATGAGACCCCATATGCATTATATATCAAAAATAATTGCAAATGCAAAAAATATAAATAATAAAAGAAAAAGGTCCTAGACCACAATGCAGATCATGAATCTCATTTAGCTGAAAATATCATATCAAAAAAGATATAGCAGCAACATGACTAACCAGTCTAAGTCCCCTAATCAATCCTTATGAGTAAACCGCTCCAATGTGAAGGAAAAAAAATATATTGTAAACTGTGTAAACAAGGTAACAATACCTGAAGATGGTAGACACAAATGGCGATGGGCACCGCAGCCTCTTCCACCCCAACGCGCGTTTCGCAACAAGCTTCTTCCGGAAGCTACAAGCTACTTCTTCTTCTTCTTCTTCTTCTTCCGGAAGAAGCTTGTTGCGAAACGCGCGTTGGGGTGGAGGAGGCTGCGGTGCCCATCGCCATTTGTGTCTACCATCTTCAGGTATTGTTACCTTGGTTACACAGTTTACAATATTTTTTTTTCCTTCACATTGGAGCGGTTTAATCATAAGGATTGATTAGGGGACTTAGACTGGTTAGTCATGTTGCTGCTATATCTTTTTTGATATGATATTTTCAACTAAATGAGATTCATGATCTGCATTGTGGTCTAGGACCTTTTTCTTTTATTATTTATATTTTTTGCATTTGCAATTATTTTTGATATATAATGGATATGGGGTCTTATAATTGCATATCATGTTACCGCTATATGTGTATATATGTAACTTGTCATTTGTGATTTTTCATGTATTCTGTGGCTTGGAATTTAAACCACCGGTATTTGTTATTAGGGTACACTGTGCCTTCTACTGGGCAGTTTTCAATTGTTCGTGTTTTTATGTGTATTTAATAAACATGATAATTTTAATTATTCTCTCTGGATCTCTTTACATTATTTCGGCAAGGGTTTACATGTAAGTCCGGAATTTTGTTGTGTTTACAAGAATATAAAAAGTAGAAAAAGTGTACAGTATCATCAGATACCAGGTATATATAGTATAGTTTAAACATTCTAAATCTCCGTATATATTTCAGTAGGCAGACACAGACGCTCTCAGGCTCAGTATGGATTACAACACAATATAAAAAGCCGCAAAACGGTAATGGATCTAAAGCGTTCAGCTGTACACAGTGTAGGGGTCATTGTCAATCTCAGTATTTATTTCCACAGTCAGAAACAGACTCTCACTTGGTCAGTTGGGATTAGACCAGAATATAAAAAGCAGTAAATGGGTAATGTATCACAAGCGTAGAGCTGTATACAGTGTTGGGGTAATTTTTAAATCTACATATAAATTGCAGGAGTAACCCACTGACTCTCACACGCTCAGGATGGATCACACCACAATATAAAAAGAAGATCCGCAAAAAATAATCACACATGTGGGCCAATGTTCCAGGTGTCAATGATACACTTAGAGTGGTGGGTGGAGAAGGACTTCCTGGCAGAAAGGGTACAGTCTCACCATATACCAGGTATATATAGCATAGTTTAAACATTAAAAATGTACATCTATATGTCAGGAGTAGTGTTGAGCCATCCCGCTAGTGTTCGAGTTCGGTTCGGTTCGGCGAACAGGAGGCAAGTTCGACGAACACCGTCGAGCCCCATTGAAAACAATGGCAGGCAAACACAAACACATACAAACACATAGAAAACAATTACAAAACACCTTAAAAGGTGTCCCAAAGCAGACACAATGCTCAGAAGACAAAAATAACATATGGAAAAGGGCAACTACATATAGAAAAGAGGTGGAGGAGTAAAAGGAGGAGGAGGAGACACAGATATAGGCATGTCATGCCCTTATAAAGTCAAGAAAGGCTGGATTAAAAATCTAAAATAAAAAAAAAATCTAAAATTCTAAAATCGAAGACGATCATATACCGTCAGACTTCCTACCATAAATTATGCCAACTGCCGATCGGGCAGCGTTATTCCCACAACCCTCCGAACAGCGTCCATGAAGGCAAAGTGTTTGGTTTCCGGGGGCTGTATGGTTGCAAAGCTGAACCTTAAAGGAATGTCCAGAAGGGCACCACCAGGAGTGGAGCCTGCGGCTTAATTGGACTCCACATGGGCAACCTCAACCATGCCAGCTACGGAAAAGATGGACAGATTGCAAGCTTTGTCGATTCTGTGGATGGTGGTGCATGGCCGTTTTTAGTTGTGCTAGCGATTTGTCAGCTTAATTCCGTTAACGAACGAGACTCCGGCATGACCCCGCGATCCGCGTCCAGCTTACTAGAGGGACACGCGAGGCTCTGGCATGCGAGATCGAGCAATAACAGGTCTGTCATGCCCTTACATGTCCGGGGCTGCATGCACGCTACACTGAAAGGACCAGCATGTGTCGCTTACAGGTGCGGATAACCCGCTGAACCCCATTAGTGATGGTGATCTGGGATTCCAATTCTTCCCCGCGAACGAGGATTTCCCTGTAAGAGCAGGTCAACCGGAATTCCGGAATTAGGCCTAACCGGCATTCCAGAAAGAATGTGAAAAATTAATTGTCCAAACCACAAGTACTGTAGCTTGCTTGACAGCTGGGCTCCTCTGCTGAGTAGCACGCAGTTCTTACATAAACAGGCGGCATAGCTTGGTTCACGGGTGGGCAACTCTGCTGAGTAGCAGACAGTGCTTACATAAACAGGCGGCATAGCTAGGTTCACGGGTGGGCTCCTCTGCTGAGCAGTAGACACAGGTACTAGGCCCAAAGTATTGACTGGGCTAAATGGAGTTAAGAAATGGTTCTTACATAAACAGGCGGCACAGCTTGGTTCACGGGTGGGCTCTTCTGCTGAGTAGCAGACACAGTTACTAGGCTCAAAGTATTAACTGGGCTAAATGCAGTCAAAAACCGGTTCTTTCATAAACAGGCGGTATAGCTAGGTTCACGGGTGGGCTCCTCTGCTGAGTAGCAGACAGTGCTACAAGGCCCAAAAGGATTTTCTGGACAAGATGCGGTAAAAAATTATTAGAAACACACACGGTGTAGCTCCTTGACAATTGCACTACACCACTGGCTACGAGACACCGCTACTATGCCATGAAACGGTCTATTAACATTTAAAACCATTATGAAAATAAAGTTATGCTTTTGGTGAACGAACCGTTCTCGAACGGAACCTCTAACAGCCGAATTTTAAGCAAAGTGTTCGAGTTCGACGAATGGCTCGAACACCGCCCAAAACTGCTCGAATTTGAACTTGGCGAACAGGTCGACTCGAACACCGCTCACCTCTAATCAGGAGGCAGACTCAGACAGTCTCAGGCCCAGTATGGAGTCGACAAGATTGTAGAAAGTTGAGAAAGGGTATAGTATCACTGGATACCAGGTATATATAGCATAGTTTAAACATTAAAAATCTCTGTGTATATTTCCGTAGTCCGACAAAGACACTCACAGCCTCAGTATGGATTAGACAAGAATCTAAAAAGTAGAAAAAGGGTAATGTATTCGAAGCGTACACCAATATACACTGTTGGGGTATTTTTCAATCTTCATATATATTTCAGTCTCAGTAAGACAGTCCAGACTCTCCACAACAGGAAACGAGATGGATACAAGTACAGACGGAAAGTCGAGTGATTGCAGAAATTGGGGAATTACTAATCGAAAAACTCCCGGGAGAATTCTCAGAGGCGATGCTGACCCTCAATTACTTTGTCTGTGGAGACAGCGAAAACAGTTCTTGTGAAGAAAGGTTTACTGTATCGCAGTTCCGTGTATCCCATCACCGTTACTCATCTCCATCAAATTGTGATCACAGGGAGGGATGTAGACATCGTCCTCACTGCCTATCATGATCTGTCAGGTAACTTTAGCGTGCAAAAGACAGAAGCCACAGGCCGTAGGTGATTCTATTGGATTGGCATGAGAGGACACATTTAAAAATGTGGGCAGGAATGTCACACGTCTGTGAGTCGGAAAACCGTGAAAGCTGATGATAAACCACCACTGCATCTCATTGTGAGTCGACGTCCATAACAAATGGAAGCCATAGATCATCTGAAGATAGAGCCCAGCAGGACAGGGCATAGTTACGTCTTAACCATCATCTATCAGTTCACCAAATTTGTATTGGCAGTCCCAGTGAAGGATTTAACAGCCCAGACTACACAGCGGTGGAGCAGGGAGAGGTAAGTATTGCAAGTGCTGAGGCCCTGAGCAAGCAGGGGGGCCCACTCATGGGCGGCGGTACTGGCACAGGGCCCCTCATAGTACGCCGGTGTGTCTGATGGCGGGTGTGCGCCCCCACCGTCAGAGACACTTGATTATACTATGAGGGACCCTGTGCCAGTGCCGTCACCCAAGACTGGGCCCACCCACCTGTCCAGGGCAACGGCACTCGCACGGGTGCGTGCGCCAGGTGGTGACCCCGGCCCTGGGGGGGAGGCAGCCCAGTTAGGGAGGTTGAAAAAATGGCATATGTTGATGTTAGACATTCAGCAGCTGAAAATGGAGGAATTGGAAAAGTCAGAGGAAGAGGAGGACAAAAGCGATCCATTTTTCTGGCAACCTACGTGTCAGCAGGGGAAGGTGGGACAAAATCCTTTGAAACCCATGCATGGTTCATTTTAATGAAGGTTAGATCATCAACATTTTGGGTCGACAGACAGGTCCTTTTTTCTGTCAGGATTGATCCAGCAGCACTGAAGACTCTTTCGGATAGCACACTATCAGCAGGGCAAGCAAGCTCCTGTAAGGCACATTGTGCCAATTCAGGCCAGGCATCCAGTTTACAGGCCCAATAGTCAAAGGGGAATGACCTGTGAGGGAGAACATCGATATGGGAGAAGTAGTTTGTAACCATAGTTGACAACTGCTGTCTCCTGTCACTGTGAGCGGTACTTGAAAGATCAGTCCACAACCTGGTCATGAAACCCCTGTGTCCAACGCCACTTCGGCTGTGTGCACCATGAACACGTCTTCCATGTTGCCCCCTACGGCTCGTGGGAGAACCATCACCGCCGCTGTGTGCTGGGAATGCCTCAAACAAAAGGTTTACCAGAGTTGCTTGTTTGTTAGCCAATATTTGCTCTAGGTTCTCCTGTGGCATGATATTTTGGAATTTGCCTTTATAGCGTGGATCCAGGATCCTGGCCAACCAGTAGTCGTCATCGTTCTTCATTTTGGCAAAGCGGGGGTCCCTTTTTAGGATCTGCAAGGCATGATCAGACATGTGGGCCAATGTTCCAGGTGTCAATGATGCACTGCGAATACTGGGTGGAGGAGCACTTTCTGGCAAATCAACATCCTTCCAGTCACGCACAAACCCTGTACCTGACCTTGCCAGTCCAACATATTCTCTTGCCCCCTGAGAAGCATCCTCCTCCCCTAAATAATCATCCCCATCATCCTCCTCCTCTTCCTCTTCTTCCAACACCTCATCCAAGAGAGTTCCCTGAGCAGACAATGGCTGACTGTCATCAGGGCTTCCCTCCTCCTCTTCCTCCTCGGCTGCAGACGCCTGCTCCTTAATGTGCGTCAAAGTTTGCATGAGCAGACGCATAAGTGGGATGCTCATGCTTATGATGGCGTCATCTGCGCTTACCAGCCGTGTGCATTCCTCAAAACACTGAAGGACTTTACAGAGGTCTTTCTGCTTTGACCACTGCACACCAGACAACTCCATGTCTGCCTTCAAACTGCCTGCCCATGTATCCTCCCACAAACGCATTACAGCCTGCCTCTGTTCGCACAGCCTCTGAACCATGTGCAGGGTGGAGTTCCACCTTGTTGCAATGTCGATAATTAGGCGGTGCTTGGGAAGGTGGAGCAATCGCTGCAGCTTCTGCATACGACTGGAGTGTACGGACGACCGGCGGATGTGCGAGCACAGTCTTCGCACCTTATGGAGCAGGGCTGTTAACTCCGGATAATTATTGAGGAAGCACTGCACCACCAGGTTCAAGGTGTGAGCCAGGCAAGGTATGTGTCTCAGTTTTGAAAGGGCTCTGGCTGCCACAAAATTCCAGCCGTTATCACTAAGATATCAAGATGTAGACTGCCCAGCCATGACTCAGTTTGTCACTGCAAGTAGTCAGCCAGTACCTCCGCAGTGTGTATGTTGTCGCCAAACACATCATCTTCAACACAGCCTGCTGACGCTTACCACTAGCTGTTCGATAGTGGGACACCTCGTGTGCAACACTGGCAGCTGCGGATGGAGTGCTCGTGCGACTGCGCTCTGTGGACGAGCTTTCGCTTCTGGAGGAGGAGGCGGGTCGAACACCTACAGCCAACTGTTTCCTATACCGCGGGCTAGGCAACACTTTCCCACCGCCGCTGTCCCCTGTGGACCCTGCATCCACCACATTAACCCAGTGCGCAGTGATGGACACGTAACGGCCCTGGCCAAGCCTACTGGACCATGCATCTGTTGTGAGGTGCACCTTTCCACTCACTGATTGCTTGAGTGCATGGACAATGCGGTCTTTCACATGCAGGTGGAGGGCTGGGATGGCTTTTCGAGAAAAGAAGTGCCGACTGGGTAGGTCATAGAGTGGTACTGCGCAGGCCATGAGCTCGCGGAAAGCTTTGCTTTCAACCAACCGGTAGGGCATCATCTCTATCAAGATTAGTTTGGCAATGTGGGCGTTCAAACACTGTGTACGCGGATGAGAGGATGAGTACTTTCTTGTCCTACTGAGAGTCTTTGGTAGAGTGAGCTGGACTTGAGAGCTGCATATGGTGGAACTAGCGGTGGACATGGCGGACTGAGAAAGGGTTGGTGATGGTGTTGGTGGTCTTGCTGATGGCCTAGATTCAGTCTTTCGTAGCAATAACATTGTGATTCCCTGACTGCTTTGGCTTTGCGACGACACCTCAACATTTGCTGCTGGTGGTGTGCTAACCAGTGGGCTTACAGTGGGGGAAGCGATGTAGCGTTGCTGACTACCTTCATTTGGAGCAGTTGCACATGTGGTATGTGAGGTTTGGTAGTCCGTCCACGCTTGCAAGTGCATGGTGGTTAAATGTCTAAGTATGCAACTGGTATTCAAATTTCTCAGATTTTTCCCTCGGCTAAAGGTCTTTGCGCACTTCTTACAGATAACCTTTGCCTGATCATTAGGATTTTGTTCAAAAAAGTGCCACACTGCACTCTTCCTACTATGGAAGACATTTTGAGGCCTTGCACGCCCTGCTAATTTGACTGTCTGGCCAAGCTGTCCTGCAACTCTGGGTTTTTGTAAACCGTTTTTGGACTGCTTCGGGCCTGCCAGATTACAGCTGTTGCGATGTCGATGCCTGCTGCGGATCCTCCTCTTCTGAGCTATTGGCATCGGCACCCTCTTCCCCCAATGGATGCCAATCTGGGTCAACAACTGGGTCATCCATCACCTCCTCTTCAATTTCATATGCACCTTCCTCTGTGTCACCGTGTAAGGTGGTATAGTATGCGGGAAGGGGCACCTGAGTTTCATCAGGGTCAGATTCTGGCTCAGTACACTGCAAGGACAATGTAGTGCTCTGAGTGACTGTACCAGCAGAAAAATCTAGCAGTGGCTGTGCATCAGTGCACTCCATGTCAGATTCATCTTGGACTGGGGAATTCACGATTTGACTTGATAACCCAGGCATGGTATGTGAAAAGAGCTCCATGGAGTAATCTGTAGTGTGGCCTGCCGCATCCTTCACTTTTGGTAGGGGTGAAGGACACAAGGAAAGGTGTTGTTCCTGACCAGGAGCCTCCACTGACGACTCAGTGCTTTTATTTTTTGAAACTTCAGAAGAGGAGGCGATAGAGCTGGAGGCTGTGTCAGCAATGTAAGCCAAAACTTTCTCCTGAAGCTCCGGCTTTAAAAGCGGTTTACATACTCCCAGAAAAGGGAGCCTTCGAGGCCTTGTGGAGCCAGACGATGACGCAGGCTCAACACGTCCTGCCTTAGGTACTATTGTGCTTTTGCCACTACCAGCAGATGCACCACCACCCCCACCACCATCAGTACCAGCTGGCAATCCCCGCCCACCTCCACGGCCTCTTCCACCAAACTTCCTCATTTTTGGAAAAATCTACCCAAAATACCACCAGCTATATGGTACTGTAAAACAAGGTACAAGGTGTATATAGTATTGGGGAGAATTGGAAGCTTCCTAGAGATTTTAGGAGGCTGAACTATTATCTCAGGCCAACTATAGATCACACCTCAATTTAACAGGCTGAAATTGGCTGGTGTATGACAAAGTACAAGGTGTGTATATAGTATTGGGGAGAATTGGAAGCTCCCTAGAGATTTTAGGAGGCTGAACTATTATCTCAGGCCCACTACAGATTACACCTCAATGTAACAGGCTGAAATTGGCTGTTGTATGACAAAGTACAAGGTGTTTATATAGTATTGGGGAGAATTGGAAGCTCCCTAGAGATTTTAGGAGGCTGAACTATTATCTCATGCCCACTATAGATTACACCTCAATGTAACAGGCTGAAATTGGCTGGTGTATGACAAAGTACAAGGTGTGTATATAGTATTGGTGAGAATTTGAATCTCACTAGAGATTTGAGGACGCTGAACTAGTATCTCAGGGCAAGTAGAGATTACACCTCAATGTAACAGGCTGAAATTGGAAGGTGTATGACAAGGTGGAGGGTGGATATAGTATTGGTGAGAATTTGAATCTCACTAGAGATTTGAGGATGCTGAACTAGTATCTCAGGGCAAGTAGAGATTACACCTCAATGTAACAGGCTGAAATTGGAAGGTGTATGACAAGGTGGAGGGTGGATATAGTATTGGTGAGAATTTGAATCTCACTAGAGATTTGAGGACGCTGAACAAGTGTCTCAGGGCCAGTAGAGATTACACCTCAATGTAACAGGCTGAAATTGTATGGTGTATGACAAAGTACAAGGTGTGTATATAGAATTGGGGAGAATTTGAATCTCACTAGAGATTTGAGGATGCTGAACTAGTATCTCAGGGCCAGTAGAGATAACACCTCAATGCAACAGGCTGAAATTGAATGGTGTATGACAAGGTGGAGGGTGTATATAGTATTGGTGAGAATTTGAATCTCACTAGAGATTTGAGGACGCTGAACTACTATCTCAGGGCCAGTAGAGATTACACCCCAATGTAACAGGCTGAAATTGGATGGTGTATGAGAAGGTGGAGGGTGTATATAGTATTGGTGAGAATTTGAATCTCACTAGAGATTTGAGGACGCTGAACTAGTATCTCAGGACAAGCAGAGATTACACCTCAATGTAACAGGCTGAAATTGGATGGTGTATGACAAGGTGGAGGGTGTATATAGTATTGGTGAGAATTTGAATCTCACTATAGATTTGAGGACGCTGAACTAGTATCTCAGGGCCAGGAGAGATTACACCTCAATGTAACAGGCTGAAATTGGATGGTGTATGACAAGGTGGAGAGTGTATATAGTATTGGTGAGAATTTGAATCTCACTAGAGATTTGAGGACGCTGAACTAGTATCTCAGGGCCAGAAGAGATTACAGCTCAATATAACAGGCTGAAATTGGATGGTGTATGACAAAGTACAAGGTGTGTATATAGTATTGGGGAAAATTTGAATCTCACTAGAGATTTGAGGACGCTGAACTAGTATCTCAGGGCCAGGAGAGATTACACCTCAACGTAACAGGCTGAAATTGGATGGTGTATGACAAGGTGGAGGGTGTATATAGTATTGGTGAGAATTTGAATCTCACTAGAGATTTAAGGACGCAGAACTATTGTCTCAAGGCCAGGAGAGATTACACCTCAATGTAACAGGCTGAAATTGGATGGTGTATGACAAGGCGGAGGGTCAGAGGCGTAGCTAGGGTTTTGGTTCAGGGGGGGCGAAACTTCTGAGTGGGCCCCCAACCAGGTAACTTTGATTACAACTCGGTGACGCACAATAATAGTGGAGGAGAACCTCAGCAGAGGACCGCACTGTTGCTGAATATAATTTCTAAATAAAGACCAATATTGATATTACCGCCATATAGTGAGTGGTAGATACCCGTCCTACACAACATACCGTATAAGAGATCACAGCACAGTTACAGATGGTAACTTACAGCTGACGTTCTTTCTGACGGAATCGTTCACTTTTCCATCTGGCCCAGACCAATATGACAACTTCTTCCAGCCAGGACTCGTCTGCAGAGATTACAACAAAGACACATTTCATGTCTCATATTTTTAGCACTGTCATCAATGGGACTACTCCCTACCTGCACAAACTCCTTACCCTACTGATACCCCAATGCTGAGCTGCTGCTGCTGTATGTGTCCCTTTAACTGTACCTGCTGTGTGGTTCTCTGTGCCCTCTAAATTCTAAAGCAACTGTCGAAAACAGTGCCCATATTTTGTCCCCTAGAAAGTAATAGCGCCATTTGTGCCCCTTTGACAGTCACAGTTACCTGAGTTCCCTATAACAATAAGTGCCCACTTTACATTTAATAATGTCATGAGTCTCCCCCTGTACAGCTCCCCTATACACTGTATGATGCTCCCCTATACACAGTATGATGCTCTCTTATACACAGTCTAATCCCCCCTCACTGTATATACCCTGACCGCTTAGTATTCCCCAAATTGTTTGATAGCTCCAACACTGTAATCTCCACACTGTATGATGGCCCGCTAGATAGCCTCCATATAGTACAATGTGCCAGACAAGTTCACTATAGTCCTCAATATAGTATAATGCACTCCCCATAGGCAGACCCTATAGAATAATGCAGCCCTTTCTATAATGCACCCCTTAGGCAGCCTCATAAAAAATAAATCCAAAACTCACCTTTCCTCCTGGTTTCTTCACTGCTGCGAGCTCCCGCCCATCTCCGGACTGTAGGCTCCGAGTAGTGACGTCATTGCGACCCCTTGTCAGTGTCGACGTTAGTGATATCAGAAGCTGATGAGAGGGGGATGATGGGAGAGGGAGCGTAATGCTCCTTCTCTCATCAATGTAGTCAGCTGAAATGGCATCCAGCCAACACAGTTGATTTTGCAATGACAGGTGGGGACCCACTGCTGGCGCCTGCTCAGGGGCCCCATACCGGCCGGGTGGCAGATCAGGGAGATCGATTCTGCCTGATCTGCCGCAGAATGTAACACTATCGGCGTGCTGTGGGTGGGTCCCCTCAAAGCGCTGGTCCCGGGTGACCTCCCTCCCCCCTGTAGCTCACCACATTGTAGGATTCACTCCAACAATAAGTCACCTGCATTACTGATACTAATATATTATATCACACTAGTAAAATGTCCATGCCACTAACAATCGCTGTATAGAAAAACACTATTCCACAGCTATTTGTCATCAAGCACTAACTGCTGCTGTGGCACTACAAGTGCCAGACTTAACTTCCCAGTAGGAGCACTCTGGGAGCAGCAAACACTAGTTAGGGTGTGTCCACACGTTGCGGCTTCTGCTGCGGATCCGCAGTGGATTTGGTCCTGCGGATCCGCAGCAGTTTCTGCTGCGTTGTACAGTACAGTCTATGAGAAATGAAAAAAACAGTGCACATGCTGCGGATTTTCTGCAGATTTAAATCTGCACCATGTCAATTCTTTGTGCGGAATCCGCAGCGTTTTGACACCTGCTCCATTATAGGAATCCGCAGGTGTAAAAACGCAGGGTAAATCTGCACAAAATCTGCACTATATCCGCAGTTAAAACGCAGGTCATTTAACCTGCGGATTTACCTGTGGATTTGGCCAAATCCGCGCGGAAAAATCCGCAGAGTACTCCACAAAGTGTGCACATACCGTAATCCTCGAGGACTCGCTGTCAGCTTGGTAACAGGTAGGTTAATAATTACACGCCAGCACAAACAGCGAGATAAGGTGATCGATACACTGGTTTAACCCTCCCTCTGCCTGCCAGGGAGGATGCGCCGCTTTCTCTGCACAGCTCAATGACTGCAGCCAGCAGTGCGATCTCTAGTTTGCACTTTTCCTGGTTTTCTCTCAGTCCCAAAGTGCAGTAAATTCCCAGGCCAAGACAAAGCATCGCCATATAGCGCATCAGTGACCGCTGCAAAGTGCCTGAAAACTATGTAACACGTAAGGAGAGCATCATGTAATGAATATTACACCCAAATAGCAGTAAGTTGTATGTATATATCCAAAGCAACAGATTAGACACTTAAAATAGTAATTAACATAGATACTCATCAATTCCCATGCTGTGTGCAGTGTCCACTGGTCCTGGAGCAGCACGCTTCTCAGCTTTCAGGCTCCTCTCAGTCAGAAGCAATCAAGTGCAGAGCAGACAATGAACTCAGCTCACAGGCAGAGGTAGAGCCCCCTGCGTCCAGGCTGCTGCTGGAGCTGATGACTTCTCTGCAGCAGGGAGATTTCAAGGAGAGCGCGCTCGGCCAAGATTGGGGGAGTGACCTCCCCTCCCCCTCTCCTCTGCAGAAGAGCGGTCACATGACTCACTCCCTGCTGCAGCATGTAATTGTATCGGCGCGATCTGCACGCCGATATAGTTACATAGCATAGCTCAGGTGGGCCCCATCAGAGCGCGGGGCCCGGAGCCACCGCCCCCTCTGCCCCCCCTTAGCTACGCTACTGTGGAGGGTGTCTATAGGATTGGTGAGAATTTGAATCTCACTAGAGATTTGAGGACGCTTAACTATTGTCTCAGGCCCAGTAGAGATTACACCTCAATGTATCAGACTGAAATTGGATGGTGCATGACAAGGTGGAGGGTGTATATAGTATTGGTGAGAATTTGAATCTCACTAGAGATTTGAGGACGCTGAACTATTGTCTCAGGCCCAGTAGAGATTACACCTCAATGTATCAGGCTGAAATTGGATGGTGCATGACAAGGTGGAGGGTGTATATAGTATTGGTGAGAATTTGAATCTCACTAGAGATTTGAGGACGATGAACTATTGTCTCAGGCCCAGTAGAGATTACACCTCAATGTATCAGGCTGAAATTGGATGGTGCATGACAAGGTGGAGGGTGTATATAGTATTGGTGAGAATTTGAATCTCACTAGAGATTTGAGGACGCTGAACTATTGTCTCAGGCCCAGTAGAGATTACACCTCAATGTAACAGGCTGAAATTGGATGGTGTATGACAAGGTGGAGGGTGTCTATAGGATTGGTGAGAATTTGGATCTCCCTAGGGATTTGAGGACGCTGAACTATTGTCTCAGGCCCAGTAGAGATTACACCTCAATGTATCAGGCTGAAATTGGATGGTGTATGACAAGGTGGAGGGTGTCTATAGGATTGGTGAGAATTTGAATCTCACTAGAGATTTGAGGACGCTGAACTAGTATTTCAGGGCCAGTAGAGATTACACCTCAATGTAACAGGCTGAAATTGGATGGTGTATGACAAGGTGGAGGGTGTATATAGTATTGGTGAGAATTTGAATCTCACTAGAGATTTGAGGACACTTAACTATTGTCTCAGGCCCAGTAGAGATTATGTGGCGGCCCTGAGGCTCAGTCGCCACAGAGGTACTGCACCTTCTCCTAAGGTGTAGTGCCCCACCGCCTAGGTAAGTTGGGAACTCCTTTCCTCACTCCAACACCTGCATCCCACACATAGGATAGTTCAGCAGGACCACATTGCAGCTTTAGGCTCAGGGTGTAGCCGAGCACCTTTCGTGGGATCCTTGCTTCGTAACACGAGATGTGCTGGGAGGTGGGTGGAGTTAGTATAAAAAGAAGGGGAAAGATAGAATTACAGGTCAGTCCCAGAAGGGCCAGTCTGGGGTGAGCCCCAGAGGGTCAGTCTGAGATAGTGATGCGAAGTTCGGCTCTTTTTGGTGATTCGGCTCTGCTCACCATAAAGAGCCGGCTCTTTTGGCTCTTTAAACGGCTCTTTTTTTAAAATAGAAATCCGTTTTCCACAGTCATTGTTCTAGGTCTTTGCCTGTACAGTGAGGGCCTCATTCTCCATCTGTATAAGGATCCAGTGACGCAGTGTAGACTGTTATTCAGCATTGCTGTTTCCTCAGATTGTCAGCTCTTGTGATCAGGCCTCTGCTCCTCGCTCCGGTCTCTCCTGTACAGTGAGGCCTCTTTATACCCCTGTATAAGGATCTAGTGATGCAGTGTAGACTGTTATTCAGCATTGCTGTTTCCTCAGATTGTCAGCTCTTGTGATCAGGCCTCTGCTCCTCGTTCCGGTCTCTCCTGTACAGTGAGGCCTCATTATACCCCTGTATAAGGATCTAGTGACGCAGTGTAGACTGTTAATTCAGCATTGCTGTTTCCTCAGATTGTCAGCTCTTGTGATAAGGCTTCTGCTCCTCGCTCCGGTCTCTCCTGTACAGTGAGGCCTCATTATACCCCTGTATAAGGATCTAGTGACGCAGTGTAGACTTTTATTCAGCATTGCTGTTTTCTCAGATTGTCAGCTCTTGTGATCAGGCCCCGGCTCCTCAGTTGTAGCCTTACCATGTATTGTGGCATTTTTTGTTCATGTGCTTTGTGAATTAGTAAGTGCTGTGATATGTGTTGGTGCACATGATGCATCCTGATCCTGATGCAAACGCAGGTCCGTGCGTCCCTATGAGTATAGTGATGAAATCTGGATCAGGATGCATCAGGATTGCTACGCATCACAACGCACCGTACCACAACGCTAGTGTGAACGCAGCCCCACTCGTGCAGCCCCTAACCAGGTGCCCCCATGTTATATACATGCTACCAATACATTTTATTATCATTACCACACTATAACACAGGGCATAAGCCCTTCTAGTGAGGCAGGAAAGATCACTGTATGACAGAGCAGCATGCGGACATAGTCTATATTATGTCTGCATACTGGTCCCATACAGCACATCCCTCGCTTCCGAGCATGCTCAGTGCCGCAAAACGGATTCCTGCACACGGAAGCACATGGATTCATGTAGTCCTGGATCTGTGCTCCATAGAACTGCATTTTAATTCCAGATGTGTAGCCGCGGATCCGTGCGTCTCCCTGCGCCTGTGTGTTTTTCAGATGACACAAAACTGGAACAAGTTGCGTTTTTGTGCATCTGATAAAATATGCAGACATGCGGATCTGTGGGAAAACGGTGACAATTGGATGCACATGCAAGTCCCATCCGTCACCACTGAAAGTCAATGGAGATGAAAACGGATCCGTGTGCATCCAAAATATGCAAGTGTGAAACCAGCTTTACCCTATATAATGATTGGAGCTGGACCTGATCTCTCCACAGGTTTTGCCTAAAATCACTTTGTATTACTTACGCTTCCCTTAGGGCTCATACTCACTTGCGAGAGAGTCGCGTGATTCTCGTGTGAGTCTCTCGCATGGAAACCTGGCACTGCCGCCGGCACTCGGACCGGAGGGGGTGACTGCATAGAAGTACATGTAGCCGCATGCCTCAGTCCCAGTGCTGACGGCAGGGCCAGGTTTCCATGCGAGAGACTCAGACGAGAAACACGCGACTCTCGCTCGTGAGTATGAGCCCTTAGCAGCAACAACTGACGTCGTCTATCCTCCTCCCTGTAGTGTTGTCCTGAATCCTCCTGGCCCTGCGTTCAACGGGATCCGCTACATAGCAGCACTAACGCTATGTAGCAGATGCGTTAACGCACCCTTTGGCCGCAATGATACTAACGCATCCAAAATCGGCATGATGCGTTACTTCATGACGTACCCTTGAACGCGGTCTGCAGCATTTGGGGGTACGCCATGAAGTAACACATCATGCCGATTTTGGCATCCCTTTGGATGCGTTAGTAGCATCGCGGCCAATGGGTGCATTAACGCGTCCGTTACATAGCGTTAGTGCCGCTTGCTATGTAACGGATCCCGTTGAACGCAGGGCCATTAATGCAATGTGAACCTGGCCTAACACTATGAGAAGAGAAGATATACCAAACAATGTGCTGAGTCTCTCCTCCTACACATACCATTTACTGTATGTATACGCCATGGATGAGGGGGCAGGAAAGTAGATCTTTATTCGGGACTAAAGGTAATGCACAGGTCATTGCAGATGATGATGATGTCAATGTGCTGAGTCCCTCCATGCCATATATGCCATGGAGGAACTGACACTGTATATTTGGGACTGAAGGGTTAACTCCCCTGCATTTATTCACAGTCCTCTCCTGACTGCTCCTCCTCCAGATGAGTCACAGTCAGGCTTCACTAAGCTGGGTCTGATAAGCTGCTGAGGCCCCAGGAAAAAAAAAAAAAACGGCTCGTTCACTCTGCAGAGCCGGCTCATTTCGTTCACAGCAGGGAGCCGGCTCTTTGAATCGGATCGTTCATGAACGACACATTATTATTATTATTATTATTATTTATATAGCACCTTTGGTTCCATGGTGCTGTACATGAGAAGGGGTTACATACAAATTACAGATGTCACTTACAGTAAACAGACTAACAATCACAGACTGATAGAGGGGAGAGAGGACCCTGCCCTTTCGGGCTTACATTCTACAGGATGGTGGGGAAGGAGACAGTAGGTTGGTGGGTTGCAGCAGTTCCGGTGTTGGTTGAGGTGATATCACCGGTAGTGGTGAGAGAGAAGGAGGTAGCGGGGTCATTGCAGGCTGTACGCTTTCTTGAAGAGGTGGGTTTTCAGGTTCCGTCTGAAGTTTCCAAATGTGGTTGTTAGTCGGACTTGTTGGGGCAAAGAATTCCAGAGAATAGGGGCTATTCAGGAGAAGTCTTGGAGGCGGTTGGGTGAGGAGCGAATAAGTGTGGAGGAGAGAAGGACTTGAGGGAAGGTATCGGGAGATTAGTTCAGAGACATATGGGGGAGACAGGTTATAGATGGCCTTGTAGGTCAGAATTAGTCATTTGAACTGGATACGCTGAGGGAATAGGAGCCAGTGAAGAGATTTGCAGAGGGGAGAATCGGAGGAGTAGCAAGGAGACACATCACTAGTCTGAGAGGAGTCTGAGAGGAGAGAAAGGAAGCCACTCAGTGAGGAGTGGGGATCCCTGGAAGAAGGGATGGAGGAAGGAGTGCTGCAGCTGCCTCAGTGACCTGAGCCAGCTGGCACGGGAAAGGAAGGAGAGAGAGACGTAGAACTGTAACCTGCATTTCCATAAGAGAGAGAAGGAACAGCGCAGAACGAAGGAGAAGGAGAACAGAGAGGAGTTGTGGGTTGGAAGAGGAACCCTGCCTATAGGTTCTCAGCGCAAGGCCGGGGCCCGGTCCCCGAGGTTGTATGGACACTTATGGTTCTGCAGCAGACACCGGTGGAGTAGTTGGCTGTAAATGCACTACTCCATTCTAAGACTTGGGACACAACAGCAACACGGATAGAGAGCCGGGATCCAGGAGGTCCCCGATCAGGCTACAGTTGTCTGTCATACAAGTTGAGTTGTTAGGAACATCTGACAGGAGGAACTCCAGAGAACCACGGTACTGGAGCTCTTCACACTAAAAGGCGCAATAGAGGAGTCGTTCAGGAAAGGCACATGTTGGCGGAGTGTTGGAGAGGAGAACCCTGACTTGCCCTGGAGGTTGATTGAGTCTCTACCTCAGAGGACACGGCATGGAGGCAGGCACCAGTGGGTACCTCGAACTGTGAGTAAAGCTTTGAAACTGCAAGCCCTGGTGTCCTCCATTCATTCGCCGCTAACACCTTCAGCACCGCTACATCTGGGTATCAACATCCACCCCATTCTGTGCCTCTCCTCATCCATTGCACCTACACTGCCCTGGGACTACAGCTCCACCTGTGGGGAGCTACACCATCTTTGCTGCACCACACCACCAGTCCCAGTGGATCTGCAAGCAGCGTTGGCTTACCATCTTACTTGCCAAACACCACGGGTGGCGTCACAAACTATTCATATAAACGACATCACAAACATCACCGCCATTGATATTGGGCACCCAGGGCCACGGACCGGGTCACCGCTGCTGTGACACGCATATCCCCCTGACACCGGCCCGGCACCGAGTACCCCGCTGCCCAGGGTGAGCGCGGGCGACCCAATTACACCTCAATGTAACAGGCTGAAATTGGATGGTGTATGACAAGGTGGAGGGTGTATATAGTATTGGTGAGAATTTGAAATTGCATTTTTTCTAGGCTGTATTGTGCATAAATATGTGACTTCAGATTTTGTATTAGTCTAGCCTGATGAAGAGACCTGAGTAGTCTCGAAAGCTTGCAATGTGTTACCATCTTTTCAGTTAGCCATTAAAAGGTATCAACTACTGAGGACTCTCAATCCTGAATATTTTTGAATCTCACTAGAGATTTAAGGACACTGAACTGTTGTCTCAGGCCCAGTAGAGATTACACCTCAATGTAACAGGCTGAAATTGGATGGTGTATGACAAGGTGGAGGGTGTATATAGTATTGGTGAGAATTTGGATCTCCCTAGAGATTTTAGAAGGCTGACATTGATGCTCTCAGTCCAAGTATGGCAGCAGGCAGCCTAATAAGCAGGACTGCTGCACACAAAAGTGTGGAAAAATGAACGCTTGGTAACTGTGCAGAAAAGAGGAAGAAAAGTATTCTTGCTTTTAAAAAAGCAGTTTGCACAGCAGTGTGCAAACAGCAATGCAGCTGTCAGGGAGCCTTATAAAGCAGCCTAATAACCAACAGAGCTGATGCACAAAAATAGAGCCTCCCCTGTCACTGCACACAAACAGTTGTCTTGTAAGTGGAAATCGCTAACAGTAGAAGCAGTTTTTTGGTTCTTCTTCCCTGCCTAACACTCTCCCTTATCCTGAAGCAGCAGCAACCTCTCCCTAATGCTAAGATCGGCAGAAGTAAGATGGCGGTCGGCGTGCACGCCCTTTTATAGCCCCTGTGACGCACACAAAGTCATCGCGTTGCCCACAGTGTGCGTACTCCATCATTGGCTGAAAAAGGGCGCTGGAAGCATAATTTGAAACGTGACTTTGGCGTTCTGGTCGCTGACCTCATGGCCGACCTCACGCTATGGTTGGGTTTCGTTTCATGAAACCCGACTTCAGCGAAAGTCGCCAACTTTTGAATTTGACCGAACCGTTTCGCTCAACTCTACTGGCCAGATCTAGGGTAGAGAAGTATCTCACTTGGGGAAAAGAATCAGTGTGTCACCTCTCAAATTTACACATCTCACAGGCACCTTCCCATCTCGTACATTAGCCAATGTTCAGGTAATTAGGAGTCCGGGTGGTAGGTTCTCTATACCAGCTGGTTCTAGTTGTACTTCCACTCCTTCCAGAGGTGTGTAGGCCCGGATAGGGACAGAGAACATGGTCTGCCCCGGAGGTATTTCAAGACAGTTCGCAGCCGGAATGACCACTCTGCCCAGCACTTTTCCATCGCAGGAGACTTCTTGTGCCTGAGCCGTCCGAATCAACTGTTGAAATATTTTCCTTTATGGTGTTCGGGGGCTCCATTGTCTCAGAAACAGGTCTGGGGACTCTTGATAAGCAAACTTCCGTACTCCTTAGGCACGTTCATCCCCAGGTTAACAGTATATCCAGACTTAGTGTCACCCGAAGTTAGTACCACACCTCTGCGGCCCAAGTCTTTGCCGCAGACTTTAATTTGCATCCATGCCACCCCTGCGACCGGGATGGGGAGCTGATTGGCGGACGTCACCTTTATTACCTGTCCCCACTCAGGTCTCATCGCTTCAGGGAAATGGTTTCTGAAATACTTCTCGGGCATCGTGGTTACTTGGGAGCCGGTATCTACCAAACAGCGTACGGCCCGTCCATCTATTTTGGCCCAGACTAATGGACACATTGAAACTAAATTGGTGGGACTTCTGATTCTTCTTACTGGCTGTTCTGGCTCCGGGCGGCGCTAAAGAGGCCGCTCCCATTGTGGGCACATCCGGGCCATGTGCCCCAGCTCTCCACAGAGGAAGCAGGTAGGAAATTTCTCCCGTCTAGACACTCTTCCGCCCCATTGTGGTTCTGAGAAAGCTCTGCTCCCAGACGAGCTCAGCGAAGTCACCTTCTTTTTAGTTTCTGTCAAGTCTTCCCTCATCTTTTGGATTTCTCTCTGCAAATCTTCCACCCATCCGGGCACAGCCACTGCATTCACGGCCACCTCTCCGCTCCGGACCTTCACCACCGCAATTGTCATCCCCTGTACTTGCTCACACGCACGCGCCTCACTGCTCACTGGGGGAACATAGCGCCCAATTTGTATTCATGCCTAGAAAGGAGAAACGTTCCATTTCATAATCATTTCATAGTTGTTTTTTAGGTCACTTTTTTTATATTTTTCTCTCTTTACTGTTATTTTAGGTTGCTTTTGACTAGAGTTTTTGTGTTTTTTTTTTACATTCTATTTGTAGTGTTCATTTTTCTTACTAACTGGATCCACCTGTAAGGTACACACGATCTGCAATAGAAGGCAAAGGGGTTTGGTTGTCCGTGCAAATAAATCGTATTGATATAAGTAGATTTGTGGGATAAAGAAAAGAATATCTAAGCTGGGGATTTGCAAAGCCCTAATCTGATCATTCCTGAGATAAAAAAACAAACAAAAAAAGAAACAGGTATGAAAGATCTATACATATACAGTACAGTATTTGTCATTTATGCTACAAAAACTGCTGAAGTCTGTCTTTCTGAAGACAAGAAATTCTACCAGCTCAGTGAGAGATCAGATTACAGCTGGGGTGTAAAGTTCACAGTGACAGAGGTTGAGGCTCGCTGAGACGCCATTGCAAACTTCAACTGGATGTGGGTCCTCAGACATAAACATAAGATGGTGCTTTTGCTTTCTTGTAAGTGTTTTATCTCATTCCAAAGCTAGATTAAGTAGTGCTGTATCAATGTCCTCAATGCTGCTTCTGCACATCAGGTACATAGAGACAGGAGAGCAGGAATCCCGCATGTTGGTTTATGCTACATATGGGAGACATCATAGCAGGTAATCTCTAACCAGTAGTTCAGAGACAGCTCAAAATTAGATATAGAGCCTGTAGGAGTCATATCGTGTAATTCATCATGTATACACATAGGACAGCCAAACAATGTGGGACTCAATTTTTGTAAATCCCATAAAATGTTGCCATTTTACACATTGCAGAAGATTGCAACAGACAGAGAAGGGTCACGTGACCACAGGCGTAACATCACAGGCTTCTACATAATGGCTAGCATGTATGTCATCTCATGGTATAGCACAGGTAATCAAGAGGGACTATCATAGCCTGCATGAAAGCAAAATAGGAATGCAGCATCCATTTAATGGTGAACTTGGACAGTGAGAGGACGTCACAGCTCACAGCTTTGCAATGGAGTTAAGGAAAGAAAGCCATGAAATGCTGAAGAAACTGTAGAGATAGTGTGTGATGGCAAAACAGTGAAAATGCGCTTTTACCTATAGCCAGATATGTTGACGTCAATTGGATATTACTAAAGCAGTGCTTGTGGAGCGCTCACCAGGGCCATGGGGATACTCGATACTGGGCCGGTTCTTAAGGGGATGTGTCACGGCAGCAGTGTCTCGGTCCGTGGCCCTGGGCGTTCAATGAAAATGATAATAAGGGGATGATAAAGTTTACGAAAGATAGTTCGTGATGCCACCTGTGGTTTTCGGTAATTAGATGTTAGCTGATGCTGCTTGAAGAGACCGCTGAGGCTGATGATGATGCAGCAGAGTTGTTACAGCTCTCCACAGGTAGAGCTAAGCCACAGGGCTGTAATAGTGTAAAGTGATGGCGATGGTTATAGTGCAGGGCTGAGGTGCCACAGCAAATAAACAGGAAGAAACAGCGCGGTGCAGTCTTCACACTTTTACTCACTGTTTGAAGTGCAGACCAGGGCACTGAGTACAGATGGTAATGGAAATCCAGCCAGGAAGCAACTTAGGATCCCCTAAGCCAGATGGGTTGGAGGCCTCCTTACTGCGCTGTTCTCTGAGGTCCTTGCTGCCTGAAACTATGCTCAGTCCTCTGTTCCTTACTGTTCTTTAGTCATTGCCTGTATGGCAGGCAGCTTGAGCCTTTTAAAGATTTCACTACTTCGTAGTGGCTCCGACTCTGTCATGCTGCTGTGCCTTCAGGTGTGTGATGGGGCCAGGAGGCCTGCAGTCTCCTGCCCTGGAGATTTGGCTGCTGGAACTGTTGTACCCGTGCAGCCAAGGACTCCGGCGTCCGGTGTCAAGCGCTCTTCCCTGGGGTGATCTTGGTCAGAGCTCCAATCCCCAGGCTTTCCTAAACTTCCACTTTCCTCTCTTCACTCTGCTCTTGGGACGAGCTCCTCACAGCTCCTGTCCCTTGTACAGACTCTCACAGACTAACCCCGCCTCCAGGCCAGAACTAATAAGGAAGCTTTCCTGAAACCAGGTTTTGAGCTCCCATTCTGTTCTGGAGTCAGGAAAGGTGTTGTATGCTGGTGTTATCTAGCTAGGGAAACCCTCCTTCCTTCCAGGCATGACATCACCCCCTGTGAGGGAGGCAATACCACTGTGGCAATTGGACACCTGGGGTGCCACACTTGCATTACATAATTTGGGCTGGATACAGTACTAGAAGTCCTCAGAGTTTTACACTCATCTTTTTAGGGCAATGGAGATTTTGCAGCAATTTTGATTTTTGGGAAAAAAATGAATTTGAATTTAAATAGATTAACACATCTCTAATTACAATGCAATAACACTTTTTGCATCAATTGCGTAGTGCTGCTTTTTTTTCTTTAGGGCTTGTTCACACATTGTGTTTTTTATGTCTTTTTTCATGCGCACAATGAGCAAAATGAATGAAATTCATTCAAATAGATGGTTCAAATAGATGTCACCCGCAGTCTAAGCATAGGACCTGTTGAAGCGCATCGTGCGCGAAACGGCTGTTGTCCGTCTTTTATACATTGCTCCTGTGCCGATGCCTATGCCTCATTTTAAGAAATAAAGTAATTGCTATATGAGAACAGTGAGTGCAATCCGGCCTTTCTTTTTTTATTATGACATTTCATGTTTTTTCTACATGGGATTTAGCACCCGTTCTACAGGGAATTAAGGTGTTTCATTGACCACGGAGGTGAAGTCACAGGTGCTATTACCGAGGGTAATTTCTTTCACATAATGGTGCCGGATATTTTTCTTCTTTATTTATGAATTGTTTATTATCTTTTATCCTGGAGCACGTTTAGTGATTTACCCTAAAGCACAAATCCGTGTACTGAAGAGAAATCAAGAATTTTTTCAAAACTCCTCAAAATTATGGAGGCTAACACCTTCCCTTTATCAAATGGCATATTGGCAGGCCGGGAGAATGTGGACTCTTACTTTTTGGAATGTGAGAAGTCAGACAACATTTTATCTTATAGCACTAAAGCATTAGAATTCAAACTGCAGGAAGCGGCAGAACGAGAGATCAACCTTTTTTGGACAAACAATGCTTTACAATCATATATAGACTGTGACAGAGTACCCTGTGGGTTAAGGGTTTTTAAACCTATGGCTCAATTTCAGGATAATGTGAAATTTTCTGAGGAATGGAATAGAATCCTGTTAAAGTGTCCTAAACTTGGTTTTGCAACAGAATGTTCTTAATTATGAACAGGTGAAGATGGATCTGAATAAAACCAAAGAGGAATTAAAAACAAGACTCACGGAACAATGGTCAACTTTAAATAAAAAACTGGACAGCAAATTGGTGGTTTTACAAACTGAGATTAAACAAAGAAAAAGAGATAAATTTATCTGAGACAAACAGGATTTTGAAACTAATCAAATCTTTACATGGAACAAAAATAAATCTTCACAGCTTAATCCTCGTATTAAGAAAAGGAACTTTAAAAGAGATAATGTGAAATCTCGATATAACAAAAGAGATTATTTGACTACCGATTCAGATTCAAGTGCCAATGAGAAAACCACCCACTTTGCACGTCCAGGTGATATGAAGAACAACTCTGAGTCCACATCATTCCCTTTAGACATAGAATACGCAGAGGAAAGAGGAGGTCCAAGCGGCAATTTACGAACAAGGAAACAAGTATCCTGGAAAACTTAGAGGAGATCGATTCCATGCATGAGACGGTTATTAATCTAACAGATCATGTTTTAGAGGAGAGACATTTTGCAGTGTTATCCAAGGGTTTGAATTACTGTGTACCTCAGGACTTTGATATGGTCGAATTCCAAATAGATCTTTTCAAACCCCTGAGGAAAATTCATTTGCACAAATCTTTTGTATCCAATAATGTTTCTTCTGAAACCAGTATTTGTTCTGGGGAGATTCCTTGCACTATTGGCCCTTTGGGTTTTATGGCGGGTTGTGGGTCCCTGGCAGATATCAGAGATGACGCCTTAATTTTGATGGATATTAATTCAGAAAATAAATCTAGCGCAGTAACCGCAAATAATTATGGTCCTTTTTTAGGAGGGTGTAGTTCCACATACAGTGGGGAAAAAAGTATTTAGTCAGTCAGCAATAGTGCAAGTTCCACCACTTAAAAAGATGAGAGGCGCCTGTAATTTACATCATAGGTAGACCTCAACTATGGGAGACAATCTGAGAAAAAAAAATCCAGAAAATCACATTGTCTGTTTTTTTTTCATTTTATTTGCATATTATGGTGGAAAATAAGTATTTGGTCAGAAACAAAATTTCATCTCAATACTTTGTGATATATCCTTTGTTGGCAATGACAGAGGTCAAACGTTTTCTGTAAGTCTTCACAAGGTTGCCACACACTGTTGTTGGTATGTTGGCCCATTCCTCCATGCAGATCTCCTCTAGAGCAGTGATGTTTTTGGCTTTTCGCTTGGCAACACGGACTTTCAACTCCCTCCAAAGGTTTTCTATAGGGTTGAGATCTGGAGACTGGCTAGGCCACTCCAGGACCTTGAAATGCTTCTTACGAAGCCACTCCTTCGTTGCCCTGGCGGTGTGCTTTGGATCATTGTCATGTTGAAAGACCCAGCCACGTTTCATCTTCAATGCCCTTGCTGATGGAAGGAGGTTTGCACTCAAAATCTCACGATACATGGCCCCATTCATTCTTTCATGTACCCGGATCAGTCGTCCTGGCCCCTTTGCAGAGAAACAGCCCCAAAGCATGATGTTTCCACCACCATGCTTTACAGTAGGTATGGTGTTTGATGGATGCAACTCAGTATTCTTTTTCCTCCAAACACGACAAGTTGTGTTTCTACCAAACAGTTCCAGTTTGGTTTCATCAGACCATAGGACATTCTCCCAAAACTCCTCTGGATCATCCAAATGCTCTCTAGCAAACTTCAGACGGGCCCGGACATGTACAGGCTTAAGCAGTGGGACACGTCTGGCACTGCAGGATCTGAGTCCATGGTAGCGTAGTGTGTTACTTATGGTAGGCCTTGTTACATTGGTCCCAGCTCTCTGCAGTTCATACACTAGGTCCCCCCGCGTGGTTCTGGGATTTTTGCTCACCGTTCTTGTGATCATTCTGACCCACGGGGTGGGATTTTGCGTGGAGCACCAGATTGAGGGAGATTATCAGTGGTCTTGTATGTCTTCCATTTTCTAATTATTGCTCCCACAGTTGATTTCTTCACTCCAAGCTGGTTGGCTATTGCAGATTCAGTCTTCCCAGCCTGGTGCAGGGCTACAATTTTGTTTCTGGTGTCCTTTGACAGCTCTTTGGTCTTCACCATAGTGGAGTTTGGAGTCAGACTGTTTGAGGGTGTGCACAGGTGTCTTTTTATACTGATAACAAGTTTAAACAGGTGCCATTACTACAGGTAATGAGTGGAGGAAAGAGGAGACTCTTAAAGAAGAAGTTACAGGTCTGTGAGAGCCAGAAATCTTGATTGCTTGTTTCTGACCAAATACTTATTTTCCACCATAATATGCAAATAAAATGAAAAAAAAAACAGACAATGTGATTTTCTGGATTTTGTTTTCTCAGTTTGTCTCCCATAGTTGAGGTCTACCTATGATGTAAATTACAGACGCCTCTCATCTTTTTAAGTGGTGGAACTTGCACTATTGTTGACTGACTAAATACTTTTTTTCCCCACTGTACACTCACTGGCCACTTTATTAGGTACACCATGCTAGTAACGGGTTGGACCCCCTTTTGCCTTCAGAACTGCCTCAATTCTTCGTGGCAGAGATTCAACAAGGTGCTGGAAGCATTCCTCAGAGATTTTGGACCATATTGACATGATGGCATCACACAGTTGGCGCAGATTTGTCGGCTGCACATCCCTGATGCGAATCTCCCGTTCCACCACATCCCAAAGATGCTCTATTGGATTGAGATCTGGTGACTGAGGAGGCCATTTGAGTACAGTGAACTCATTGTCATGTTCAAGAAACCAATCTGAGATGATTCGAGCTTTATGACATGGCGCATTATCCTGCTGAAAGTAGCCATCAGATGTGGGGTACATTGTGGTCATAAAGGGATGGACATGGTCAGCAACAATACTCAGGTAGGCTGTGGCGTTGCAACGATGCTCAATTGGTACCAAGGGGCCCAAAGAGTGCCAAGAAAAAATTCCCCACACCATGACACCACCACCACCAGCCTGAACCGTTGATACAAGGCAGGATGGATCCATGCTTTCATGTTGTTTACGCCAAATTCTGACCCTACCATCCGAATGTCGCAGCAGAAATCGAGACTCATCAGACCAGGCAACGTTTTTCCAATCTTCTACTGTCCAATTTCGATGAGCTTGTGCAAATTGTAGCCTCAGTTTCCTGTTCTTAGCTGAGAGGAGTGGTACCCGGTGTGGTCTTCTGCTGCTGTAGCCCATCTGCCTCAAAGTTCGACGCACTGTGCGTTCAGAGATGCTCTTCTGCCTACCTTGGTTGTAACGGGTGGCAATTTGAGTCACTGTTGCCTTTCTATCAGCTCGAACCAGTCTGCCCATTCTCCTCTGACCTCTGGCATCAACAAGGCATTTCCGGCCACAGAACTGCCGCTCACTGGATTTTTTTTCTTTTTCGGACCATTCTCTGTAAACCCTAGAGATGGTTGTGCGTGAAAATCCCAGTAGATCAGCAGTTTCTGAAATACTCAGACCAGCCCTTCTGGCACCAACAATCATGCCACGTTCAAAGGCACTCAAATCACCTTTCTTCCCCATACTGATGCTCGGTTTGAACTGCAGGAGATTGTCTTGACCATGTCTACATGCCTAAATGCACTGAGTTGCCGCCATGTGATTGGCAGATTAGAAATTAAGTCTTAACACACAGTTGGACAGGTGTACCTAATAAAGTGGCCAGTGAGTGTATATGCCCCCTATCTCCCCAGGGAATGTTATAGATTTGTTTGGGACTAAGGTAGTTAAAGATTTAGAAGCATTAATATATCCAAAACAGACCGCAAATTTGACAATAGATGAAAGATGGGCTATTAAAGAAATTCAGGGTTGGTCAGATGTGATCTTACGATCAGCAGACAAAGGGGGCAATGTGGTCCTATTAAATAAGGACAGTTATGTCATAGAAGCGAATAGACAATTATCTATTTCCTCAACCTATTGTGCCCTAAAAGATGATCCCACTAGCAAACAAAGAATAATTACGGTCTTTTTTTAAAAAACAGGTGGAAAATAATGTACTTTCTAAACGAAAAGCAGAAAAATTATTCCCTGAATTCCCACGAAAAGGCCATTGGTATCATATACTGAAAATACATAAATTGAGTTCCAACCCCCCAGGTCGACCCATAGTGTCTGGGATAGGGTCACTCACTGAGTTGATGTTAGACTACGACGATTGGTTAATGGAGTTTTACATACAGAAATCTTTCGCAAACCTTCAGCTACAAATTCCCTTCTACATTATAATAGTGCGCACCCCCAGTATGTAAAAGATTCTTTACCCTTCAGCCAATTTCTCAGACTCAAAAAATTTAATAGCCATGATGAGGGTTTCCAAAGACAAGCGAATGAATTACGTGGTAGATTTAGGCAAAGAGGCTATCCTGAGGCTGTTGTGGATACTGCTGTCCAAAGGGTATATCATAAATTGGTTACTAATAAACAAAATAACAAACAACAAGAAAAACGGTGTGTTTTTAGTTTTACGTATAATTCCATGGATAGACATATCAGAACAGTAATTAGACAAAACTGGCACCCTCTGGAAGATGACAGATACCTTGCAGATGTAGTTAATAGGGGTCCTTTGTTTGCCAGTAAACGAAGCACTAATCTTCGAGATTTATTGGTTAAGACTAGATACCAGAGTAAACGAAATAATTGGTTGGAACGCAGTACCCCAAAAGGGAACTATACGTGTAATAGTTGTCCCTGGTGCCCTTTTAAATTAAGTGGGAAAATTGTGAAAATTGGATCTATACTTCACGAAGTTACTGAATTTATTTCATGTAAAACTGCCTTTGTAGTCTATTCTCTGTTTTGTCCGTGCGGCTTTTTTTACATCGGAAAAACGATTCGGCCCCTTTATGTTAGATTCAGGGAACACTTTAATTCCATCACCACAGGAAAAGGCGTCCCTAGACTCAGAACATATGAGAAAATTTCATGGGGGGAATGCAGAGGCATTGCGGTTTACTGGTATTGAACGGGTTTTTGCACCGCAGCATGTAGGGAATCATAGCAAATGTCTCCTACAAGTAGAAGCCAAATGGATCCGACTGTTGTGACTCAGGGTTAAAATCCCAATAGCGTTTCCTCTACCCCACCGCACCAATAATAAATCAAACTCGGAAACCAATTGATGGGTGAAGGTCGGTCACAGCTTTATTGAATGTTTCTCAAACAACCATTTTAAAGGCACTTAGCTTCTCTTAACACGCGCTCGCCGCCAAATGCCCTGCTCTGTATTCGCAGGCAAGTCGGCCAGCAAGCCGTAGCTTTGTGCCATTCCTTCTTTCACCACTGTGACTTGAAACTACAATAAACAGAACAGAATGAACATTAGTAAACAATCATAACAAAAATAGGAGGGGGGGTGGGACAAGCACTTCCAGAATCAGCTGCCATGAGGAAAGAGGGAGGGCGGCCTCGGATCTGGTGCTATATAACTACAGGAAGGGGCTGTGCTAACCCCTTCCTGATCCCCATTGGCCCTATAATATTAACCCCTTAGCGACAGAGCCAGTTTGCAGCTTAATGACCCGGCCAATTTTTACAATTCTGACCACTGTCCCTTTATGAGGTTATAACTCTGGAACGCTTTAATGGATCCCGCTGATTCTGAAGCTGTTTTTTCATGACATATTGTACTTCATGTTAGTGGTAAAATTTCATCGATAAGTCTTCTGTTTATTTATGAAAAAAATGGAAATATGGTGAAAATTTTGAAAATTTTGCAATTTTAAAACTTTAACTTTTTATGCCCTTAAATCAGAGAGATGTGTCACACAAATTTCTTAATAAATAACATTTCCCACATGTCTACTTTACATCAGCACAATTCCGGAAGCAAAATTTTTTTTGGTTAGGAAGTTATGAGGGTTAAAAGTTGACTAGCGATTTCTCATTTTTACAACAAAATTTACAAAACCATTTTTTTTTTAGGGACCACATCATATTTAAAGTCATTTTGAGGGGTGTACATGACAGAAAATACCCAAAAGTGGCACCATTCTAAAAAGTAGACCCCTGAAGGTGCTCAAAACCACATTCAAGAAGTTTATGAACCCTTTAAGTGCTTCACAGGAACTAAAGCAATGTGGAAGGAAAAAATTAACATTTAACTTTTTTTTGAAAAAAATTTAATTCAGAACCAATTTTTTTTTATTTTCACAAGTGTTAAAAGAGAAAATCAACCACAAAATTTGTTGTACAATTTCTCCTGAATATGCCAATACCCCATATGTGGGGGTAAACCACTTTTTCAGCACACGGCAGAGCTTGCAAGGGATGGAGCGCCGTTTGACTTTTTCAACGCAGAATTGGCTGGAATTGAGATCGGATGCCATGTTGCGTTCGGAGAGCCCTTATTGTGCCTAAACAGTGGAAAACTCCAACAAGTGACCCCATTTTGGAAACTAGACCCATTAAGGAACTTATCTAGATGTGTGGTGAGCAGTGCACTTTGAACCTTCAAGTGCTTCACAGAAGTTTATAACGTAGAGCCGTGAAAATAAAAAATGCATTTTTGTTCCACAAAAATGATCTTTTCGCCCCCAAATTTTTACTTTTACAAGGGTAACAGGAGAAATCATACCCCCACAGTTATTGTGCGATTTGTCCTGAGTACACTGATACCCCATATGTGGGGGGAACCACTGTTTGGGCGCATGGGAGAGCTTGGAAGGGAAGGAGTGCCATTTTGGAATGCAGACTTTGATTGAATGGTCTGCAGGCATCATGTTGCGTTTGCAGAGCCCCTGATGGGCCTAAACAGTGGAAACCCCCCACAAGTGACCCCATTTTGGAAATTAGACCCCCTAAGGAACTTATTTCGATGTGTGGTGAGCACTTTGAACCCCCAAGCGCTTCACAGAAGTTTTTAAACGCAGAGCCGTGAAAATAAAAAGTCTTTTTTATTTCCACAAAATTGATTTTTTTTAGACCCCAATTTTTAGACCCCCAAAGTTGGTAAATAGTGGAAACCCCTCAATTCTTGCTCCAACCCCAATCCCAACCCTAATCCTAATCCCAACCCTAATCACTAATCCTAATTCTAACCCTAATCCTAGTTCGCCCTAACCCTAATTCTAACCCTAGCCCTAACCCTAACCCTAACCCTAGCCCAAACCTAAAGCTAACCCTAACCCAACCCTAGCCCAACCCTAACCCTCGCCCAACCCTAACCCTAGCCCTAGCCCTAGCCCTAACCCTCACCCTAGCGGAAAACTGAAAAAAAAATATTTTCTTTATTTCATTATGTTTGCCTATATAAGGGGGTGATAAACGGGGGGGGGGGTTATGTACTATTTTTTTCTATTTTGATCATTATGATCGTTTATGCGCACGCCATTTTCAAGATGGCGGCGCCCATCGGAGGACGCCGGTGGGACGCGGGACCACCGGGAGGGGACGGAGGACCACAGAGAGGTACCGGGGGGGGGAATCTGGGACCCTATTTCTCTCTTCTCTGATGTGAAAAACATCAGGGGAAAGAGAAATTAAATGCATAATCGCGGCTTTTTTTTGCGGTCGCCGTTATAGGGTTAATAACGGCGATCGCAAAAGCGGGGTTCTCTGGGGTCTCGGCTACCCCTGGCAGCTGAGACCCCGGAGAAAATCCGACACTGGGGGGGAGAAATGAACTTTCTTCACAGCGCCGTGAATTAACGGCGCTGTGGTTTTAGTACCCTTAATTACCGCCGTTAAAAGGCATATCGGCGGTCGATAAGGGGTTAAATACCCGCCCCAAACAACCACGTGGGTGGGCCAGCTCTATTAACCCTAAGGGAAGGGGAGGGGAGGAAAGGCACCCCAGTCAGGGACACTTTCCTTATGCAGTACAGTGCCCACCAGACTGTTGTGACTCAGGGTTAAAACCCCAATAGGGTTTCCTCTACCCCACCGAACCAATAATAAATCAAACTCGGAAACCAATTGATGGGTGAAGGTCGGTCACAGCTTTACTGAATGTTTCTCAAACAACCATTTTAAAGGCACTTAGCTTCTCTTAACACGCGCTTGCCGCCAAATGCCCTGCTCTGTATTCGCAGGCAAGTCGGCCAGCAAGCCGTAGCTTTGTGCCATTCCTTCTTTCACGGCCATGGAGGATCCTGTTTTCTAAACAGGACTCCGACCCCCACCCATCAAAAGCAAAGCTTGCTCTACTCCATCTTGCAGACCGGATAAGAAGATATCGAGCCCGATATCGTTCAAATGCACCCCGTCAGGCCTTAGCAGAGCACTGTTATTTCCTTCCAGTTGTCTGTGTCGAACAACCACACCAAACCTCTCACGCACAAACCTAGAGATACGGGCATTGATAGACCTCCTCGTGCGTTCAACTGCCATACCATCACGAGCCCCTTGCCACACCGCTCTCGGGACAATCTCTGACCAAACTAGCACCAGTTCCTGGAAAAAACTATGAAAGCGTTCCATATCAGCCCGCATCATAGTTAGAAGCTCCGCCACCTTGTACGAGCACAGATCGTTTCCCCCCCGCATGTAACACCAAAATGCTCGGCCCCCGAGCTCCTCTTGCAATCGAAACAACCTCCGGTAAAACTTGCGGCCACTGCAGGCCTCTAATGCCTCTCCACATGAAAGCCACGTCCCGAAATCCAAGGTGCTGTCCACCTGGGCGATACTCGGCTCGTTGCGCAGCCCAGAAAATGTAGGAATGTCCCAGCAACCATACAGTCGGTCTGACGGAATCTGCAGGAAAAGAAATTCTTAATATAACAAATCCGGACGAATGTAACGAGCAAAGCATGCTGATTTCCACCTCCCTATCCTCTGAACTTCGACATCAGGAAGACCCTCCTTAGCCGCCTCCGTAGCTGCCCCAATGCGGAAAGAATGGGTGCCATACTCACCAGCTGGAACTCCTAACCCCTTCAAACATTTATTAAACACAGCCTGAAATTGATACCTTGGTAAAGGTAAATGATCTGCATGCGCAAAGAAAAAACTACCTCCTGTCCTCATAGACACACATGTCTTAAGCAAAGCGACCGGGCACAACTGGAATTTGGCAGCACGTAGCAAAACTCAGGAACCCCTACCCAAAGGATCAGTCTTCGATTTACGCATTCTCACGCAAACCACATCCGCAAACAACACCCCAAATCAATCTTCGAACGCGGAACCAACTCCCCAACCCTTAAGGCCCCAAAGAATGCCAATCCAAAAGCGGTGGACACAAGGGCTGCTTCAAACGCAGAATTGCACACTTTATCTGCAATACCTATGAGTTGAATAAGAAGGTCAAGGGACACCAGACGCCACACTCATTATTAGGCTGGACCCTCCTCCAACCCTTCATAGCCTGCCTGATAATGAAACGTTTCGTAACATCAGACCAACCCAATAACTGAAAGTGAAAAGCAACGCCGGACAAGCGCATAGACCCTTACTATGCAACTGACACAAGTACTCAACCGTAACTTGCAATGCAATCTTGAAGTCTCACACGCCTGAACAGGTCTGTGACCCACCAACTGACACCATTCCATCCATGCCTTACCATATGCTTGCCAAGTCGACTGGGACACAGAGAAACGGACAAGGGACATCAACTGTTCCCAACCACGTCCCACAGAATCCGCGGGCAACTGAAAACTTCCGGAAGGGCATTGGGACCAGGATCCGTGGAAACCTGCAAGTCAGAAAAATCAGAAAACTTAAGCAACAAACCATCGGGGCCTTGTACCAGTTGAGCCCGAAGCCAAATGTTGAATTTCAAACAGAGCAAAGCCAGTCTACGAAGAAGGCCCAAAACCGGCGGAAACCTAGACGACATATGATTGAGACAGCGAGACACCCCTGGATTAACCATCCTCCAATGAAACTCCTGATTGCACAGCAAATCACCCCACAACTCAATCAAAACAACGACTGGAAAAATCACACACAGGGTCCTGTCACGACCAAAACCCAACCTGACCCAAAACTCCGGCCAATTCTCCTGACACAAACGATTCCCAAATCCTGACGTGAAACCAATGATACCATCCTCTGACGTAAACAAATTCAAATCCTGTGCCGTCCGGCACGGTAACATAAAGCAAGTGTGACCATTGAAGGTTTGCAAAAAGGAAAGCCACACCTCCAAATCTGCCTTCATGGCCCTCGTAACTCGCACCCTGTGGTGTGGACTAGAGACCCCTTTCGTAGCCAACAGCCGTAGTGAAAACGCCCTATCCACCGGCATGACTCTACTCGCAAAGACCAACAACCCCAACAGTGATTGCATCTGCAAAAGGGTAACCTTCCGAACTGACATGAAACTCTCAATCAACGAGACCAATTTCTGAATCTTGTCGCCCGGCAATCGATACTCCATTGCTACCGTATCAATTTCGATGCCTAAAAACGACAATGTGTGAACCGGACCGATGGTCTTTTCTGGCGACAAAGGCACACCAATCGTCCGCACGATTGACGTAAATGTTGAAAGCAAATTGCTACATACCTCTGAGTCATTTGGGCCGACAAAAAGGAAATCGTCCATGTAATGAGTGACGGACCTACTTCCAGATTCCCATCTCACTACCCACTCCAAAAATGTACTAAAAAGTTCAAAATAATAGCACGAAATAGAACATCCCATGGGAAGACACATATCAAAATAAAACTCCCCTTCTACCTGACAACCCAACAAATGAAAACAATCCGGATGCACCGGCAACAAACGAAACGCCGAATCGATATCAGACTTCGCCAACCAGGCTCCTTCCCCCACGGTCCTAATCAAAGCCACAGCCCTGTCGAAGGATGCATAAGATACTGACGCATCATTCACCGAAGACTCTTTTGGGTGTGACAAATGGTGAATCAAACGAAAGGAACCCGGGTCTTTCTTCGGCACCACTCCCAGAGGCGATACTCTAAAATCCTGAAAAGGCGGGGATACAAACGGACCGGCCATTCTACCCAAAGCTACCTCCTTCTGCACTTTCGCCACCAGAACATCCGGGTGTTCGCGAGCAGACTTCAAATTTGCCGCAAAACCGGGGGACCTATGCAATTTAAACGGGATGAAAAAACCTTCCGATAAACCAAAACGCAGCATACCTGCAGCCTCCTTGTTAGGATAACGGTCTAACCATGGTTCCATCGCGACTATGTTCACCAGCGTCTTTCCTCTCAGTTTGCTGCGGCTTGACTGGCAGCTTTCCCGCAGGACGGGAACACCTAGACGCCGGGTGGGAACCTCCACATGCCGAACATTCATGACGGAATTTGCAGAGGCCATAAAAACGACAGTGTCCCTCATTAAACAACCAACAGGTACCGGGTCTCCGCACGACCACTGAACTGGAACCTGTTGATCCTTGTCCAGCAGCCGCTAATGGAAAGGGATACTGCTTCTGAGTCATCATAAGGTGCAACCAAACCTCAGTCGCCTTCACCCCCCAACCAATATCCGGGTGAAGGGCTAACCGCCTCCTGAATTCCTCATCATACCTCCACCAAGCTGACCCCCCATGAGCCTTATATGAGTTGTAGAACATATCCTGGTAGATAAACAGCTCGGAGCAGCGGTTCAGGTGCTTCTGCCAAATAATGCAACCCAGTACAGCGAAAGCTTGCAACCAATTATTCATAGTTTTAGCCACCTTTGGACGCACTCTCTCCGAAAACCTCTCAACCGGCCTCCTTTTTGTCCACAGTGTGCTGGTCCACCGAAACCAACGAACAAATATCTATATAATCGTTACTCCAAATCTTCTTTTTAGTATCATCATCAATGTGCGACCCAAGTGCACTAACCCCTACAAAACATGGTATCCTTATACACCCCCGCCAACGGGGCATCCACCTTGTGACACTCCTTTGCCGTACTAGCTTTGGGGGACAATTGCCCGATCAACGCTCGCAAAGCAGATAACATAGCTGCATTATCCACATTTGGAGAACCCAACAGGGAACACTCACCCGGATTCACCGTTGGAGGAGGGACTCCCATAGATGGAGGAACTCCGGCTCCCGGATGACTCACCGGAATGATGATCCGCGACTTGTAGCCTCGGGAGTTGCGCTTGCCTTGACCAGGCTGTAAGTCCTTGATCGAGCCCTCGACACCCGGCGCTCGGAAGGAGGACCACGGACCTTCTCGGGACTCAGACGCGCTGGACACCTCTGACACCGAAGATGGAGAGCCACGTCTCGAGGACCAGGGACGGTGACGACCACGAGAGGAACCCCTGCGGCCTGAGTACCTCGATCTCTTATGGCGTCGCTGCGATGCGTGGCGCCCGTGCCGGCGCGACTGTGGGGATGATAAGAGGAAGAGGAGGATCCCCGGCGTCTATGCCTGCCTCGCCTCCTCCTCGTGGGGTAATCAGCCACTGCAGCAGCAACTGAAGCCTCCCTGTTACCACCAGCTACAGCAGAAGCGGGGGCCTGGCTCAGACAACCAACCCACTGGACACCACCAGTCTGCGATGCCTGAGCAGGCACTATAGTGCCCGGCATAACCAACTCTGCAGGGGGAGAGGATGCCTGGACCACCCCCGCAACAGGAGCCTGTGACACACTGCCACAGTGTGGCAGTCCTCTGGCAGTCCTGTGGCAGTGTGGCAGTGTGGCAGTCCTCTGTTCCTCCACCCTGGGCTGCTCAGTACCCTGTTCCTCTGCTGACACAGAGGAGGTTGCACTATGCCTCCCACCCATAATAGCACCCGTTATCCCACTCGGGTTAATCCCCCCTGCCGCCTGGCCCAGATCTCTCCCAATCACCACCGCTATGCTAGGCGCTTGTCCGGGACCCTCAGACTCCCCGCCCCCTTGCGACAGTGTAGCGCTGAATCGGCGCCCCCTTCTCCCACGTGCCGGCACCGCTGCACGCTCGGCGTCTCTGGACCGGAAGTCTGGGGGCGGCGACTTCTGCCTAGCCGCGCGCCACCGGGAAACCCCGGCCAACGCCGGCGAGGCATCGCGCAACCGTAATGGAGGGCGGGATCATCGCACGGACCGCCTGCCTGCCTCCCACCGCTGCTGGCTGTTCCTGTAACACCGCGGCAGTGGCCAGACCTGACCGCGATGAAGCCGCCCAGGACCGGGCACCTCCAGAGAAGCTGCAGCCCGTGGGGACGCCAGGTGAGCGTCAATCCCCGCTAGGAAGCTATGTAGCCAGGACTCTCCCTCCTGCATTACCTTTAAGCGCAGGGCCTCCATAAGAGGGTCTGCCATAATACTGCCGGACAGTGCTCGACAAGCACATCCAAGGTCAGCTGCCATGAGGAAAGAGGGAGGGCGGCCTCGGATCTGGTGCTATATAACTACAGGAAGGGGCTGTGCTAACCCCTTCCTGATCCCCATTGGCCCTATAATATTAAATACCCGCCCCAAACAACGACGTGGGTGGGCCAGCTCTACTAACCCTAAGGGAAGGGGAGGGGAGGAAAGGCACCCCAGTCAGGGGCACTTTCCTTATGCAGTACAGTGCCCACCATTCGTACAAAAGCCACAGGTCTGTTAGGTCTAAATGAAAAGATAGACATGTCTGTTTTCCTTTAAGCAGTTATAATCATATGGTTTTAATTATGATGCGGTGTTTGCAGTGCATGGATATTTGTTAATATTTTTTACTTATTATTTTTTGTTTTATTTTTCTGGGATAGAAGGGTTATAAGACACGCTCAGGTGAAGGGGTGGAGTTTTTACCTACACATGTGGTTTAAATAGATGTCTCCCGCAGTCTGAGCATAGGACCTGTTGAAACGCATCGTGCGCGAAATGGCTGTTGTCCGTCTTTTATACATTGCTCCTGTGGTTGATGCCTATGCCTCATTTTAAGAAATAAAGTAATTGCTATATGAGAACGGTGAGTGCGATCCGACTTTCTTCTTTCCTTTTTTTATTATGAAATGAATGAGATTGTTGAGCTTTTTTTAAATTTATTCTTTCAATGTTTTTATTGCAGTGTTTCCCCAATTGAGATCAAAATGAATTAGCAACATATAAAAAAGCATTAAAAAAACAAATTTTTTGGGCAATAGTCTGTTGTCAATACAAAAAAAATATCCTTACACTCAAAAATAACAGAAAAAAAAAAGAAAAACATTTGCAATGGTAGTTTCAAAAATCTGCCACAAGGTGGCAAAAGTAAAGGTTTCTTAAAAGATTATTAACACTGGAACTCGAGAGTCAATAAAATAGACAATATCATAGAACTATATGGAATTAATAGAGCTATGTCCCAGGTAAGATTATCAAGTGTAAAAAATAAATAAATGCGAGAAGACAACTGCCGCAACCAAAGCGGAAGCCCAAACCTTACAGCTGGAAGGTAGTGATGAGCGAGCATGCTTGCCACTACTCGGTACTCACCCGAGCATCTCACTGCTCGAGATGCTTGGAGCCTACCAAGTATTTCCAGGGTTGCTCGGCAAGAGCTTGGGTCCCTGCACTGCATGTTTGGCACTCTTTAGAGAGCCAATGAACATGCAGGGATTGTCTGTCACACACTGTAATGCCGCAACCATGTTGGTTGTGGCATTACAGTGATTGGCTGGCTGCACAGCATCATCAAGTTTATATCAGACCTGGCGCTGCCATGCTCGTCACAGTATACTATGCAATCATTTAGTGTAGGGAGAGGTGCTGCTGAGCTAGGGAGAGATTTGCTTGTTTCTTAGTTAGTGTAGGTATTCCACAATATATTATACACATATCCATCTCAACTAACAGTCCTTCTGAGGACTAATCCAGCTGCATAGATATCAGTGCTAGGCAGGCAGGCAGTGTATGTGGCAGACTGAGGTGTATATAGCAAGAGGGTCCATTCCAGTTCTGTCTGCTGCTGCTTTTACAGATATTTCTAGACATAGCCTCAGGTATCAGGGACCAGGAATAATTTTTTTGGGATCTTAATCCTGATTATTTGCTTAAAAAAGCAATCCAGAGAGCACCGTTTTTCTGCTCCATTTTCTTGTTGGCACTGCAGAATACAGCCAGATCATTTCCATATTACAGCGCTAAAAGTCCATTTATTTAAAACTGGTTTGTCCATCACATGGATCACATATAAGTGCGCTCAAAATTCAGCCATTTCTGGCCTCCATTTAAATTTTGTTGCAGTGTGTTAGCAAAGTTATTGACACCAGTTTGCTGTTTAAAATAGTTACCTACAGATCAGCTATTCAAAATTGTGCTTTTCCATCACATAGATCACATATTAGCTTGCTCCAAATTCAGCCATTTGTAGTGAACGTGGAAAATATTGCACTCCATTTAAAATGGGCAAGGCGCATGGCAAGGGACAGGGAACTGAACGTGATGGTGCATGCAGAGGCCAAGGCTGTAGGCAAGCTGAAATTGTGCCACATCAAACACCCACATTTTCTCACCCAACCTTCCTGTCCCAATTACTAGGTGTCCGCAACACACCACTATTGAACCCAGAGCATTGTCAAAAGGTTGTTGGTTAGATAGCAGATAATGCTTCCAATCACTTTGCCAGCACCACCACCCTGTCTTCCACATGGTCAAGTCTCAGTAGCCTTGAGTCAGGACTGCATATTCCTCACCCTAATCCTCCTTCCTCCCACCATGCCGAGTGCCTGGAGACAACTGATCCCAAACTTGGACACTCCGAAGAGCTGTTCACTTATCCATTTATAGATTCGGGTCTCTCGACCCGGTCCACTTGAAGCGGGGTAAGAGGAGATCGCATGTAGCGATGCCCAAATATTTGAGCAGCCATGGTCACACGAAGGCGACGGTGGGAAAGTGTCACAAGAGGTGGACGATGATGAGACAATTGCCAGAAAGTCAGGAGGAGGACCAGGGTGCGGAAGTGGAAGACGAGTTGGTGGATGATATAGTAACTGACCCAAGCTGGCAGGAGGACATGCAGAGTGAGGACAGCAGCACACAGGGGGAGGGAGGCATAGTACCCCAACAGGCAGGAAGAAGCAGTGTGGTGGCCGCAGACAGAAGGCGATCAACCGCTTCCCGTAACACCAACACGACGGAAGTTGCCAGTCCAACTGTTAGGTCTTCCCGAGTCTGGTTGTTTTTTAAAGACTCTAGCGATAACCCACAAAAGACCATTTGCACCACCTGCCAGGCCAGCATCAGCAGGGGTAGCAAAACTACTGGACTGATCAACACCAACATGATCAGACACATGGCAGCAAAGCACCCGACTTTCTGGGCCGAACCCCAGGGTCCAAGAACAGTATCTGCGGGTGACACCACTGCTTCTACCACTGTTGTGCGTGCCAGCCAATGCCTCCTGCCCTACACCTGTCATTGCAGTTACACACACTCAACTGCCACCATCAGCAAGCACGTCCACGTCCATATCCCAGTCCTTGGAACACAAGTGCAAATACGCACCCAATGCCCCGCAGGCCACACTACTAAGGTTAGTTTCACACTTGCGCCTTTTTGCGCAGTGTATCGAGCGCACATGAAACGCATGTAAAAAGCGCATGCAAACACTTGTAAACGCTGCGTTTTTTTGTAGCATTATTGTGTGCATAACGACAAAAAATTGCAGCGTTTTTATGCGTTTGCATTTTTTATGCACAATAAAACAGGAGAAAAAATCCTTGAAAAATTCTTGCAACACACTCCACCAATGGGACACCAGTGGGCGTGTCTTATGGAAATTCTTTATATAGCCCCTGTTTACAGCTGAATTCTTCACATTTGCTTGCATTTGACTTGAGAAACATGGATCTGCGCTGGAAGAGTTTTGACTTTGACTTGGATCTGGACATGAGGACGGCTCAGGCTTATGCAGTTGCTTGCCATGAACAGAGGGAGAGAGAGAGGCATCGAAGACGGCAGCAGCAGCGTTTGTGGATACATCCCATTATTGAACTCCGGGAGAGCCGTGGAGTGTACCACACCCTCTACAGCGAGCTCCAGGCAAACCCGGAGAAATTTACGGATTATACCCGGATGACCCAAGAAGTCATCCGGATACAGGACACACAGCTACAGCGTGCGATTACTCCTGAGGAATGGCTCCTGGTCACATTAAGGTACGTAGTTTTGCTAAACCAATGCCTGGTGATTTTTCTTGGTTGTGACATGTACTCTTCCAAATCTGGCAGAATTATAGTTCTGCCATGTAGTTAAATAAAGGCTGCGGTAATTTTTTGATGGCATGTATTGAACCAAAGGCTGCAGATATCTAATTGTTTTTTTGTTTTTTAATTTAACGTGTGTAAAAAAAACCCTATACACAAATATTAATTTTTGTTTTTTTCTTTGTGTCACAGATTCCTGGCTACTGGAGAGACACTCTCGTCACTGCACTTCCAGTACCGGATTGGAATCTCCACGTTGTCTGGAATTGTAGCGGACACTTGCCGGGCTTTGTGGAACGTTCTTTGTCCCGAATTCATGCCCCTGCCAACTGCAGAAAAGTGGTTGGAAATTGCCGAAACATTCTGGACTGTCTGCAATTTCCCTAATTGTTTGGGAGCGGTGGATGGGAAACAAATCCGGATTATCAAGCCCAAAAGAACAGGCTCCGAGTACTACAACTACAAAAAGTACTTTTCTACTGTACTGATGGCCATTGCGGATGCAGAATGTCAGTTTATTGCAGTGGACATTGGGGCATTTGGCCGTGGGAATGACTCCCAGGCTTTTAAGAACTCAGACATGGGCAGGAGGTTGTATGGCAACAACTTCAATTTCCCCATGCCATGGCCTCTTCCCAACACCGAAGCTTCGCCACAGCCATTTGTAATGGTTGGTGATGAAGCATTCCAAATGTGCCAAAACCTGCTCAAACCCTACTCCAGCCGTGACTTGGTCCTCAACAAAAGAATTTTTAATTACAGGCTCACCAGGGCCAGGAGAACAGTAGAGTGTGCATTTGGTATACTTGTTTCTAGATGGTGCATTCTTGGCACAGCTATTAATCTGAAACTGGAAACAGTGGATGAGGTGGTCAAGGCCTGTCTTGTTCTACATAATTTTGTAATTTTTCGAGAGCACCCGAACTTAGATCTTGATGATGTTGCTTCAAACCCATTGCCTGAATTCACTCAGCACCCTCTCAGTTCGTCCGTTGTAGTTGGCCAAATGAGGGACCAATTTGCGGCCTACTTCAACTCAGATGTAGGATGGGTGGAATGGCAAGAGCAAATGGTGTAAAAAAATTTTCTTGGTGGTATGTTAATAAAAAAAACAACCTTTTTGATACCTGTTGTTGGTATGTTAATAAAAAAAGCCTTTTTGATACCTGTTGTTGGTATGTTAATAAAAAAAACAAAACTGTTTTGATACCTGTACTGAGCGCATTCTCTGTTTTTACACTCCCAAAACCATTAGCAAGTATCCAGGTATATCAGAGAATTTATGATGCTGTGTTTTGTGCATCATGAATTCACTAATACTCCTGAGTAGGTAGCTCTCTACATTTGTGTAATATTGCACAGAGTGGATCCAGCAGGGTTCCCCAACTTCAGTCCTCAAGACCCACCAACAGAGCATGTTGTAATGAAATCCATAGCAAGAGCCAAAAAAAAAAAAAAAAGGATTCCATACAACATGATCTGTTGGTGGCCCTTGAGGACTGGAGTTGGGGAACCCTGCTGGATCCACTCTGTGCAATATTACAAGAGAATGTAGATACTGCTGTGGAAAAGACAAATCATGTAGATTGGTTTGTTTTTTTGGAAATATTTTGCTGTGTTCCGGGGCTTAGTTAACCGGCGCATGCGCAGTCCGGCTTTTCCCGCAGTTGGGCAAAGCATACTGTGCGTGCGCTAGCTATGAATGCTTAGCGCACGCGCAAAAAATGGCGTACACCTACTCCAATTCAGCAATAACCTGCGGACCGCGGGCAAGGATGGGGAGGCGGCACACATCGGGAACACCGCCCATCGGACCGACCTCGTTTTCATCGCCCGCCAAAGGGTAGGTGACAGATTCCTTTTAATGCAAGAATATATCTTGCAAAAAAGACACCAGCACCATCAGGACCAGAAACCAATGCAGCAGTTGAATACAAAAATCAATCACTGTTTTCCACAAGGCATTGGTGTGTTTAATGCAAGAATATATCTTGACACAAACACACTAGCACCATCTGGACCAAAAATCAATGCAGTATCACAGAGCATCTTTATACTTACTGAACGCCCTTTTTGAACTTGGAGAGGCGCTGTCCCAGCCATCCATCATCGCTGCGGCCACCTCATTCCAGAGCTGCCGGGTCACCACTGTGTCTTTGTACTGCTGGTCACGGCTGTCCCACAATGGGATACGCTCCTCAACAAGGCGGATCAGGTGCTCGTTGTCTATGTACACTACTTCTTCGTCATCCCATTGTGGAACCTAGGAAAAAAAATATTATAATGTTTGGAATTTTGGAGAATGAAAAAGATACAAAAAGAAACAGAAGAAGCTAGATAAAGATGAAAATAAAGACAGAAAAAAAAAACAAAAAAAAAAAAAAAACACATTATATACTAACATTGCGTCTCCTCGCCACGACTTGACTACACTGCTCCCGCTCAGAATCCTCCCGCTCAGACTGCTCCCGCTCAAACCACTCCCGCACTTCATCTTCACTGCCCATGTCCGATGTCTGTAAAGAAAAAAAAAAGTTAAAACATTTCTAGAGGCAGCTATACTTACCCAAAGGCAGCAACATCCTCACCTCACGCGATCCAGAAGAAGACATGCTGAAATTTAAACAAAAAATACATTTAGTACATTATAAAATTGTACAGGACACACAGACATTAAATTATGTTGAAGAATACTCACATTTTGGCTCCTGAAGCTTGAATCCATAGTTGGAAGGCTCTTGTTGGTGCTTGTCTGGTCTCTGCAAGGCTGTCTGTAGAGTAAATGTCTGACCCTGAAGATACCTTCTTTTATCCACACTCCTCCCAAACAATGTTGCTTGTTTAGGGGGAGGTTAAGACAAGTGTCTAGACATTGTTTACTCAAATCACATGCGCGCACAAGGCGCTGACATGCGCGCAGCCAAGCGCACGTCAGCGACCACATAGACTAATGCTATTTTTGGGAACACACCGTGCGCGCGAGATTTTTTTAACGATGTAGGCGGAACAAAAAATGCAACATGTAGCGTACGGCGCGTCTGGGCGCACACCTGTAAAATGCGCAGCGCACACTAAACGCTGATGAGCGCGTACAATCGCAAGACCCTGCGACCACCATGTTAAAGATAGGGGAACATTGCGTGTGCGCCCGATAGCGCACGATGCGCTGAGCGATAAAACGCTAATGCGAAACCAGCCTTAATTCCCACATTTCGCGACTACTTGCGCTTGAAATGTTGCCTCTTAGGCTCGTGGATACAGAAGCTTTCCACAACCTGATGGCGGCGGCCATCCATTGGTACTCTGTCCCCAGCCGCCAGTTTTCCTGCCGGTGTGCCGATCCCGCATTACACAAGCACGTGTCCCACAACATTGGCTGTGCCCTCAATAATGCAGTTACTGGGAAAGTCCACCTAACCATGGACATGTGGACAAGTGCTTGTGGGCAGGGACAATACATCTTGCTGACAGCACACTGGGTTAACATAGTGGAAGCCCGGACGCAGGAAACCTTTGCGTCCTCCCGACGCTGAGGATTGTGGGCCTTAGGTTAATCAGGGTTGCCCTCACAGCTCCTGCACCTCCTCCTCTTCAGCCTCCATTTCTGAAATAACCACATCAGTCACAAGCTGGAAGCACTGCAGCACTGCCTCAGCCAAGTGACAACAGGCTGTGCTGAAGCTAATATGCTTAGGTGAGAAACTGCACAATACTGAAGAGTTGTGGAAAGCTCTGAAAGAGCAGACAGATCTGAGACTGACACCGCTGAACCTACAGTCAGGCATGGCTGTGTGTGACAATGTCCGGAACCTGGTAGAGGCTCTGAAGCAAGGTGAGCTGCCAGATCTGCTTGTCAATGAATGCAGCCTTTGTGCCCATTTCAGAAAGACAGCTCCAGCTTCCGCCGCCCTTGCCGTGTTTCTGCAGCATTTGCAGCTTCTGGCTCACCGACTGGTGAGTGATGTCCCCATGCATTGGAACTCTACACTGCAGATGTTGGGAAGAATTTGTGAGCAGAAGAGGGCAGTTGTTGACTACCAGCATCAACAAGACCATCGGTATTCAGTTCAGGCTTCATACATAAGACCTCAGGAGTGGACATGGATGTCAGACATATGTATCATCCTCCAAAACTTTGAGTGCTCCACCAAGATGGTGAGCAGCAATGACGCCATAATTAGAGTCACCATCCCACTTCTCTGTGTTCTGAAATGTTCTCTGCTCACAATCAAATAGGATGCATTGCAGGTGGAGCACGATGAGATGGAGCAAGGAACCATACAGGATGATTACACACAGCCCAGCGTCATCTCATCCCAACGTGGATTGGGTGACAATGAGGAAGAGGAGGAGGAGGAGGAAGAACAGGAGCTAGTTTCATGCACTATAGATGGCTACTACCTGCACAACTATAATACCATCTGTTCAGTGTGGATGGCCTTAGGACAGGGAGGAGGAGAGCATGGTTAGTCATCCTCTTGGTGAGGACACGGAAGTCTTGCCTGTTAGCAGTCTGGCCCAGATGACTGAGTTTATGTTACACTGCCTTTCCTGTGACCCTTGTGTTCTCAAACTTTTGGGTAACAGTCATTACTGGTTGGTGACACTTCTAGACCCACACTACAAGGAGAACTTTCTATCTCTTATTTCCCTGACGGACAGGTCTACTAAAATGGGGCAGTACCAGAAGGCCCTTGTTGCGGAATTATTAAAATTCCCATTTGAAGATGCTGTCTGCAGAGGTCACAGTTCGCTGGACAACCAAGGAGTACAGGTGAGAGAGACAACTCCAATTCAGCAGAAGCAGGGAAACACTGTCAAAGTTATGGGAGAGTTTTCTCAGACCCTCCCATCACACATGCCCTGAGGCGCAGGATACTCTCACAAGGAGTGCAAAGTTTGGGAAGATGCTGAAGGAGTACCTTGCTGACCGTACCAACATCCTCCGTAATTACTCTATGCCTTATAACTATTGGGTATCCCAGCTGGATATGTGGCATGAACTGTCTCTCTACACCTTGGAGGTCCTGGCCTGCCCTCCCGCTAGCGTTTTGTTAGAGCGGGTTTTTAGTGCTGCTGGTGGAATTATAACTGATAAGCGCTTCCTCCTGTCAACTGAAAATACTGACAGGCTGACTCTAAATGAACAAGTGCTAGATTGGGCTAGACTTCTCAACATCACCGAATGATATCAGCGTAACATAAACTCAAATCCAGTGTCTTTTTTGGGAGGTCTATTCCAATGCATCGCTGCACAGCCACACATGGGTATATGCTTCCTGATTTTGGCTATTTGATGTTGCCCTTCTTCACATCCTCATCCTCCACCACCATATCACCAGGGTGACAGTGGTCCATGATGCAACACCCACATAACTTTTTTAAAGGGTGTTTATGATGCCCGCTCCTTTCTAATGAGAACATTTTTTATGACGCCCTCCTCCACGTCTCTTCCAAGGGGCATTGGAGTGCCTCCAAATTTTTGGCAGCCCTTGCATTCACTGCATGGGCAAATACTATGGGAGACCCACTTCCTAATAATGGGAACATTTTTTTCATTAGGCCCTCCTCTAAGTCTCTTCAAAGGGGCATTGGAGCGCCTCCAAATTTTTGGCAGCCCTTGCAATCACTGCATGGGCAAACAGTATGGGAGACCCACTTCCTAATAATGGGATCAATGTTTTCAGGAGGCCCTCCTGTACGTCTCTTCAAAGGGGTATTGGGGTGCATCCAAATTTTGGGCAGCCCTGCCACTCACTGCATACACAACAGTATAAGATGGCAGATGGCTCTCTAAGAATAGTGAGGGTCGACTGCTGACCCTTTAAGAATAGTAAAGGCCGCCTGATGGCCCTATAATAAAAGGCTTTATGACTTTCAAAATCCCTCCTTCATAAATTAAACAGGATGTGTCTGATGATGTGTCACACACCACATGGCCAGATAAAGTTGTAAAATGTTAAAATAACATTTCCCAGTGAATGCATTTGTCTTGGTTGAAAGCAATGCTAAAGTTCAAACACGCATCAAAAACACTAAGTGTGAACATAGCCCAATTTGTGGAGGAGCGGTTTTGGTTTATATTGTATATATAACAAAGCCTCCTCCATCCCCCCATTGTATAAAACAGCCACCTCCATTCCCCCCATTGTATATAACACAGCCTCCTCCATCCTCCCCCCATTGTATATAACACAGCCTCCTCCATCTTCCCCCCCATTGTATATAACACAGCCTCCTCCATCCCCCCCATAGCGACACAGTCTAGTACTCACAGCTATATTAAAAAATGCACTATCCTCACCTCTCCTCGTGCCCCTCGCTGCTCCCGACTCCGGTCTCAGCAGCTGCAGTCTGCCTGGCACACAGTAGGAGCGCAATGATATGATGTCATCGCGCACCCGCAGTGTCAGAGGCAGAGGGGAATGATAGAAGAGGGAGCATCATCTGACGTGTTCTCCTCCATCATTGCTTTGAACTGTACAGGTGTCTGACGCCGGTATAGTTCAATGCGGCGGAGGCAAGGGAGTTGGCGCTGGCGGCCCCCCCTGCCTCACGGGCCCAATAGGGGCTGCGTGATGTGCCGCTAGCTGAGGGACCCCTGGGGGAGCGGGGGTCCTAGGCAGCTGCCTGCCGCTAACGCCGACCCTGTCCTTAAGGCCTGTTTCACACATCAGTTTTTTGGCATCAGTCAAAATCCGCCATTTTTTTTGTTGACCGTCTGCTATTTTCAACTGCGCAGGTCCAGCAGCTTTTCTCTGGGAACATTTTTAACCCTGAATGCCGTTCCGGGTCTCTCTCTCTCCCCCCAACCCCCCCCCCCCCTTTTTTCCCCAGGCAGCTGTTCCTTTAAATTTCATCCTTCGCCGGATCCGTCAAAACATTGGTCCGGTGGCACACGATGTGAGAGTGGAGACGGATCCGCTTTCCGCCATTTTCACGGATTGCAACTGACATCAAATATGTATGTGTGAAACAGGCCTTACATATTTCACAGGAAAATCCATTTTGGTTTCGTTTTTGTATGTTTTATTGTGGGTCTGTAAAAGTGGTGTAAGACTGGCAACATTGTTCACAGCAGAGACCGGGGAGTCAGAAATGCTTCCAGGGGTCTTCCCCATGCTGTTCCCATGTCAGTTGAGCACTGTTCCCATCGATTTCCACAATTTGCAGTCCCTCTGCAGACCGCAGGTGGAGCCGCCGCAAAAATGCTCAAGTTTCTCAAAGACTTGTACATTGGGAGCATTTTAGTGCTCACTGGGAAGCCATCCAGAGCAAACACCATAAACAAAGAGATTATTTGTCTTATAGCACTTATGGGTGGATCAAGAAACACCTTGTAAGTAACTGCAATAATCGTAAAAATATGGCAGGAAAAACCTTATATTTACACCCGAACTAGAAATATGTTCAGCTTTTGATGATCGGGCAATTTTCCGTTTTTTTTTCTTTTTTTGGCGTTTGTTTTTTACTACTGTTCTTGCAAGAAGCCTAACTTTTTCTTTACGTGGTGTATGAGGACCTATGTGTTGTAGCTTTGAATGATGTAATTCATTTTACATGGAAAAACTAAGAAAAAAATCCAAGTTCGGTAAAATAGGGGAAAAAAACTCCATAATTCTACCAATTTTGGGGAAAATTCGTTATAATGTCGCAGTAAAAAGTAAACTGGCAATATGATAGTTCAGGTCAGTATGATTCCAGGGGTATGAAAACTTGTATACTTTTTTTTAATTCTGAACTTTGTAACTATAAAGATTTGCTTTGTGTCACCATATTCCAAGACCGCCTAAGTTTTTTTTTCTCTAACGTGAAATCAGTGACGTGACATTAGTAGTACATGTCAACAGGTGAAACTTTGTAATGTCTCTTAACAGTAATATCTGCTTCTTTGTCCTCCTGGACTGATCTTTCATTCTCAAAATTTTCAATTTTCCCAGCTCCAAGATAACAGATAATTGGCGCTCAAAGTTTTATGTAGAAGTGTTAACTATTATTTTAGGGGCACTTACAGCAGAATGTCTGTGTCTGCCTCTAGCTCCTCCCCCTCCCCCTCTACAGAGATAAATGTAAATGTTGATTTAGGAAAACTCACAGCAGAATGTCTCTGCATGCCTTTAGCTCTTTCCCCTCCCCCTCCATAGAGAAAACTGTAACTGTCAATTCAGGAGAACTTGCGGCAGAATGTTTGTGTCAGCCTCTATCCCTTCCCCCTCCCTCTCCATAGAGATAACTGTAAATGTAGATTCAGGAGAACTTAAAGGAAAATGTCTGTGTCTCCCTCTAGCTCTTACCCCTGCCCCTCCATAGAAATAACTAACTGTCGATTCAGGAGAACTTGCTGCAGATTGTCTGTGCTTGCTTTCAGCTCTTTGCCATCCTTCTCTTTAGAGATGGCTGCAACTGTCGATTTAGGAGAACTTGCAGGAGAATGTCTCTGCGTGCCTTTAGCTATTCCTCCTCACCCCTCCGTAGAGAAAACGGTAACTGTCAATTTTGGATGGAAGACTTGTAGCAGAATGGCTGTGTCTTCCTCTAGCTCCTTTCCCTTTCTACCTCCTCTTCCCCCTCTACAAAAATTATTGTAATTGTCATTTAAGGAGAACTTGAAGCAGAATGTATGTATCTGCCTCTAGCTCTTCCCCCTCCCCTTCTATAGAGATAACTATAAGTGTCTATTGGGGAGAACTTGCAGCAGAATGTCTGTATCTGCCTCTAGCTCCTCCCTTCTCTATAGAATTTTAAAAGCACCAACTGTCATCTATCACAGTAATGGGAAAATCTGTCTTCACTGACTACAGATTTTACCCATGATTTGAGAGTAAAAGATCAGTCCAGAAAAAGAAAGAAGCAAATTTATACTTATAAGTAGAGATGAGCGACTTTGCCTTTTTTCGGGTCGAGTTTCAAGAAATCCGACTTTCTAAAAAGTCGGATCGAACGAAATCGGATGACTATAGGGAAAAGTCGGTGTCCAACTGAAACACGAAACCCAATGCAAGTCAAAAGGGGAAGCAAAGTCGGCAGGGAGTGGAGGACAGTAAACATATTTCTCCATACAGAATGATTGGTCCCATATAATGTTCCATACAGTATATGATGAGCTCCACATAATGCTACAGTATATGCTGGTCCCCATGGATGATGCTCCACTGTCTTATGAGCCCAAATAATGCTCCATATATAATGGGCCCCATTTCTAATGCTCCAGTGTATAATGGGCCCCGTAATTGCTGCTCCAGTGTCTGATGTCCCCTATTTGGAATGCTCCAGTATACGGTGGTCCCCATGGACGATGCTCCAGTGTGTTATGGGTCCAAATTATGCTCCATATATAATGGGCCCCATTTCTAATCATCCAGTGTATAATGGGCCCCGTAAATGCTGCTCCAGTGTCTGTCGTCCCCCATTTGGAATGCTCCAGTATATGATGGGCCAAATGGATGCTGCTCCAGTGTATGATGGGCCTCATATATCATTCTCCACTGTATATTGCTCCCCAAAAAATGCTCCCAACATTTAAAAAAATTAAATACCTCTCCTCGCTGGTTACTGCTGTACTCTGGACTCCTCAGCATTGACATTTTAAAGCTCTCTGCTCTTGTACTGTTTCGGTAGAGGGCATACAGACGTGATGTCATCGCGCTCTGTAACCTGAATGTCACTGTCAGGAAAGGTGGAAGACGTCACGGCGGTGCCGCAGGGAGAAGTAAGTATTGCAAGTGCTGTGGCCCTGAGCAAGCATGGGGGGCCCACTTGTGGGTGACGGCACTGGCACAGGGCCCCACATATTACGACGGTATGTCTGACGGCGAGTGGGCCCTCCCACCGGCAGAGACACTTTTGCGTGCTATGATGGGTCCTGTGCCACTGCCATTGCCCACAAGTAGGACCCCCCCCACCTGCTTAGGGAACCGGCACTTTTATCTGCACCTTCCTCTGTGTCACCGTGTAAGGTGGTATAGTATGCGGGAAGGGGCACCTGAGTTTCATCAGTGTCACATTTTGGCTCTGTAGAGTGCGAGAGGAATGTAGTCCTCTGGGTGAATGTACCAGCAGAATCATCTAGCAGTGGCTGTGCATCAGTGTGTGGTGCCCCCAGGAGTATGGTCGCCACAGTGGCATTGCCTTCCTCCAGGGAGGGTGATATCAGGCTTGGAGGCAATGAAGGGTCTCTCTAACAGTTAACCATGTCATGCAACACAGTTCCCACTCCAGGCCAGCAGAGGGAGCTCTGAACCAGAATTGGGGGAGGAGTGCTCTCTGAGGGCCAGGAAGGGAAATGAGAAGTTAGTGTGAGGAGGGCAACGAGTGTAGACGTGTGGAGAGAAGCTGGAGGTTGAGCCGAGGAAAGCGACCTCCCTCCCAGTGATAGCGCATGATCTGGAGCCTGGTCTCCACGGTTGTATGGATACTGAAGGTCCTGCAACAGAAACCAGAGGAGTAGGAAGCTGTAAATGCTCTATTCCCAACTATGACTCGGAGGCACAACAGTGGCGGGTGAGCCAAGAGAGATAGAGGGCTACAGCTGTCTGCCATACGAGGTAGTTCAAAGAGAAGATAAAAAGGAGGAACTTCAGCGTAACACAGTACTGGATGTACCTCAAGCCAGCGCTAGGAAGGAGACTACACAACCCATCTGATAGAGAGATCCCCGAGTTGCTTCCAGGCTAGCCTGCTCCTGTGCCATCTGTAACCAGGACCCTGGACTGCGTTTGCCAAGTAAAGGTAAAGAAACAGCACCCTGTTGTGTCCTTGTCTCCTTCCTGCAACATCCTCAGCTCTGCTACATCTCTGTGCCAAACACTACACCCTCTTCCTAAACATTCCACTACACTGCCCTGGGACCAACAGCCCTACCTGTAGAGGGCTACAACATCATTGCTGCACTACACCATCTGTCCCTAAGGATCTGCTCGCAGCGTCGGCTTAACACCTCCCTTGCCGAACACCACAGGTGGTGTGAAGAATCACTTATAAACTTTATTCCCAACTCAACCCCTTTTACATGGGCGCCCAGGGCCATGGACCAGGTCACCGCTGCTGTGAAAATCCCCTCTGAGAGACTGACCCGGTACCTAGTACACCACAGCCCTAGGAGGGCGACCCATTTTGGCGTCACGAACAGGATTACGGAACCCGGTGTCCCCGGGTCCTGTGTGCCAGAGACTGTGTTTGGTGCTATAGACTGTGTGCGAAATTGGCGCCATTGCCACCATTATCCCGCTGATTGGCGCGCGCGGGAAGAAAAGGGGGCAGACCTTTGTGGGCAGAGCCAGCCTAGAAGCGCGAAAGGAGAAGAGCGCGTGGGAAGTGAGAAGCTGAGGCCTGCAGTTCCGGCGTCCCCTGATCGAGCCGAGGGGCGGCCTCCGGTAAGCCAGCCCAATCCCGCGGCCCGGCTCACGTTAACTAGGGGGAGAGAAAATGTCTGAGGACAACGCCAATGCAGCTGCAGGCGCTCTCGCAATCCCCTCAGCACAGTAAGAAGTAGCGCCCTCCGCAGCGGTCCCCATAATGCCGCTGTCCATGCCCTACATATCGGGAGCGGCCTGGCTACCGCAGTGCTCGGGTGAGTCACATACCCTGAGTGAATTTAAAGAGAGACTGTGCAGTTTGTTTGAGGTGTATCCTCTATCTGAAAGCCAGAAGGTGAACATCCTTATTGGACAGCTAACAGGTGCAGCACAGAGAGAAGTAAAAGCCTGGCAGGACACTGATAAAGAGACTGTTAAAAAGATTTTGGCCAAGCTAAAAAGCACCTTTGACACCCGCACTGCAGCTGAAATCAAGATGAGGTTCTTTGGATGTAAACAGAAAGCGCAGGACAATATAAGAGACTATGCTCTTAACCTGCAGGAGGCGCTGCGAGCCGTCAAGCAAATTGATCCTGACAGAGTGAAAGAGGAAGACAAACTGTTAAAGGAGCAGTTCATTGAAGGACTCATATCCAGTACCCACAGAGCACAGCTGCGTATCATAACCCTACAAAACCCTGACCTGGACTTTGCTGATTTCAAGGACAGGGCTATTCGGGTACTGCAGGAACCAACTGTCAACCGTCCAGCGCCCCCTAGGCGCCCAGCGATCACCTACCACCAGGAAGCAACATCTTTCCCTTCCATCACTGTGGAGACTGATGCACAGACTCTAGATAAAGATCCAACTGAAGAACTGTGTCTTCAGGTCCAGGAGTTGACCAAAGGTATGGCTGCACTTACTAAAACCGTGCAGTTCCTGCAGGTGTCCTCCAAGGAGAAGATCCAGCTTGCTTCCAGTCCAGAGGATGTCCCGTGGCTCCAGAAGAGGAGAACCCCACCACTCCGAGGGAGGAACAACGACCGCTATGATCAGGACGGACGTCCCATCTGTCGTCGCTGCCACAAGGCAGGTCATCTTGAAGATTCTGTCCTTTAACGAGTAACCCCTGGGTCAGAGGGCCAACCCCCAGGAGTAGGACCACAAGGCCCAAGGAACTGGCGAGCCAAGTATGTTGGAGGGAGACCGACCCTTCCTGTGGGGATTGATCCCATGAACGCTTTGCTGGACACTGGCTCCCAGGTGACCACTATGCCCTATATCCTCTACAAGCGGTATTGGGCTAACTCTGAACTCACTCGTGGCCCAAGTGATGAACTAACAGTAGTTGCCAGCAATGGTCAGTCTTTACCACAAGTAGGATGTAAAGAAATTACTGTTAAAGTGGGGAAGGTGGAGTTAAAATCTCAAGGTCTGATAGTTGTGGATATTGATCGACGAGAATGTAATCCCATGATGACTCTTGGTACAAATGTAATTGAAAATTGTCTTTGAGGTTATTGTCTTGTTGCAACAGGTGGCTGAGACTGCTGGTTCTGTGGCGCCCCTGAGGCTTCAGTCGCCACAGAGGTACTGCACCTTCTCCTAAGGTGTAGTGCCCCACCATCCAGGTAAGGTGGGAACTCCTGACCACGCTCCACACCTGCATTCCACAAACAGGATAGTTCATTGGGAACACCTAACAGCTTCAGGCTGGGGGTTAGCAGACCACCCCTCGTGGAACCCTGCTTCGTAACACGAGATGTGCTGGGAGGCGGGTGGAGGGAGATGATATAAAAGAGTGGGAAGAGTGAGAGTTGGTTGGTTAGTTGGAGAGAGAAGAGAGAAGATGGGTGTCTGAAGGACGTGCTACAGCAGGTACCAGTGATCTGGGCTGCTGGCACGAGAAAGACCAGAGAAAGAAACTGATAAGATTGATAACCTAACCTTCCATAAGAGAGATAGAACAGATCGGAACGAAGGAGAATAGAAGGACGGTGGGAAGCTGGTTGAAGAAAGATAGAGAACCCTTCCAGTCCAGAGAGCGCAAAGGCCGGTGCCAGGTCCCCGAGGTTGATTGGATCTTTATGTCCGGCAACAGACACCGGAGGAGTAGTGAGCCGCTAACGCCTTGCTCCCATCATAGACTTGGGACACAACAGCAACTGAATACAGAGCTGGGACACAGTGAGGAGTCCCCGAAGCAGGCTACAGCTGTCTGTCATACAAGTAAAGACTAGAAACACCTAGAGAGAGGCATTCCAGGGTAACTAAGTACTTGAGTGCTTCGCACCTAAAGGCGCATTGGAGGAGTCGTTCAGTAAGGTACATGTTGGCGGAGTGTGGAAGGGAGAATCCTATCCTGCCTGGAGGTTGGCTGGAGCCCTGACCTGGAGAACACGGTACGGAGGCAGGCAGTTGAGTGAACTGCAAACAGTGAGTAAAGCTTTGGAATCGCATACTCGGGTGTCCTCCAGTTATTCCCGCACCACTACACCTGGGTACCAGCCTCCATACCATTCTGCACCTCTCCTCATCCATTGCACCTACACTGCCCTGGGACTACAGCTCCACCTGTGGGGAGCTACACCATCTTTGCTGCACCACACCATCAGTCCCAGCGGATCTGCATGCAGCGTTGGCTCAACATCTTACTTGCCAAACACCACGGGTGGCGTCACAAACTATTCTACCATTAACTACATCACCGCCATTGATATTGGGCGCCCAGGGCCACGGACCGGGTCACCGCTGCCATGACACATTCCCACCTTGACACTGGCCCGGTACAGAGTACCCTGCTGCCCTGGGTGTGCGAGGGCGACCCAATTTTGGCGCCACGAACAGGATGACGAGACCCGATGCCATCGGGTTCTGTGTGCCTTGGATTTACAACTTTTGAAAATGTGCAGAAGACCAAATTTAATAGACTGTAAAATGGACATTAGAAATGGCCGCTGGCGCAGAGAAGGGCGTGAAGAGATGGGAGGTCCTAAGAAAAGACCGAAGAGTCTTGGGCCGTCCCTGCCTGAATTACTATGTGACCGATGCATGGCCCACCCCCCGAGGGGTTCGTATACTGGCTTGGTATGGAGGTGCTGGAAGAAGACGCCGCCCCCGGAAGGAGGGGCAGAGGAAGCCAGTGGCGAGCAGAAGGGCGGAGCAAGGAGAAGAATGCCAGAACGCCATCTTGGAGAGCAAGGGAAGGAGGCCTGCGGAGCGCAGGGAACTGAATCTCCCCGGCGCCATGGTTGACGGCTCCAACCCTGATTCCGGAATGAACTGCCGGCAATTAGCTGAGGAAATTATGGAACTGACCACCCGTCTGCAGCAGAAGGAAGATTTGAAGAAGCTGAGACGGCAGCGCGCCCCGGCGGGGCCTACACCAGCGGTACCACCCTCTCCATCGGTACGCGCTGCTACCGCATTGGACTGTCCCCGGGTGGCGCTGACCTACACATCTACTTTGACAGTGCGGTTGAGCACCACTGGCCCGGAGAGGTTACCGGAGGACCCAGGCGTGGAAGCAGAGCTCCCGTCTCGACCTGGCATGGCTGCGCCGGTCCCCACAGAGACCCATGTGGATCCAGAACCCGCGACTGCTCCATCATCCACACTGGAGCCGAGGCCGCACCGCCGGGAGACCTCAGGTATGTCCGGTGCCCCTTCACCTGAGAAGACCCGGGCTTGCCCCACCGTTGCAACGGCCGGCCAGGTTGTGTTAGACCTGGTCTGGGACCGGGAAGCCAGTCCCCGGGGGAAGATACCGGAACCCTCAACGGTGGCACCGCAGGCCCCAGTAGGCCAAAGCAGGTCCCCAGAGGAGCAGAATGAGGCCTATTGCAGAGCCACCATTAAAAAGCTAGCAGATGAGTATCGGGAGAGGGAGCAGAGGAGAATGGCTGTACTGGGCCCGGATTTGAGCAGGAAAGAGAGGGCCTGTGCTGGGTATTACGGTTCCCAGGATGCCACAGGATGGGGGCAGGTCCTTAATGTCAATCAGGAACGGGGGTTTGGATTTATTGCATACCCCGAGAGGATAAGTGACTTGTTCTTTAATTGGAGGGACGTTTAATCCCACTTGCCTAAAGGACACCCTAAAAGAGACCTGCTGCCTGGGGAGTATGTGACCTTTACCCGGCATTAGGGACTCAGGGGATGGTACGCCTTGAATGTATGACGTATCCCTGCAGAGTTCATCGAGAGGTACCTGCCATCAAGATCAGTCAATGCGCCATCCACCGGTACCACACAGACTGCTCAGGTACCTGTTTCCAAGAACCAGGCTGCTATTGCATCACCTCCAGTTTGGCAGCTCAAACCAAAGATCTCTGGCTTGACACCGTGGGAAGAGGAGCACCTGCGGATTGCTAATGACTACTTGGAATCTGGTAGCCGTTGAAGTAATTTACTAAATCTTGTTACCCAGGAGGGTTTGTTGCACCAGTTGTGCCTTTGTCTTTTTGTTCATCATGTTGCCCAGTTTTTGATTGGCAGCGTTGTTTTTGAAATGGAACTGTGGAGATCATAGACGCTGATTGATCCAAAAACTTTTATTGTAAATAGTTGCACCTCTTTAGGTGCCCTTTCTTGGTTTCACATATAAAGACACTTTGCGAAGATAATGTTTTTGCATGGACACTTTTCGAAGAATGATGTCTGCCTCAAGGGACACTGCAAGAAAGCCCGGCTGGGAGCAGTGTTCAGCAATTTGCAAGAATCTTTGTATGTTTTATGATAACGTATTTGATAATGTTGTGTCTTGTGAAAAGTAAATGTCTTTTATAGAATATTTGATACAGGGAATTAGAAAAGTTTTGAGATAGAATGTGAGAATTGAATAAAGACTGAAGAATTGAAAGTGACAGGTGACAGGCCAAGAGTAGATGGTCAGTGTCTTGCGTCCAGTAGAAAGAGAGAGAAAGAATAATTGCACTTTGAACTAGGAATTGCACTCAAGTAAATTTTTGATACTAAGATAGGAAGTTAACCTGTTTTGTAACGTTTAAGAAATGTGCCTCCTACATTAGGAAGTTTAGATAAGTATTGTTAAACATCATTTAAAAATTTGTGTGTGTTCCTGTATTGTACTTTTGTTGTCTTGCAGCCCGCGGACGTGCTGTTTAACAGGGGGGTATGTGGCGCCCCTGAGGCTTCAGTCGCCACAGAGGTACTGCACCTTCTCCTAAGGTGTAGTGCCCCACCATCCAGGTAAGGTGGGAACTCCTGACCACGCTCCACACCTGCATTCCACAAACAGGATAGTTCAGTGGGGCCACCTAACAGCTTCAGGCTGGGGGCTAGCAGAGCACCCTTCATGGAACCCTGCTTCTTAACACGAGATGTGCTGGGAGGCGGGTGGAGGGTGATGATATAATAGAGTGGGAAGAGTGAGAGTTGGTTGGTTAGTTGGAGAGAGAAGAGAGAAGATGCGTGTCTGAAGGACATGCTGCAGCAGGTACCAGTGATCTGGGCTGCTGGCACGAGAAAGACCAGAGAAAGAGACTGATAAGATTGATAACCTAACCTTCCATAAGAGAGATAGAACAGATCGGAACGAAGGAGAATAGAAGGACGGTGGGAAGCTGGTTGAAGAAAGATAGAGAACCCTTCCAGTCCAGAGAGCGCAAAGGCCGGTGCCAGGTCCCCGAGGTTGATTGGATCTTTATGTCCGGCAACAGACACCGGAGGAGTAGTGAGCCGCTAACGCCTTGCTCCCATCATAGACTTGGGACACAACAGCAACTGAATGGAGAGCTGGGACGCAGTGAGGAGTCCCCGAAGCAGGCTACAGCTGTCTGTCATACAAGTAAAGACTAGGAACACCTAGAGAGAAGCATTGCAGGGTAACTAAGTACTGGAGTGCTTCGCACATAAAGGCGCATTGGAGGAGTCATTCAGTAAGGTACATGTTGGCGGAGTGTGGAAGGGAGAATCCTATCCTGCCTGGAGGTTGGCTGGAGCCCTGACCTGGAGAACATTATACGGAGGCAAGCAGTTGAGTGAACTGCAAACAGTGAGTAAAGCTTTGGAACCGCATACTCGGGTGTCCTCCAGTTATTCCCGCACCACTACACCTGGGTACCAACCTCCATACCTTTCTGCGCCTCTCCTCATCCATTGCACCTACACTGCCCTGGGACTACAGCTCCACCTGTGGGGAGCTGCACCACACCATCAGTCCCAGCGGATCTGCATGCAGCGTTGGCTCAACATCTTACTTGCCAAACACCACGGGTGGCGTCACAAACTATTCTAATAAACTTTAACACCATTAACATCACCGCCATTGATATTGGGCACCCAGGGCCACGGACCGGGTCACCGCTCCTGTGACACATTCCCACCTTGACACCGGCCCGGTACCAAGTACCCCGCTGCCCTGGGTGTGCGAGGGCGACCCAGTTCCAGTGAACAACGAGTCCTGCAGAAGGAGATTAAGGCCCTGATGCAAAGACAGTAGGTAGAACTCTCATGCGGAGAAATTGGCAGTGTCAGAGTGAGTGATGCTTTCCCCATTGCAATACCCCCAGATGTATAATGTTGATTTGGTGTCGGGCAGCCATAGGCCTCAGAGGGAAAGATTACCAGGCATTGGCAGAGCCAGTATACTCTGATAGCAGACCTACTGTCCTGACAGCCAGAGGGGTACTTGATGTACGAAAAGGGAGAGTACCTGTACGCCTTTTGAATTGTGGGGAGGAGGAGGCCACAATACCTCGGTATGCCACAGTTGCTAAGCTGCTCACTGTCAGTAACAAAGCAATGCAGGCAGCAGAGCCCTTGGTCTCATCTGACCAGGTGGAGAACAATGGCTCTGTAAAGCAGCTGGAGGAGTGGTGCCAGCAACTGCAGGTGGGAACTGACTCCACACCTTCATACCAGAAAAATGGTGTTTACAGAGTGACCTAGGAGTATGAGCGGGTATTCAGTAAACACCCCCTAGATTTTGGGAAGGCAAAAGGGGTTCAACACCATATCCCCACTGGAGATCATCCACCCATTAAAGAAAGGTACCTGCCTATACCCCCAACACAATACCAATGTGCTAAAGGTATGTTGAGAGAGATGACGGAAGCTGGGTGATCATCCCTTGATGACTGCAAGAAGATCTAAGAATTTAAGGGATCTTTTGGTTAAGAGCCATTATGTCCCTAATACAATCAATCCGTTTGGCACTAGGGGCCCTGTGGCTGGTTCGGTCCCGTGCGGTCACTGCCTGGCCTGCCGCAATGTCTCACGGTGCTCAATATTCCATAATTCGAACAGGTCGAAAGAATTTCAAATTACAGAACGGATATCATGCGGCAGTGATAATGTGGTGTATTATGCCGTTTGCGGGTGTTCTCTTATATATGTGGGTTTAACCTCGAGAGAACTCCGGGTGAGGATCCGGGAGCACGTTCGTGACATTCTGGGGGCTAAGCTAGTTTCACACTTGCTTTTTTTTGCAGCGCGTTTTTCCCGCAAAAAAACGCATTAAAAAAACGCATACAAATGCATACAAACGCTGCGTTTTTTTCAAGCATTTTTATGCGCATGCAGGAAAAAAACGCAGCGTTTTTGCGCGTTTGTATGCGTTTTTTGTGCGTTTGCGTTTTTTTATAGATTTTGGAAAAACCCCACAAAAATGAAAAAACAACCATTCAACAACACACAAGACCAATGGGACTTCATTGTGGGTGTGGTATGTTAATATATAGACCCTGTCTACAGTATTCTTCACATTTGCTTGATTCTTCTCGTGACCATGGATCTGCGCTGGAAGAGTTTTCACTTCAACTTGGATTTGGACATCGCGATGGCTCAGGCGTATGCAGTTGCTTGCCATGAACAAAGGAAGAGAGAGAGGCAGCGAAGACGGCGGCGTATGTGGATACATCCGATTGTTGAACTCCGGGAGAGCCGTGGGGCATACCACACCCTCTACAGCGAGCTACAGGCAAACCCGGAGAAATTTACAGATTATATCAGGATGTCCCACGAAAGTTTCATGGATTTGCTTGCTCGTGTCCAACAATCCATCCGGAGACAGGACACACAGCTCCGTCGTGCGATTCCTCCTGAGGAACGGCTACTGGAGACATTACGGTATGTTTTAAAAACCAAGGGGTGCGGTCTGATGTTTTTTTTTTAAATTTAGTATTCAAAACCTTGGGTAATTAGTTTTCGTGAATGTACTAATATTTTATTTTATAGTTTTTTAAAATAATATACATAAATATTAATTTTACTTCTTTGTCTGTTCACAGATTCCTGGCGACTGGAGAAACCCTATCTTCACTACACTTCCAGTACCGTATTGGAATCTCTACCTTGTCTGGAATTGTTGCTGACACCTGCCGGGCTCTCTGGAATGTTCTTTGCCCAGAATTTATGCCCCTGCCCACCGCTGAAAAGTGGATGGAAATTGCTGACAAATTCTGGACAGTATGCAATTTTCCCAACTGTTTGGGAGCTGTTGATGGTAAACACATACGGATCATCAAACCCCAAAGAACGGGATCTGAGTACTATAATTACAAAAAGTACTTTTCAATAGTACTCATTGCGATTGCGGATGCCGGATGTATGTTTGTAGCAGTGGACATTGGAGCATTTGGCCGTGGTAATGACTCACAGGCTTTTAAAAACTCAGACATGGGCCGGAGGTTGTATGGCAACCAATTTAATTTCCCTATGCCACAGCCTCTTCCTCACACCGAAGCTCCGCCACTGCCCTTTGTAATGGTTGGCGATGAGGCTTTTCAAATGTGCGGAAACTTACTGAAACCCTACTCCAGCAGGGACTTGGACCACACCAAAAAAATATTTAATTACAGGCTGACCAGGGCCAGAAGAACTGTCGAGTGTGCTTTTGGGATTCTTGTTTCCAGATGGCGAATTCTGGGCACGGCCATTAATCTTAAACTTGAAACAGTCGATGAGGTGGTGAAGGCCTGTGTGGTTCTACATAACTTTGTGATGGCTAAAGAGCACCCGACCTTTGAACTGGACGATGATGCTCCTAACACATTGCCTGAATTCACTCAGCACACTCTCAGGTCATCCGTTGAAGTTGGCCAAATGAGGGACCAATTTGCGGCCTACTTTATTTCTGATGTAGGACGGGTGCACTGGCAAGATGAAATGGTGTAATGTTTTTGTTTGTTTATGGTAATAAAAAACCTTATTTGATACCATTACTGAGTGCACTATATTTTTTAAACTCCAATTTAATAAAAAACTTCCCATGTATAACTGAATTTTTTGATGTTCACACACCTGGGCAGGTAAATACACATATGAGTTAAAATGCAGCATTGCTAGTCTGCGTGAAATATATTGGAACGAGCAAAGCTGCAGGCCATGAATCAGGAAACCATTTTTTTTCAAGAGAAAATTGTGCAACTAGTTGAAAACAAAGTATGTGATTTTCTCAAAACACAACCCTCAAAACCCAACCCCAATGAAAGTCCATGGGGAATACAAGTCAGCATTGAGTGGATGAATGTAATCTGCTCCATTCCAACTTACAAGTTATTACACTAGGCCTTGGAATGACTATACTAGGCCGTGGTATTTCAAATATGAGTATAGTATGCCTTGGGCCTACTAGTATAGTCATATGTGAAATACCACGGCCTAGTATAGTCATAACAAGGCATACTCAATTTTTGCCAACTAGGATCTTGTTTCACGAAAAACAAACGGGTGAAACTTGAAACCAACAGTTTGCTTTTCATGAAACCAGATTCTAGTTGGTAAAAATAGAGTTATTACACTAGGCCTTGTAATGACTACACTAGGCCGTGGTATTTCAAATATGAGTATAGTAGGCCTTGGGCCTACTAGTATAGTCATATGTGAAATACCACGGCCTAGTATAGTCATACCAAGGCCTACTGTAATAACTCGATTTTTAACAACTAGCATCTTGTTTCACAAAAAACAAACTGGTGAAACTAGAAAGAAACTTATTTTTAAGACAAGTTTCAACAGTTTGTTTTTCATGAAACCAGATCCAAGTTGGTAAAACTCGAGTTATTACACTAGGCCTTGGTATGACTATACTAGTCCGTGTTATTTCACATATGACTATACTAGGCCTTGGGTTGGTTTTTAACATGTATTTACCCATCAGTGTGTGTGAGCGGCGCAAACAACATTAATGAAACTTAGTAATGGTGAACCACAAATGTAAATTTATTTTTTATCACAAAAATAAACCAAAAAATTATTTTTTCCGGCGTTTGGGGGCAGATGGTTTCAATTTGGGGGTGTGCAGGGAATATGCAACACTTGCTGTTGAAGACGGTGTTTGAGGGGAAGGGGCAACAAAACTTGTGGGGGAAGGTAGTCCAGTTAAGGGAATTAAACTAGGAACACTTGGAGGAGAGGAAATCTGTTCAGGTACATTAGTTGTAATGGCATGTCGCCGTAGGCTTGTGTGCCTGGACCGACTTTGGCCCAATGCCCGCCTTGATAGATTTCGCCTTGAACTAGGGGCAAATATTGAGTGTAGGTCCCCCGTCTGCAGGTGTGCGCCACCACCTCAGCTGCTGCTGAGGTGGTGGCGGCGGCTGCTGCTGAGGTGGCGGCGGCGGCTGCTGAGGTGGCGGCTGCTGCTGCTGAGGTGGCGGCTGCTGCTGCTGAGGTGGTTGCTGCTGCTGCTGAGGTGGTTGCTGCTGCTGCTGCTGAGGTGGCTGCTGCTGCTGAGGTGGCTGCTGCTGCTGCTGCTGCTGCTGCTGAGGTGGCTGCTGCTGCTGCTGCTGCTGCTGAGGTGGCTGCTGCTGCTGCTGAGGTGGCTGCTGCTGCTGAGGTGGCTGCTGCTGCTGAGGTGGCTGCTGCTGCTGAGGTGGCTGCTGCTGCTGCTCTTCGTTGTCAGTGCTCGTCCTTGCAGGAGGACTGGTGGCGGCAGTGATGGTCCAGGTTTGCAGAGTGGTGGTGGCAGGGCTACTACATGTTGTTGTAGCGGAAGGGCTGTTCCATGTTTGCCTAGTGGTGGCTGAGCTCCACGCATGCATGGGAGTGGCGGTGGTGCTCCAGACAGGAGGACTACACTAGGCCGTGGTATTTCAAATATGAGTATAGTAGGCCTTGGGGCTAGTAGTATAGTAATATGTGAAATACCACGGCCTAGTATAGTCATACCAAGGCCTACTGTAATAACTCGATTTTTAACAACTAGCATCTTGTTTCACAAAAAACAAACTGGTGAAACTAGAAAGAAACTTATTTTTAAGACAAGTTTCAACAGTTTGTTTTTCATGAAACCAGATCCAAGTTGGTAAAACTCGAGTTATTACACTAGGCCTTGGTATGACTATACTAGTCCGTGTTATTTCACATATGACTATACTAGGCCTTGGGTTGGTTTTTAACATGTATTTACCCATCAGTGTGTGTGAGCGGCACAAACAACATTAATGAAACTTAGTAATGGTGAACCACAAATGTAAATTTATTTTTTATCACAAAAATAAACCAAAAAATTATTTTTTCCGGCGTTTGGGGGCAGATGGTTTCAATTTGGGGGTGTGCAGGGAATATGCAACACTTGCTGTTGAAGACGGTGTTTGAGGGGAAGGGGCAACAAAACTTGTGGGGGAAGGTAGTCCAGTTAAGGGAATTAAACTAGGAACACTTGGAGGAGAGGAAATCTGTTCAGGTACATTAGTTGTAATGGCATGTCGCCGTAGGCTTGTGTGCCTGGACCGACTTTGGCCCAATGCCCGCCTTGATAGATTTCGCCTTGAACTAGGGGCAAATATTGAGTGTAGGTCCCCCGTCTGCAGGTGTGGCTGCTGCTGCTGCTGAGGTGGCGGCTGCTGCTGCTGAGGTGGTGGCGGCTGCTGCTGCTGAGGTGGTGGCGGCTGCTGCTGCTGAGGTGGTGGCGGCTGCTGCTGCTGAGGTGGTGGCGGCGGCTGCTGCTGAGGTGGTGGCGGCGGCTGCTGCTGAGGTGGTGGCGGCGGCTGCTGCTGAGGTGGTGGCGGCGGCTGCTGCTGAGGTGGTGGCGGCGGCTGCTGCTGAGGTGGTGGCGGCGGCTGCTGCTGAGGTGGTGGCGGCGGCTGCTGCTGAGGTGGTGGCGGCGGCTGCTGCTGAGGTGGTGGCGGCTGCTGCTGCTGAGGTGGCGGCTGCTGCTGCTGAGGTGGCGGCTGCTGCTGCTGAGGTGGCTGCTGCTGCTGAGGTGGCTGCTGCTGCTGAGGTGGCTGCTGCTGCTGAGGTGGCTGCTGCTGCTGCTGCTGAGGTGGCTGCTGCTGCTGCTGCTGAGGTGGCTGCTGCTGCTGCTGCTGAGGTGGCTGCTGCTGCTGAGGTGGCTGCTGCTGCTGAGGTGGCTGCTGCTGCTGCTCTTCGTTGTCAGTGCTCGTCCTTGCAGGAGGACTGGTGGCGGCAGTGATGGTCCAGGTTTGCAGAGTGGTGGTGGCAGGGCTACTACATGTTGTTGTAGCGGAAGGGCTGTTCCATGTTTGCCTAGTGGTGGCTGAGCTCCACGCATGCATGGGAGTGGCGGTGGTGCTCCAGACAGGAGCAGCGCTTGCCATGGTGGTGTCGGTGAAGTGACCAGCTGCACTCAGACTTGTGGTGGTGTAACGGTGGGTGTCCTGGCTTTGAATAGAGGTGTCCGTGCAGTGGTATGCAGCACAAGTCGGTAGTGAGGTGAAGCGAGTCAATGGTGGCACAGGTGGAAAGGACACCACTGACTGCTGACCGTACCGATTATGCTGCATAGCCTGCAAGAAAGCATTGTTGCAGGCCTGCAGCACATTCAGCTGTTGATCAGGACTAAGGTGTTCCGCCATGCCCTTTTCAATCTTACTAAAAAAATGGTGTGCTGGTCTGTTGAGGTCGGCCTCCAGACGGTCAAGGCGCTGTTCTACAGAATTGAAGCGGTGTTCAAAGTGGTTAAAACCACGTTCCATGAGTGCAAAACCGCTTTCAACTCTGTCGGACAGTGACTTGAGGCTGGAATTAAATGTCTCGCTCAAATGCATAAACTCGGGCAAGACATTCCTGTCCAAGGCCCTCTGCCGCTGGCGGGTAGTGCCCGCATAACCAGTGGCAGAGACCTGGGACAGGGGAACACCTGATGGCCCAGCTTCCTGGTCACCAGCTGTGTGTGTGGTTGACCTGCAAGGTGCTTCCTGGCTGTCGGATGGCTGGGACGGGTCAGAGGACGTCCGAGGAAGGACCGCTCCAGGGCCAGGTTGCAGGGTGCTGCTCCAGGTGCTGTTGAAGAAAGGAAAATCATTACTACCATGCCTTTACAAGAAGCATCAGCTGTGGATTAGAAAAACACAGATTAATAAAAATAAAAACCCAAAATTTATAATACTTACGATCTCGTGGCAAGGACCGGTCTTAGGAACTGCAACGCGTGATAGTGACGGTATCTAGTTCTGGTCCTTGACGCAGATCCACTGCGAACCTGGCCCTCAGCACGAACATCACTGTTGAAGCGGTCCTTGATCGAACGCCAACGTGTTCGGACTTTGTCCACTGTTGATAAAAAAAAAAACAGTGCCGTCAAGGACAACAGTCACTGCGGCACAATGTAGCAATACAATACTCAAAGCAGTCACTGTAGACCCCGATGACACTGTTGGGTTTCCTGCTAGAATACACCTAGCACGAAACCCAACAGTGCCGTCAAGGACAACAGTCACTGCGGCACAATGTAGCAATACAATACTCAAAGCAGTCACTGTAGACCCCGATGACACTGTTGGGTTTCCTGCTAGAATACACCTAGCACGAAACCCAACAGTGCCGTCAAGGACAACAGTCACTGCGGCACAATGTAGCAATACAATACTCAAAGCAGTCACTGTAGACCCCGATGACACTGTTGGGTTTCCTGCTAGAATACACCTAGCACGAAACCCAACAGTGCCGTCAAGGACAACAGTCACTGCGGCACAATGTAGCAATACAATACTCAAAGCAGTCACTGTAGACCCCGATGACACTGTTGGGTTTCCTGCTAGAATACACCTAGCACGAAACCCAACAGTGCCGTCAAGGACAACAGTCACTGCGGCACAATGTAGCAATACAATACTCAAAGCAGTCACTGTAGACCCCGATGACACTGTTGGGTTTCCTGCTAGAATACACCTAGCACGAAACCCAACAGTGCCGTCAAGGACAACAGTCACTGCGGCACAATGTAGCAATACAATACTCAAAGCAGTCACTGTAGACCCCGATGACACTGTTGGGTTTCCTGCTAGAATACACCTAGCACGAAACCCAACAGTGCCGTCAAGGACAACAGTCACTGCGGCACAATGTAGCAATACAATACTCAAAGAAGTCACTGTAGACCCCGATGACACTGTTGGGTTTCCTGCTAGAATACACCTAGCACGAAACCCAACAGTGCCGTCAAGGACAACAGTCACTGCGGCACAATGTAGCAATACAATACTCAAAGCAGTCACTGTAGACCCCGATTACACTGTTGGGTTTCCTGCTAGAATATGCCTAGCACGAAACCCAACAGTGCCATCAAGGACAACAGTCACTGCGGCACAATACAGAGCAGGGAAATACTCACTAAACGCCTTTTTGGAGGATGCTGTGGCGCTGTCCCAGCCATCCATCAACGCTGCGGCCACCTCATTCCATAGCCGCACGGGTCACCACAATGTCCTTGTGCAGCCGGTCACGGCTGTCCCACAACAGCGAACGCTCCTGGACCAGGCTGATGAGCTGCTCATTATCCAGGTAGACGTCTTCATCCCGTTGTGGAACCTAGACAAAACACATTCATTAGAATAATCAAATTTAAATTGAATAAAAAGTTACAAAAAAAGAAACATAAAAAAGAGTAAAAATAGAAGATAAAAAATAAATAACATTACAAATCATTTGATACTTACATTCCGTATCATCACCGGGACTTGGCTTCGCTGCTCCTGCTCTTCGCCCTCACTAGTCCCGTCCGCAGAAGATGATGATGACGATGTCTTAAAAAAGTTGAAAAAAACGTAAGAGATTTGGAGAAGCAGCAGATATACTTACCAGATGCACGAAAATAATCACCTCACGGTCTGCTTGCGCCAATTCCTGCCGCGATGGGGAATACTCTGATTCTGAAGACATACTGCATGTAAAAATAATAAAAATCATTAGTACATACATAATTTAAAAGGACAGGCATATAATGTAATATACTCACATTCTTCGCTGATATAATGGGTTCTTGGTTGACTGTCTGCTCTTCAATCTGTCAGTGTAGTAGTGGCAGAGTTTTGGCAGGCACCTCCTTTATATAGACTTTTTTTTTTGACTTTAGAAGATTATAACTAGGACAACAAGTGGACACCACCAAAAAAACGCAGCGCTAAAAAAACGCATACCTGCGCATGCCAGTGCGCACGTATGCGCATCCATAGGCTATAATGGCCATTTTTAGCGCAAAACGTGCGCATACGTGCGCATGCGCTTTTTTCAAGGGCCAAAAAATGCAACATGCTGCGTCTGGAAAATACCAACGCACACCCCAAAAAAACGCAGCGCATGAAAATCGCATACATGCGCTTACCAGCGCGCAGGTATGCGCACCCATGTTAAATATAGGGGAAAAAACGCATGCGCACGTATGCGTTTTTTTCCAGCGCAAAAAAACGCAAATGTGAAACCAGCCTAAGACAGTGACCGATCTTTCTGTTTTAAAGACGATCCCTCGTCACTTCAAATTGGTGCACAACTGTGACCCACAGACATTTATGGTGAGGGGGATTGATAGGGTTCATCTAGGGATAAGAGCCGGTAACTATAAGAAAGTTTTGGCGCAAAGAGAATCTAAGTGGATTGTTATGCTGGATACGATTACCCCGAAAGGTCTTAATGAGTCTCTGAGCTTTGCCTCTTTCCTGTAAAATAAGTTACCCTTTTGGGTTGTCCATGTCCACCACTGCCCATTATTTTCCCCGTTTGTATTCTTATTGTTCTTAATTTTTAATTGTTTCTTATCTTTTATCTCTTAGTTTTATTGTTCCTGTCGCTGTTATGGTATACATGGACCCACCGTTTTCTTCTTCACCGGCTCCAGCCATTCAGTTGCCATCGATTGGATACTGTATTTGAATCTCCCCCTGCTCTATGTATTGAATACTTTTTTACCTTGGTTATATCTGTTAATGGAGCTGGGGATGTAAAGATCTATCCTATATATATTTTTGATTTTTATGGCATTCTGTGTGGGGTGGGACTGCGTTGTGTAACTGCTACCTGACCTGTGTGTCCTTCCTGTGACGTCTCTATGTTTGTATGTACTTTTATTAATAGCTGTCACGTCTGTTCCGTGACCTTGCGGTTGTGCGCATGCGTTGTGTGCCCTCCCGTGCTCCTCCCCATGGGGGCGGTGCCCTTTATACTTGTGACGTGAGCGCTGTTTTTGAGCGCACGTCCAACGATGGGCGCCTGTCTTTATGTGAGAGGACTGGTTGGTGCCGCGGCGCATGCGCCACTATAACCGCTTTTGATTGGCTCATTCACATCACGTGGTCAGACATGTGACGGTCGTTATGGCTACAAAAGGTCCTGTGCCAGTACTAGCGGCATCTCCTTGAGAAAGCGCTAGTGGCAAGCGCGAAACGCGCGTTGGAGATTCCTCTACAACCGGGGGCTAGTGGGCACCATCTGGTAAGCGTTCGCACTATAATTTCTTTACCTTTTTGATACAATTATGTATGGCTGAACTCTTACCTTTGTTTTCATTTCTATATTGCCAGCCCGCTTTGGGAGCTCTCTGCTATCCTAGACATATTATGGTTACGATAGGATCTTTACATAGGCAGTAGTTTGCTAATTATATCCCATAAGGGCTATTATATCTTAGGCATTTTTTGTGGTCTGGTGCCTTCTGTCATTGTTGTGTATCTCCTCTTCTGGTGTATGGTGTCATATTTTATGTGTAACTATATTATGATTATTGTGCCTTTCTATACTTACTGATAATAAAATTTTCATATTTTTATAGTAAAAAACTGTTGGATCCAGTCACTCCTTTTTCTCCTTGTGTATGTATCAGAGACAGTTGTAGCCCCTGGGCAGCTCCAATAGTTTTTGTAAAGAAAAAGGATGGTACTATGAGAATGTGTGTTGATTACAGAAAAATTAACAGCATTACACATAAAGATGCCTATTGCCTACCCATTACCTAGAATTGAGGAGTCCTTAGCTGCACTTCAAACTGCTAACTACTTTTCCACCTTGGATCTCACTAGTGGGTATTGGCAGGTTCCCGTGGCAGAGGCAGACAAGGAGAAAACAGCATTTACCACCCCAATGGATCTCTGTGATTTCAACTATATGCCATTCGGGCTCTGCACCGCCCCAACGGCTGATGGAGTGCTGTCTGGGACACAAGAACTTTGAGACAGTCCTGTTGTACCTGGATGATGTCAATGTTTTCTCCAAAACTTATGAGCACCATCTGAAGCACCTGGCTGAGGTGTTCGAAGCCCTGTCCAACTTTGGCCTGAAGGTGAAGCCTACCAAATGCCACCTCCTGAAGCCCAAGGTACAGTACCTCGGTCATGTAGTGAGTGTAGAAGGTGTGGCACCAGATCCTTACAAAGTACAGTCATCCGGGACTGGCCGAAGCCCAGCAACCTCCATGAAGTACGCCAATTTCTTGGGTTGGTAGGCTACCGAAGGTTCATCAAAGGCTTCACTGAAATAGCCACCCCTATGCAAAATCTTCTGGTGGGGCAGTCCAAGAAAGCTAAACAGAAAAGTTCCACATTTGAATGAAGTGAGGAGTTGGAGAGGTCCTTCACCCGACTGAAGATGGCTCTCACAGGAGATTAAGTTTTGGCCTACCCAGATTATGACCAGCCCTTTATGTTGTATACTGATGCCAGCAATGTGGGACTGGGAGCAGTACTGTCACAGGTACAGAATGGCAAAGAAAGAGTGATCTCCTACGCCAGCAGGAAGCTTCGTCCCACTGAAAGGAAATCTGTCAATTACAGTTCCTTCAAGCTGGAGTTCCTTGCTATAGTCTGGGCTGTGACTGAAAGATTCAAGCATTACCTAGCTTCCGCCAAGTTTACCATCTTCACGGACAACAACCCGTTGACTCACTTGGAAACTGCAAAACTAGGTACACTGGAGCAGCGATGGATGGCTCGGCTGTCTAACTATGAATTTACCATCAAATACCGAGCAGGGCACAAGAATGCCAATGCTGATCTGCTGTCCAGAATGCCTAATCTGCCAGATGCGGAAGAAGACCCTGAGGCTCTTGAAGAGATAGAGTTACCTCCCTTCCACCTGCCAATTGTGGCCCAACGTGCTCAAGGAGTGAGAAACAGGCGGTCTGGCTAGAAAGAGGTCACCCTAAATCCATTGCCCCATCACCATTGGGCAGAAACGCAGGATAGTGACCCCGCAGTCCGCATGGTGAAGGAGCTACTGTCACAAGCTGACTCACGCCCAGAGTCGGATGCTCCTGAAGAAACCCAGCAGTTGTGGAAGGAGAGAGGCCGGCTGTTCATTTATGAAGGAAAGCTGTGTCGGAGGAGTATCAATGCCCGCACTCATGAGCTGGTCTGGCAGGTGGTAGTCCCAAAAGAGAGGCATCAATGGTCTTGGAAGCATACCACAATGGAGCTGGCCACTTCGGATGGAAGAAGTTGGAAGCATTGCTCCGGGAGAGATTCTACTGGGCTGGTATGAGGAAAGCCATTGAAAGGTGGTGCCGGGAGTGTGGACAATGTAACCTGCACAGAAAGGATCGAAACAGCCAGAGAGCTCCTCTGCAGCCAATAGTAACCAAATAGCCACTCGAGTTGGTAGCCCTGGACCATGTGAAGCTGGTCCCAAGCCGGTCAGGTTACATCTATGCTCTTACCATCGTGGACCACTACTCAAGATTCCTGGTAGTTGTGCCTGTCAAAGATCAAACAGCCTGGACAGCAGCCTGAGCCTTTCAACAGCACTTCTGTAGACCACATGGATTTCCTGAGCGAGTGCTTACAGATCAAGGTCCAGCTTTTGAGGCAGAAGTGTTTCAGGAATTCTGTAACTTGTATGGTTGTAAGAAGAGGTTGTTTCAGCAATGTAAGCCAAAACCTGTTCCTGATGCTCCAGCTTTAAAAGCAGATTACCTACTCCCAGAAAAGAGAGCCTTAAAGGCCTTCTTGTGCCAGCTGATGACTCAGGCTCAACACCTCCTTCCTTAGCTGCTATTGTGCTTTTGGCAATACCAGCAAATGCACCACCACCACCACCACCATCAGTACAAGCTGGCCCCCCCACACCCACGTCCGTGGCCTCTTCCACCATACGTAATAATTTTTGTGAAAATGGACTAAAAATACCAGCAGATATATGGTACTGTTTCAGAAGCAGACAGCTCTATACTGTCTATGGATAATTGCAAATCTCCGTATATATTTCATGAGTCAGACACAGATGGTCACAGGCTCAGTATGGATTAGACAACAATATCGAAAGTTGAGAAAGGGTACTATGGTGCCCCTGAGGGTACGGTCGCCACAGAGGTACTGCATCTCATCCAAAGGTGTGGTATCCCACCCTCAGGTAAGGAGGGATCACCACTCAGGACTCCTAACCCTGCACTCAACACACACACACACACTAGTTAGTCAGTGCTTTCTGGGTGTACCCGGCGGGAGGATGGCCTCTTCCCAGACTGACTAGGAAAGGGTGTTGGGGGTTAGTGTGGATGGTAGGTACAGTGGGAGGAGCTTAGGTAGTGGAGTGATTGTGGGCATCCAATCAGAGAGAGCAAGCTGACAGTTGATGGGTGGAGTTAGTCTGAGGTAAATGGATCTTTCTAGAGAGTTGTCAGTCGGTGACAGGACACAGTAAGTGCAGGATTGCTGTGAGAGGGCTGAGGGTCAGAGAAGAGAGAAAAATCTTGTCTAAGATCATAGACTGGAAGGAAGGGGTCCTTGGGGCACGTGAAGTGCAATAAGCCACCTGTGAAGCCCGTGTCTGGAGAAGGAAGGACCAGGCCTCGTTGGGAAAGATGGCTCCTGAAGATAGTGGAGAAATACAGGGCTCAGCTAGAAAGACGGAGGCTGAGGTAACTTTAAGTGCCTCAGTCGCAGCCGTATTCAATACTCTAAAAGGCAGCAGTTGGAATAAAGGACCCCGGAGCCTGACCCACGTTGTCGTTGCCCAGTGTGATCCGTGGCTGCCGGCTTGGGACACTGTTTGCGAAGGCGCACAGCAGGAAGGAAGGGAGAGATCAACACAGACACATGGCCTAGAAAGGATACACAAGGAGGAGTCTTGAACAGGTGTTCCTGATCTACCTTGTAGTTTGCCGGACCCCTCCCTCGGATAAAAAACACAGGCCGCGGAGACACCATCACATGTTTCTCAACGCAAGCAATGACTAGCCAGGTCTTTCCCCGGGAAGGAACAGCCACGGGAAGGGCAGTCTCCAATGAAGGAAATCACCTATGCCAAAACATGGTATCCATCCACAGACAGCTGTTTCGGGGCATTGCCCCTCATCAGTGTGGAGTAGGAAACTGGCTAGTAGGAGCAATGCCTAGCAAAAGACTGAAAAATGAGGATGGGGGGCATTTCTCTAGAATCACTGCATTGAGAAACATGTGATGGTGTCTCCGCAGTGTTGGATGTTGATCTCCATGAGTTCATTCATCCTCATTTTTCACCCTCCCTCGGATGACACAGTACCAATCGGGTCATCTTGTGCACAAAACTTTAGAGGAAAAACTCAGAAACTGCACTCAACTGTGTCCCTGGTGGCTTTTACAACCCGCCTGCTACACACGCTACACTCACCATCACCGTCAATGGCTCACAAACACCATCTCAACTGCCCTGGGAAACAGCTCTGCCCGTGGAGAGCTTCATCATCTTGGCTGCTTTAACACCAGCCCAGAGGACCTGCATTGCAGCGTCGGCTTCCCTAGCCGAGTACCACAGGTGGCGTCATAATCCCCCTTTTCCAAATTAATTATCATACTGTACCATCTTCCCCCCTCATCTGAACTGTCATCTTCTTTATTGGACACCCAGGGCCACGGAACAGGTCCCAATCACCACCGTGACATACTTCCCCCCTTAAAAGAGCCTGAAAGGCCCGGTACTGAGTAATCCCCGGCCCTGCATGGCGTTTCATTTTAACAGCAGATAACAGTGATATAGAAGAGTTAATGGTTTGCTTTATATCCCTTTAATTACCTTTAAGACTTCAATTGCCTTTTGCCTATTATTGCTATGTGTTATTCTTATGTAGACTATTAGTCTCTGTCTTCAAGGAAACTATACTTGTTATCATATCTGTTCTCAACAACATGTTCTGGGTACATTGTAAACAAGGTACGACCCTGTGGTGATGGTGGTGGCCAAATGAGCTCCATAGAGTCACATATTGTTGTAAATGGTATAAAAGTTTCCTTGTATTTCATTACGTCAGATAAAGTGATTTGACCACGGCTTGTGTGTTGAGTCTCTTTGTCTTCAAGCGCTTGCAACAGAAGGGCGAAAAACCTCACAATCCGGACTCACTGGTGATCTGGCATAGCTGACGCTTGGTCAGAACAAAAAGCAGCTATGACAGTTTTTGACGCCCAACGGGGACCATGGAAACCAGCCTATTCGGAATCCGTACGTGGGAGCTTCCTGGGAGGTTGAATATGCGGAATCCAGGCTGCAGCAGGTGAGAACATTTATTCTTACATTGATTCTGCATCTGCAACCTTTCTAAGGATGTCTATATATCTCTGGGTAAGACTGTACAACACAGTTCAAAAGAACCCACATCACCAGTGAGTGGTGAGTATGCCTGTATGAGAATTGAATAATAGAGTAATAAGATAATTGTCATCCGTATTATCTGTTAATCTGTTCTGGTAAAATACTAATATACTAACTGATTGTGTACTGGTGTACTGTGTAGCATAAATCCTGGGATAGACTCTGTGCAGTGGTTATTTTGGATTGGCAGTAAATCATGTGAGGCTGTATTTTGTATAGGGCTGTGGTTTTTGGTTGGTTTGGACCTTCTGACATTGGTTTGGTTTTCATTGATTCTTGTTGTTTAAAAAGTTGGCTTTGGTGTTCTCAGAGTGTCAGTGGACACTGCTGTAGGTTATGGTGTCAAATCCAAAGCGCAAGATAGGCAGGCTGTGTGAATCCTTGTATGTATGTCTATGAGAACCGCTGATTGAGTTGAGAGATGAGTAATTGAGTATAAATAAATTCCTGATTGATGAGGGGTTCCGTTAGAAGTAGTCCTCTGTATGTGACAGAGGACATTATTCAACTCACTTTGAGCTGAATTAGGCGGAGTAGAGTTGAGCGACTTTTGGTTTTTTAGGGTCGCGTTTCGTTTCGTGAAACCCGACTTTTCCAAAAGTCGGGTCGAGCAAGATCGTCCGATTATAGGGAAAAGTCGGGGTCGTCCCGAAACACGAAACCCAATGTAAGTCAATGGGGAATAAAAGTCGGCAGTGAGAGGAGGACAGGAAACACACCTACAGTGCCCATTTGAATGCCAAAAGCATCAATTCTTCTTACTTAAGCTTGTCAACCTTAATTAACTTCATAATATAAGTTACGCACTGAAAAATGGGGGTTATTTGGCTAAAGTTGTGGGGGGGGAGGGCTGGCTGCAGGTTTTCATGTGCCCTGGGCGAAAGAGCGCCCCTTTAACACATACCACAACTCATCATGCTCCGATACGGCAGAGAAATAGCGGTATAGTACAATGAAAAATACCTCACTTTTTACATCTCATGACGAGGCCCATCTATTTCTCCATACAGAATCATTGGTCCCATATAATGTTTGAAACAGTATATGATGAGCTCCACATAATGCTACAGTATATGTTGGTCCCCATGGATGAAGCTCCACTGTCTTATGGGCCCAAATAATGCTCCAAACATAATGGGCCCCATTTCTAATGCTCTAGTGTATAATGGGCCCTGTAAATGCTGCTCCAGTGTCTGATGTCCACCTTTGGAATGTTCCAGTGTATGGTGGGCCCCATCTATCATTCTCCAGAGTATAGTGCTCCCCAAAAATTGCTGTCCCAACATTGAAAACAATCAAATAAGTCTCCTCGCTAGGGAATCCCTGTACTTGTCTGGACAGGTGCTGTAGCTTGCTTAACAGCTCGCCAGCCGTTCTCACGCCCAGTATGGATTGCACGTGATTGCACAAAGGTTAGAAAGGGTACCGTATCCCCGGATAACATGTATGGATAGCGTACACATTCAAAATATATGTCTCAGGAGGCAGGCTCAGACGGTGTTAGGCCCAGTATGGATTGCACAAAGGTTAGAAAGGGTACCGTATCCCCGGATAACATGTTTGGATAGCGTACACATTCAAAATATATGTCTCAGGAGGCAGGCTCAGACGGTGTTAGGCCCAGTATGGATTGCACAAAAGGTTAGAAAGGGTACCGTATCCCCGGATAACATGTATGGATAGCGTACACATTCAAAATATATGTCTCAGGAGGCAGGCTCAGACGGTGTCAGGCACAGTATGGATTTGACGGCCCAGATTACACAGCGGAGGAGCAGGGAGAGGTAAAGATTGCAAATGCTGGGGCCCTGCCCAAGCAAGGGGGGCCCACTCGTGGGCGTCGGTACTGGCACTGGGCCCCTCATAGTACAGCGGTGTGTCTGACGGCGGGTGTGCACCACCACCGTCAGACACTTGATTGCACTATGAGGGACCCTGTGCCAGTGCCCGCGCCCAAGAGTCGGCCTACCCACCTGTCCAGGGCAACGGCACTCGCACGGTGTCGTGCGCTAGGTGGTGACCCCGGCCATGGGGGGGGAGTCAGCACAGTTAGGGAGTTTTAGAAAGTGGCATATGTTGATGTTGGACATTCAGCTGATGCAAAAGGCGAAATAGGTGAAGTACCAGGAAGAGGTGGACCAAAGCAAGCCATTTTTCTGTCACCCTATGTGTCATCAGGGGAAGGTGGGACAAAATCCTTGGAAACCCATGCGTGGTTCATTTTAATGAAGGTTAGATCATCCACATTTTGGGTTGACAGATGGGTCCTTTTTTCTGTCAGGATTGATCCAGCTGCACTGAAGACTCTTTCCGATAGCACACTTGCAGCTGGGCAAGCGAGCTCCTGTAAGGCATATTGGGCCAATTCAGGCCAGGTGTCCAGTTTAGCGGCCCAATAGTCAAAGGGGAATGACCTGTGTGGGAGAACATCGATATGGGAGGAAAAGTAGTTTGTAACCATAGTTGACAACTGCTGTCTCCTGTCACTTTCCATCGATGCAGTATTACCAGTTGTGTGAGCGGTATTTGAAAAATCAGTCCACAACATTGTCATGAAACCCCTGTCTCCAACGCCACTTCTGCTGTGTGCACCACGAACACCTCTGCCAAGCTGCCCCCGGCCCGTACGGCTCGTGTGAGAACCATCACCGCTGCTGTGTGCTGGGAATGCCTCAAGCAACCGATTTACCAGAGTTGCTTGTTTAGTAGCCAATATTAGGTCAAGGTTCTCCTGTGGCATGATGTTTTGTAATTTGCCTTTATAGCGTGGATCCAGGATGCTGGCCAACCAGTAGTCGTCATCGTTCATCATTTTGGCAATGCGGGGGTCCCTTTTTAGGATCCGCAAGGCATAATCTGACATGTGGGCCAATCTTCCCGGTGTCAATGATGCACTGCGAGTGCTGGGTGGAGGAGCACTTTCTGGCAAATCCACATCCCTCCAGTCACGCACAAACCCTGTACCAGACCTTGCCACGCCAACATTTTCACTTGCCCCACGAGATGCATCCTCCTCCCCTAAGTAATCATCCCCATCATCCTCCTCCTCCTCCTCTTCTTCCTCCACCTCGTCCAGGAGAGGTCCCTGAGCAGACAATGGCTGAATGTCATCAAGGATTCCCTCCTCCTCTTCCTCCTCATCAACATTGGCTGCAGACGCCTGCTCCTTAAGGTGCGTCAAAGTTTGCATGAGCAGACGCATAAGTGGGATGCTCATGCTTAGGATGGCGTCGTCTGCGCTTACCAGCCGTGTGCATTCCTCAAAACACTGAAGGACTTTACAAAGGTCTTTCAGCTTCGACCACTGCACGCCTGTCAACTCCATGTCTGCTCTCAAAGTGCCTGGCCGTGTATCCTCCCACAAATGCATTATGGCCTGCCTCTGCTCGCACAGCCGCTCCACCATGTGCAGGGTGGAGTTCCACCTTGTTGCAATGTCGATAATGAGGCGGTGGTTGGGAAGGTGGAGCAATCGCTGCAGCTTCTGCATACGAACGGAGTGTACAGGCGACCGGCGGATGTGCGCGCAGTCTTCGCACCTTCTGGAGCAGGGCTGTTAACTCCGGATAATTTTTGAGGAAGCACTGCACCACCAGGTTCAAGGTGTGAGCCAAGCAAGGTATGTGGCTGAGTTTTGAAAGGGCTATGGCTGCCACAAAATTACGCCCGTTATCACTAACTACCTTGCCTGCCTCAAGATGTACACTGCCCAGCCATGACTCAGTTTGTCGCTTCAAGTACTCGGCCAGCACCTCGGCGGTGTGTCTGTCGCCCAAACACATCATCTGCAACACAGCCTGCTGACGCTTTCCACTAGCTGCTCGATAGGGGGACACATCGTGTGCAACAGTGGCAGCTGCAGATGGAGTGCTCGTACGACTGCGCTCTGTGGACGAGCTTTCGCTTCTGGAGGAGGAGGAGGGTCGAACGCCTACAGCCAACTGTTTCCTATACCGTGGGCTAGGCAGCACTGTCCCACCACCGCTGTCCCCGTGGACCCTGCATCCACCACATTAACCCAGTGCGCAGTGATGGACACGTAACGGCCCTGGCCATGCCGACTGGACCATGCATCAGTTGTGAGGTGCACCTTTCCGCTCACTGACTGCTTGAGTGCATGGACAATGCGGTCTTTCACATGATGGTGGAGGGCTGGGATGGCTTTGCGAGAGAAGTGGCGACTGGGTAGGTCATAGTGTGGTACTGCATAGGCCATGAGTTCGCGGAAAGCTGTGCTTTCCACCAACCGAAAGGGCATCATCTCAAACGAGATTAGTTTGGCAATGTGGGCGTTCAAACCCAGTGTACGCGGATGAGAGACTGAGTACTTTCTTGACCTACTCATAGTGTCTGGGAGGGTGAGCTGGACTTGAGAGCTGCATATGGTGGAAGTAGCGGTGGACAGGGCGGACTGAGAGAGGGTTGATGATGGTGATGGAGTTGGTGTTCTTTCTGATGGCCTAGAATCAGTCTTTCGTTGATATAACAGTGGGATTCCCTGACTGCTGTGGCCTTGCAACGACACCTCAACATTTGCTGCTGTGCTAACCGGTGGGCTTACAGTGGGGGAAACAATGTAGCGTTGCTGACTACCTTCGTTGTGATCAGTTGCACATGTGGCACTTGAGGTTTGGTGTTGTGTCCACGCTTGCAAGTGCATGCTGGTTAAATGTCTAAGCATGAAACTGGTATTCAAATTTTTCAGATTTTTCCCTCGGCTAAAGGTCTTTGCGCACTTCTTACAGATAACCTTGGCCTGATCATGAGGATTTTGTTCAAAAAAGTGCCACACTGCACTCTTCCTACTTTGGCAGACATTTTGCGGCCTAGCACGCTGTGATCTTTTGACCCTCTGGACAAGCTGTCCAGCAACTCTTTTGATGTTTGGAACCTGTCTTTGGAGTGCTCCGGGCCTGCCAGATAACAGCTGTTGCGATGTCGATGTCTGCTGTGGATGCTCCTCATCTGAGCTATTGGAAGCAGCACCCTCTTCCCCCAATGGATGCCAATCTGGGTCAACAACTGGGTCATCCATCACCTGCTCTTCTATGTCATGTGCACCTTTCTCTGTGTCACCGTGTATGGTGGTATAGTGTGCGGGAAGGGGCACCTGAGTCTCATCAGGGTCAAAATCTGGCTCTGTACACTGCGATGACAATGTAGTGCTCTGAGTGAATGTACCAGCAGAATCATCCATCAGCGGCTGTGCATCAGTGCACTCCATGTCAGATTCATCTTGGCCTGGGTAATTCACCATTTGACTTGATAATCCAGGCATGGTATGTGAAAACAGCTCCATGGAGTAATCAGTAGTATGGCCTGCGTCATCCTTCAATCTTGGTTGGGGTGAAGGACACAAGGAAAGGTGTGGTTCATGAACATGAGCCTCCAATGACGACTCAGTGCTTTTACTTTTTACAACTGAAGAAGAGGAGGCGATAGAGCTGGAGGCTGAGTCAGCAATGTAAGACAAAACTTTTTCCTGATGCTCTGCCTTTAAAAGCGGTTTGCCAACTCCTAGAAAACTAAGCGTTCGAGGCCTTATGTATGACGATGACGCAGGGTCAGCACCTCCTGCATTCGGTCCTATTTTGCTCTTGCCACTACCATCAGATCCACCACCAACACCATCATTACCAGCTGCCAACCCCCGCCCAATTCCACGGCCTCTTCCACCAGCCTTCCTCATTTTTGGTAGAAATGTAGACAAAATCCAACAAACTATATAGTAATGTAAAACAAGGTACAAGGTGTCTATAGGACAGGGGAGATTTAGAATTTCTGCACACACTTGTGGACAGTGGACACTTTTGGATTGTGTGAGGCCCACTGATATCTGAGCGCTATGTGACACGCTCGATGGCACAGCTGCCTGTGACCAAAGTGACGAGAGGATAATGGAGATTTTGAATCTCTGCGCACACTTTTGGACACTGGACACTTGTGGATTGTGTGAGGCCCACTGATATCTGAGCGCTATGTGACACGCTCGATGGCACAGCTGCCTGTGACCAAAGTGACGAGAGGATAATGGAGATTTTGAATCTCTGCGCACACTTTTGGACACTGGACACTTGTGGATTGTGTGAGGCCCACTGATATCTGAGCGCTATGTGACACGCTCGATGGCACAGCTGTGACAAAAGTGACTAGAGGATAAGGGAGATTGGATTGCTTTTAAAAAAGCAGTTTGCGGAGCAGTGGGTAAACAGCAATGCCAGCGTGTCAGGAAGCCTTAAAAGGCAGCCCAACAACCAACACCACTGATACACCACTATATAGCCTCCCCTTGCACTGCACACACAGTGACATGTGTCTTCTACAGGCCAAATCGCTAGCAGCAGAAGCAGTTTTTTTGTCTTCTTCCCTGCCTAACGCTCTCCCTACAGAATCAGCAGCAACCTCTCCCTATACTAAGATCGGCAGAAGTAAGATGGCGGTCGGCGTGCTCGCCCTTTTATACCCCCTGTGACGCCCACCAAAGCAAGCCAATCACTTGCATGCCCTTCTGAAAGATGGTGGTGACCCGTGCCTAGGTCATCACGTTGCCCACAGTGTCCGTGGATCCTGATTGGCTGAAAAAGAGCGCAAAACAAACTTTTGAAACGCGACTTTGGCGCGTAAGTCGCCGACCTCGTGGCCGACCTCATCCTAGGGTCGGGTTTCGTTTCATGAAACCCGACTTTGCCAAAAGTCGGCGACTTTTGAATTTTTTCGACCCGTTTCGCTCAACTCTAAGGCGGAGTGATTGAGATAAGGGATTTTTGTTATCTTCTCTTTGTAAAATCAAATGACCGTTGAAAAGTGAAAGAAAAAAAAAAAAAAAAAAAAAAAATCACTGAATGAGCACGTATGAATGAATCACCACACATCATTTTTGTGTCAAGAGATTTGTTTCCTTTCTAGTTGTGAGGGAATCCCGGACAGATGCGTTATAGATATTTCAAATCTACATCTGAGACTGAATGAATTGAGTAATGATATAGCTCGTGTTATATGTGGCATTACATTGTAAAGTTTCCTGAATGCATTTGGCCAGAAAAATGGCAAGACTCAGTTAATCTCATTATACAGTTATCTGCTCTTACAGTGAAATCCCATGATTTTGAGTTTTCTTTGTAGAAATTGATTTTGATTACGTATAAAGAACTATGGAATTCTGTGAAGGACACTACATTCTGATGGGAGGGGGAAGGATGGCGCTGCACGGTTTCTTTTCTCCCCTTCTCTCGCTCCCCTCATCTTATCTCTGCTGAGTGTCTAATAAGAGGATTCACAGAGCTGCACTCAGATTCTCTGTGGTTCTGAAATGCTCGCAATAAGATTTGTGCATTTTAAAGCCACAGTACTTAATTGAAGTGGAATTAAATTTTGTAAGTTGAAGTTGAAAGTAAAATATGGTGCCTAATTTAGAAGGAAATTGTAAGTGATTGTTTGGTCATTAATGTGTTTTGAACCTGCTTCTAGTTGTGTGATTGATTTGTATGGCAAATTGTGGATCAACAAAGGAGGTAGCCGACTGTATTCCTGATAAAGTAGGTCAGAGGCCTATCACACCTGGGCCTTCTTACTTTAGTCAGCAGGTTTTTGTTATGGGTGAGAGGCGAGGGCAAGGAGCCCTCTGGATATACCTTGGCAGGCTCACTCTGACTTGTTATGTGTGGGCTGTAAGACAGAGGTCCAGACACACAGAAGGGCATTTCAGAAGCAAGATGAGCTGTCTAAGTTGAAGTAGCCTTCCCACAACAATCCATGGAGCTGGGCTGGAAGGAAAAAGGCCTATTCCTATTCTAGCCAGCTGATCTAACGGGTGAGAGGCAGAGAGCCTTCTCGTTACATCCTGTAGGTCTACCGGGTGAGAGGCAAGGAGCCTTCCCGCTACACCTTGGCAGGCTCACTCTGACTTGCTGCGTGTGGCCACCCGTAGATAAGGTTAGGCACACTAGAGGGGCATTTCAGAATAAAGGTGAGCTGTCGGTAGAAAAAGGTTGAAGCCATGGCAACTTTTTCTGTGTACAGTTGGTGCCCCCAATGGGATCCAAGACAGCTATGCAAATTGTAAAAGAGAGAGAAGAGAGGAAGCAGCGAAACAAGTGGGACAAATATTGAAAAAGGCAAAAATACCAGAGTGTGAATGTTTGGATGTACAAAAAGGCACAGACAAGGGAAGAAAATAGCAAGTGAATGAATGAAGCTTGAGAATGTGCAGCAGTATGGAAGGTGTATTATGAATGCTTTGATTAACAAAGTTTAACCAGAGACCCAGACAAAACAGATGGACTTGTAAACACTGTGGTCAGACTCAGACAAACCCAGACTGAATAGCTACTTGTGTGACCTGTGCCACTGACCTAAGTAAATTGCACTAAGTTCTATCCAGACAAGATCATATGTAGTGACATAATAGTGTGGATAGTGGGTAGTGGGGACATTGACCTTTGAGGAGTAAGCTGACAGTAGACATCAGACGACCAACCACATCAGGACCTAGAAGGGCGACTAGAATAAAAAAGATGCAGGTGTATTATCCCTGGAGCCCCTCTGACCAGCTAGCTTTGTTGAAGCAATTGCCTGACCCTGAGGACCAACCATTCCCGTTTTACAGACACATAAAGAAAATACAGCAGACATATAAGTGTACCTGGGCAGACCTAGAGAGGTTGGTGAGTTTAAAGGCAGGTGACGCACTAAGACATATAATTAAGACACACTCAGATGTGACAAAGAATCAGGCTTGGGGCATGGATGATAAATCTGCACGATCTGGGGAGACGTACTGTGAGTCACTAAAGGTACTGTCACACTTAGCGATGCACCACCGATCCCGACCAGCGATATGACGCTGTCAGGATCGCTGGTGCATCGCTAAGTGGTCGCTAGTGAGCTGCCACACAGGCAGATATCACCAGCGACATCGCTGGGGACGGGGGTCGCTACTTACCTGTCACACTAGGCGATCCTGACGTCCTCCCGCCCGGCTCAACGCTCGTCGCTCGTCTCTCCACAGGAAGCGCCGCAGGAAGCTGACGACGAGAAACAGTCCAGGACGTTCTCGCGCGATCAGCGATAACCAGCGGGGGAGCGGGTCGTAGGTAAGTATCACACACAGCGATATCGCTAGCAATATCGCTATAACGTCACAAGTTATAGCGATATTGCTAGCGATATCGCTAAGTGTGACAGTACCTTAAGACAATGGGCTACAGTGGAACAGAGCAGTCAGTACTCATGACTAATGTGACACAGCAAAAAGGAGAGAGAGTGTAGAGATGTACTTTGGACGGTTACAGCTGAAATGGGCAGACATGGGGTACCTTTGCATAAACCCACTTGATGTTACAATACTGGTGAATGCATTCATTGACCGTATGAACAAAGACTTACGAGACGCAGTACAGACAGCCAGACCTGAATGGAGATATGTAGATCCGAAAGACTTCCTTAAGGTAGCAAAAAAAGTTGAGCAAACAAGGACAATAAGACGACCTGTCATGTATGCTGGAGCACAAGGAAAACAGTGGAGACGTAATAAGGGACCTAGAAACAGTGAGGTGCGGGAATTGTGGTACTTACAAAACTTATTGTTAGTGACAATTCCCCAAGGACTCAAGGGTTTGCTGACACTTACAGAATGGTTCATGACTTAAGGGCCATTAATGATGATACAGTGAGTGTGACCTCAATCGTCCCTAACACACACACACACACACACACACAATACTGTCACAGATCCCAGTAATGTAAAAATGTTTCACAGTCATTGATTTAGCAGGTGCATTTTTCTCTGTACCCCTGCACCCTGACTGTCAGTATCTTTTTCCATTACTCATAAACGTAAACAATATTGTTGGACTGTCCTCCCACAAAGGGGAAAGAAATCCCCTGCCATCTATTAAGCAGCGATGGCAGGGATCCTTGAGTAGTGGCAATCACCTCATCCGCTGATTGTACTATTACAGTACGTGGATGGCCTTTTGCTGTTCTGCCTGGACCAGAGGTCCTGCAGGGAAGCTACAGTTTCCTTGCTATGTTTTTATTTAACAGGAAAGGGTTGCAGGGTCTCACGTGACAAATTACAGTATTACAAACAAAAGGTGACATTTGTTGGGACATTGTATTGCCGAAGGTACCAGACACCTGACAGGAAACAGGCAATTCAAAATCTCCCTCTACCCAGGTCACATCAGCATCTACGCACTGTCTTAGGTTTAGTGACCTACAGTAGGCCTTGGATAAGGTCTGCTTCACAAATGTTGCAACCACTTTATGACTGCTTGTCATCAGACCCTAGACCTCACACAAAATACAATTGATTCCTTCCATTCTCTCAAACTGCTCATTGTATCAGCCCTGGCCTTAGGCATTCCAAATTATGACCAGCCATTTTTCTTCTTTTGCACAGAGCAGGGAGAACATGCTGCCGCAGTACTGACACAACAACATGGAGGGAAACAGAGACCAATAGCTTACTACTCAGCACAATTAGACCCAGTGATCAGAGGGTCATCTACGTGTGTCCGTGCGGTAGGAGCAGCTGCATTACTACTAGGAAAGGCGCGTGAGATCACACTGACGTTTCCCTTGACAATTTATTCCCCACATGACATCCACGCCATACTCGTACAAGTTCAACCAAAACATCTGTCTATGGCCAGACAGCTCCAACTTGAGTATGCTCTACTAATTCCTGAGTATGTCACCCTCAATAGATGTAACGTTCTGAATCCAGCCACCCTCCTGCCTGTGGATTCAGAAAAGGTGGAATTGGTTACTGTATTAGCAAGTGAGAAAGAATACTTTGACATGACGCATGAACATGACTGCATAGAACTGATGAGTCAGGAGGCAGTGGGCTTTGCACAGGAAGAAAAAAAAAAAAAAAACACCCTGTTCCTAATGCAGATTTTGAGTTTTTTGTAGATGGCTCCAGATACCACCAGGATGGGCGATTCTATACTGGATATGCAGTAGTATCCTCACATGAGGTAATCCAAGCTGAACTACTCCCTCCTTAAATGTCGGCGCAGGAGGCAGAGTTGAAGGCACTCACTGAGGCGTGTAGAGCCGCTGCAGGTAAAGTCGCTAATATTTACACTGATTCGAATTATGCATGGGGAATAGCCCTATCTGGAGAAGCAGACCGTTCCTTACATCAGCCGGTAAGCCCATAAAAAAAATGCAGAGCTGGTGAAACAATTGATGGAGGCATTGATGTTACCAGTCCAGGTTGGCATTGTCAAGGTACTCTAAAAGCACACACAAAAGGTGACTCCGTGGAGGTAGAGGGCAACAGAAGGGCGGATGAGGCTGCTAAAGTAGCAGCAAGGCGGCCTAGAGAGAGCAGTGGACGGTGGCGGGGAGTCAGCGTATTCCAGCCACATTGGGTCTAGATGTCCTGAAATCCCTCCGGCAAAAGGCTGCCCAAACAGAGAAGGTACACCGGTGGAGACTGGGAGCTGAGCTGAACTCAAATGGAGTATGGGAGAATAAGAATAAATTGTGCCCACCAAAGTCCCTGTTCCCAATCATGGCGCAAGCAGCACATGGCCCTACTCACACCTCAAAAAGTCACATGTGTGCCATGGTAGATGCCTTCTGGATCGCTCCTGGTTTCAGTTACGCAGCGGCGAAACTTGTACAATCAAGCCTCATCTGTGTACAGCACAACCCAGGTAAAACAGTAAAAGTCCCTAAGAAAGCGATATCTAGGCCTCTCTACCCGTTTCAGAGACCGCAGATTGACAACATACAGCTACCAAGGTAGGAGTGTATGCAAATGTCCTAGTATGTGTAGATCTCTTCTCTGGTTGGCCGGAAGCCTATCCGGTAAAATATGCAAATGCTAAAACGACTGCAGACAAACTGATGAAAGAACTGATCTGCAGGTATGGTGTCCCAGAAACCATAGAGAGCGATAGGGGTACACACATCACAGGAGAAATAATGAGGGAAGTCATGCAGGCCCTGGGTGTACAGCAAGCATATCATACACCATATAGAACACGAAGTAGTGGGAAAGTGGAAAGACTAAATGTGACACTTAAACTGAAAATTCAAAAGGCCATGGCAGACACAGGAAAGAGCTGGGTAGAGTGCTTACCTCTTGCACTCTTTCCAGACACACTCCAAATAGAAAGACAGGCTTGTCTCCCTTTGAAGTCCTGTTTGGTAATGCACCAAAGACTGGTCTGTACTTCCCACAGGTGCTACAAATGCAACACGGTTCTATGACAGTCCATGTCTAGGCCTTACAGGAAAGACTTAATGTGGTGCATAAACATGTGTTCTCATACATTCCAGATCCTAATGCCAGTGCAGATGTGCATCAGCTGAATCCAGGTGATTGGGTGGTTATACGCAGACACGTGAGGAGCCTGGACACACGATTTGACGGCCCCTTCCAAGTCCAGCTGACCACATCCACCTCAGTAAAACTTGAGGGAAAGCCCACCTGGATCCACGCCAGTCACTGCAAGAGGGTCCTGTCAACAGCAGAATGACTGTTTTCCTCATCACCTTGCTGGCATTGACAGGGTTACTGCACTCTACAGAGACACAGGACAAACTCTTAAATGCTGACTGGGACAACAAACTTATTCGGCATCATGCTCTTCTTATAAAGGACACGGAAGGACAGAAAACGAAAGACTGTTGGATCATACACACAGCCCAGTATCTGCGAGGACTATGCCGTACTTAGCCTTACCTCTGGAGCCATGGGAGGTATTAACCCCACACTGCATACACCATGAGACTTGGACTCAATCTAGGTTTTGGGGAAAAGATGTGCCCCGTGATATATCTGCCTCATTGGCCATAATCGGATGGGCCGCTAATCCCTGGTTTCTGTTTTATATAACGCGGCCTAAAGGTACAAATGTGGTGGCGGGAATATGATTCAGATGTCGGAAATATGGTCGCCAGGAGGAGGACCGAAATCCCTCACTCAGACCCTATTCCCAATAATGGACTGTGGTTCAGTCTTCAACACACTGGAGCAAATACCTGTGGTGAGGACAATAATTGCTTCCGCATATACACTCATGATCAAACACAGGTTAATGAGACGGTGTACCAGGTTGGTGTTGAAGGCTGTAAAGCATCTACGGGTAAAATAATAAGGAAAGAAAGGGGTAAATGTACATGTGGTATGAGTGGAAAACAAATTAATAATACTTGGTGTGCCCATAAGCCTATGTCAGGACTTTTGAGTTTATACCAATGTATACAGACCCCTGGTCACGTTTGTGTTCTCCCAGAAGGATTATTCTTGGTTTGCGGACATCGTGCCTACAGGTGGGTGAGCCCGGACATAAGAGGGGTCTGCACTCTTGCCAAACTAACACCAGCCACTTTCATAGTTCCTCATAGTAAAATAGACACGGCAGCAGTTCCAATTCATACTTTGTATAGAAGGGCTGCAAACAAGCCCTGGCCAAATGGCAGCCACATCTAGTAGAAATGGGGATAACAAATAAAATATTCAGTATTATGCTAATATACCCCTTCATAACACAACTGTGGGATAAATTAGTGGAAGCTACCGACTACCTGGATGGTCAGATTTTCCAGATTCTTGAAGTTCTTAATGAAACTAATACAATACAGAGACAATTAATCATAGTTACTAACCAACATACTATAGTGTTCATAGAATCGTAGAGTTGGAAGGGACCTCCTGGGCCATCTGGTCCAACCCCCTGCTCAAAGCAGGATTCGCTAAATCATCCCAGTCAGATGTCTGTCCAGCCTCTGTTTGAAGACTTCCATTGAAGGAGAACTCACCACTTCTCGTGGCAGCCTGTTCCACTCATTGATCACTCTGTCAAAAAGTTTTTTTCTAATATCTAATCTGTGTCTCCTCCCATTCAGTTTCATCCCATTGCTTCTAGTCTTTCCTCGTGCAAATGAGAATAAAGTTGATCCTTCTAAAATGTGACAGCCCTTTAGATATTTGTAGACAGCTATTAAGTCTCCTCTCAGTCTTCTCTTTTGCAAACTAAACATTCCCAAATCTTGCAACCTTTCCTCATAAGACAGGGTTTGCAGACCGGTCACCATTCTGGTCGCTCTTTTCTGAACTTGCTCCAGTTTGTTGATGTCTTTTTTAAAATGTGGTGCCCAAAACTGGACACAATATTCCAGATGAGGTCTGACCAAAGAGGAGTAGAGGGAAATAATGACTTCACGTGATCTAGACTGTATGCTTCTGTTAATACATCCTAGAATTGCATTTGCCTTTTTTGCTGCTGCATCACACTGTTGACTCATATTCAGTCTGTGATCTATTAGTATACCCAAGTCTTTTTCACATGTGCTGTCACTTAGCCCTATTCCTCCCATTCTATATCTGCTTTTTTCATTTTTATTGCCCAGATGTAGTACTTTGCATTTCTCCCTGTTAAAAACCATTCTGTTAGTTGCTGCCCACTTCTCCAGTTTATTTAAATCTTTTTGAATCCTCTCTCTCTCTTCTCTAGTATTAGCTATCCCTCCTAGCTTTGTGTCATCAGCAAATTTAATCAGTTTACCCTCAATTCCTTCATCTAAATCGTTGATAAAGATGTTGAACAATACAGGGCCCAGGACAGAGCCCTGTGGTACCCCACTTGAGACATTCTTCCAACTGGATGTGCAGCCATTTACAACCACTCTTTGGGTCCGATCACTAAGCCAGTTATGAATCCACCTAACAGTTGCCTTGTCCATTCCATACTTAGTCATTTTTTCAATAAGGATTGTATGAGAGACTTTGTCAAATGCTTTGCTGAAGTCAAGATATACTATATCTACAGCATTTCCTTGATCCACCCAATCAGTGATACCATCATAGAAGGAAATTAAGTTAGTCTGACATGACTTATTGGTTACAAACCCATGCTGACTCTGTTTAATCACTTCATTCTTATCCAGGTATTGACATACATGTTGTTTAATAATTTGTTCAAAGATCTTTCCTGGTATAGAAGTCAGACTCACCGGCCTATAGTTGCCTGGGTCCACCTTCTTCCCCTTTTTGAAGATAGGAACAACATTTGCTCTTCTCCAGTCTTCTGGCACTTCTCCTGTTCTCCAAGAATTTTCAAAGATTATGGAGAGGGGTTCAAAAATTTCTTCTGTTATCTCCTTCAGTACTCTTGGGTGTAATTCATCTGGACCTGGAGACTTGAATTCATTTAGGTTAGCTAAGTGTTTCCTCACTATCTTTCTGTTTATAGATATCCTGGATTCTTCTATTCCCTTAATAGGACAGTGAATAACAGTTGATGTTACATTTCCTTTCTGAGAGAAAACAGATGCAAAATAGGAATTTAAAAGTTCAGCCTTCTCAACATCCTGTCTTACCATTTCATCATTTTCATCCTGTAAAAATCCTATAGCATCTTTGACTTTTCTTTTACTTTTGACATATCCCCAAAATCCTTTAATATTGCTTTTGACATCTCTTGCAAGCCTCAATTCATTTTCAGCTTTAGATAATCTGATTTGTGCCCTGCAGGTTCTGCAGACAGCATTATATTCTTCTTTCGATATGCCTCCCTCTTTCCATTTTATAAACATTTTTTTCTTCCTTTTTAGCATGTGCTTAAGTTCTGTGTTCATCCATCCTGGTTTCCTTAAATGCTTCCTATTCTTCCCTCTTTTCGGAATTGTTAACAACTGTGCTTTGAGAATTTCATTTTTCAAGATTTCCCATCCTTCCTGGACATTTTTGTCTTTAAGGATATCCAGCCATTGGATCCCTCCAATTCTCTTTCTGAATCCCTTAAAATCTGCCTTTCTGAAATCTAACCTTGACGTCTGATAGATTACCTGACAGCAAAAGAAGGAGGAATGTGTCAAATAATTGGTCCTACCTATTGTAATTATATCGACCCTCCTGGCAATCTCCAGATCAGGGCCAGTATAGACAAAATAGGTGAACTTAGAGACCAATGGTTAAAGCAACACAGTGCAAACAGATTCCTGGTGGGGCAACACATTCTCTTTTCTAAATCCAGCAAATTGGTTTAATGGCTTTGCAGGATGGATTTTTGACATTGTACAGACTTGTATGCAAATTTTGTTGTTTTGCTTATTGTTTTATGTAGCCATAAAAGCGCTAATATATGTATTACTTAAGCTACTGAATAATGTATGTGTGAAAAAAAAAAAAAGAATCTAAGGCTGAACCTTCTGTAGTGTATCATAGACCCCAGGTGGCCATTGCTGATGGGGAAAGTGAGTGTCCACACTGAGGGTGGATGGGCAAAGCAGGTAGGAAGCCCCCTTATGGGTACCAGACCCATGAGACAGTAGCTCCTTTGTGGACAACAGCTGACCCTGTGGCAAAGGTTATACCAGTTACAAAAGGAGGAAATTGATATAGAAGAGTTAATGGTTTGCTTTATATCCCTTTAATTACCTTTAAGACTTCAATTGCCTTTTGCCTATTATTGCTATGTGTTATTCTTATGTAGACTATTAGTCTCTGTCTTCAAGGAAACTATACTTGTTATCATATTTGTTCTCAACAACATGTTCTGGGTACATTGTAAACAAGGTATGACCCTGAGGTGATAGTGGGGGCCAAATGAGCTCCATAGAGTCACATATTGTTGTAAATGGTATAAAAGTTTCCTTGTATTTCATTACGTCAGATAAAGTGATTTGATCACGGCTTGTGCGTTGAGTCTCTTTGTCTCCAAGCGCTTGCAACAGAAGGGCGAAAAACCTCACAATCCGGACTCAATGGTGATCTGGCATAGCGGACGCTTGGTCAGAACTAAAAGCAGCTACAACAACAGGGATATATTGTATAGTTTCAACATTATAAATCTACGTATATATTTGAGGAGGCAGACACAGACGCTGTCATGGCCAGTATGGATTCGACAACAATCTAAAAAAATCAAGAAAGGGTACAGTATCACTTGATCCAAAGTATATGTAGTATAGTTTCAACATTCAAAATCTACGCATTTATTTCAGGAGGCAGACACAGACGCTCTGAGGCCCAGTATGGATTACACAACAATATAAAAAGCAGTAAAAGGGGAATGGATCCCAAGCGTACTGCTGTATACAGTGTAGTGGTCATTTGGCGATCTACATATATATTTCAAGAGTAACACACAGCCTCTCACAGGCTCAGTATCGATTACACAAGAATATAAAAACTTGAAAAAGGGTAATGTTTTACAATCGTTCAGCTGCATACAGTGTCATTTTAAATCTCCTTATATTTTACCAGAGTAAGACACAAACTCTCACAGGCTCAGTATGGATTACACCCGAATATAAAAATGAGAAAAAGGCAAATGTATTAGAAACGTACACCAGTATACAGTGTTGTAGTACTTTGAAATCTTTGTTTATATTTCAGTGTCAGTCTGCCAGTCCAGACTCTCCGCTAGAGGAATGTAGGTGGATAAAAGTACAGACGTAAAGTCGAGTTATTTTAGATGTTTTTGAATTAGTAATCACGGGAAAACCTCCCGGAAGAATTCGCAGAGGCGATGCTGACCCTCAATAACTTTAACTGTGGATACAGCCAAAACGCAAATTAGTGAAGAAAGGGTTGCTGTATCACAGTAGCGTCGATCCCAACACAGTAACTCGTCTCCATCAAATTGTGATCACAGGGAGAGCTGTAGACATGCTCCTCACTGCCTATCATGATCTGTCTGGTCACTTTGGAGTGCAAAACACACAAGCCACAGGCCGTAGGGGATTCTATTGGATTGCCATGAGAGGAGACATAGAAAAATGGTGGTAGGTATGTCACACGTCTGACAATGAAAATTGTGAAAGGTGATCATAAAGCACCACTGCATCCGATTGGGAGTTGACATCCATTACAAATGGTAGCCATTGGTAATCTGAAGGTAGAGGCCAGCCGGACAGGCCATAGCTACATCTCAGCCATCATCAATCAGTACACCAAATTTGTAGTGGCCGTCCCTGTGAAGGATTTAACTGGCCAGACTACACAGAGGTGGAGCATGGAGAGGTAAGTATTGCAAGTGCTGTGTCCCTGAGCAAGCAGGGTGGACCCACTCGTGGGTGCCGGTACTGGCACAGGGCCCCTCATAGTGCGCCAGTGTGTCTGACGGTGAGTGGGCCCCCCACCATCAGAGACAATTTATTGTACTATGAGAGGCCCTGTGCCAGTCCCGTCGCCCAACGGTGGGGCCACACACCTGTTCAGGGCAACAGCACTTGCCCGGGTGCGGCAGGTGTTGACTCTGGGCCTGGGGGGGTGGGGGCAGCCAATTTTGGGTGGTTTAAAAAATGGCATATGTTGATGTGTGGGCTGGACTTTCAGCTGCTGCAAATGGAGGAATTGGAAAAGTCAGAGGAAGAGAAGGACAAAAAGCGAGCCTTTTTTCTGGCAACCTATGTGTTATCAGGGGAGGGTGGGACAAAATCTTTTGAAACTCATGCATGGTTCATTTTAATGAAGGTTAGATCATCAACATTTTGGGTCGACAGACGGGTCCTTTTTTCTGTCAGGATTGATCCAGCAGCACTGAAGACTCTTTCAGATAGCACTATACCAGCAGGGCAAGCGAGCTCCTGTAAGGCATTTTGTGCCAATTCAGGCCATGTGTCCAGTTTAGAGGCCCAATAAATGGGAGAAGTAGTTTGTAACCATAGTTGACAACTGCTGTCTCCCGTCACTTGCAATCGATTCTGTATTAGCTGTCGTGTGAGCGGGACTTGAGAAATCAGACCACAACATGGTCAGGAAACCCCTGTCTCCAATGCCAGTTCGGCTGTGTGCACCACGAACACCTCTTCCATTTTGCCCACTACGGCTTGTGGGAGAACCATCACCGCTGCTGTGGGCTGGGAATGCCTCAAACAACCTGTTTACCAGAGTTGCTTGTTTGTTAGCCAATATTAGCTCTAGGTTCTCCTGTGGCATGATGTTTTGTAATTTGCCTTTATAGCGTGGATCGAGGATGCTGGCCAACCAGTAGTCATCATCCCTCATCATTTTGGCAATGCAGGGGTCCCTTTTTAGGATCCGCAAGGCATAGTCACACATGTGGGCCAATGTTCCAGGTGTCAATGCTGCACTGCCAGTGGTTGGTGGAGGAGCACTTTCTGGCAAATCCACATCCCTCCAGTCACGCACAAGCCCTGTACCTGACCTTGGCACGCCCACATGTTCTCTTGCCCCCTGGGAAGCATCCTCCTCCCCAAAATAATCATCTCCCTCATCTTCCTCTTCTTCCTCCACCTCGTCCACGCCAGTTCCCCGACCAGACAATGGCTGACTGTCATCAAGGCTTCCCTCCTCCTCCTGCTGCTCCTCAGCTGCAGACGCCTGATCCTTGATGTGCATCAAAGTTTGCATGAGCAGACGCATAAGTGGTATGCTCATGCTTATGATGGCGTCGTCTGCGCTTACCAGCCGTGTGCATTCCTCAAAACACTGAAGGACTTTACAGAGGTCTTTCAGCTTTGACCACTGCACACCCGACAATTCCATATCTGCCCTCAAACTGTCTGCCCGTGTATACTCCCACAAATGCATTACAACCTGCCTCTGTTCGCATAGCCTCTCAACCATGTGCATGGTGGAGTTCCATCTTGTAGCAACGTCTATGATTAGGCGGTGCTTGGGGAGGTTGAGTGATCGCTGCAGCTTCTGCATACGACTGTAGTGAACATTTAAGCAACGGATGTGCGAGCACAGTCTTCGCACCTTATGGAGCAGGGCTGTTAACTCCGCATAATTATTAAGGAAGCACTGCACCACCAGGTTCAAGGTGTGAGCCAGGCAAGGTATGTGTGTGAGTTTTGAAAGGGCTATGGCTGCCACAAAATTCTGCCCATTATCACTGACTACCTTGCCTGGCTCAAGATGCAGACTGCCCAGCCATGACTCAGTTTGTCGATGCAAGTAGTCGGCCAGTACCTCCGCGGTGTGTCTACTGTCGCCCAAAGACATCATTTTTAAAACAGCCTGCTGCCGCTTACCACTAGCTGTTCGATAGTGGGACACCTCGTATGCAACACTGACAGATGTGGATGGAGTGCTTGTGCGACTGCGCTCTGTCAACGAGCTTTCGCTTCTGGAAGAGGAGGAGGAGGGTCGAATGCCTACAGCCAACAGTTTCCTATACCATGGGCCATGCAGCACTGTTCCACCGCTGCTGTCCCCTGTGGAGCCTGCATCCACTACATTAACCCAGTGCGCAGTGATGGACACATAACGGCCCTGGCCATGCATCTGTTGTGAGGTGCACCTTTCCACTCACTGATTGTCCATGTGGGTCGCCCTCCCAGGGCTGTGGGGTACTCAGTACCGGGCCGGTGTCAGCGGGATGTGTCACAGCGGCGGTGACCCGGTCCGTGGCCCTGGGCGCCCAAGTAATGGGGGGGAATGGAAATGGTGGAATGTAATTGATTGAATGAGTAGTTTGTGACGCCACCTGTGGTGTTCGGCAAGTGACATGTTAAGCCGACGCTGCATGCAGATCCTCTGGGACTGGTGGTGTGTTGCAGCCAAGATGGTGAAGCTCCCCACAGGTGGAGCTGTAGTCCCAGAGCAGTGTAGATGTGGTTGGGGTAGAGGAGAGGCACCGGCGGTGTAGAAGCTGGTACCCAGAGGTAGTGGTACTGAGGGTGTTGGTGCCATGAATGAATGGAGGACACCAGGGCTTGTAGTTCCAAAGCTTTACTCACAGTCTGTAGTACACACAGGTGCCTGCCTCCGTGCCGTGTCCTCTGGGTCAGGGACTCAGTCAACCTCCAGGTCGGATGGAATGCTCCCTTCCAACACTCTGCCAACATACGCCTTTCTGAACGTCTCCTCTTATAGCGTCTTTAGTGTGAAGCACTCCTAGTACTTAGTTACACTGGAGTTCCTCCTGACGGATGATCCCAAAAACTATACTTGTACGGCAGACAGCTGTAGCCTGCTTTGGGGACTCCTTACTCCTAAGTCCCGGCTCACTATCAATGTTGCTGTTGTGTCCCAAGTCTGTGATGGGAGTAGTGCATTTACAGCCCACTACTCCTCCGGTGTCTGCTGTAGGACACTTAGTATCCATACAACCTCAGGGACCGGGCCCCGGCCTTGCGCTTAGAACTTCTAGGCAGGGTTCTTCCTCTAACTCACGTTCTCTGTTCCCTTTACTCCTACGTTCCGTACTAGTCTATCCTTCTTATGGAAGATCAGGTTTCTGTTCAATTTCTTTCTCCTTCTTTCCTTTCCCATGCCAGCAGACCCAGGTCACTGGGATCTGCTGCAGCACCTCCTTCCTCCATCCCTCTCCCAGGGATCTTCTCTCCTCACTCCTCTCTCACTGACTCCTCAAAATTCTAAACCTTCCCACTCTTATGTATTCTAACTCCACCCGCCTCCCAGCACGTTTCGTGTTCCAAGCAGGGAGCCACTAAAGGTGCTCTGCTACACTCCAAGCAGGGAGCCACAATGTGGCTTTGTTGAACTACTGTGTTGTGTGGGATGCAAGTGTTGGAGCGTGGTCAGGAGCCTCCAACTTACCTGGATGGTGGGGCACCACACCACAGGAGGAGGTGCAGTACCTCTGTGGCAACTGAACCAACAGGGGCGCCACACATGCACTAAAACAATGCGGTCTTTCACATGCCGGTGGAGGGCAGGGACGGCTTTTCGAGAAAAGAAGTGCCAACTGGGTAGGTCATAGCGTGGGACAGTGTAGGCCATGAGCTCTCGGAAAGCTTCGCTTTCTACCAAACGGAAGGGCATCATCTCTAATGAGATCAGTTTGGCAATGTACGTGTTCAAAGCCAGTGTACACAGAGAGGATGAGTACTTTCTTGTCCTACTCAGTGTCTGGTAGGGTGAGCTGGACTTGAGAGCTGCATATGGGGGAACTAGCATTGGAAATGATGGATTGAGAAAGGGTTGGTGATGGTGAGGTGTTGATGGCCTAGATTCAGTGTTTCCTCGCGAAATTATTGTGATTGCCTGACTGGTTTGGCCTGGCGACAACACCTCAACATGTCTTGATGGTGGTGTGCTTAGCGGTGGCCTTACAGTGGGGGAAGCGATGGAACGTTGCCGGCTAACTTCAGTCAGAGCAGGTGCACATGTGCTACCTGAGCTTTTGTAGCCCGTCCACGCTTGCAAGTGCATGTTGGTTAAATGTCTAAGCATGCAACTGGTATTCAAATTTCTTAGATTTTTCCCTCTGCTAAAGGTCCTTCAGCACTTCTTACAGAAAACCTTTGCGTCATCAGTAGGATTTTGTTCAAAAAAGTGCCACACTGCACTCTTCCTACTATGGTACAAATTTTCACGGCTTGCATGCTGTGCTAATTTGACCGTCTGGCCAAGCTGTCCTGCAACTCTTTTAGTTTTCTTGCCAAGTTTTTTGACAGCTCTGGCCCTGCCGGATAACCACTGCTGCGATGACGATGCCTGCTGCAGATCCTTCTCCTGTTCTGACCTATTGTCACCAGCACCCTCTTCCCCCAATGGATGCCAATCCGGGTCAACAACTGGGTCATCCATGACCTTGTCTTCATTGTCATCTGCACCTTCCTCTATACCTTCCTCTGTGTCACCGTGTAAGGTGGTACAGTATGCGGGAAGGGGCACCAGAGTTTCATCAGGGTCTGATTCGGGCTCAGTAGACTGCGAGGGCAATGTAGTGCTGTGGGTGAATGTATCAGCAGATTCATCTAGCAGTGGCTGTGCATCAGTGTACTCCATGTCAGATTCATCTTGGACTGGGAAATTCAGGATTTGACTTGATAACCCAGGAATGGTATGTGAAAAGAGCTCCATGGAGTAATCTGAAGTGTGTGCTGCAGCATCCTTCACTTTTGGTGTGGGTGAAGGACACAACGAAAGGTGTTGTTCCTGACCAGAGGCCTGCACTGACGACTCTGTGCTTGCAGTTTCTGTAACTTCAGAAGAGGAGGCAATAGAGCTGGAGGCTGTTTCAGCAATGTAAGCCAAAACTTGTTCTTGATGCTCTGGCTTTAAAAGCAGTTTACCTACTCCCAGAAAAGGGAACCTTAAAGGCCTTCTTGTGCCAGACAATGACCCAGGCTCAACACCTACTGCCTTAGTTGCTATTGTGCTTTTGGCAATACCAGCAGATGCACCACCACCATCAGTTCCAGCTGCGCTCCCCCACCCACGTCCGAGGCCTCTTCCACCAGGCTTCCTCATGTTTGGGAAAATGTACCAAAAATACCAGCAGAGAAACGGTACTGTATGAGGAGCGTACATGTTATGATTGAGTCACCGAGGAGGAAAAAACAAAAATGCAAGCTCAGCCCAGAAAATCAGAGAGGTTGGAAACTAGCAGATTGCAGACCCCTAATCCTATCACACAACTAGCAGTAGCCGTGGAGTGTTCCTACGGTGATCCTAGACACCTTGTCACAGCCGGAGATCTAAATAAGCCTAAAGAGAGAAAAGGGAAAAACTGACTGCCCCAGAGCAGACCCCAAAGCAATAGGCAGCCCCCAACATATAATGACGGTGAAGCAAGATGAAAATACTAACACAGATAGAAAGATAGGATGAGCAAACGATGGGGCCCAAGCTAACTAAAAAGGACAGGACAGAAAAGCTGCTGTCTGCAATCCGAGAAAACCCTGCTAAAAATATTACCAACACAACTGATAAGCAAAAAGGACCCTGAAGTCACTAGACTTCAAGCCCTATATCAGCACTCAGAATATTCTGAAAGCAGAGCAAAAGAGAACACTGATCAAGGAATAAGAATCCAGCACACCCCCAGCCGGGGATGGCTGAACTCCAAAACAAGGTAAACAAAACCAAAACTAATAAGTTCAATAGCAGAGCAAAAACTTATCTTTGGGAAGCAGGAATCAGACTGGTCTCCAAGAATCCAGCAGAGAAATCACCAGCCACTCAGAAGGGCGTCGGCTGCCTTATATCCAGTCTGAAGTTCCTGTTACCCAGTCACAATCCACCTGATCAGGTGTTTGGTTTCTTTCATCCAAATCAGCCTCACTACCTTCCTTCACCAGAAGAGGGAGATCCTCGGACACAAAAGGTGAATGAACAGATGAGCTCACAACATGTACAGCTGTGCAAGGTGTATGTAAAAAGTGAAATCTCTGTATATATTTTGGGAGTCACAGATGCTCATCCAGTATGTATTTGACTGTAATACAACAAGCAGATATACGGTAGTGTATCAGAAGTGTACAGCTGTATACATTGTTGGTGAAAATGTCAATCTCCGTATGTCTTTACGGAGTGTCAAACACACGCTGACTCTGTGTAGATGTGCACTGACCGTAATAAGAACACCAGATATCTGATACTGCTTGATAATCGGACACCAGTCAATACGGTGTACGTAGAAATGGAAATGTCCGTATATGTATTTACGGTGTGTCACACACATGCTGAGTCTGTGGAGATGTGACAATAATAACTAATAATACCAGATATCCGATACTGTTTGAGAATCGGACAGCAGTCAATACGGTGTATGGAGAAATGGAAATGTCCGTATATGTATTTACGGAGTGTCACACACACACACGCTGACTCTGTAGAGATGTGACCGTAATAAAAACACCAGATATCCGATACTGTTTGAGAATCGGACACCTCTATACAGTGTATGTATGGAAAAATGTTAATCTCCGTGTATTTTTTTTAAGGATTCACACACATATAGCATGTATTTGTCCGTGATACCAGCCAGTACACAGTAGTGTGTGAGGAGCGTACACCTCTATACGGTGTGTGAAAAAAATTTACGCACAGTATCTACTGTGCAGAAAAAAAGGAATAAAAGGATTTTTGCTTTTAAAAAAACAGTCTGCACAGCAGTGTGCAAACAGCAATGCAGCTATCAGGAAGCCTTAAAAGGCAGCCTTTAGCAAAAGTCGGCGGATTCTGAATTTGGCCGACCCATTTCGCTCAACTCTACTTATAAGATATAATACAACGTTGCTTCTTTTTATATGTACTATTGATATATGAAAAAAAATTTAATTTTTCAGGCTCCTACACATTTTGAAACCAGACAGGTTGTTGTCTGATACTAAACACTGTAGCCCTAATGATCCATACTGTGGAGCTGAGCATTTCATTCAAGTCACTTCTGTTAGCCTTTTTATTCCAACTTTCGATGACATTCCATTTGAAACTTCCATCATGTCTAGAGCCAGCTTCAAGGAATCGTCCTCACGAACAGTGGTTTGGGGGCTCGTATATATCTCATTTATAGTGAATATCTGTTGGTCTGGTCAGTGCCTGCTTGATCTGCGCCTCTTACTGAGCGGTCAGTACCTAACGCGACTGAATTCTAATTTTTTACGGAACAGGCCATTGGTGCAGTTTCACCTCGTGTTAGGGTATGTGCACAGTGTTTTTTGGTGGTGCGGATTTTGTAGTAAAATCCGCAGATAAATCCGCAGGACTAAAGTCCTGCGGTTTATCTGCGGATTTGCCTGCGGTTTTGCCCTGCGGTTTCACACCTCATAATGGATGAGGTGTGAAACCGCAGCGGTTCTGCACAAAAGAATTGACATGCTGCGGACTGTAAACTGCAGCAAAACCGCACAGAAAAATCCGCAGCATGTGCACAGCGTTTTCCAATTTACCATTGAAAACAATGGTACTGTACAACGCACCTAAATCTGCTGCGGACCTGCAGCTGCAGAAACGCTGCGGATCCGCAGCAGAATCCGCACCGTGTGCACATACCCTTACGCATGATGTTGAGTTCAGAGGGAATAATAACAGTGAATATCAAATATAAAGAAAAATATAAAATATTACAAGGAAAAATAAGATGCAACTGTATCCAAGCATCTAGGTAGATGATACAGTTGCAATGCGTTTCATTCTCACAGGGAGCAGGTAAGGAATAGCAATGAAGTAATTTAAAAAGTAATTTTTAAAAAGATGATGCTCATGGTCTAAAATTCATAGGGGAGGAACAATAAATTGTTATGACACCTGGTGGATCCTCAAACCATATGATTTGATTTTGTTACAGAGTCTAACAGAGAAAGCTGGTCAGCTGTATCATGCACCGGAGTTTGTCACAAGGTCTATTGTAACAGAGCCAGCAGAGTACTAAGGCATGTTTCATACCTCCGTCGTCGGCGGTCAGCTGAAATCCGCCAAAGGATGAAAGAAACTGATCCGTCTCTGTTTAGTGATGTCAGATGACATTGGACCACGTAGGATAACGGATCCGTGGAGCGGCATGATTTAAAGGGACCGCGGTCGTCACGGCGGCTAGCGGGAGGTCGGCGGCCGCGATCTCGCGGGAGGTCTGTGGTGAGATCGGCGGCCGTGATCTCGCGGGAGGTCGTGGGGAGATGTCGCGGGAGAGGTGACATCGCGGGAGGTCGGAGGGGGACATTGGCGGCCGCGAAATCGGAGAGAGAGAGAATGGTATTATATGGTTAAAAGAGCTCCCGGCCGGGCATGCGCAGCTACAAATAGCGGTCCGCCAAGCCAAAAAAAACGCTGCAGGGTCTGTTTCATCTGCCCGGGAGCCGCTAAAATCTTGGCGGATGAGCGTGTGAGACGGACAACCATCAGTCACAATCAGCCACTAATGTTAGTCTATGGAGGAAAAAAATCGGATCCGCCCCTTTTTGGCGGATCTGTTTTTTTTAAAAATTGGCAGATTTTGACTGATGACAAAAATGGAAGTGTGAAACAGGCCTAAACAAAAAGCTAGGCAGAGAAACAGTCCACAGTAGTGGCATGTGCCATGATTCTGCCTATCAGTGTTTGGAAGCGGTGAGTGACAGTTCAGCCATCCAGTCTATTACAGAGGCATGCTGAGCTGTCAGAATGATGATGGACAGCTCATCCGTCCCATCAGAGAATGGTGAGTGTTGAGCTCTAAGTGTGTTGAGTGACAGTTCAACCATCTAATCAGGGGCAGGGAGTGCAGTGGCTTTCTCCATGTGTCTCCTGTTCAGAGTAATTACCTGGCTATTTAGCACGTGCACTGCCTCCAATTAGTGCCAGTTGTAGCTTTGCTCAAGTATTGTGATCTTGCTTTGCTCTCTGTGTTCCTGTATTTGATCTTTGCTGTCCGTCCTTGGACCTTGCCTCTAACCTTTTGTTTGCCTTGCCCCTTTTGTATTGATCCACTACCTTCCTGGAATTGTGACCTGGGACTGTGACATGACTACACCTTTTCCTTACCTCTTTGATTATGATGACCCTCTTGGTATCTGGTCTCAGACCTCTTGACTTCCAGTGCCTCACGGCTTGTCCGTCAGCAGTGGCTTGTGTCACAGCATGAACTCCTACTACCTGAATACTCAGGGGGAGTTCCACTGCTTTGGTTGCCTATAGGACCACGGGGCATGGCAATAGAGGTGCGTGACAGGTTGCAAGAAGAGGAAACAGCGTCTGATGCTGGATCCAGGAGATTCAAGAAAAATAAGCATAAAACAATAAGGCCAGGATCACACTTGCGAGAAACTCGCACGAGTCTCGCACCTCAATATCTGGGGACCTGCTGTCGGCACTCGGGAGCGGAGCGTGCAGTTGCATAGAAATATATGCAGTCACACACTCCAAGCCCGAGTGCCGGCAGCAGTGCTGGATATTGAGGTGCGAGATTCGTGTGAGTTTCTCGCAAGTGTGATCCCGACCTAAGGGCTCATACTCACGATTCTCGTGCGAGTCTCTCACATGAAAACCTGGCGCTGCCGCCGGCACTGGGACCGGAGCGTGCAGCTGCATAGAAATACATGTAGCAGCACACTCCGGTCTGAGTGCCGGCGGCAGTGCCAGGTTTTCATGTGAGAGACTCACACGAGAATCGTGCGAGTCTCTCGCAAGTGAGTATGAGCCCTAAGACTGAGGCTATGTCGTGATTTTGATGTCCAAGGTTCATTAGGTGCAAAAAAGAAAGACGCAGCGGCACTCTAGAGACCAATATATATGCAAACAAAATCTAACAATTGATGAATAAACTAATAAAAAATAAAAAAAATACTTACAAAAATGAAGGTTCTTAGCGCATAAAGTGGCCAATTCATGTGAGCCCAGCAACCGTGACAAGGTGACACTTCTCTGATGGGTCCTATCATCTAAAACACGCCTCTCTTGGGCTTTAAGCCTACAGTGTGAATGGGCAACATGCCTCTCCTGGGTTACAAATCTGCACATTTAAAAGGGCTGGAGGAACCAGCGCTAATTAAAAACACCCTTGGGCTGATGGGTGGAGTGTAGAGTCAGAAACGAGGTAGTCACAACCTCCAATGGCAAACTGCATAGAAAAAAACCTGACCAGCACGTCCACATAGTGTGAACAGGTGCCCACTGCAATGACTGCTTAACTTGCCAAAAAGAGGAACACAGCAGCACTCTGTAGAGACCAATATATATGCAAACAAAATCTAACAAAATTGCTGAATAAACTGTACTAAAAAAATTGACTAATTTATGCGCTAAGTACCTTCATTTTTGTAAGTACTTTAAAAAAAAATATTTTTTAGTACAGTTTATTCAGCAATTATATTAGATTTTGTTTGCATATATATTGGTCTCTACAGAGTGCTGCATCTCTTTTTTGCATGTAATGTAGTGATTGCAGTGGGCACCTGTTCACACTACATGGAGATGCTGGTCAGGCTTTTTTCTCTACAAAGTTCATTAGGTGACGCTGCAACATTGCAGCGCAATACAAGTAAATGGACAAGCAATGCAAAATCGAGTGTACTGCGCCCATGACAAGCAAAGCGCAAAAGGTCCAAGCAGGTCAGATTTTTTGCAACTTACTTATTTCTGTCTCAGTACACAATGTGACTCCATTCTTTTGTATTGCATTCTGATGTAGCAGCGGCATCTAACAAAGTCGACCTATAGACCCAACCTAAGGCGACTTGGGCAATCTCATGGGATTCATTTTTTTTTACCTCCTTACAAGCTGCAATAAATAAGTTATGAAATTACTTAGAAAGTTTTAGATTAATCCAATATAAACATTTACTTCTCAGGGTGTTTCCCCATTCTTCACGGTTACAAAGCCGAAATCAATGAATGTTTCCAGATTAATGGTTTGGGGCTCAGCAATGTGTAAAGAGTCAATAAAATTGTGTACAAAAGTCTCTTTGTGCTGCTAGATAGACATATTTCTCCCAGACAGAGATCATGTGTGTGATTTTTTTTCTTGCTGGATTCTTAGGGTGTGTGCACACTAGGGTGACCGGATCTCATATGGGGGGGAAAAAATGTCAGAATCTTGTTCGTCTGGACCCCACAAAACGATTCCCCTTTCCAGATATTGAGAGCGCCAAAATTTGAGCTCGATCAAACGACGTTAACCCGTGCCGCTCGTCGCTCAAAGTTTGAAAAAATCCAAATTGAGGTATTTTAAGATTTAGGTATTTTGCATAGTCTGTTAGACTATAAAGAATGTGACAACAACATTGCAGAAATAGCCCTGACCAAATTTTCGAACCATTTGTGGTATTTGAATGCAGAGTTGGTGGGATTATCGTTTTTTGATCCCACCATTACAGACAATGAAAAGTTGTTAATGGCTAATAAATTGCTCAGTAGCACAGATGAACCATCAGAGCACGCTAACCTACATGAGTTGATAATTTTACATAGTTATCTAATCTATTCTAGAGCTTTTGTTAAAGTAGTTTTTGAAACGTCAGAATATAATGCTCGGCATTTGCTTACAACTTGCAGGACATATTGCTTTTGTTCTTCATCTTTTGTCAGAAGGTCGTTAAAGTCGGTTACTTCCTACCTCTTTTAATTTTTCTTTCCTAACTTTTGGATTTACAACCCTAGCGTGTTCTGATGGTTCATCTGTGCTACTGAGCAATTTATTAGCCATTAACAACTTTTCATTGTCTGTAATGGTGGGATCAAAACACGATAATCCCACCAACTCTGCATTCAAATACCACAAATGGTTCGAAAATTTGGTCAGGGCTATTTCTGCAATGTTGTTGTCACATTCTTTATAGTCTAACAGACTATGCAAAATACCTAAATCTTAAAATACCTCAATTTGGATTTTTTCAAACTTTGAGCGACGAGCGGCAAGGGTTAACGTCGTTTGATCGAGCTCAAATTTTGGCTATCTCAATATCTGGAAAGGGAAATCGTTTTGTGGGGTCCAGACGGACAAAATTCCGACATCGATTTTTTTGCGGTCACCCTAGTGCACACGCTGAGGATTCTGCTGCGGTTCCACAGTGGATTTGGCCGCTGCGGAACTGCAGCAGTTTTCGCTGCGGTGTACAGTACCATAATATCCTATGGATAATGAAATCCGCAGTGCAGATGGTGCGGATTTTTCCGCGGGGTTTCCTGCAGTTTCTAAACCGCAGAGAGAATTGACATGTCAATTCTTTCTGCGGATTCCGCTGCGGTTTGCCATCTCCTCCATTGTGGAGATGAAAAACCGCAGGGCAGAGCCGCAGGCTAATCTGCAGGTAAAACCGCAGGTCTTTTGACCTGCAGATTTACCTGCGGATTTTACAAAATCCGCGCGGCCAAATCCGCACCCCAATCCGCAGCGTGTGCACGTACCCTTCCTTATAGTTATGCACCATCTGGGCGCCCTCCATACCAAATTGTCATGGACTGAGAGCTCTCAATAAACACAAGTGACCCCGACGCGCGTCATTGGAGTAAGAGCCAACATCAGTGCGGAACCTCAAAAGGCAGAGTACTGATATAATTGCTGTAGGTCTTCAGCGGCAAAACATTCACAGTGTTGTACAAGGGCAAAGGCAAAACTTTATAGCGCAATTTTCTGGCTAGAGACTAGAGAGGGAAGGGTGAAATCTTATATATGATGTGCCAGAAAAAACGGTCATTGACCTATGTGATGGTTAGAACCTAGACCTGAGTTGTCTAGTGTGAGAGTGTCTGCAGCCTGGTGTCGGTTAATGGAGCGGGCTCAGAAGCTGAGTAAGCCCACACATGGTGGATGCCAGCTGTATCATACAGCCGGGATTTCTCTGTAACAGCAGCGACCAGAGTTGCTATTAGCTCCTTAAATCCCACTGTAAAACTCTGCAGCATTCGAGTGGTGCAAACGCGTTAGCTCATGGTTTTGGGAACCCTTTACCCACCCATGATGTAATCGCAAGGTGCCGATGGGTTGACAAGGCAGCTGGGGGGGGGCACGAATGCCATCTTCGTATTTCTCTAAAGCCCAACCACATCCTAGACTTGATAGGAGACCTTCACTTTACTTATATACTGCAATACTCCATGTTTTCCCACTTTTCAGCACAAAACTACAACTTGTCTCACAAAAAAAAAAGTAAGCCCCATAGAGCGATGTTGGAAAAAAAATGTTATGGCTAGTGAAAAAAAAAAAATTGGCCACGATGGGAAGTTGGATAGACGTAGTTGTCTTTGGATTACACCATACGGTTTATCTTTATATTGCATGTTGACAGAGAAGATTCACTTTTCTGAAGAAAACCACATAAACAAGGCATGAGGTTACTTGGAAAGGTTTGGGTTTACCTACTTTAAATATTTATCTGATAGGGCGTTTTCGCTTTGCTACATACTTAGGATTAGTGAATGTTATGAGAGCCGTGGAATGTATACGGCAGTGCACGGGGGCTGCTCTGCCTCCTGTCCATCACTGCATCCTGCAACCTGCTCACAACCACACACAGCGCCGGTTGTGAGCAGGTTGCGGGATGCAGTGATGGACAGGAGGCAGAGCAAGGGTTAACAGGTTTAATAACATGGGAATACTCCATGCAGGGAGGCAAATAATTAAACAGGGAATTAAACAGTTCAAAAGGTAAAGGATATGGTGAGTGGAAGGACAACGGTTCAGATAACGGAAGTTCTGATGAAAGTCAGTGGTTCCTAAGTCAACAAAGTGAATAGCGCCGACAACGGCTAGCGTGGTGTCTTTTCCAACGCGATCCTGTTGGCAACAATATCCTGTCTTCTGGCGGCAGCGGTTGGTCTCCGGTACCTTCCACTGGGCCTAGTCCATATACTACAGTGGCTGACAAGGGTACAGGCTACAGTCCTGTACGAGCCCAACGTGGCTCTGCTAACATACTTTGGTGAAGTCAGGGCGCAAGTGTCTGGGCAAACATTCGCTGGAAACGTCAGGGTGCAGGTGTCAGTCCCGCATGTGGTCACTCCTATGGGAGACGTTTACTGTACTCACGGACACTGAACGTACAGCGCCTTTCTCTCTGGTAGTCACCGGCACACTGCACCTCTCTCTGTTGTCACCGGGCACATTGCACCTCTCTCTGTAGTCACCGGGCATACTGCACCTCTCTCTGTCTAATCTCCACTGCTGCAGGTGGGAGATGGTCGACGCTGGCCCGCACAATGCTGGTGCTCCCCGGACGGCGCACTCCTCTACCTGGTTACTGCTGCTTCCCTGGCAGGCAGCGGTCCCTCTCTGGACTGCTGCAGAACGCTGGGCTACTTCTCTCTGCTGCCGCCCCTCTGCAGGCGATGGGGCCAGTTGCAGCGCCGGTACGTGCTTTACCTTTTTATGTCCCCGCTGCTGTGCGCGCTTTTCTGTCTATTCCCACCCCCTCAGTCAGCAGGAAGGTCCGCCTCACTACGGCTACCCCCAGGAAACAGGGGAAGGTCCGACACACTCAGGCTTCCCCCTGGAAACAGGGATGCAGTCTCAACAGTTCTGGACCTGGCATGAAGGTACCCGCGGTCCGGTCGCCCCAATTGCATGGTCGTTCAGGTATGGTTGGGTTCTACATATACAGAATGATTGACCCCTTGAAATGCCTTTAATTTGACCTGTGAGTCTCAAGATAATTTGAGTTAAGCAATATTGAGTTCATGTGCAACTATCAAGTGTACTGTACCATCCTGTGCAAACTGCAACCATCCAGTGTACTGTACCACCCTGTGTGAATTGTAACTTTTAAGTGTACTACAGAATCCTGTGTGAACTGAAACCATCAAGTGTACTGTACCATCCTGTGCAAATCGCAACCATTCAGTGTACTGTACCAACCTGTGTGTATTGCAACTATCCAGTGTACTGTACCTCCCTGTGTGAACTGTGATCAAGTGCCCTGTATTACCCTGTGTGAAATGCAATCATTAAGCGTACTGTTATGAATGGGCACTGAGGAGGATAGCAGGCCCAAGCTAAGCCACAGAAAACCAGAGAGGTTGGTAACTAAGTGGATGCAGAACCCTGATCCTGTCCACACAAATAGCAGTAGCCGTGCAGCGTGCCTACGATGATCCTAGACGCTTCGGCACAGCCGGAGAGCTAACTAAGCCTAAAGCGAGAAAGAGGAAATCTTAACTGCCCCGGAACAGACCCCAAAGGAATAGATAGCCCCCAAACATATATTGTCAGTGAGACAAGATGAAAACACAAACGCAGGCAGAAAAATAGACTGAGCAATGGATGGGGCCCAAACTGACTAGACAGGAAAGGAAAGACACTGTCTGCAATCACGCAAAAAACCCTGCAAAAAGTCCAACACGTCTGATGCACAAAAACACTGAAGTTGCGTGACTTCGCCGCCATTATATCAGCATTCTGGTATATTCTGAAAGCAAAGAGAGACCAATATAACAGGGGACAAAACAAACTGGCACATGCAATAACATATGGGCGGTAATTCAGCACAGCCCCAGCCGGAGCTGGCTGACCCGCACAAAGCAGAGATAAACAAAACCAGATCAAATGCAAACAGAATAACAAATGAACCCCTTAGCTGAACATGCAGGGAAAGAGCAGGAGACATCAGACCTCAGAAGGAACAGGAAGAAAATCACCAGCAGATATTGAGGGAGTCAGCTGTCTTAAATCCCAATCAGAAATCCCAGATCTCCAATCGTCTTCCTCATTATCAGGTGGCAAGTCTCTGTCAATCAGATCAGCTCCACTACCTCCAGTAACCACCAGAGGGAGTCCAGAAAGAGAACTCGCAACCCCTCTGTTAATCTGACCAGCTCCACTACCTTCAGTAATCACCAGAGGGAAGCCAGAGAGAGAATTCATAACAGCGTACTGTACCACCCTGTGTGAACTGTAACAATCAATTGTACTGCAGCACCCCGTGTGAACTGAAACCATCAAGTGTACTGTACCACCCTGTGTGTATTGCAACTATCCAGTGTACTGTGCCACCCTGTGCGAATTGTGACCATCAAGTGCCCAGCACCACTCTATGTGAACTGCAGCCATTAAGTGTACTGTACCACTCTGTATGAAATGCAACCCTCAAGTGTACTGTACTACTGTAACTGGAGTGGTGGAACCACTGTGCCATGGTCCGAGGAGAGCCTGGAAGGATGTGACTAGGTGAGCACCTGACTTTTCACTAGAGTCCCTGATGGTGGGTTTAGGATTGGGTCCAGGTGAACACCAATGATGCACGGTAGCTGAACCTCAAGGGACTGGCTGCTGGAATGGCCCAGCGGGAAAGAAGAGCTGTTGCAGGCAGGAACAGGCATGTGTGGACTGGTACAGCAAGTGCTAGTGGGTCCAAATGATACACAGGTTGGCACGGCAGGTGCATCAGTCTGTTAAACAGGCTGGCATAGCTGGTGCAAGCAGGTCTGGCTGATACACAAGTTGGCACGCCAAGTGCAGGCGGGTCGGTCTGATATACAGTCTGGCAAGGCAGGTGCTGGTGGATCCAGCTGTAATACAGACTGATCAGGTGAGGAAGATTAGAGACGGACAGACACTAGTGGGAACTAGCAGACTGGGACCTGAGAACTAGTAAGCGTGTTTAGGAACAGACTATCATCTTTGCACAGGCACCTCCCAATAGGTGGAGGTGCCTTAAATACTAAGTGTCTCCCAGCCATTGGCTGAGAACACTTTGGGACAGCGCGTGCTGTCCCTTTAAGAGGGTGGGACCACATGCCATGCCCAGACCGCAGGCAGCAGCAGGAGAAGGAAGTGGTAGTGTGGGTCCTTGTCGGTGAGTTAATTGGCGTCCCTGCTGGTGCGAAAGGGACAGCATGCAGGGACGCCGACACTGCAACTACAATGTGGAAATTGAAACGATCAAGTATACTGTAATAGCCTGTGTAAATTGCAACCATCAAGTCAACTGTGCCACACTGTGTGAACCACCATCATCACTGTCCCCATTGGGAATCACAATCTAAATTTCCTCTGAGTATGTCTTTGGAGTTTGGGAAGAAACCAGAGAACCTGGAGGAAACCCACGCAAACACTGGGAGAGCATACAATATTCAGATTTTGTCATTGGTGGGATTGAACTTTCTGTACTGCTCTTTGTAATTTCGTACATATGACATTATCTGATAGACTTCTTGTAACGTTGACGAAGCGGCAGCGAAACGCGCGTTGGAATGGTGTGTGCAGGGGGCAGGGAAGAGCCTTTTGGTCAGTATTATATTTTCAAATACTATCACTATTGCACTTTATTACCACTATCTATGGCTGTCCATATTGAGAGGTGAATGATACCTCTGGCACATGCACTTTACTTTTACTTTATGCACAATTGCTCAGAGATTAACTACTCTAGTGCATATTTCAACTACTTGGGCACTTGCAATAATTATGCACTGCATTTTAATTTCATGAGTAGGAAATCCTTTATACTGTATTTAGTAAATCACTTGATAATCATGTATATATACTTTGGTTACATTTATTAATTGTTATTTTTGTGGTAGTGTATATTTATTTTTCTTGACAGCCATTGAGGTTTTTTCCGTGCAAGCCCCTGCATACATTGTTGTTTTTATCTTTTTTTTTTATCTCATATATATGAATTTTTTCTGTGAGAATAAGAATAAAATCTCTTTTTGCAACATCTTGTCTTTGGTATTAATATAACAATATTTTTTGTGGTATTTTTAATAAATTAATTTATTTATGGTTAGTACTTTGAATATCCTTTGTTTGGGCTATATACTATATCAGATATTCACAATCTTTGGTGATTTTTTTAGTATACTATTGGTATTTCTTTTCTATATAGGTGTCCTTCTTGTAACGTTGCACTGAAGGTTCTTCTCGATAGGTGTTCCTTATGAATTATATATGGTGACAGACACCTTTCTATAAAAATTGGGGTGAAAATTTTTTTGGGAGGCTATTGGTAGCACTCTGGAGTTAGTCATGGCATGTGAGGCAAAGACTAAAGTGCTGCTGCAGTACATACCTACCTAAAGATTTAAGAAGCAGAATAATTGTTTTTAGGTTCTGCAATGGCTTGTGAAAGTATTCACCCCCTTGGCTTTTTACCTATATTGTTACATTACAACACGTGTTTAAATATTTTTGTAATCTGATTTTTGGGACCAAATAGTTAAAAATTGTCATGTGCATATACGGTATGTATTCACCCCTATTGCGATGAAGCCCCTATAAGATTTCTGGTGCAAGCAATTACCTTCATTAGTCGCATGCTTAGTGACAGGACGTCCCCCACACTTTACCTTCTCTTAATGACCAAAGAGGTTGCAACACCATTAACAGGAGGCACCACTAACAAAATACCATGAAGACCAAGGAGATCTCCAGACAACACCATGAAGACCAAGGACATCTCCAAACACCATGAAGATCAAGTAGATCTACAAACACCATGAAGATAAAGGAGATCTCCAAACACAATGAAGAGCAAGGAGATCTCCAGACAACACCATGAAGACCAAGGACATCTCCAAACACCATGAAGATCAAGTAGATCTCCAAACACCATGAAGATAAAGGAGATCTCCAAACACTGTAAGGAGGTGGCAGGACCCCTCATCTGCCCCTCCCCCACGTGGAGCCTATGTGACCTCCTTTTTGATAAAACTTGTATATGGTTGTGAAACTTGTAATGTAATGTTGTATATGTGTAGTAATGCATTTCTGTTATACCCCTTTGTTGTGGTGTGTAATGTATGCGATGAACTCTGTACCTGCTATGCCTTTGCTTATGTTAGAGACAGGGATAGCAATGGGTTAACGTGTGGGCTAGGCCAGCAGCAGGAAAGGCGGCAGGAGGCTGCCGCTCCTAGTCAGCAGCCCGGACACGTTGGCCCAGGGCAGATGTATAATACAGACGGGGCATTGCCAGACTCCCGGATGGGAGAGATCTGTTGCCCTGGACTCAAGAATTACAGGAACACAACACAGGCCCCAGGACTCTGGAAGGGCCACATGTGAAGGGGCTCTAAGCGCCCAGGTCCCAGCGAGTGGACTACTGTGAATCTTCGGATGCAGCAGCTATAGCTATGGAGAGTGTCAGGGAGAGAGCAGGAAGCCAGTGTTGTACTCTTTTCTTTCTATTCCATCCCTATTCATTAAAAAGTTATTTCCTGTTGGATAACAGTTTCCTTCTTTGACTCTAATATGCCTGGACTACCGTGAAAGAAGAAAGGAAAAGGTAAACTGTGGGAAAACCTGTGTCGATCCCGTCTATTTATGTACAAGGGGCCGGGGATGCTCACTGACCGTTGGCTCGGTAGACTCTGTGGACTGTATCTTTAAGTACATCGGCCATAAATACCCCCTCCCCCGGTCACCCTTGTTACAACACCATGAAGACCCAGGACATCTCCAAACACCATGAAGGCCAAGGACATCGCCAAACAAGTCAGGGACAAAGTTGTTGAGAAATACAAGTTAGGGTTGGGTTATAAAAAATATCCCAATCTCTGATGATCCCCCGGAGCACCATCAAATCCATTATTATCAAATGGAAAGAACATGGTATCACAACAAACCTGCCAAGAGAGGGCACCCACCAAAACTATCAGCCCGGGCAAGGAGGACATTATTCAGAGAGGCAGCACAGAGAAGAAAAGTAACCTTGAAGGAGCTTCAGAGTTCTCAAGCAGTGACTGGAGAATCTGTCCATACAACCACAATAAGCCATACTTAACGTAGAGGTGGCCTTTATGGAAGAATGGGCAGAAAAAACCCTTTACTTACGCACAAATTGTAAGACTCGTGTTGAGTTTACCAAAAGACATGTGGGAGACTCCCCAAATGTATGGAGGAAGGTCCTGTGGTCGGATGAGACCAAAATTGAACTTTTTGGCCACCAAGATAAACGCTTTGTCTGGCACCAAACCAACACAGCACATCACCTCAATAGCACCATTCCCACAGTGAAACGTGGTGGCAGCATCATGCTGTGAGGATGTTTTTCTGTAATAGGGATAGGGAAAATGGTCAGGGTCGAGGGGAAGGTGGATGGTGTGAAAAGTAAAACCTGTTGCAAACTGTCAGTGATTTGAGACTGGGACGGAAGTTCACTTTCTAACAAGACAATGACCCAAAGCATACTGCTAAAGCAATACTCGAGCGGTATAAGGGGAAACATAAATGTTTTGGAGTGTCCTAGTCACAGCCAAGACCTTAACCTAATTAAGAATCTGTGGTCAGACTTGAAGATCACGGTTCACCAGAGGAAACCATCTAACCTGAAGGAGCTAGAGAAGTTTTGTCTTGAGGAGTGGGCAAAAATCCCAGTGGCAAGATGTAGAATCAAGACTTATCCAAAGTGACTTGCAGCTATAAATGCCATAAAAGGAGGCTCTACAAAGTACTGACTTTAAGGGGGGGTAAATAATTATGCACACAGAAGTTCTCAGTTTTTTGTCCTATTTGTTGTTTGCTTCGCAAGAAATAGAAAACTAATGATTACAGTTGTCGTCATGTTCTGTACATCGTTGTGAGGAAGCAAATGTCAAGGGTATGAATACTTTCGCAAGACACTGTATATAGTTACATTAGAAATATTTTGAAGTCTTGAGTCATTACTATTCCCTGCCGTTTTTACAAGTGATTTGGGGAGGAGTTCGGGTGGCTTATAAATGGTGAAGAACCTGCTGCTCTTCACACAAGGAGTCATCATGCACCTGATCCTGGGTCTACTGCTGCTGTGCACCTCTGCGGCCAGTTCTAATGGTAACATCTGAGTATACATGAAGCTTACACATGATAGAACTTGGTGCATTATTACTTTTGCTTTTCTCTTACTGTGATCTTCTCCATTCCTTTTGCCGTTATAATGTCTTCTCTTCTCAGAGCTGCGATGCAAGGAGATATCTGGGATTCTGAAGCAGATTGATGCTAGTACCGGTCAGGTTTACGGTGTCAATTTTGGTGATGACATCTACCAATGGGAGAACAATATCTGGAAGCAGATGCCTGGAAAACTGATCCACGTGACGGTCGGTCCAGCCGGAGTCTGGGGAGTCAATAGGGCGAACGCTATCTTTAAATGGCAGGATAACGGCTGGGTGAACGTAGCAGGTAAGAAAACCCCTTACATGCCTTGCAGCTCCGAATTTTGACCCTCTCCATGTTAGTTCAGGGGTCACTGCGGTTTTCTACTTTCTTCTCCCTAGGAAGCTGAGATATGGTTGTTTGCTTGAAGCTCCTCATGGTCAAAAAATCTTCTCGCTGGACCATAGGTGGCCATAGGGTCTTCTCCAGGTGGCAGGACAGACAGGGACAGCTAGAAAAGCTCTACTATGGGGTCTCACCAAACATCTTCTGATCTATCAGCTTTATGAACCCATAACCTTTATGGCAGCAGTAGATAATGTGCATCTTCTGGGATTGATTCCATAGCTGATCCCTGGAGGGTTCGGCAGTGAAATACCTTGTACCTTGCTTGTAATTGGGGACAACTGCCATTATCTGTACTCCAAATGAGTATGCTCTACTATCAAAGTAGCTAAAGGTAGGATAATTGGCTTCCAACCCCCAGCTTGTCCGTAATCTATTTGTCCTTAGCTGTATTGATATCAGAGCATACTCATTTAGAGCACAGATGATGGCAGTGATAAGTCAGCTCTTATCGCCTCCTCCTGGAGAGAATTGGTGACACAGATGCCAAGCTGACCCATCGCTGCCATCATTTGTACTCCAAATGAGTATGCTATACTATCAATGTAGCTAAAGGTAGAATCATTGGCTCCTAACCCCCTATTTCTATGCAGCTGAGTGCTCCGGTCCGAGTGCCGGCGGCAGTGCTGGGTATTGAGACACGAGATTCACACAAGTTTCTCGCAAGTGTGACCCTGGTCATACATTGATATCTGAACTTATTAATTTGGAGTACAGATGATGACAGTGATGGATCGTTGCCTGTATTCTCTTACCAGAACAATCTCTTGCAACAGGTTTTCCCTAGAATTAGTGACTCATCACTGCCATCATCTGTACTCCAAGTGAACACACTCTGAAAACAACGCAACTGAAGGCAGGGACATTGCTTTCCAACTCAAAGCTTTTCCACAATCTATTTGTCTTTAGCTGTATTGATACCAGAGCATACTCTTTAGCAGTGATAAGTGAGGTCTTGTCTCCTCCTGCAGCAGCTTCCAGAGAGAATTAGTGAAACAGATGCCAAGCCGACCCATCACTGCAATCATCTGTACTCCAAAATAGTATTATCTGCTATCAATGTCGCTAAAGGCAGGCTCATTGGCTCCAACCCCTCACTTTTCCCCAGTCTATTTGTCTTTAGCTTTATTGATATCAGAGCATACTCATTTGGAGTACAGATGATGGCAGTGATAAGTCAGCGCCTGTCTCTTCCTTTAAGTGTTGTGCTTATCAGAACAACCTCCTGCATCAACTTCTGAAGAGAATTAGTGACACAGATGGCAAGCTGAGCCATCACTGACATCATCTGTATTCCAAATGAGCAGATTCTGATATCAATTCAGCTGAAGGCAGGGACATTGCTTTTCAAATCCAGGCTTTTCCTCAGTCTGTTTGTTTTCAACTGCACTGATATCAGTACGTACTCATTTGGAGTACAGATGATGGCAGTGATGGGTCATTACCTGTCTCCTCTTATCAGAACAATCTCCTGCAACAGTTTTTCCCCAAAATTAGTGACATGGGCGCTGAGCTGACCCATCACTGATATCATCTGTACTCCAAAGGAGTATGTTCTGATATCAATGCAGCTAAAGGGAAGGACATTGGATTCCATCCCACAGCTTTCCTCCAGTATATTTGTCTTCAGCTGCATTGATATCAAAATGTACTCATTTGGAGTACAGATGATGTCGGTTATGGCTAAGCTCCTTCTCATCTTATCAGAACATTCTCCTGCAGCAACTTTTCTCCAGAATTAATGACACAGCTACTGAGCTGACACATCACTGTCATCATCTGTACTCTAAATGAGTTTGTTCCAATAACAATGCAGCAGAGGGCAGACACATTGGCTTCCAATCCTCTACTTTTCCCTATTTGCCTTCAGCTGCACTGATATCATAGCATATTCAGTTGGAGTACAGATGATAGCAGTGATGGCTCAGATCAGCACCTGTCTCACTAATTCTGGGGAGAAGTTGCTGCAGAAGATTGCTCTAAGAGGACAGGTGCTGACCCATCACTGCCATCATTCAGACTCCAAATGAGTATGCTCTGATATCATTGCAGATGAAGGCAGGCACATTGGCTTCCAACCTTCTCTTTTTCCCTAATCTATTTCCCTTCAGTTGCATTGATATCAGTACATACTCATATAGAGTACAGATGATGGCAGTGATGGATCAGCTCAGCTCCTGTCTCCTCCTTTGACTGTTCTGCTTATGAGAATAGTCTCCTGCAGCAGCTTTCCCTAGAATTAGTGACACAGGTGCTGAGCTGACCCATCACTGCCATTATCTGTACTCCAGCTCATGGCAAGAAAACAGGCTGCGAAAAAAATAGACGTTTAGAGGCCACTTATATGCATTTTTTACAAGTAAAAATACAAACCATTAAGTGATTTGCAAAGTTTCATAACTTATTTTGCTGAAGAAGTGAAAGTTTAGTTACTTATTAATAACATTTCTCAGGCCCCTCCAAAGTCACATTTCCCTGCAGCCATTCGGTTATACCAGGCTCTGAAGAGGTTACTCTGATGGTTGTTCTTTTCATGGCTATGACATTGCTGCTTTCTTTCCTTAGTACAGGGGGATCACTGCCTTCCATGCCGCTTCAGCCACTACTGTCATTTACTGCCTGCTTACAGCCTCTTTTTATAGTCAACAGTACTACAGTGCCATCTAATGGTGGTAACTTGGTAATGCAGGGGATTCCATTTAACTTATCCTTGATTTTGCTTCCATAGGTAGTCTGAAACAGATAGATGCGGGTGGAGATAAATTCATCTCTGGAGCTAATTCATTGGATTGGATTTACTGCCTGAACCAAGTGGACACACTTTCCAAAGCTACAGTGCTGCCCTTTGTTCAACTAGATGGGGCTCTGAAATACTTCACTTGTGGCCCCTATGGCTGCTGGGGTGTGAACAGCATCAATGACATCTATTACCGCCATGACGTGCAGCCCAGCAACTGCAGAGGAAGTCGTTGGCAGCAGATAGAAGGCAGTTTGGTCATGGTGGAGGCCGCCACCGATGGTTCTGTATACGGCGTGAACGCCCAAGGAAAGGTGTATAAAAGGTAAAAAATGTAGAATCATTGCCTATAAATTCTGTTGTCGGTCATTCTGCTCTTAGGTCAAAATTCTGTAGCTATGATTTTACGATATATCTGGAAATATGATTTTTGAAAAGTATGGATACCTGCAGCCACCACTAGGGGGAGCTCACTGCATATGGATATCTACTTCTCAATGAGAATCTGTAACAGTGGGCTCCCCCTAGTGGTAGCTGCTATGACAGCATCCAACAATCAGTTTACTGCTGCTTAAAGGGACCACGCCATCACCAGGCAAGACTAGGAAGCCCAAACTGCCCAAGTTTCACCTGGCGACATCTGCCGCACATGTGATCACTACATGTATGGAGTAGATTCAGGAGCTGACCCAAATTCCATACAGCTCTAGTGCAAGCTGTATTACACAGCCAGCACCTTAGTCTAACTGAAGTTCAAACTAGGTCCAAATGGAGAATTTTAACTGCTTAGATGCCATTGTCAACATACTTTTTTTTGAAAATTCTGACTACCTGCAGCCTCATTTGTTATTAAGTCAATGAGAGCTATATTATTCTATAAGCAGTGGGCTCCCTCTAGTGGTGGATGCAAGTTACAACTATGACGGCATCACGCAAGGAGAGGAAGCAGTTTAGTACTGACTAAACGGACAGTGCCAAGCAACAGTCAAGACTAGGAAGACCAATCTGCTGAGATTTCAACTTCCGCCGTACATGTGAGCATTGCATGTATGGAGTAGAGATGAGCGAACCCAAACATAAAGGTTTGAGGTTCGAACTGGACAGTTATTGAATGCCAAACATTGACTTCTCCTGGAAGTACGTTTTAATGTTCGGAGTTCCAGGGTAAGTCCGGAAGCAGAGAGAATTTTCCAGCCCAAAAGTTTGGGTCACCATTGTTTTCAGTGGGGTTCTGCTTCAAGTTTAGGTACAGTTCTGGTATTTCTTCCTACCGTTGTAGATCTGAGTCATCTGCCTTTTCCATTTCAGGGATGGGATCTCGGCTACCAATCCAATTGGAACTTCTTGGACGCAGTTGCAGGTCAACGGCAACTTTCGACATGTATCTTATGATCAGGGAAACCTGTGGCTTCTCTCCCAGGAAGGAGCCATCTATAAATGTGACTTCAGCACACCCTCAATCTGTTTTTAGATACCGTGATAGATCTCATGTGAGGGATGGGCAGAGATAGTTGTAGGTACGGATAAAATTTGTTTTTAGATTGCATTAAAAAGTAAAATAAAATTTTTTTTCTATTTTCTGTAGTATCTTCCACATGAAATAAAGGTTGCCTTTTAATACTTTTATTTTCTTTTTGGCTGCATGAATATTTCAAAGTAGTAGTTCATCAATAGCCTAGTGTGGCCAACGGTGGGCAAACGCTTGGGTCGTGCAAGGTAAAGTCGAAAGCAAAAGATCTACTGGGCACTGGTTAATTTCGACTGTCCTCTCCAGTAGTGAAGGGAAAAAAATAAAAACGTGGCCATCTGTTATGACTGTGTCACGCCCTCCTGGGACATCTGGGGTTCAAAGGTCACTACATATTGTGAATCGCAGATCTTCCATTGCCTGTGTGTTTATGTCTCATAGTAAATGGATTTTGTTTCCTTTAGTACTGAAGAGGTTAATGATTCTTTCTATGCTGGTAAGAAACTTGCAACTCCATTTCAGTTGCTTCTGATCTGGTCATTACCTCCCTCTATAAAACCTAGCCAGACCGTCTCTGCCTTGCCAGTGAAAGTTTTTCTTCCTAGCTCCTTGGGGACACTGCGCTGAATATGAGAATATTGCGTGCTGTTTTTGGGTGTATGTGTAACAAGGTGGCATGGGGTGGTAGTCGTTGGCGAGTTCACTAACCAATAGTCAGTGAGTGCCCCGGCACCTTGTACATGAAAAGATAAATAAAGTCCTTTGAACTGCAAGTGCAGCATGCACCACAGCATGCTCACAGGCTCTGTCAGATTCCCCTCAGCTGCTGCCATGTCAGTTCCGCAAATCACTTCAGAGACGAGGTCTTTTTCCAACAGTTGAACTTTACTAGACAGCAACATATTCATCACATAGACAGCACAAGTCAAACACAGAGACATATTCTTATCTGCATTCATCATACAAGCAGTACAAGTTAAACACAGAGACATCTTCTTATCTTTCCCTGTCATCCGGACAGACTCTACCTTCTGTATCAGCTTCCCTTTCCCAGCAAGCTCAATTATATCCCTGGACAATCCATGTCCCACCTGTTTCCTTGGACAATCTCTATCCCACTCAAGCTCCAGGCCCACCAGCTTGCTGCCGTTTCCCTGATCTGGCTGTGAGTTATAGCTGCCTCCTAATCCCAGCCACTAGCTTCGGATCCTTCCTTGGCACAGGTCTGTATAAGCTGGTGACCACTTGCATGATTCTCAGTCCAGCGTCCCTTACTGAAACAGTTTATCCCCGCGGCCAGTAATACGCTGCACACACATCCTGCCCTTGGGCAAGGTGCCCTGGAGTCTGACAGACCCAGGAAGTATCTGTCCTATATCCCCCTGGTCTGTGCTGCTCTGCGCTGCTCTGCTCTGTGACTCCTCCCATCTGCTTAACCCCTATGCTGCCTGCATCTAACTAACATTTCTATCTATTCTATGCTCTATCTCTTCTGTGCCCCCTCTATTCTAATCCTCCTATGGTCCTGCACTACTTACTAATCTATCCCTAAAGTAAAGCACAATACATCACATTATAGTAAATGACAAATACATTACAGTGCACACAATAGCAAAACATTAGTAAAACATCAGGGTGCCGCATGTAACACAGGTGAACAGCATCAAGGAGAGAGAAGGTATATGAGGGTCTCCGCAACCTCCTTACATATACCTTCCTGATTGTACTATATTCATTTGGTTGATACATTCTTAGCCTTACCTATATAATTCTCTACCTTTAGTGAGTGTTTGTTGCTTTCTGTTATCCCTGTTTTGTCTTGTGTCTTTTTTGCCTTATATTTCTGTCATAGGCCTCATGGGATGTAGGAGGGGACAGATCGGGGTTTAACAGGAGCATAGTCGGAGACTCAGACCACTCTAGCATCAAGAGTACCCCTGGGACAGGGATAGTTAGGGTCCCAGTTCCAGAGACAGTGTGAGGCCTCCCTTCCTAACCGAAGACCGTCACAGCAAGACCAGCTAGTGTAGTCCCCCATCAGAGGCGTAGCTAGGGTTTTGGTTCAGGGGGGGCGAAACTTCTGAGTGGGCCCCCAACCAGGTAACCTTGATTACAACTCTGTGACGCACAATAATAGTGGAGGAGAACCTCAGCAGAGGACCGCACTGTTGCTGAATATAATTTCTCGAAAACAGTGCCCATATTTTGTCCCCTAGAAAGTAGTAGCGCCATTTGTGCCCCTTTGACAGTCACAGTTACCTGAGTTCCCTATAACAATAAGTGCCCACTTTACATTTAATAATGTCATGAGTCTCCCCCCTGTACAGCTCCCCTATACACAGTATGATGCTCCCCTTTACACAGTATGATGCTCTCTTATACACAGTCTAATCCCCCCTCACTGTATATACCCTGACCGCTTAGTATTCCCCAAATTGTTTGATAGCTCCAACACTGTAATCTCCACACTGTATGATGGCCCGCTAGATAGCCTCCATATAGTACAATGTGCCAGACAAGTTCACTATAGTCCTCAATATAGTATAATGCACTCCCCATAGGCAGACCCTATAGAATAATGCAGCCCTTTCTATAATGCACCCCTTAGGCAGCCTCATAAAAAATAAATCCAAAACTCACCTTTCCTCCTGGTTTCTTCACTGCTGCGAGCTCCCGCACATCTCCGGACTGTAGGCTCCGAGTAGTGACGTCATTGCGACCCCCTGTCAGTGTCGACGTTAGTGATATCAGAAGCTGATGAGAGGGGAATGATGGGAGAGGGAGCGTAATGCTCCTTCTCTCATCAATGTAGTCAGCTGAAATGGCATCCAGCCAACACAGTTGATTTTGCAATGACAGGTGGGGACCCACTGCTGGCGCCTGCTCAGGGGCCCCATAGCGGCCGGGTGGCAGATCAGGGAGATCGATTCTGCCTGATCTGCCGCAGAATGTAACACTATCGGCGTGCTTTGGGTGGGTCCCCTCAAAGCGCTGGTCCCGGGTGACCTCCCTCCCCCCTGTAGCTCACCACATTGTAGGATTCACTCCAACAATAAGTCACCTGCATTACTGATACTAATATATTATATCACACTAGTAAAATGTCCATGCCACTAACAATCGCTGTATAGAAAAACACTATTCCACAGCTATTTGTCATCAAGCACTAACTGCTGCTGTGGCACTACAAGTGCCAGACTTAACTTCCCAGTAGGAGCACTCTGGGAGCAGCAAACACTAGTTAGGGTGTGTCCACACGTTGCGGCTTCTGCTGCGGATCCGCAGTGGATTTGGTCCTGCGGATCCGCAGCAGTTTCTGCTGCGTTGTACAGTACAGTCTATGAGAAATGAAAAACACAGTGCACATGCTGCGGATTTTCTGCAGATTTAAATCTGCATTATGTCAATTCTTTGTGTGGAATCCGCAGCGTTTTGACACCTGCTCCATTATAGGAATCCGCGGGTGTAAAAACGCAGGGGAAATCCGCACAAAATCTGCACTATATCCGCAGTTAAAACGCAGGTCATTTAACCTGCGGATTTACCTGTGGATTTGGCCAAATCCGCGCGGAAAAATCAGCAGAGTAATCCACAAAGTGTGCACATACCCTAATCCTCGAGGACTCGCTGTCAGCCTGGTAACAGGTAGGTTAATAATTACACGCCAGCACAAACAGCGAGATAAGGTGATCGATACACTGGTTTAACCCTCCCTCTGCCTGCCAGGGAGGATGCGCCGCTTTCTCTGCACAGCTCAATGACTGCAGCCAGCAGTGCGATCTCTAGTTTGCACTTTTCCTGGTTTTCTCTCAGTCCCAAAGTGCAGTAAATTCCCAGGCCAAGACAAAGCATCGCCATATAGCGCATCAGTGACGCTGCAAAGTGCCAGAAAACTATGTAACACGTAAGGAGAGCATCATGTAATGAATATTACACCCAAATAGCAGTAAGTTGTATGTATATATCCAAAGCAACAGATTAGACACTTCAAATAGTAATTAACATAGATACTCATCAATTCCCATGCTGTGTGCAGTGTCCACTGGTCCTGGAGAACACGCTCCTCAGCTTTCAGGCTCCTCTCAATCAGAAGCAATCGAGTGCAGAGCAGACAATGAACTCAGCTCACAGGCAGAGGCAGAGCCCCCTGCATCCAGGCTGCTGCTGGAGCTGATGACTTCTCTGCAGCAGGGAGATTTCAAGGAGAGCGCGCTCAGCCAGGATTGGTGAGTGACCTCCCCTCCCCCTCTCCTCTGCAGAAGAGCGGTCACATGACTCACTCCCTGCTGCAGCATGTAATTGTATCGGCGGGATCTGCACACCGATATAGTTACATAGCATGGCTCGGGTGGGCCCCATCAGAGCGCGGGGCCCGGGGCCACCGCCCCCCGGTAGCTACGCTACTGTCCCCCATACATCCTGTGACAGATAACATTGCCCCCATTACAACCTGGGCCAGTCAAAGTGTCCCTTTTATATCTTCTGCCATATTTACAGCCAATGGGAACCCGAAATGCCCTCATTACAGGCAATAATACCTCCATTACAGCCATAAGGATGCCCCTTCTAACAGTGCCCGCTGCAGATTTCCCCATAATTGTGTATTGACATGGGATGGAAAAATGTGGAGTGGTAGATGGAAAATCCACTGCAAAAATACAGATTTTTTTTAACATCATCATGTGTAATTTCTGCTTTGGATTTAACATTGAATTCTTGTGAGTTTTTATAAGAAAAAAAAGTAACTGTAAAAGAAGAAATCTGCAGCCAATCACATGCTACACAAATTCACATTTGTTGCGGTGTCATCACAAGAGGCTGCTAGTGTGATAAAATATCAGAGGCACAAGCCCACAACGATATGTCTCCCTATGCGTCCCCCACCAACTAGAATACATATATATATTTATATATATATATATATATATATATATAACATATGTAAAGATTTCATAACATGCTGATCCAGGGCTAAATAATCCCTACATACTGTGATGAAAAAAATATCTTATTACTAGAGTTGAGCGACTTTTGTTTTTTTATGGTCGAGTTTCGTTTCGTGAAACCCGACTTTTCCAAAAGTCGGGTCGAGCAAGATCGGCCGATTATAGGGAAAAGTCAGGGTCGTCCCGAAACACGAAACCCAATGTAAGTCAATGGGGAATAAAAGTCGGCAGTGAGAGGAGGACAGGAAACACACCTACAGTGCCCATTTGAATGCCAAAAGCATCAATTCTTCTTACTTAAGCTGGTCAACCTTAATTAACTTCATAATACAAGTTACGCACTGAAAAATGGGGGTTATTTGGCTAAAGTTGTGGGGGGGGTAGGGCTGGCTCCAGGTTTTCATGTGCCCTGGGCGAAAGAGCGCCCCTTTAACACATACCACAACTCATCATGCTTCGATAGAGTTGAAACCAGGGGAAGAGTCTTGAGGAGATCATTTGCATATTCCCAGTGCCTTCTGGGATAAGTGAAGAGTCTCCGCGGGCTCAACGATCACTGGGTTTTGGCCGTTGCAGCTGAAAAGAGGAAATCGGAAAACCAGGGGAAGAGTCTTGAGGAGATCATTTGCATATTCCCAGTGCCTTCTGGGATAAGTGAAGAGTCTCCGCGGGCTCAACGATCACTGGGTTTTGGCCGTTGCAGCTGAAAAGAGGAAATCGGAAAACCAGGGGAAGAGTCTTGAGGAGATCATTTGCATATTCCCAGTGCCTTCTGGGATAAGTGAAGAGTCTCCGCGGGCTCAACGATCACTGGGTTTTGGCCGTTGCAGCTGAAAAGAGGAAATCGGAAAAATTTTGGCTCATCTTTCATCGTTTTTAAGAAATCTCAAGATGGAAGAGGCCAGGAGCCATTTGGTGAGCTGCATTTCTTGCTACATGTTCACAGATTTACCAGTGGAAAAGCCAAACTTCACATGCCACAAATGCAAGCTTGTGTCCCTGTTGGAGGAAAAGTTGCAAAATCTCGAAGAGAGGTTAGCTACGTTGAAGATCATTAAGGAAGGTGAAGAGTTCTTGGACAGAGCAGAATTATCTCTTCATGTTACAGAAAGAGAAGAAATTCGAAGTGCACCTGAAGAAACAGAGGAATGGAGACATGTGACCCAGAGAAACAGGAGGATCAGGCTCTCACGCAGGAAAACGATGAAGAAATACATCAGGATAAGACTTTGCCCACAAACAGCAACCTTGTACGCCTTCAGAGTCCTCCTGGATGGAGAAAGAAAAATGTTGTGAAGAAGAAACGGAGAGTGGTGGTCATGGGGGATTCCCTGTTGAGAGGAACAGAGGCCGCTATCTGCAGACCGGATATAACTTCAAGAGAAATGTGCTGTCTTCCAGGTGCAAAAATTAAAGATGTGTCTGACAGGATATCAGGACTCTTCAGACCTACAGATGACTACCCATTCCTGCTACTACATGTGGGGACAAATGACACCGCAAGAAACGACCTGGAAACCATCTGCAGTGACTTTGAAGACTTAGGCAAGAAAGTGAAAGAACTGGGAGCGCAGGTGGTCTTCTCTTCCATCCTCCCAGTGGATGGCCATGGAACAAGGAGGTGGAATAAGATTCTGCAGGTGAACAACTGGCTACGTCGATGGTGCAGTCAGGAACGATTTGGATTTCTGGATCACGGAGTGAACTACTTATACGATGGACTACTTGCTAGAGATGGGGTGCACCTTACGAAGACTGGAAAGCATGTATTTGGAAGTCGCCTTGCTACACTTGTAAGGAGAGCTTTAAACTAGAACAACATGGGAAGGGAAGCAAAAGACCAGAAAAAGCCATACACCTGACAAATGCTATTGAGAACTCTGCTATTAGAAGTGGAAAGGAAGAACAAAGACGAAAGAATCTAATTAATAAAAACATTGGAGAAAGAGAAACCAATCACAAACTAAAATGTTTCTATACTAATGCACAAAGCATGGGCAACAAACAAGGAGAATTGGAACTACTAACACAGGAAAAGAAATATGATGTCATTGGAATCACTGAAACTTGGTGGGACAATACACATGATTGGAATACAAGACTAGAAGGATACAACTTATTTGCAAGAAACAGACTTGATAAACGAGGAGGGGGTGTCGCATTGTATGTTAGAAACGCGTATATCTGCACAGAGATTGAAGCTTCAGAGACTGGGAGTTCTGTGGAAACTGTTTGGGTAAGAATACAAGGACAGAACAATGTAAAGGACACCATTGTAGGCATTTACTACAGGCCGCCTGTGCAAGCTGAAGATATGGATGAACTCTTTATGCATCAAATGGCCAAGTTCTCCAAAAAATATGACATAGTTGTCATGGGAGATTTCAACTATCCAGACATTTGTTGGGAATCTCTCTCAGGCAAAACTAACAGGTCAAGGAAATTCTTATCCTCTCTTGCTGACAACTTTATCTTCCAAAAGGTAAGGGAGAAAACAAGGGGAACTGCTACCTTGGATCTAATCCTTATAAACAGGGAGGAAATGGTTGAGGAGGTAAAAGTGGCTGGGACCCTAGGAGGTAGCAACCATGCCATTTTAGAATTTTGGATAACTAGAGGCGGAAGACCTGTGAAGACTCAGACATCAAGGTTAGATTTCAGAAAGGCAGATTTTAAAGGATTCAGAAAGAGAATTGGAAGGATCCAATGGCTGGATATCCTTAAAGACAAAAATGTCCAGGAAGGATGGGAAATCTTGAAAAATGAAATTCTCAAAGCACAGTTGTTAACAATTCCGAAAAGAGGGAAGAATAGGAAGCATTTAAGGAAATCAGAATGGATGAACACAGAACTTAAGCACATGCTAAAAAGGAAGAAAAAAATGTTTATAAAATGGAAAGAGGGAGGCATATCTAAAGAAGAATATAATGCTGTCTGCAGAACCTGCAGGGCACAAATCAGATTAGCTAAAGCTGAAAATGAATTGAGGCTTGCAAGAGATGTCAAAAGCAATAATAAAGGATTTTGGGGATATGTCAAAAGTAAAAGAAAAGTCAAAGATGCTATAGGATTGTTACAGGATGAAAATGATGAAATGGTAAGACAGGATGTTGAGAAGGCTGAACTTTTAAATTCCTATTTTGCATCTGTTTTCTCTCAGAAAGGAAATGTAACATCAACTGTTATTCACTGTCCTATTAAGGGAATAGAAGAATCCAGGATATCTATAAACAGAAAGATAGTGAGGAAACACTTAGCTAACCTAAATGAATTCAAGTCTCCAGGTCCAGATGAATTACACCCCAGAGTACTGAAGGAGATAGCGAAGAAATTTTTGAACCCCTCTCCATAATCTTTGAAAATTCTTGGAGAACAGGAGAAGTGCCAGAAGACTGGAGAAGAGCAAATGTTGTTCCTATCTTCAAAAAGGGGAAGAAGGTGGACCCAGGCAACTATAGGCCGGTGAGTCTGACTTCTATACCAGGAAAGATCTTTGAACAAATTATTAAACAACATGTATGTCAGTACCTGGATAAGAATGAAGTGATTAAACAGAGTCAGCATGGGTTTGTAACTAATAAGTCATGTCAGACTAACTTAATTTCCTTCTATGATGGTATCACTGATTGGGTGGATCAAGGAAATGCAGTAGATATAGTATATCTTGACTTCAGCAAAGCATTTGACAAAGTCTCTCATACAATCCTTATTGAAAAAATGACTAAGTATGGAATGGACAAGGCAACTGTTAGGTGGATTCATAACTGGCTTAGTGATCGGACACAAAGAGTGGTTGTAAATGGCTGCACATCCAGTTGGAAGAATGTCTCAAGTGGGGTACCACAGGGCTCTGTCCTGGGCCCTGTATTGTTCAACATCTTTATCAACGATTTAGATGAAGGAATTGAGGGTAAACTGATTAAATTTGCTGATGACACAAAGCTAGGAGGGATAGCTAATACTAGAGAAGAGAGAGAGAGGATTCAAAAAGATTTAAATAAACTGGAGAAGTGGGCAGCAACTAACAGAATGGTTTTTAACAGGGAGAAATGCAAAGTACTACATCTGGGCAATAAAAATGAAAAAAGCATATATAGAATGGGAGGAATAGGGCTAAGTGACAGCACATGTGAAAAAGACTTGGGTATACTAATAGATAGCAGACTGGATATGAGTCAACAGTGTGATGCAGCAGCAAAAAAGGCAAATGCAATTCTAGGATGTATTAACAGAAGCATACAGTCTAGATCACGTGAAGTCATTATTTCCCTCTACTCCTCTTTGGTCAGACCTCATCTGGAATATTGTGTCCAGTTTTGGGCACCACATTTTAAAAAAGACATCAACAAACTGGAGCAAGTTCAGAAAAGAGCGACCAGAATGGTGACCGGTCTGCAAACCCTGTCTTATGAGGAAAGGTTGCAGGATTTGGGAATGTTTAGTTTGCAAAAGAGAAGACTGAGAGGAGACTTAATAGCTGTCTACAAATATCTAAAGGGCTGTCACATTGTAGAAGGATCAACTTTATTCTCATTTGCACAAGGAAAGACTAGAAGCAATGGGATGACACTGAATGGGAGGAGACAGATTAGATATTAGAAAAAACTTTTTGACAGTTAGAGTGATCAATGAGTGGAACAGGCTGCCACGAGAAGTGGTGAGTTCTCCTTCAATGGAAGTATTCAAACAGAGGCTGGACAGACATCTGACTGGGATGATTTAGCGAATCCTGCTTTGAGCAGGTGGTTGGACCAGATGGCCCAGGAGGTCCCTTCCAACTCTACGATTCTATGATACGGCAGAGAAATAGCGGTATAGTACAATGAAAAATGCTACACTTTTTACATCTCATGACGAGGCCCATCTATTTCTCCATACAGAATCATTGGTCCCATATAATGTTTGAAACAGTATATGATGCGCTCCACATAATGCTACAGTATATGTTGGTCCCCACGGATGAAGCTCCACTGTCTTAAGGGCCCAAATAATGCTCCAAACATAATGGGCCCCATTTCTAATGCTCTAGTGTATAATGGGCCCTGTAAATGCTGCTCCAGTGTCTGATGTCCACCTTTGGAATGTTCCAGTGTATGGTGGGCCCCATCTATCATTCTCCAGAGTATAGTGCTCCCCAAAAATTGCTGTCCCAACATTGAAAACAATGAAATAAGTCTCCTCGCTAGGGAATCCCTGTACTAGTCTGGACTCCTCGTCGTCCCCATCTTCCATCTCACTGCACAGTATTTCAACCTTGCAAGTGCTGTAATCCTGAGCAAGCAGGGGGGGCCCACTTGTTGGCGACGGCACTGGCACAGGGCCCCTGATAGTACGGTGGTGTGTCTGATGGCGGGTGGGCCGAACCTGCACTTTCATCTGCAGCTTCCTCTTTGTCACCTTGTAAGATGGAACTGTATATGGGAAGGGTAACCTGAGTTTCATCAGGGTCAGATTCAGGCCGTGTAGCGTGCGAGGGGAATGTAGTGGTCTGGGTCAATGTACCAGCAGATTCATCGAGCAGTGGCTGGGCATCAGTGCACTTGTGTCGCCCCCAGGAGTACGGTCGCCACAGTGGCATTACCTTCCTCCTAGGGAGTGTGATGTCATGCTTGGGAGCAACGAAGGATCTCTCTAGCAGGTTAACTGATTGGGCGGCGTTATTCCCACGAGTCATGACCCTCCAAACAGCGTTCATGAAGGCAAAGTGTTTGTTTTATGTGGGCAGTATGGTTGCAAAGCTGAACCTTAAAGGAATGTCCAGAAGGGCACCACCAGGAGTGGAGCCTATGGCGTAATTTGACTCAACACGGGTAACCTCAACCATGCCAGCTACAGAACAGATGCACACATTGCAAGCTTAATTCCATTAACGAACGAGACTCCGTCATGCCCCGCAGTCCGAGTCCGGCTTACTAGAGGGACACGTGAGGCTCTGGCACATGAGATTGGCCAATAACTGGTGTGTCATGCCCTTACATGTCCGTGGCTGCATGTGCGCTACACTGAAAAGGCCAGCGTTGTCGCTTACAGGTGCAGATAACCCGCTGAACAACGTTAGTGATGGGGATCACTGATTACAATTATTACTCGCGAACGATGATTTCCCAGTAAGTGCAGGTCAACCGCAGTTCCGGAATTAGGCCTAACCGACATTCCTGAAAAAATGAAAAACTTACGTGTGCAAACCACAGGTGCTGTAGCTTGCTTAACAGCTCGCCAGCCGTTCTCACGCCCAGTATGGATTACACGTGATTGCACAAAGGTGAGAAAGGGTACCGTATCCCCGGATAACATGTATGGATAGCGTACACATTCAAAAGATATGTCTATACATCAGGAGGCAGGCTCAGACGGTGTTAGGCCCAGTATGGCTTGCACGTGATTGCATAAAGGTGAGAAAGGGTACCGTATCCCCGGATAACATGTATGGATAGCGTACACATTCAAAAGATATGTCTATACATCAGGAGGCAGGCTCAGACGGTGTTAGGCCCAGTATGGCTTGCACATGATTGCACAAAGGTGAGAAAGGGTACCGTATCCCCGGATAACATGTATGGATAGCGTACACATTCAAAAGATATGTCTATACATCAGGAGGCAGGCTCAGACGGTGTTAGGCCCAGTATGGCTTGCAAGTGATTGCACAAAGGTGAGAAAGGGTACCGTATCCCCGGATAACATGTATGGATAGCGTACACATTCAAAAGATAAGTCTGTACATCAGGAGGCAGGCTCAGACGGTGTTAGCCCCAGTATGGCTTGCACGTGATTGCACAAAGGTGAGAAAGGGTACCGTATCCCCGGATAACATGTATGGATAGCGTACACATTCAAAAGATATGTCTATACATCAGGAGGCAGGCTCAGACAGTGTTAGGCCCAGCATGGCTTGCAAGTGATTGCACAAAGGTGAGAAAGGGTACCGTATCCCCGGATAACATGTATGGATAGCGTACACATTCAAAAGATATGTCTATACATCAGGAGGCAGGCTCAGACGGTGTTAGGCCCAGTATGGCTTGCACGTGATTGCACAAAGGTGAGAAAGGGTACCGTATCCCCGGATAACATGTATGGATAGCGTACACATTAAAAAGATATGTCTATACATCAGGAGGCAGGCTCAGACGGTGTCAGGCACAGTATGGATTTGACGGCCCAGACTACACAGCGGAGGAGCAGGGAGAGGTAAAGATTGCAAATGCTGGGGCCCTGCCCAAGCAAGGGGGGCCCACTCGTGGGCGTCGGTACTGGCACTGGGCCCCTCATAGTACGGCGGTGTGTCTGACGGCGGGTGTGCACCACCACCGTCAGAGACACTTGATTGCACTATGAGGGACCCTGTGCCAGTGCCCGCGCCCAAGAGTCGGCCTACCCACCTGTCCAGGGCAACGGCACTCGCACGGTGTCGTGCGCTAGGTGGTGACCCCGGCCATGGGGGGGGGGAGGCTGCACAGTTAGGGAGTTTTAGAAAGTGGCATATGTTGATGTTGGACATTCAGCTGATGCAAAAGGCGAAATAGGTCAAGTCCCAGAAAGAGGTGGACCAAAGCAAGCCATTTTTCTGTCACCCTATGTGTCATCATGGGAAGGTGGGACAAAATCCTTGGAAACCCATGCATGGTTCATTTTAATGAAGGTTAGATCATCCACATTTTGGGTTGACAGACAGGTCCTTTTTTCTGTCAGGATTGATCCAGCTGCACTGAAGACTCTTTCCGATAGCACACTTGCAGCTGGGCAAGCGAGCTCCTGTAAGGCATATTGTGCCAATTCAGGCCAGGTGTCCAGTTTAGCGGCCCAATAGTCAAAGGGGAATGACCTGTGTGGGAGAACATCGATATGGGAGGAAAAGTAGTTTGTAACCATAGTTGACAACTGCTGTCTCCTGTCACTTTCCATCGATGCAGTATTACCAGTTGTGTGAGCGGTACTTGAAAAATCAGTCCACAACATTGTCATGAAACCCCTGTCTCCAATGCCACTTCTGCTGTGTGCACCATGAACACCTCTGCCAAGCTGCCCCCGGCCCGTACGGCTCGTGTGAGAACCATCACCGCTGCTGTGTGCTGGGAATGCCTCAAGCAACCGATTTACCAGAGTTGCTTGTTTATTAGCCAATATTAGGTCAAGGTTCTCCTGTGGCATGATGTTTTGTAATTTGCCTTTATAGCGTGGATCCAGGATGCTGGCCAACCAGTAGTCGTCATCGTTCATCATTTTGGCAATGCGGGGGTCCCTTTTTAGGATCCGCAAGGCATAATCTGACATGTGGGCCAATGTTCCCGGTGTCAATGATGCACTGCGAGTGCTGGTTGGAGGAGCACTTTCTGGCAAATCCACATCCCTCCAGTCACGCACAAACCCTGTACCAGACCTTGCCACGCCAACATTTTCACTTGCCCCACGAGATGCATCCTCCTCCCCTAAGTAATCATCCCCATCATCATCCTCCTCCTCCTCTTCTTCCTCCAACTCGTCCAGGACAGGTCCCTGAGCAGACAATGGCTGAATGTCATCAAGGATTCCCTCCACCTCTTCCTCCTCGTCAACATTGGCTGCAGACGCCTGCTCCTTAAGGTGCGTCAAAGTTTGCATGAGCAGACGCATAAGTGGGATGCTCATGCTTAGGATGGCGTCGTCTGCGCTTACCAGCCGTGTGCATTCCTCAAAACACTGAAGGACTTTACAGAGGTCTTTCAGCTTCGACCACTGCACACCTGTCAAATCCATGTCTGCTCTCAAAGTGCCTGGCCGTGTATCCTCCCACAAATGCATTATGGCCTGCCTCTGTTCGCACAGCCGCTCCACCATGTGCAGGGTGGAGTTCCACCTTGTTGCAATGTCGATAATGAGGCGGTGGTTGGGAAGGTGGAGCAATCACTGCAGCTTCTGCATACGAAAGGAGTGTACAGGCGACCGGCGGATGTGCACGCACAGTCTTCGCACCTTATGGAGCAGGGCTGTTAACTCCGGATAATTTTTGAGGAAGCACTGCACCACCAGGTTCAAGGTGTGAGCCAAGCAAGGTATGTGGCTGAGTTTTGAAAGGGCTATGGCTGCCACAAAATTACGTCCGTTATCACTAACTACCTTGCCTGCCTCAAGATGTACACTGCCCAGCCATGACTCAGTTTGTCGCTTCAAGTACTCGGCCAGCACCTCGGCGGTGTGTCTGTCGCCCAAACACATCATCTGCAACACAGCCTGCTGACGCTTTCCACTAGCTGCTCGATAGGGGGACACCTCGTGTGCAACAGTGGCAGCTGCAGATGGAGTGCTCGTACGACTGCGCTCTGTGGACGAGCTTTCGCTTCTGGAGGAGGGTGGAACGCCTACAGCCAACTGTTTCCTATACCGTGGGCTAGGCAGCACTGTCCCACCACCGCTGTCCCCTGTGGACCCTGCATCCACCACATTAACCCAGTGCGCAGTGATGGACACGTAACGGCCCTGGCCATGCCGACTGGACCATGCATCAGTTGTGAGGTGCACCTTTCCACTCACTGACTGCTTGAGTGCATGGACAATGCGGTCTTTCACATGATGGTGGAGGGCTGGGATGGCTTTGCGAGAGAAGAAGTGGTGACTGGGTAGGTCATAGCGTGGTACTGCTTAGGCCATGAGTTCGCGGAAAGCTGCGCTTTCCACCAACCGATAGGGCATCATCTCAAACGAGATTAGTTTGGCAATGTGGGCGTTCAAACCCAGTGTACGCGGATGAGAGACTGAGTACTTTCTTGACCTACTCATAGTGTCTGGGAGGGTGAGCTGGACTTGAGAGCTGCATATGGTGGAAGTAGCGGTGGACAGGGCGCACTGAGAGAGGGTTGATGATGGTGATGGAGTTGGTGTTCTTTCTGATGGCCTGGATTCAGTATTTCGTTGATATAACAGTAGGATTCCCTGACTGCTGTGGCCTTGCAACGACACCTCAACATTTGCTGCTGTGCTAACCGGTGGGCTTACAGTGGGGGAAACAATGTAGCGTTGCTGACTACCTTCTTTGTGATCAGTTGCACATGTGGCACTTGAGGTTTGGTGTTGTGTCCACGCTTGCAAGTGCATGCTGGTTAAATGTCTAAGCATGCAACTGGTATTCAAATTTTTCAGATTTTTCCCTCGGCTAAAGGTCTTTGCGCACTTCTTACAGATAACCTTGGCCTGATCATGAGGATTTTGTTCAAAAAAGTGCCACTCTGCACTCTTCCTACTTTGGCAGACATTTTGCGGCCTAGCACGCTGTGATGTTTTGACCCTCTGGACAAGCTGTCCAGCAACTCTTTTGATTTTTGGAACCTGTCTTTGGAGTGCTCCGGGCCTGCCAGATAACAGCTGTTGCGATGTCGATGTCTGCTGTGGATGCTCCTCATCTGAGCTATTGGAAGCAGCACCCTCTTCCCCCAATGGATGCCAATCTGGGTCAACAACTGGGTCATCCATCACCTCCTCTTCAATGTCATGTGCACCTTCTTCTGTGTCACCGTGTATGGTGGTATAGTGTGCGGGAAGGGGCACCTGAGTCTCATCAGGGTCAGAATCTGGCTCTGTACACTGCGAGGACAATGTAGTGCTCTGAGTGAATGTACCAGCAGAATCATCTATCATCGGCTGTGCATCAGTGCACTCCATGTCAGATTCATCTTGGCCTGGGTAATTCACCATTTCACTTGATAATCCAGGCATGGTATGTGAAAACAGCCCCATGGAGTAATCAGTAGTATGGCCTGCGTCATCCTTCAATCTTGGTTGGGGTGAAGGACACAAGGAAAGGTGTGGTTCATGAACATGAGCCTCCAATGACGACTCAGTGCTTTTACTTTTTACAACTTCAGAAGAGGAGGCGATAGAGCTGGAGGCTGAGTCAGCAATGTAAGACAAAACTTTTTCCTGATGCTCTGGCGTTAAAAGCGGTTTGCCAACTCCTAGAAAACTAAGCCTTCGAAGCCTTATGGAGCCAGACGATGACGCAGGCTCAACACCTCCTGCATTTGGTCCTATTTTGCTTTTGCCACTACCATCAGATCCACCACCAACACCATCATTACCAGCTGCCAACCCCCGCCCAATTCCACGGCCTCTTCCACCAGCCTTCCTCATTTTTGGTAGAAATGTAGACAAAATCCAACAAACTATATAGTAATGTAAAACAAGGTACAAGGTGTCTATAGGACAGGGGAGATTTAGATTTTCTGCAGACACTTGTGGACACTGGACACTTGGATTGTGTGAGGCCCACTGAATATCACAGTGCTATGTCACAGGCTCGATGGCACAGGTGTGAAAAAAGTGACTACAGGATAAGGGAGATTTTGAATTTCTGCAGACACTTGTGGACACTGGACACTTTTGGATTGTGTGAGGCCCACTGAATATCAGAGCGCTATGTCACAGGCTCGATGGCACAGGTGTGAAAAAAGTGACTACAGGATAAGGGAGATTTTGAATTTCTGCAGACACTTGTGGACACTGGACACTTGGATTGTGTGAGGCCCACTGAATATCACAGCGCTATGTCACAGGCTCGATGGCACAGGTGTGAAAAAAGTGACTACAGGATAAGGGAGATTTTGAATTTCTGCAGACACTTGTGGACACTGGACACTTTTGGATTGTGTGAGGCCCACTGAATATCACAGCGCTATGTCACAGGCTCGATGGCACAGGTGTGAAAAAAGTGACTACAGGATAAGGGAGATTTTGAATTTCTGCAGACACTTGTGGACACTGGACACTTTTGGATTGTGTGAGGCCCACTGAATATCACAGCGCTATGTCACAGGCTCGATGGCACAGGTGTGAAAAAAGTGACTTCAGGATAAGGGAGATTTTGAATTTCTGCAGACACTTGTGGACACTGGACACTTTTGGATTGTGTGAGGCCCACTGAATATCACAGCGCTATGTCACAGGCTCGATGGCACAGGTGTGAAAAAAGTGACTACAGGATAAGGGAGATTTTGAATTTCTGCAGACACTTGTGGACACTGGACACTTGGATTGTGTGAGGCCCACTGAATATCACAGCGCTATGTCACAGGCTCGATGGCACAGGTGTGAAAAAAGTGACTACAGGATAAGGGAGATTTTGAATTTCTGCAGACACTTGTGGACACTGGACACTTTTGGATTGTGTGAGGCCCACTGAATATCACAGCGCTATGTCACAGGCTCGATGGCACAGGTGTGAAAAAAGTGACTACAGGATAAGGGAGATTTTGAATTTCTGCAGACACTTGTGGACACTGGACACTTTTGGATTGTGTGAGGCCCACTGAATATCACAGCGCTATGTCACAGGCTCGATGGCACAGGTGTGAAAAAAGTGACTTAAGGATAAGGGAGATTTTGAATTTCTGCAGACACTTGTGGACACTGGACACTTTTGGATTGTGTGAGGCCCACTGAATATCACAGCGCTATGTCACAGGCTCGATGGCACAGGTGTGAAAAAAGTGACTACAGGATAAGGGAGATTTTGAATTTCTGCAGACACTTGTGGACACTGGACACTTGGATTGTGTGAGGCCCACTGAATATCACAGCGCTATGTCACAGGCTCGATGGCACAGGTGTGAAAAAAGTGACTACAGGATAAGGGAGATTTTGAATTTCTGCAGACACTTGTGGACACTGGACACTTTTGGATTGTGTGAGGCCCACTGAATATCACAGCGCTATGTCACAGGCTCGATGGCACAGGTGTGAAAAAAGTGACTACAGGATAAGGGAGATTTTGAATTTCTGCAGACACTTGTGGACACTGGACACTTTTGGATTGTGTGAGGCCCACTGAATATCACAGCACTATGTCACAGGCTCGATGGCACAGGTGTGAAAAAAGTGACTACAGGATAAGGGAGATTTTGAATTTCTGCAGACACTTGTGGACACTGGACACTTGGATTGTGTGAGGCCCACTGAATATCACAGCGCTATGTCACAGGCTCGATGGCACAGGTGTGAAAAAAGTGACTACAGGATAAGGGAGATTTTGAATTTCTGCAGACACTTGTGGACACTGGACACTTGGATTGTGTGAGGCCCACTGAATATCACAGCGCTATGTCACAGGCTCGATGGCACAGGTGTGAAAAAAGTGACTACAGGATAAGGGAGATTTTGAATTTCTGCAGACACTTGTGGACTCTGGACACTTTTGGATTGTGTGAGGCCCACTGAATATCACAGCGCTATGTCACAGGCTCGATGGCACAGGTGTGAAAAAAGTGACTACAGGATAAGGGAGATTTTGAATTTCTGCAGACACTTGTGGACACTGGACACTTTTGGATTGTGTGAGGCCCACTGAATATCAGAGCGCTATGTCACAGGCTCGATGGCACAGGTGTGAAAAAAGTGACTACAGGATAAGGGAGATTTTGAATTTCTGCAGACACTTGTGGACACTGGACACTTTTGGATTGTGTGAGGCCCACTGAATATCAGAGCGCTATGTCACAGGCTCGATGGCACAGGTGTGAAAAAAGTGACTACAGGATAAGGGAGATTTTGAATTTCTGCAGACACTTGTGGACACTGGACACTTGGATTGTGTGAGGCCCACTGAATATCACAGCGCTATGTCACAGGCTCGATGGCACAGGTGTGAAAAAAGTGACTACAGGATAAGGGAGATTTTGAATTTCTGCAGACACTTGTGGACTCTGGACACTTTTGGATTGTGTGAGGCCCACTGAATATCACAGCGCTATGTCACAGGCTCGATGGCACAGGTGTGAAAAAAGTGACTACAGGATAAGGGAGATTTTGAATTTCTGCAGACACTTGTGGACACTGGACACTTTTGGATTGTGTGAGGCCCACTGAATATCACAGCGCTATGTCACAGGCTCGATGGCACAGGTGTGAAAAAAGTGACTACAGGATAAGGGAGATTTTGAATTTCTGCAGACACTTGTGGACACTGGACACTTTTGGATTGTGTGAGGCCCACTGAATATCACAGCGCTATGTCACAGGCTCGATGGCACAGGTGTGAAAAAAGTGACTACAGGATAAGGGAGATTTTGAATTTCTGCAGACACTTGTGGACACTGGACACTTTTGGATTGTGTGAGGCCCACTGAATATCACAGCGCTATGTCACAGGCTCGATGGCACAGGTGTGAAAAAAGTGACTACAGGATAAGGGAGATTTTGAATTTCTGCAGACACTTGTGGACACTGGACACTTTTGGATTGTGTGAGGCCCACTGAATATCACAGCGCTATGTCACAGGCTCGATGGCACAGGTGTGAAAAAAGTGACTACAGGATAAGGGAGATTTTGAATTTCTGCAGACACTTGTGGACACTGGACACTTTTGGATTGTGTGAGGCCCACTGAATATCAGAGCGCTATGTCACAGGCTCGATGGCACAGGTGTGAAAAAAAGTGAATTGTAGAATTGGGCAGAATAGGAATCTCCCTAGAGTGTAGGTCTGTAAGAACGGAACAAGTCCTCCACTTATCCTTCCACAGTGACACACAGATAGCTTCACTGTGGCTGTGATAACAGCCGTTACACGGTACTGTGTGAGAAGCGTACACCGCTGTATGGTGTGAATAAATGCACGCTCAGTACCTTAGCAGGACAAAAAAAAAATTGGGATTGCTTTTAAAAAAGCAGTTTGCAGAGCAGTGGGGAAACAGCAATGCAGCTGTCAGGAAGCCTTAGAAGGCAGCCTAACAACCAACACCGCTGATCCACCACAATATAGCCTCCCCTTGCACTGCACACACAGTGACTGGTGTGTTGCACAGGCAAAATCGCTAGCAGCAGAAGCAGTTTTTTTGTCTTCTTCCCTGCCTAACGCTCTCCCTACAGAATCAGCAACCTCTCCCTATGCTAAGATCGGCAGAAGTAAGATGGCGGTTGGCGTGCACGCCCTTTTATAACCCCTGTGACGCCCACCAAAGCAAGCCAATCACTTGCATGCCCTTCTGAAAGATGGTGGTGACCCCTGCCTATGTCATCACGTTGCCCACAGTGTCCGTGGATCCTGATTGGCTGAAAAAGAGCGCTAAACAAACTTTTGAAACGCGACTTTGGCGCGTAAGTCACCGACCTCGTGGCCGACCTCATCCTAGGGTCGGGTTTCGTTTCATGAAACCCGACTTTGCCAAAAGTCGGCGACTTTTGAAATTGTTCGACCCGTTTCGCTCAACTCTACTTATTACCAATAGCACCTCTATACTTGGCCAAAATAATAATACTGCCACACCATGACCACTACTATTACAGCAATATAAACAATAGATAATATTTCAACATCACCAAACATTCTAGAAAGACTATTATTATCAACTAGATGTGGGCCCGATGCTATTGCATCGGGAGGGCAGTGACATCACGATGGTGGCAGCTCTGTGGAGCTGGAAGTGGCGGCCCACCCACCTCCGTGCAGTCACAGCTGGCATGAAAGACGGTGGTTTGCGACCTGTGCTGGAGATGGAGTGCAGCGCCACCAGAGGGTGCCCGCACCCCATCTCCAGCACAGGCCACACACCACCGGCTTTCCTGCCGGCTGTGACTGCACGGAGGTGGGTGGGCAGGCAGCGGCGTGTAGTCAGGTGGCAGATCCTAGCGGGGGTCCGGGGACAGGTTCTGGCGGCGGGTCCAGCGGTGGCGGGGGGTCCGGCGTGGGTGTAACCAGCGGGTGCCATATAGGAACACCCATCACTTGGGTATTCCAATATGACGGTAGGCGTACTTCCGATGCAGTGGATTGTGGGATTCGAGGACGTCCGGACAGAAGTGGATGATGGACAATTTTAGGTAAGTATATAATAGATGATCTTGAAATCTATGTTCACAGGATTAAATAAACACCCCTCTCATTATATCCCCTCATTACACCCACTCATTACACCCCCACATTATACCCCCTCATTAACCCCACTCATTACACCCCCTCATTACACCCGCTCATTACACCCCCACATTATACCCCCTCATTACACCCTCATTACACCCCTTTCATTATACCCCCTCATTACACCCCTGTCATTACTCCCCCCTCATTACACCCCTCTCATGACACCCCTCTCATTTTACCCTCTCATTATATCCCCTCATTATACCCTCTCATTATATCCCCTCATTATACCCTCTCATTATACCCCCCTCATTATACCCTCTCATTGCACCCTCTCATTATACCCCTCTCATTACATCCTCTCACAGTCGGCAGGAAAGACGGTGTTTGCGGCCTTTGCTGGAGATGGGGTGCGGCGCCACGAGAGGGCACCCGCACCCCATCTCCAGCACAGGCCGCAAACCGCAATCTTTCCTGCTGGCTGTGACTGCACAGAGGTGGGTGGGTAGGTGGCGGGTCCCGCCGCAGGTCCTGGCGGCGGGTCCTGGCGGCAGGTCCGGCAGCGGGTCCAGCTGCGGCAGCGAGGGGGTCCGGCGTGGGTGTCCCGCTGGTGGTACTGCGGAAAGGCCTGGTGCCACCAGCGGGTGCAATATTAGAATACCCATCACTTGGGTATTCCAATATGGCGGTTGGCGTACTTCCGGTGCGGCGAGGTGGATTGTGGGATTCGAGGACGTCTGGACGGAAGTGGATTACGGACAATTTTAGGTAAGTATATAATAGATAATACTACAAAACTAGGACCAAATTATATAATCACACCGTGACCAATACACAGTAAATGGATAATGTTACCATACTAATGCCGAAAAAAAAACACTGTACGAAATAAGTAATGTCACTATATGTCTACAACTGAAGAGTGACCAAACTGCTCCAAACTGTCACAAAATAATAATAACACTATAGAATGACCAATTTAACCACCATACATTGATTATGTAGTAGCAGATATCATCTCTGAGGATTATAAAACAGATTACGGCGTGCGCAATTAAATGCAGCGATTTGCATCATTCATGTTTGCCATCTGGCCCAGACCACTATGAAGACTTCTTCCGGCCATAACTGGTGTCTGCAGAGATCACTTCTCATGTTTCCATCTCAGTCCTTACCTTTTCCAATTTACACCATCTCCTCATCCTCTTGCTATCACTAGACTTGCATATTACCCCAATAATTCAGAAGTGGCGTCATTACAATATTGCCTCTAAGTGCAGCCAAATTGTGTCCGAAACAGTAAAAATATATCATCCAGTTTCTCACCTCTCCTGGATCCAACACAAACTGCTTTGTCCTCGGCTCTGTACCACCGATTCCTCATTGTGAAGTCTCCTCTAATTCCATTTTCTCTTCCTATTACCATTCTGCCACATCGGCTTCCATTGTTCCATTTGGAGCTATCCGTTATCTGTCCACGCTGCATCACAACTGCTCATCCGGACCAAGGACTAGGAGGATCCAACAGGTGAGACATAATACATCTCTGGTGCCACACACAGTAATAGTGATCTTCTCATTTCCCCCAAACATTAAGTGTCCTCTGAAAAGTCATAATGATTCCTGTGTGCCACGTAGAAATGTTGCCCCCATGATGCTCCCTAGAAAGTAATAAAGTCCCATGTGTGCATGCTAGAACGTAATAGTGCCTATTATCGTGACCCATCGTGACCAGTGATTTACAGAGACCCCACCTTGAAGACACCCAAAATTCCACCAGGCTTTTACAATTAAAAGGTTCCATCTTCCAGATGAAACCACCTCCCACCAGAATTTTGCTGCCAACTCCAAAAATCCCCACCCAACCGCCAAAGGCGAAATAACATTGAATAAACAGAATGGTCCCCTTAACACCCCAAGATTATTATACCTCCAAGATGGGGACTGAGGAACACAAGTGTGACGAGAAGGACTTTATTGAAGAATCTCCCGACATCTCTTCGTGTAGACCTATTTAGGATCTGGGTTAGAGGTAGACATCTGAAGATATAATAAAAAGTTACACAATAAACGTCTGGATGAAGGAAATGAAAGTGACAGCTAGATGTCACTGCTGGAGAAGAAACTGAGCAAACTAAGACCAAAACCTCTGCAGCCCAGCAAGGCCGCGTTCCTGGCAATGGAGAGGACCAGGCTAGAGCCTGCACATTAGATAAATCTTGAATGCAATGGTCGATGTCCACCATAACGAAAAATTGTTGTCTGGTTTGGTGAAAGAATGATTGTTTAATTAGACCTCAGAATAATTGTCCGGTTTGATGGAATTTTTTGGATCTGCTATGTTTTTTTATTAATTATTTTGTCTTGGCTAAATTAATTTTTTTTTTTAAAAATAGATTTTTTTTTTAATCTTCTGTAAATTTCAGATTTTATTTTTTTAAATAAATACATGGATCATGAGTGACATATCAGAATAAAAATAAATGGGTCTGTGACCTCAACCCTCTTTTTCTAAGAAAATTCTTTTAAAGAGAACCTGTCGCTTGCTTTACTGATGCGATTGCCGCTGTTCTCCCGAATAGAAATGAGCGAACTTGTTCAGAAAACGATCACCAATCTAAAATTTTGCGTGACCATAGCTCATTCAGGATCCTGTTCGAATTTCTGACTATGTTTCCTAAAAATCGGCAAAAGTCAGCAAAAGATCAGTAAATGACCGAGTTCAGTAAGGGTTCTTTCATACGTCAGTGGTACCGGTAGCAGCATGGGCCGCAAAACAAACTATGTACAGTATTTTCCCCCCAAGTGTAAATGCTGCTGTTCTCGTGAATTCGGCATTGTTTTTCTTTTGTTCCTGAGATACGGTCCTCTGTCCCCTGAATATATGTATAGTTTTTTTAACCAATTGGGAGTGGTACTCTGGAACATGCCCATGAGGATAATTTGAAGACTACTAGCACCAGGATGAAAAAAAGACTAGATTTATAGATAGGGAATAAAGTCATTTCTCAGGAACAGTGAAGTGCAGAAAAAGAAAAAAAAAAAACAATGCCATATTCAGGAGTAGAGATGAGCAAATCTTTCAAGGTTCGGTTCGGTTCAGACCAACACATCCGAACCCCACTGACTTCAATGGGAAGCAAAACAAAACACATAAACAACACCTTCATGGGGGCAAAAAAGCTACCAAAACAGATCAAATTAGGGCCTCACATCAGGAAAAGTGGCATTAATTGACCCATCAATTGCACTATAAATAAATAGTTAAAAAAAGTTTACGTGTGTTACCCTTTATTTATGATTACGTGCCATTTCACGCCGCTACAACCCTCAGCTGTCAGCGTTAGCAAGCTTGGTTGTCAAGAAGGATCCTCATACTATTTTTTTAATTATTTGACAACCAGCTAAGCTAAAGCTGACAGTTGGGGGCTGGTATTCCCATTCTGGTAAGGGGCCATGGATATTGGTGACCCCAGCCTGAAAATAGCCCACAGTCTCCCCAGAAAAGGCACATCCATTAGATACATTAATTCTGGCACTTTGCATGGACCTTCCCACTTTCTCTGTAGTGGTGACAAGTGGGCTCATATTTGTGGGGTTGATGTCACCTTTGTATTGTCTGGTGACATCAAGTCCACCCCATAGTAATGGAAAGCCGTCTAAAAGATGCCTATTCCTTAACTACTCATATAGTTATATTGTAAATTAACCCTCAGACAGAATAAAGTCCTTTAATTGAAAGAATGACACAGACTCCTTTAATGAATCTAAATTAACACATACTCACATCATCGCCCAGTCCACAGAAGCCATGGTCTCCTGTAACAGAATTAAAATAATAAACCAGAATATTCCTTGCCAGTCTGTCGAGAAGATAATCCCTTTATCCCAAGATGGGTCTACATCTACTACATCTGCTCAGTGTGTCTGCTGGATGGCAGGTTGTATAGTCGCATCATGCAACAATGCAGCCTGCCATCTAGATGTATCAGAGCTAGACCCGTCGTGGGGCAAATAGATTATTATCTTCTATGCTGACAGGTGAGGAATATTGTTGGAGCTGCTATTTTTAGGCTGAGGGGAGCCAATATCCATGATCCCTTATCAGCCTGAGAATAGCAGCCGCCACCTGTCTTCTTTAGTTTGGCTGGTTGTCAATTTTGGGTGGGACCTCAGGCTGTCTTTTTAAATTATTTATTTAAATAATTAAAAAATACAGCGTGAGGTCCCCTCTATTTTTGATAACCAACCTTGCTGAAGCTGAAATCTGAGGATTGCAGCCCGCAGCTGTCAGTTTTGCCTGGCTGGTTATCAAAAATACAGGGGAACCCCACGTCATTTTTCCATTATTATTTATTTGTAGCGCAGGTGGCAGCTGATGAATACTCCCATCACCCGTCGCCTGCTCTCACTGTTAACAATTGAATATAACACTCAACATTGTCCCCTGCTGTGTGTGAGCTGTATTCTTTAGTACTGCTATGCTGCTATGCTGTCTAAAATGTCTGCCCTTCTTGCAGGTCTAGATATTCATCATTTGTGGCATATATAATGGAGATTGTGGATCCAAACTCTCTTGTCAAGTGAAATTTTTTTTCTTGATCTGATTATTGAACCAATGTAATGTTTCTTTACTAATTAATAGCATGTTCTTCACTAGATGGTGCTCGCCCAAGCATCTCACTGCTCGTGATGCTCGGAGCTCGTCAAGTATTAACGAGGTTGCTCAGCAGAAGCTCGGGTCCCAGCCCTGCATGTTTGGCACTCTTTTGAGAGCCAATGAACATGCAGGGATTGTCTACTATATACTGTAATGCCATAGCCATGTTGGTTGTGGCATTACAGTGATTGGCTGGCCACGCAGCATCATCAGGTCTATATCAGACTTGGCGCCTCTCTGCTCATCAGTCAGCTCCAGAATCAGGCAGTGTAGGGAGAGTTGCTGCTGAGCTAGGGAGAGATTTGTTTGCTTCGTACTTTGTGTGGGTATACTATATATAATGCACATATCCATCTCAACTAACAGTCCTTCTGAGGACTAATATAGCTGTATAGATATCAGTGCTAGGCAGGTAGGCAGTGTATGTGGAGACTGCAGTGCATATAGCAAATACACACACACACTAGCCCTATATACACACAGCATTATATATATACACACACACTAGCACTATATACACACAGCAGTCTAGTATATATATACACACACACACACTAGCCCTATATACATACAGCAGTATATATACACACACTAGCACTATATACACACAGCAGTATATATATATACACACACACTAGCACTATATACACACAGCAGTCTATACAGTATATATATATATATATACACACACTAGCCTTATATACATACAGCAGTATATATATACACACACACTAGCACTATATACACACAGCAGTCTATACAGTATATATATATATATACACACACACACACTAGCCCTATATACACACGGCAGTATATATATAGACACACACACACTAGCCTTATATACAAACAGCAGTATATATACACACACACACTAGCACTATATACACAGACGCATATACACAGCAGTATATATATATACACCCACACACTAGACAGATGATCATTCATCACATGTAATGTGCATTTACAGTGAGCGCACTACAGGGAGCTGGGCCGTCTCAGAGGAGCACAGAAAACCTGCTGAGGAGACATGGAGCTTGTCTATACTGTCTGCTCTCAGCCCTGCAGACTGAAGCGTTGCTGCCAGTGACAACCATTCCTCCCTCCCTCCAGATTCAGACTACTGAGCTTCCTGCATTAGTAGGAAACTATCTCCAGCAGTGGTGAGCTGAGCTGTGTATTGTCTGCTGCCCTCTTAGTGCTGCAGCATACAATACATCATGACGGGGAAACGATCAGATTGGCTGAGATTTTACTTTCTTGATGGGGCCCTCTCGCTCCATAGGGCCCTGAACCGCTGCACACATAGGAAGAATGCTCACCCCTGAGCTGGGCTGTGCCAGGCACTACTCACCCGTCCCACGGGAGCAGGAGCAGTCAGCTGGCGGAGCCGGTGTCTGTGAGATTCATGGCAGGGAATCAGATGCTTCCTGCCCAGCAGCGCTGCCGCGTCCTGCTCACACTGTGCGTGTGCGCACGTTGCAGCAGCGCACACTGATGACATCATTTGTAATTAAAGGGCCCAGCCATGAAACCAGGGCCCGCGGCCCACTTTGTGTCAAAGAGCTCCAGCCCACCGGGAACCTGCCCGCTTGGGCAGATTATCAATCCGGGCCTGGTCACCCTGATAGTGATGTGAGGTGTGTTCATACCTGTTAGTATCCTCAGGGTGGTGCCAGCCGGTGTCATATTGGTTCAGTCTGACGTGTGGTGTGTCAGCAAGGTGATTCACATTGGTTACCTGACGAGGGGCAAGGAAGACATTAGCGGAGTTGTTTTGTTCCACGTTTTTCTGGAGCTGAGCCTCATGATGACTTTCACACAATTCACTGGATGTGTCGTGATCTTGGTTATAGTTTGGATCAGGAAGTTCATTAACATATTGAGATGTGTGTTGTGGTGAATCTTGCAATGGCAACTTCCGACTTGACACACTGCTACGGCCATGCAGCTCAGGGCTTCTAGTGCTTCTGCCTCTGCTAGTGCTGCAGCAGCCTCTCTTTTTACTGCTAGGCTCACCAAGGCAGCATCCACATGTACCTTCTCTAACTGCATCATTCTCTCTTGATCCTCTCTCTCTATGCATGACTTTCTCTCTTGATCTTCTAGGCGTGCTTTCTCTAATTTAAGTTGCATCTCTTCTTCAGCATAGCGTGCTCGCATTTTGGCAGCTTCTGCATTTGCGTGGGCAATGGCGACCGCGCTGCTGATAGATACAGTCTTTGAGGAGACAGATGTAGCAGATTTTGTCCTGTGTGATTTGTGGGACATGGTGTCATAGAGGGATGCTTGGCTGTGCAGAGATTGCTGTAGCTGTGTTAGTCTCTGTGTAGCCGGTGGCTTGAATCTCACTAGATGGATTTCTGCAGCTTTACTAGTTCCTGCAAGCTGGATGAAGGGTTGTCCTTTCCCTGAATTGCACTAGCTGGATGGCCGCTGTGTAACTAGCCTCTGTAGGATGGAAGACTCTTCTATCTCTGAGTTCCCATTAGCTGGAGAGCTATTGTTTCACTGCGGTACTGCAGGATGGAAGGCTCTTCTCTCTATATTCCCACTAGCTCGAGAGCCATCATTTCACTATTCTGTCCTTACTAATGAACCTGGATTCATGTAGCTTATACAGGCAGCTAAATCGCTATACCGGGGGTCCAATAAGAAGACTGTAGGTTGAATCTGTGCTTTATTGAATGTGATGGTATATTGGCACGGTGAAACTACAAGTAAACATATAATACAATCAGTCAGTATGGGGTACATAGGAATACATAATACACATAACATAAATTATCTGCGCTAATAGCTAACCAGGGGAGAGCTAACTAAGCGGGGTGATCTAGGACAGGAATTAGATGTGGGAAGCGTGATTACCTACCGACTATGCTGACACAAGGGGAGGAGAGAAATGAGATGTTCACATGAAGCAGGCTTGATAGAAAATGGCAGACAGGAGAGAAGAATGGGGCTGGACTTAACCATGATGCTTTGCAAGCCTTCCCAAAATGCATTGTGAATTGGGGGGAAAACAAAACGAAAGTGAAATAAAATAATACTGCAGTTATTACTTTGGCCACTAGATGGAGCCAAGAACACTAAACATTAAATCTATATAGAAATCTGAACATTCTATACATACAGCAATCATTGTATGTTATCAAATAGACAGTTAAAGGTTGTGAATTATGTCGGAGACAGAACACCAGCAGTGGGTTCACAATGCTGTAAAGTTCTTTACGAATCACCGATAATACCCGGTGAGCCCCAGGAAGGCCCAAACATCTTTCATCATCTTCGGGGTAGGCCAATCTTGTACTGCGAAAATTTTCTCACTGGACTGTCTCACCCCTTCTGCAGAGATGACATGTCCCAAGTACTCAATCTGGGTGTGAGACAGATGACACTTCTGAGGCTTCACTTTCAAAACGTGTCTTTGAAGACGGCTCAACATCTGTTCCAGTCTCTGCAGATGCTCCTCGAACGTGGCGGCATACACGATGATATCGTCCAGGTAGATGAGAGTGGCCTCAAAGTTCAAGTCACCTAGACACCTCTCCATAAGTTGCTGGAAAGTACCAGGAGCGTTAGCCAGGCCAAACGGCATCCAGTTGAATTCGAACAGGCCCATAGGCAGTATAAAGGCTGTCGTCGCTCGGTCGTGCTAGAACATAGGTACTTGCCAATAGCCACTGCCTAAATCCAACGATGAGAAGTATTTCGCACTTCCCAGTGCAGACAATGATTCCTAAATCCTTGGTAATGGATATGAATCTCGCACAGTGCAGGAATTCAGTTTACGATAGTCCACACAGAAATGTGAAGTTCCATCTTTCTTTCGTATCAGCACAATGGGAGCAGACCACGGGCTCTGACTCTCTCGAATAACACCACTCTGTAGCATCTGTGTCAACATCCCCTTCACCTCTTGGTACATTTGCGGTGGGATTTGTAAGTATCGTTCTCTTATGGGAGCGGCATTTCCAGTTGAAATCTCGTGGGTGATAGCTGTCGTGCAGCCAAAATCGTCCTCGTGACGTGCAAATACATCCTGATATCGCCCTAATAGAGCTTCTGCCTGCTGGACCTGTTGCGGTGTAAATTCTGTTAATTCAGCCCACATTTGCTCCAAAATACGGTGCCCCTCCCACAGGTAGTGAGGTTCTGGTACTGAAGACGTGTCTACAGCCATGGTCCAAGGATCTCCCTGTTTCGCTGTCAATTGTACAGCCTGTGGTGGTATCAGCTCTTCCGGCATGCCCAGAATTTGCGCAACTTCACGTGTGAGAGCGTGAGATTATCTTCTCTCAGATTAATACATCGCACTGGGACCGTCCCATCATGCACAGAAGCTAACGTCCTCTGGTCTGCCTCTGGTTTCTAGTGAGGGAGCTGGTTGTGCTGACAGAGGAGTTGTGAGTTCTCTTTCAGGGCTCCCTCTCGTGGTGGCAGGAGGTATTGAAGCTGATCTAATTAACAGAGACCTGCCACCTGATAATGAGGAAGGGGAGTGGACATCTGGAGTCTCAGACTGGATTTAAGACAGCCGACTCCCTATTCCAATGCTGGTGATTTTTTCCTGCCTCCTGAGGTCTTAGTTTCCAGCTCAGTTCCTGCCTTCTCAAGCTAAGTCGTCTTTGCTAATGTTCACATTTGATTTGGTTTGGTCTATTCATTTTTTTGTGTGGTCAGCCAGCCCCGGCTGGGGCTATGCTGAATTTCTACTCTTATGTCACTGTATGTGCCAGTTTGCTTTTTGTCCCTTATTAGATTGGCCTCTTTTTGCTCTGTTCTCAGAATATGCCAGAGTGCTGATATAGTGGGAGAAGTCTAGTGACTTGAGGGTATTTTTTGCTATCAGAAGTGTTGGACATTTTTGCAGGGTTTTTTGGCATGATTACAGACAGTATCTTTCCTTTCCTGTCCTTTCTAGCTAGTGTGGGCCCCATCGTTTGCTCAGCCTATTTTCCTACCTGTGTTCATGTTTTCATCTTGTTTCACCATCAATACATGTGTGGGGGCTGTCTATTCCTTTGGGATCTGCTCTGGGGCAGTTTTAGATGTTCCCTTTTCTTGCTTTAGGCTTATTTAGTCCTCCGGCTGTGACGAGGCGTCTAGAATCATCGTAGGTACGCTCCACGACTGCTGTTAGTTGTGTGGTTAGGATCAGGGGTCTGCAATCTGCGTAGTTACCAACCTCTATGGTTTTCTGTAACTTGGCTTGGTCTTGTTTTCCTCCTCAGTGACCCATTCATAACAGAGGAGCCCTGGAGGTAGATGATCCTTAAAAGCTGGCTCTCTCTGTATCTCAACCCTTTCCAGAGGGGTACAAGCCCGGGTGGGCAGAGAAAGCACAGTTTGGCTCTGTGGCAGAACAAGGTAGACTGCGGCTGGAATGATCACTTTTCCCAACATCTTTCCGTCACTAGATATTTCTTGGGCTTGTGCCATACAGATTATCTGCTGGAAAACTCTCCTCTGGGGAGCATGAGGGCTCCTCTGTTTCAGGAACACATCTGGGGACTCGTTGATGAGAAGACTTCCGAATTCCTTCAGTACGTTCATCCCTAGAGTGACAATGACGCACCCCAGGGGCCATGGAATACTCGGTACCGGGCCGGTCGTCTTAAAGGGATGTGTCACAGTGGCAGTGGCCCAGTCCGTGGCCCCAGGTGGTCATGTAAAAGGGGAGTATTGATTAGGGATAAAGTTTATGTAGTGATTTGTGACGCCAGTTAGAGTGTTCGACTGTAGTATAGCCGGCACTGCAGATGATCCCTGGGGGAGTAGATGTGATGGCAGTGCAGATGTTTAACCCTCTCCAACCAGGGTTGACCCCCTGAGATTGTGATGGAAGTAGAAGGCTGAGAGTAATAAGGCAGAAGACAAGCAAAAGTCACTTTATCATTTACTGTAGTTCAGGTGCAGTTCAGAGGAGATATTACAACTCTCACCAGGTTACAGTCTGCTTTGCAGAATGGGAGTGAGCCTTCTCTCTGCTGTGACTCGGTGTAAGCTTCCTGCTATTCTAATCCCTTCTGGGACCAAGGCTTCCAAGAGTTTGGAACTTCTAGTATAACTTCTACTCACTGTGTTTTCCTCCTCTGGCAACTTGCAGCTTGGATCCTGTGTGAAGCCCGAGTTCCTTCTTGCACAATCCTTCACTGATCCTAGTTTGCTGCAGTCTTCCTGGGGAAAACACTCTGCTGTTGGTTGTATAAACCCACACAGTCTCTCAGCTTACCACCCTGCTCTGAAAGCATGGATGGCCTAGGGGCTGACTCCCTGATTCTTCTTAGCTCTACTCCTGGATTGAGCACGTCATCATGGCTGCCAGGAGCGTTTTTCATTTTCTCTCCACCTTCTTCACTGAAAACAACAACTCTTGACTCCTCCCCCTCCCAGTTAGGGTATGTCTGCAAACCTCTAAGCTTCAGACAAGTAAGGGAGTGAGGTAAATAGTGTGTGTGTTGTGGTCTCTAGCAGAGAAAGCATAACTTCCATTGCTTACAAAACACATACAAAACAGTTCATAATTAACCCTTTTGTGGCAGTAAAGACGCAGGGCGCCACAACAACTTGTCCGTTACTTGCATCTCCGGCAGCCAGCACCACTCCCTTCCGACCCATTTCTTTACCACAGCCGATGATTTGCATCCAGACCACCCCTGTGACCAGGTAAGTGACTAGCAGCCGTCTACTTTGTCACCGGGTCCCATTCGAACCGCATCGCTTCAGGGAAATGTCGTCGGAAGTATGTTTCAGGCATCATGGTCACCTGTGAGCCGATGTCAACCAAACAACGAATGGCCCAACCATCCATTTCGGCACAGTAGAGAGGACACATGGAAACTAGAATTGTGGGGCTTCTGATTCTCCTTCTTGACTGTTCAGGATCCAGGTGGCATCCCCCAGCCTCAGAGCCTCCTAGTTTAACGGACTGCGCTGAAGGGGTGCCCTCGTCGTACACAACTTCCAAGCCAAATATCCAATCTCCCTACAGTTGTTGCATGTAGGGAGTTCTTCTCTGCGGGAAGTTCTCACTTTGCAATGACGTTCAGGACCAGTTCTACCCCCGGGCGTGTGTGATGATGCTGCTGGTTTCTTCTTTGAATCAGACAACTCTTCTTGTATATCCTGAATTTCTTTCTGCAACTCTTCCAGCCATCTCAGTTCGGTGACCATTGACACAGATACCTCTCTGCTCCCGACCTTCCCCACCGAGACTGCCACCCCCTGCTCCTTCTCACGTGTGCATGCTTCACTCCCCACCTAAGAAAAGGTCATACATGGATTTACCCGCAAGCACTCTTGATGCGCGCCCAGGGGCCGTGGGATACTCAGTACCGGGCCGGTCTTCTTAAAGGGATGTGACACAACAACTCTCAACTCCTCCCCCTCCCAGTTAGGGTATGTCTGCAAAGCTCTAAGATTCAGACAAGTAAGTGAGTGAGTTAAATTGTGTGTGTGTGTTGTGGTCTCTAGCAGAGAAAGCATAACTCCCATTGCTCACAAAACACATACAAAACAGTACATATTTAACCCTTTTGTGGCGATAAGGATGCAGGGCACCACGTCCCCCCCTAGTTAAAGGTAGCATGTCCTCGGGCTACACAGGGAACATAAGCACATAACAAAATGACAACATTTAACCTGAGTTGAGTCGTGGATAACAGCCCAAAACCACTTCTGATTGCTTGGATCGTCCCTGAGTGCAGCTGCAGGGTACACAGGCCATAATAGAAAATTCACTGCACTGGCTGTTTTAGATGGCTTCCTGCCAAGACACGATGAACAGTCTTCTTCTCAAGTTTAAGAGTCTTTACAAGAGTTCTTGTAGTAGAATAAGGCATAATAACTACTGAAATCTCACATTAGCCCATGTGGGCAGAATTTCTTTAACATTTTTAGTAACGTTACCTTAGGCAAAGTTCAATGTAAGTACAACTCAAAATTAAATTATTAATCTTAGACTATTTTACAAATAATTTCTATAGCGAGAAGGGGTTTGGCCCTGTGTGCTACGCTGTGATCTGCGCAAGATAGGAATACTAGGCAGCTTTCTACAACTCTTTGAACCTACCATGGGTACAACAGGTTCACTGCTGACTGTGAGCAAGTTGTCTGATTCTTCCACATGCAAAGCGTTAGTGGTTGGCATTAGCGACTCATCACTTCCAGAACAATTTGGTGTCTCTGGTAAAGACCTTTGTGGGAATACCATCACTGGAACTACCACTGCATTGTAGCCAAGAACTAGGAAATTCACCTACAACAATGCAAATCTTTGTATCAGTCTTTTCTTTTAGCTGCGGATCTTCCTTAGTCTCAACTCTTTCATGCAGCAGTGCTGGACATACTTTCAGATTGTCTATGGATACGGTAGTAAACGTTTTTCCGCCGTCTTTGGAGATGGTACACACTTTGCTGTTGTAATGACTAGATGGTTGAATAGTGTAAGGCTGAGCCTCCTATTGGTCATCTAACTTGTGGTTTCTTCTCTTTTTCTTCAGCACTTGTTCACCTGTTGGTAAGTGGGTTGCCACAGCATGTTTATTAAAGTTCCTTTCCTGATTTTGCCTAGCTTGAGCAAGACTTTCCTCTACACATTGCTGAACTTTTTGATACTGAAGTTGTCTTTTTGTATTCCAATCCGTGTCCAATTGGCTGGATATGGTTTGAGGAGTTAGGACTCCCATTTCCAGGTCGATGGGGAAGTTACCTGGCCGTGCACGCATCAAATAAGCTGGGGCATATCCTGTTGCGCTGGTTGGGATATGATTGTACATTTCGATCAAATCAGGCAATTTCTCAGGCCATTGGTTCCTTCTAGTGGTAGGATCTGCAATAAATCGATCACCAAATGATTCAGTTTTTCGCAAAGACCATTGCCTTGTGGATGGTATGGTGTAGTTCTGATCTTTATAGATCCATAGAGGGAGCAAAATTCTTGGAAGACCTCTGCTTCGAAGGCTGGACCTCTATCTGTCAGCACATGATCTGGGTAGCCATGGGGTCTGCAGAAATATTCTTGGAATGCCTTTGCAGCTGTTCTTGCTGTTTGGTCTTTTACCGGAACGACCACTAGGAAACGGGAATAGTGATCCACTATTGTTAAGGCATAAGTATACCCTGATCGGCTTGGGGTTAGTTGCACGTGGTCTAGGGCCACCAGTTCCAAAGGTTGTTTAGTGATGATGGGCTTTAAGGGGGCCCTTTGATTGGCAGACTTCTTTCTTCTGAGATTACATGGGCCGCACTCCCTACACCACTGTTCAATGGACCGTCTCATATCCGTCCAGAAGATGCGGTCGCGGATGACTACTTCCAGCTTTTTCCAACCAAAGTGTTTCGCTTGATTGTGGTAATGTTGTGAATTCTATGGATCTGACTTCTGAGTCGGGGCTCTGGTGGTTACTGTGGGTAGTGGAACGGCCGGGTTGAAAGAAGTCTGCCACCTGACGATGATGATTGGAAATCACGGGGTACTGATTGGGAGCATATAAGTGAGCAAGCTTCCCTCAGTTGTTGCCGGTGATTAGTTTATTTCAGTGCATTTTGAGGTCTGCTGTCTCCTGCCTGATCCTGCATCTGCCAGTTATGTTGTTCTTTTCTAATCCTTTGCATCTGATCTGGTTTTGCCTCTTTCTGCTTTGCTGTGAGGGTTCAGTGTGCTCCCTGCTGGGGCCATGCTGGACCCCGCTCCATATATTACAGCTTGTGCCAGTTTGATCAGTCCCCTGTTATATTAGTCTTTTTTGCTTTGCTGCCAGTTCACACCAGAATGCTGATATAGTGGGGGAGAGGTCATGTGACCTCAGTGTTTTTGTACATCAGACGTGTTGGATTTTTTAGGGTTTTTGGGTGATTGCAGACAGTGTCTTTCCTTTTCTGTCCTATCTAGACAGTTTGGGCCCCCCATTTGCTCAGTCTATTTTCTGCCTGTGTTTGTGCTTCATCATGTCTCACCGTCAATATATGTTCGGGGCTATCTATTTCTTTGGGGTTCTACTCTGGGGCAGTTTAGATTTCACCTTTCTTGCTTTAGGTTTAGTTAATTCTCTGGCTGTGCTGTATGGAGAAGAATAAAAGGGATGGCACTCACCGTTCTGAAGTAGTGAATTTATTTTCAGGTAAAAAGCAAAGGCTCGGGAGAGATGTGTGAACTGTGGACAACGGCCGTTTCACGCCAACTGTGCTTCAACGGGTCCTGGAGTCAGGTAACAGGAAGGAATTTAATTGTATTATGTTTATGTTCACATTTCTGTTCACTCTATTAAGTGGGAGTAGGTGTCTGTATTTAGTTCGACCTTCCTGTTACCTGACTCCAGAACCCGTTGAAGCGCAGTTGGCATGAAACGGCCGTTATCCACAGTTCACACATCTCTCCCGAACCTATGCTTTTTACCTGAAAATAAATTCACTACCTCAGAACGGTGAGTGCCATCCCTTTTGTTCTTCTCCATACAACGTAACTATGCATGTTTTTCTTTGGATTGAGCACCCGTTCTGTGGGTAGCTGGCGTGCAGCCCAGGTGTGTGTTTGTACCGCACTATAGTGCACATTAAGGTGGTGCCGAATTTTCTTCTTTCTTCTTGGATGTTAATTCTCCGACTGTGCTGAGGCGTCTAGGGCAACGTAGGTACGCTCCACGACTACTGTTAGTTGTGTTGTTAGGATTAGGGATCTGCAATCCGCTAAGTGACCAACCATTCTGGTTTTCTGGCTGCTTGGTCTATTTTGCCATCCTCCTCGGTGACCCATTCATAACAGAATCACCGGCCCAAAACTATAGACTCTAGGGTACTGAAAAGAAGGGAAAAATTGTAAAAAAAAAAAAAGTCAGAATTTTTTAATATATTTTTTCCTCTTTTCCTCTGGGGCCGTAGGAGGATTTTTTGTCTAATGGAAACTAAGCAATTGTCCGATCGTGTTGAGCAGCTCGCTGCTGAAGTGCGGGGAATTTCTGCCTATCTCGCTCAGTCATCTGCTGTAGAACCAAAGATCCCTACTCCTGATGTGTTTTCTGGGGATCAGTCTAAATTCTTGAATTTTAAGAATAATTGTAAATTATTTTTCGCTTTGAAACCTGACACCTGGAGATCCTATTCTGGCTAATGTGGATGCGTTTTTTCAAGCCCTGGGGTTGATGTATGATGAACCTAATGCTATTGATCAAGCTGAGAAAACCTTATTGGCATTGAACCAGGGTCAGGATTCTGCTATATTGTCAAAAATTCCGAAAGTAGGCGGTCCTTACTAAATGGAATGATGATGCCCTAGCAGCTCTCTTTCGGAAAGGTTTGGCAGAAACCGTAAAGGATGTTATGGTGGGATTTCCTGTCCCCTCTGGTCTTGACGACTCTATGTCATTGGCCATTCAAATCGATCGGCGTTTACGTGAATGTAAAACTACACGAGAGGTGGTGCTGCCTTTCAAACAAACTTCTGAACCCATGCAATGTGATAGGGTTTTTTCTAGGGCACAGCGTCAAGAGTTTAGAAGGCGTAATAAGTTGTGCTTCTTCTGTGGGGACACCTCTCATACTATTTCTGTCTGCCCTAAACGAGGAAAACATTTTGCTCACTCATTTACTGTGGGCAGTGTACAACCTAAGTTCCTTTTGGCAGTTACCTTGATCTGCTCCTTGTCTACATTTTCTGCTAAGGCTTTTGTTGATTCAGGAGCAGCTTTGAATTTGATGGATTTTGACTTTGCCAAACATTGTGGTTTTCCTATGGTGCCCCTGCGGACCCCTATTCCTTTGAGGGGTATTGATGCTACCCCTTTGGCAGAGAATAAACCCCAGTTTTGGACCTAGGTGATAATGCGGGTCGCCCGGACCACCAAGAGAATTGTAAATTTGTGGTGTTGTAGCGGGTTTTCCTTGGTTGTAAACCCATAATCCTGTTTTGGTTTGGAAAACTGTGCCTGTGGTGAGTTGGGGTTGTCAATGTGTTCATAGTGACATTACTGCTTTCTCCACCTCTCCCCAGTCTCATGATGTTCCTGACTATTTGGCTGATTTTTCTGGTTTATTTAGTGAGAGTAAGTCCGCGTCTTTGCCCCCTCATATTAGTTATGACTGCGCAATTGAGTTAATACCCAGTTGTAAATTTCCCAAAGGTCAGTGTCACGCGCCCCGTCCTGAGTGACACGGCAAGCAGGCCGGTAACTGATACAACAGGACGCGGCACGTGTAACTGTCCTATGTGACGCGGCCCGCAGGCCGGTAACTAATACAATAAGACAAGGGAATAGGGAAAACGTGGGTAACAATAACAATGGTGGCCCTGCGATAGGGAACAGGGGACGTGGTGACCTCCTGCACTCCCCTGAGTCAGTGTCTCTACACTCCTAACGTTCCCTAGGCCGGTTCCGCACCGGGTTCCGCTCAGGATACCTTTTAACCCTAGCTCGCCCTGCACCTAAACCCTCACTAGGGAATTGGTCGGTGCGGAAACTAATCCCACCACTGCACTAAATACACATAAGGAAAAGTGACAAAACAGGGGAAACACCACTTAGCTTTGCTCTGTTGCTTATGCTCCTAGCAACAGAGCCCACCACCTGTGTGCATCTTTTCCTCCCACCGGATCCAACACCATAGTGCAGCCTTGGAGCAACCAGAGTCACCACCTCCATGCAGCTGTCCAGAGACAAAGTCCAGCAAATGAGTCAAGCTTTTCTGCCATTGAGTCCAGCATTTTGAGTCCAGCTTTTCAGCAACCAAGTCCAGCATCATGAGTGCAGCTCTACACAATAGCTGCCACTTCACAAAGCCATGCAGGCACTCCTTGCTGACACCATCGCTGCGACTCCACCAATCCATGCCAGCCCTCCTTGCAGACACTATAGCTGCCACTCTAGGACTCTCTCTGAGCTGCCCGGGACTCTCCTTCAGCTCCATCCTTCACCCAGGCTTGCTTGTAACTGAGGAACTCACAATATCACCAACAGTGGTTAACACATCTGATACTCTTTTATAGAGCAATCACACCTGTTACATAAACACGTGCAAAAACTAAGGTAACCAGAGCGCAATGACCCTAATGGCCACCGGGGGGAAAACTAACTGAAATCACCACAGTGCAATGACCCTAATGGCCACCGGGGGCAAAACCACCTTTGGCACACAGCCAAAGGAAAAAAAAAGGTTACTTTGTGCATTTACTCTGTCAGATCCCACCTGGATCATGACAGTTGGCTTTTCAATTTTTTTCGGTACCTGAACATGATGCTATGCAATCTTATATCAAAGAGTCATTGGAGAAGGGTCATATCAGACCATCCTCTTCACCGTTAGCTGCTTTTTTTTGTGGCCAAGAAAGATGGCTCATTAAGGCCATGCATTAACTATTGTTCCCTTAACAAAATCACAGTTAAATATCAGTACCCGTTACTCCTGATTTCTGATTTATTTTCCAGAGTTAAAAGTGCCTGTTGGCTTACCAAACTTGACCTCAGGGGGCGTATAATCTTATTCGCATCAAGCACAGGGATGAATGGAAGACGACGTTTAATACTCCGGAGGGACATTTTGAGTACCTGGTGATGCCTTTTGGGCTCACTAATGCCCCTTTCGTCTTCCAATCTTTTATGAACGATATTTTCCGGGACTTTGTGGATAAGTTTTTTATCATTATTCTGGATGATATTTTGATCTTTTCCAGTGATTGGGATTCTCATGCGGAACATGTACGGACTGTGTTCCAGATTTTGAGGGAAAATGCTCTGTATGTTAAGGGATCAAAATGTCTTTTTGGTGCATGTAGGATTTCATTTTTGGGATTCATTTTGTCCCTGTCTGCTATTGAAATGGACCCGGCCAAGGTGCAGGCCATTTATTATTGGGTTCAGCCCACTTGTCTGAAGGCTTTCCAGAAGTTTTTGGGTTTTGCTAATTTCTACCGTAAATTTCTAAGTAATTTTTCTGGTATTGTTAAACCACTGACTGATTTGGCCAAAAAGGGCGTTGAAGTGGTGAATTGGCCTCCAGAGGCTGTCTCAGCAATTCAGGAGCTTAAGCGGAGATTCATTTCTGCCCCTGTTCTACGGCAACCTGATGTTTCACTTCCATTTCAGGTGAAGATAGATGCTTCTGAGATTGGTGCAGGAGCCATTTTGTCTCAAAGAGATCCGGTAACCTCTAAAATGAATCCCTGTGCCTTCTTTTCTAGAAAATGTTCTCCATCTGAACTTATCTATGACGCGGGAATCGGCAATTGTTGGCAATGAAGTGGGCATTTGAAGAGTGGAGACATTGGTTGGAGGGAGCTAGACATCAAGTTGTGGTCCTCACTGACCACAAGAATTTGATTTATCTTGAATCAGCTAAACACTTGAACCCTAGACAGGCTAGGTGGGCCTTGTTTTTCACACGTTTTAATTTTGTGGTCTCCTTTCTACCGGGCAATAAGAATGTTAAGGCGGACGCTCTTTCTAGGAGTTTCTTTGCTGATTCTCTTGATATAACCGAGCCTACTACCATTCTAAATGAGGGTGTCGGTCTTTCCGCCAATTTGAGATGTGCTCTGGAGGAATATCAGGAGGACCAACCTGAACGATGCCCTATGGGAAAATTGTATGTCCCGGACCAGTGGAGGAGAAGAGTAATGTCTGAAATTCATTGCTCTGCGTTAGCTGGTCATCCGGGCATTTTTGGTACCAGAGATTTGGTGAGTCGGTCTTTTTGGTGGCCTGCCTTATCTCGTGATGTCAGGAATTTTGTGCAGTCCTGTGGGACTTGTTCTCGGTCCAAGCCCTGTTCTCATTCTAGTGGTTTGTAGATGCCCCTGTCGGTGCCCAGGAGGCCATGGACAATATCTCAATGGATTTTCTTTCTGATCTCCCTGTCTCTCAGAGAATGACTGTTATCTGGGTGATCTGTGATAAATTTTCTAAAATGGTCCATCTTGTACCACTTCCAAAGTTGCCATCTTCTTCTGAGTTGGTGCCCTTGTTTTTACAACAGGTGGTTCGTTTGCACGGGATTCCTGAGAACATTGTGTCGGACAGAGGAGTCCAGTTTGTTTCCAGATTTTGGAGAGCTTTTTGCTCCAAACTGGGAATTCAGTTATCTTTCTCCTCTGCATTTCATCCTCAGACCAATGGGCAGACTGAGAGAACAAACCAGACTTTGGAATCCTATTTGAGATGCTTCATATCTGCTGATCAAGATGACTGGGTCTCATTTTTGCCCTTGGCCGAATTTGCTAAACAATAGGGCTAGTTCCGCCACTTTGATGTCTCCTTTTTTCTGTAATTTTGGGTTCTATCCTCGATTTTCTTTGGGGCAGGTGGAAGCTTCGGCCTGCCCAAGCGTGGATACTGTGGTAGAGAGAATGCAGCAGATTTGGGACCAAGTAGTGGATAAGTTGTCCCACTCTCAGGAAAAGGACCAACGGTTTTCTAACCTGCATAGGACCATTGGTCCCCGGTTTAAAGTGGGTTATATGGTTTGGTTGTCCTCAAAGAATAATCCTAAGAAGGTTGCGTCTCCAAAATTTAAGTCAAGGTTCATTGAACCTTAAAAGGAAATCCTTAACCCGGTTTCTTTCCGTTTGGCTCTTCCAGTTACGTTTAAGATTCATAACGTTTTTCATAAATCTTTGTTGAAAAGGTTTGCGGAGCCAGAAGTTCCCATGGTGGCGCTCCCTGACCCCGTATTGGTTAAGATGATTCCTTGTTTATTGGCATCCAGATACACATTTACTAAACGTTTTTGGTCCAATACTGGACCTTCATCAGAGATTCTCTAAAGATTTGCTGTAAGAACACATATAAAAGAGAATAGGAATTAATCTCAATATCATAAGGATTTCATTCAGTATCAGAGAGAATTCAATATCATATGATGCATGAAGAAAATAAAGTACATAAACAAAACAAACATAATCTGTCGAATCAGCGTAATTCGTGACTTGGACTCTTAAGATTGATCCATAGGTGTACGTAGTCTATAGTTAATCTGTGAAAAAAATTGCATATACACATATATATAGATCAGTGTTAAGGAAAAGGTAGCCAGTAGTTTATCTTCAGTGAAAAATTTCTGGTTTTCTGGCTGCTTGGTCTATTTTGCCATCCTCCTCGGTGACCCATTCATAACAGGTAAGCTTCCAAGACCATGGGTACGTCCCTTTTGGGGACCACGATCTGCCATACCAGTTGATGGTTGCATGGGTTAATAGCTCTTCAGATCAACTTGCCTTCATAAAGGAGCAACTTATTTCTCTCTTTCCACAACTGTTGGACATCTGCAGGCGCATCAGGAGTTGGAGACGAATCTGCTTCTCCAAGGAGTTCTTTGACCATACATATAGCCGGGTCACTGCTCTGCATCTCTGCCCAACCAAGGTGGGGTAGTGGATTAAGGGAAACTTCATGAACAGCAAGACTTCTCCTTGTCACATGATTAGAGTCTTGGGAGGCACCGTGGCGATGGAATGCTGGCATCTCTATTTCTTCCAGGTCTTCCAGATCTTCTGCTGGAACCGGAGCATTTGGCATATGGGACAAAGCATCAGCATTGGCGTTTTTAGTGCCAGCTCGGTATTTAATGACAAACTCATAATTGGATAACCGAGCCATCCATCTTTTTTCCAAGGCGCCAAGCCTGGCGGTCTCCAGATGGGTTAACAGATTGTTGTCCGTGTAGATGGTAAATTTAGATGAGGCCAAATAGTGCTTGAACCTCTCGGTCAATGCCCAAGCGATAGCCATGAATTCTAGCTTGAAGGAGCTACAGTTGGTAGGGTTCCTCTCAGTAGGACGAAGCTTCCGACTGGCATAGGCAATAACTTTGTCCTTACCCTGCTGCACTTGAGATAGGATAGCTCCTAACCCAACATTGCTGGCATCGGTGTGCAGGATAAATGGCTGATCATAGTCTGGATATGCTAAGATCTCTTCTCCAGTAAGTGCTTGCTTAAGGCTGTTGAAGGACTCATTCAACCTAGCATTCCACTCAATCAGGTGACTCTTGCCTCTGGCCTTTTAGGGTTGGCCAACTATGAGATCTTGAAGAGAGGCTGCCAATATAGTAAAGTCTTTGATAAAGCGTCTGTAGTATCCCACTAGGCCTAGGAATTGTCTGACCTCTTGGATGTTGGTGGGTACCTGCCAGTATCTGATGACAGACACTTTGTCTGGGTCGTGTGCTACTCCTTCTGCACTCACAACATGGCCTAAATACTGCACTTTGGGCTTTAGGTGATGACATTTAGATGGTTTTACCTTTAACCCGAAGTTGGACAATGCCTCCAAGACCTCTGCCAGGTGTTGCAGATGTTTCTCATAGGTCCTGGAATATACAATCACATCGTCCAAGTACAATAGCACAGTCTCAAAGTTCATATGTCCCAGGCAACATTCCATAATTCTCTGAAAGGTCCCCGGAGCACTGCTCAATCCGAACGGCATGTAATTAAACTCACATAGCCCCATTGGGGTAGTGAATGCAGTTTTTTCTTTGTCTGCCTCAGCAACAGGAAACTGCCAGTACCCGCTGGTTAAGTCCAGAGTGGAGAAGTACCTGATTTTAATGCTGCTAGAGACTCCTCTATGTGCGGTAAGGGGTATGCATCTTTGTGAGTAATTTTGTTAAGTTGTCTGTAATCTACACACATGTGCATTGTACCATCTTTATTTTTGACTAATGTAGTAATGGCCCGGATTGGGGTGTGGTCCATTGCTTACCGCGACAGGACGACACAGACACCAGACGGAGGCAGATTTTGGTTGCAACAGGTCCGAGTATATTGGCCGTCCTCCTGACGACCGTAGCCATACACCGCAGCACCTTTACAGCTCTCCGTATTCAGGCCCGGGTACCTTCACCTTCCTTCAGTCGTAGTGACGTTCCTCGCGGATCTTTCGCTGGGGCTGCCCTAGGTCTATCTACTGCCAGCGCTTCACCAGTCCGAGGTCGTCGTCCAATCGGTACCCCCGGGGCCTCGTCTGTCCTGCGGTTCCTTGTGTCAGGGCCACCCCCTGACTGTCTCTTCCTATCAGTCCCCTGGTCGAGCTCTCCACCATCATCAGTCCTCCGTACTGAGTCTTCTCCTTCTGAGGTCCTCCCGGGACTAGTCTAGCCTGGAACCCTGTCCTGTCCTATTTATCCCTTTCCTCGGGAATTTCCCTCCTGTGTTCCTATCTCCCCGCCCCCCTTGACTAAGCGGTTTCTAAAGCCCTAAGCTGCTGTCAAGTCCAGAACTACGCTCCCCCCTGCCATCTTGTGGTCAAAACTAGGTACTGCACTCCTTTTCCATCTTCCCCAGCTGTTTCCCTTCTGTCATTACCAATATCTGTCTACAGTGCACAAACCATCCTTTCTCCCAACTGACACGTCTGTCCGTCAGGTCACCTTGCCTACACGCCCCCTTCCTTAGTCTATTGTCGCCGTCGACAATCGTATTCCCTACCTTCGTCATCCTGAAGCTTGTCCACCGTCTGTTGTAGGACCGGTTGTTGGGCCAAACCTGCCATATGCAGGGGGCCGAACCAAATTTGGAGCACCATGCTCGGAGCAGCCTACTGCTACTCGCCGGCGTGCACGCCACGTGACAACTTCTTTCAGGTTGGCTAGGTCCACCCGGACTACTCTACCATGTGTACCTCCCACTGCTCTCCCCTTCTGTTACCCTTAACTTTCCGGAACGCCATGACCGAGGCCTTTCGCCTACCAGGTCATCGTTAGCTCCCGCCTATCCTTTTGGGGTGTCCGTGGTGTCGGGGACCTAGCTGACGGACTACTGTCAGGTTCACTCTCTTCCGTCTTGTTGTCCTTCAATTTCTAAAAAGAGTCATGGTCAGTGTTTTTATCCTACCCTGTACCCGGGACCTGTTACACACTCTTTTACATACTACACATTAAATCAACTTTTGGTAAACCGTATATATGGTTACCTCTGCTTTAATAACAATCAGGGTGACTCAACAGGAGTAACCTTTTTTCTTTAAATGTAACACTTCAAAACAGAATATGAGTAATCCCCCTTCCTTTTACACCAACACTTCCTCCCCAGCATCCCTGCTATGTCAGTAGCAAGTAATAAACAACAAAACATGTCCCTTATCTTGGACGTCAAACTGTCCTAGGGCGTGCACAACGGTGCATCGAAATCTCGGTAGTCCAGGCCATCTCCTGATAGCCGGTGTCCCGCCAGTAGCAAGGGGCTCCAGAGCCGTGGAGCTCCCGGGATGCTGAGAGTGTCTCTGGGGGTCCTTTTTATGGGGGCTCGTGGCCTTCGGGTTCGGCGACCACTGCTACCACATGATAGCCGCGGGGACAGTATGTTAGGCATTGGATTTCTGTCACTGAACAGCGAGAATCCCGAGCCTTACTTCCAGCGGTCTACCATTCCTCTCCAGCCACAGAGGAGGTTGCTCATCAAACTCGTCAGTCCAGGCGCTCTGCCCAGACCAGCTCTGTGGGTTTGCTTGCTGCTGCCACCTCTGGCACAGCTATGGCAATACACGCTGCTCAGCAGTGAGATTCTCCAGGGACTAAGTCCCCATGTCAGGCCACTGAGCATGCCCGTGGAGTGATCTCCCATTGGAGATCGAAGGTCACGTGCTCAGGTCCTGCTCGTGTTCGGATTGGCCCATCCAAGAAGCCAGGAAGGTCCCGGACGCTCGCGGCTATAAAAGGTTTGCATGGCCACTCGGCTAGGATAGCCTGTATTTTCAGTCTATAAGGAGTGAGTGGTGTATGCACGTATGAATGTCTCTGGTGACTGACTCATTATGAAACCGCTACCCTTGGTACGCATGTGTTGTGCAGCCTAGCCTGCTAGCGCCCAGGCTTAGGCGTAGTTAAGTGAGAGTTTGAGTCAGGCATAAGCCATCATCAGTGACTCGGCACGCCTCAGTGCCCCATGCTCCGCACTCCATAGTCAGCGTCTATAGCGGCGCTCATGGCAGAGACGCCGCATGCTCAGTGGGCCTAGAAGGACTCTAACCCCGTGTCCTTGGGTTAGAGTTCTGTGGCCGCTTGCTGTGCTCTCTTTGTCCGGGCTCCTTTTCCATCTTCCCCAGCTGTTTCCCTTCTGTCATTATCAATATCCGTCTACAGTGCACAATCCATCCCTTCTCCCTACTGACACGTCCGTCCGTCAGGTCACCTTCCCCACACTAACACCAGGGGAGCTGCCCAAGGACTGTAACTATCCCTGATTACCCCTGCTAATTTCATTTCTCTTAGCATACCTTTTGCACACTGATAATGGGCTGGAGGTACAGGACGATACCTTTCTTTGATAGGTGGGTGTTCTCCCTGGGGATGTTATGTTGAAACCCTTTTACCTGCCCAAAATCCAAGGGATGCTTACTGAAAACCCTCTCGTATTCTTGTACCACCCGCTGCACTCCATTTTTTTGATGTACAGGAGTGGAGTCGGAGCCAACATGTATCTTTTGGAACCATTCCTCCGTCTGAACAGAAGAGCTATTGCCATCCATCGCTTCTGACGGAGTCAAGGGTTCTACAACCTGAATACCATTGTTACTGACTGTGAATAGTTTGGCTATGGTTGCATAACGGGGCAAGCAAGCTTCCTCCTCTCCACAGTTCAGAACACGTATCGAAACCCTGCCCCTTTTAACATCAACAATTCACCTGGCCGTCAGCACAGTAGGTCTGCTATCTGAATAGACTGGTTCAAGGAGAGCTTGGTAGTCCCGTCCTCTGATGCCTATGGCTGCTCTGCACGAGATGAGGGTCTCACTCCTAGGGGGAAGCATAATGGATTAGTGATCACTCACCCTTATGCTACCAATCTCTCCACCAGTTAACACCACCTTCTGTTGCTGCACTAGGGCTTTGATATCTTTATTGAGGGCATGCTGTTCTTTGTACGGGGCCGACTCGGCTATGTCTTTCAAAATGGTGATGACTAGAGTTAACCGAAGCAGGTCGGCCAGATTCATAAGTCGCCGACTTATGGCAAAGTCGGGTTTCGCTGACCAAAACCCGACCACAGTGTGAAGTCGGCCATGCGGTCGGCAAAACGAGCGCCAAAGTCAGATTTCCCAGAATGCTTGCACGTGACTTTTTTCAGCCACTGAGCAAAGACGTACACTGTGGGCAACAAGATGACATGTGCAGCGTCCGGGGAGAGAGAGAGGGAGAGAGAGCGAGAGAGAGAGAGTTTTCGCGCACTTTAAAAAAGCGGTCCTGCATGTAGGTGTGTTTACTGTCCTCCACTCCCTGCTGAGTTTGCTTCCCCATTGACTTGCATTGGGTTTCGTTTTTCAGTCGGACCTTCGACTTTTCACGATAGTCGGCCGATTTCGTTCGACTCGACTTTTGAGAAACTCGGGTTTCATGAAACCCGACTCGACCCTAAAAAAGGCAAAGTCGCTCATCTCTAGTGATGACCTCACTTAAACAATTTTCATTCACATTTGTGCCCAATGTTATGATTGGTTGACACTCTTCTCTTTCCACCTCTACCATCACGAGAACTTGAGCTTTGAGCTCCACTTTCCCCACTTTAATGACAACCTCTTTGTACCCCACCTGTGTCAGAGGTTGACCATTACTTGCTATTAATGACAAGTCACCATCAGGAAGTTGGGTGAAATCAGCATCAGTCCAATATCTCTGGTACAGTGTGTGAGGCATTGGCGTTACCTTTGATCCAGTGTCCATGAGGTCGGTGTAGGGGATACCATCCACTACCACAGGTATAAGTGGACGTCCTCCAGCATACCTGTTTCTCCAGTTAGCTGGACCAGATTGTCTTACTCCAGGGGGTTGGTCCTCGGCCCCAGAGGTCCCCCATTTAAAGGACATTCCCTTTCAATATGATCAACCTTATGGCACCGTCTGCAGATGGGTCTCTCAGAAGAGTCAAATCGGTCTGTTATTCTCCTGCCGGTGCGAGTCAGTCATCGCTGATGTTGTGGCATCCTCTTGGACCATCGCCATGGGAGATCATCCGGGCTTGATGCTAGTTTGATCCTGACTGTGGGGGAATGTTTGGAGAGTCTGAACAGTTTTACATAGAGCAGCCATATTTTTAGTCTGTTCCTGTACTTGCAACCGTAAATCTGCAGTAGAATCATCAACTGGAATCTGCACATGCTGTACTGCAGGCACCTGGGGTGAAGATACTGCCCCCTGGTGGTATGTAACTGCTGGATGTTTAACTGGCTCAGTGCAGACATAGGTAGATTCTCTTACGATACGGATGGATCTGTCCTTAAACTGAACAAAGTCCATGTCAGGGTTCTGCAATGATATCATGCGCAGTTGTGCCTTACTGGAATCAGACAAAAGACCTTCAATGAACTTCTCTTTCAGCATTTTGTTCTCATCTCTTACACTGTCTGCATCAATTTGTTTAATGGCCTGCAGCACCTCCTGCAGGTTAAGAGCATAGTCTCTGACAGTGTCCTGTGATTTCTGTCTGCAGCTGAAAAATCGCATCTTTATTTCTGAAGCAGTACGGGTGTCAAAAGTATCCTTTAATTTAGCAAAAATGTCTTTTACAGTCTTTTTATCAGTTGCTGGCCAAGATTTAACTTCTCTATGAGCAGCTCCACTGAGATGACTTATAAGTATACCGACTTTTTGCTCCTCTGACATAGGGTAAATTTCAAACATGCTGTGCAGCTTCCCTTTGAAGTCACTTAAGGTGTGCGATTCACCAGTGTACTGTGGCAGCCATGCCGCACCCGGTATATAAGGCATGGTGAGAGGCAATATGGGAGCTGCAGCTGCTGCACCCTGAGCGTCGCCGGGATTAGACATCTTCCCCCCCAGTTAACCCTTGCAGGGGTGCGACTCACCGCTTCAGTTGCTGCAGGTCGTTGCTCCTGTAGGACTTTTGGCATGCACAGAATCCTGTTTGTGACGCCAAAAATGACGCGCCCCAGGGGCCGTGGGATACTCGGTACCAGGCCGGTCATCTTAAAGGGATGTGTCACAGTGGCAGTGACCCGGTACGTGGCCCTAGGCAGTCATTTAAAAGGGGTAGAATTGAATGGGAATAAAGTTAATGTAGTGATTCATGACGCCAGTTGGAGTGTTCAACTGTAGTATAGCCGGCACTGTAGATGATCCCTGGGGGAGTAGATGGTGATGGCAGTGCAGATGTTTAACCCTCTCCAACCAGGGTTGAACCCAGAGATTATGATAGAAGTAGAAGGCACGGAGTAATAAGACAGGAGACAAGAAAAGTCACTTTATCATTTACTGTAGTTCAGGTGCAGTTCAGGGGAGATATTACAACTCTCACCAGGTTACAGTCTGCTCTGGAGAATGGGAGTTATCCTTCTCTCTGCTGTGACTCAGTGTAAGCCTCCTGCTATTCTAATCCCTTCAGGGACCAAGGCTTCCCAGAGTTTGGAACTTCCAGTAGCCACTACTCACTGTGCTTTCCTCCTTGGGCAACTTGCAGCTTGGATCCTGCATGAAGCTCAAGTTCTTTCTTGTACAATCCCTCACTGATCCTAGTTTGCAGCAGTCTTCCCGGGGAAAACACTGCGCTGTTGGTTGTATAAACTCACACAGTTTTTCAGCTTACCACCCTGCTCTGAAAGCATGGATGGCCTAGGGCCTGATTCCCTGATGCTACTTAGCTTTACTCCTAGAGGGAGCGCATGTCATCATGGCTTCCAGGAGCGGTCTTTCTCCTTCTTCTTCACTGCAAAACAACAACTCTCAACTCCTCCCCCTCCCAGTTAGGGTATGTCTGCAAAGCTCTAAGCTTCAGACAAGTAAGGGAGTGAAGGTCCCGTCACACATAGTGACGCTATAACGATCCCGACAACGATACGATATGGCAGGGATCGTTGCCGCATCGCTATTGGTCGTTATTGAGATGTCAAACAGTCCGATGTACCCATCGACGGAGCAACGATCTGGCGTGCCGTAGTGACCTTTGTAAGATGTCGGCGGTCGTTGGGACCCTGTCACATTGCAGGCTCTCTTGACGATTCACAGCTCGATGAGGTATGTATTGTGTGACGCTGTATTTACACGGGCGGGGATTGCGTTCCCTTTTTCATGCCCTCTTCGCTCTGATTGGTGGTCGCTACCGCGTCCTGATTGGCGGCCTTGCCTTTAAAAGGTGACATACTAGCGCTTCAGATCATTGTTCCTGACCGCGTGTGTCTATTGGCTAGCAGAACCTAGTAGCGATCACCGGCTGTCCTCGTTGCGTTCACCGGCTGTCCTAGTAGCATTCACCGGCTGTCAGGAACAAAGAACTGAAGCGCTATTGTTACCTTCTTTTAAATGCAAGCCCGCCAATCAGGAAGCTGTAGCGACCACCAATCGGAGCAGAGGGAGGCGTGGAAACGGGAACGCAAATTCACGCCTTTGTCTCGCTTCTGAGTCGCTAACGAGGTAGTTGGGCTAGGTGTCAAATGTGACGATGCATGCTACGCTGCGGGACATGAGGGACCAAAAAAGTCCAGACCTTTCGGGCACGATCAGCGATACCTGGAAGGGGGTTGGTCGCTGATCCATGTCACACACATCGATATCGTTGGTGAGATCGCTATTATGTCACAATACTTGTGACTCAGCAGCGATCTTGCTAGCGATCTCGCTTAGTGTGACGGGGCCTTGAGGTAAATTGTGTGTGTGTGTGTTGTAGTCTCTAGCAGAGAAAGCATAACTCCCATTGCTCACAAAACACATACAAAACAGTACATATTTAACCCTTTTGTGGCGATAAAGACGCAGGGTGCCACACAATCATAACATTTAACATGTACAGTTATAATAATCGCGTGTCCCCATGTCAGTGACAGTAGATTCACGACTAAATAGGGCACTAGCGACTCAGACAGGGACGCTGAAGCAAACCGAGTAGTGATAGCGCAGTAGTGGCCACCAATCAGAGCAGAGGGGCGTGGCAAAGGCAACGCTGAAGCACACCTATCGATGTCTGTGTTGTCTGAATAGCTGCTGAGTGACAAGGTCCCAACGACCGCCGAGGTCATTATACGGATCGCCATATCGTTGCTGCGTCATTGAGTGGATCTGCCTGTTTGACAGCTTACTAGCGACCATGTAGCGACGTACCAGTGATCCTTACCAGGTCGTATTGTTGTCGGGATCGCTGGAGCATCGCTATGTGTAACGGGACCCTCATGGTCAGTGGGGTCCTCTCTCTTTCTCTCCTGTAGAGTGTAAGCTCTTATGGTCAGTGGGGTCCTCTCTCTTTGTCTCCTGTAGAGTGTAAGCTCTTATGGTCAGTGGGGTCCACTCTTTCCTGTAGAGTGTAAGCTCTTATAGTCAGTGATATCGTCCCTTTCTCCTGTAGAGTGTAAGCTCTCAAGGTCAGTGAGGTCCAATCTTTCTCTCCTGTAAAGTGTAAGTGTGGCGCCCCTGAGGGTTCAGTCTCCTCCTGAGGTGTAGTATCCCACTCTCCAGATAAGATGGTAACTCCTGACCAGCCTCCAACACCTGCATCCCACACAACATAGTAGTGTAGCTGTAGTGAAACCTCCACCAGGGGGAGCTGGTGAGGGAAGAGAGGTTACACACTAAGAGCAGCAACCCTGAGCAACAGCACAGGTGCCACAGGTAACGAGGGAAAATAGATGAACCGAGTCAGAAACTAGCAGGAGCAGAAGTACCAGAAGGAGCAGCAATACACGTAGTCAAAATACCAAGCCGAGAGTCAGAAAGCCAGAACATGAGCACGGGGTCCAAAACGTGAGGCGAAAAACGTGGTCGGGGTACAAGCCGGGGAGTCAGATGCCAGAGAGGGAACGTAACAGCAGAGACGAATACCAAGAGACGGGGTCAGAGATCAGTCCGGGTCATACACGTGAATATCAGTCAAAGGCAGGAGGATCACCAAGGTACAAGGGTCGGAGGCTCTAAACTGGAAGCTTGAGCTATCACTAACACTGGTCAGCAGGCTGTGAGAGACTGAAATAGCCCAGCTAGCTCCAGAACGAGGCTGAGGAGATTAACCCCGCATGACCAGTCCGGAGTGAAGACAGCAGAAGATAAACTCTGGACTGGACCATGACAGTACCCCCCTCACAATGGGGGGCCACTGAACCCCCAGGCTTCCCTGGATGACGAGCATGAAAGGCCCAGACCAACCGATCCGCATGGACCAAATGTGCCGGCACCCATGACCGATCCTCAGGACCGTATCCTTTCCAATGGACCAAGTACTGAAGTGAATGACGGAGCATACGAGAATCCACCACCTGTTCCATCTTGTACTCGGTCTGACCATCTACCATAACAGGCAGCGGGTGCGAGGGAGACTTATCAGAGGAAGGCACCGACGGCTTCAGAAGCGCCTTATGGAACACATTAGGAATCCGTAATGACGGAGGCAAACGCAGGCGAAAGGCCACAGGATTAATCACCTCTAAAATCTCATATGGACCAATAAACTTGGGACCCAACTTAGCAGAGGGAATTCTCAGCCTTATGTTTTTGGTGGATAACCATACCTTATCCCCCACCTGATAAGTCGGCCCACCGAGCATCGTTTATCTGCAAAAAATTTATATTTGCCCTGAGCCTCCCCAATGTTTCTCTGAACCTCCCTCCAAACCTCCTCCAACCGCAAAAAGGCCGAATCAGCCCCTGGACACTCCGAATCTAGTCTGGAGAATTCACCAAAATGAGGGTGAAACCCATAGTTGTAGAAGAAAGGAGAAGTACCAGTAGACTGATTGACACGATTATTGAAGGCAAATTCCGCTATAGGTATCACAGAGCACCAATCATCCTGTCTGGATGTGACAAGACACCGCAGGATCTGCTCCAAAGACTGATTGGTCCTTTCAGTCTGACCATTGGTCTCGTGATGGTAGTCCGATGAAAAGGTCAGACTGATGCCCAGCCTTTTACAAAAAGCTCTCCAGAATTTTGCCACGAATTGCACCCCTCTATCAGACACCACACTGACAGGCACACCATGCAACCGAATCACATGCTCAATGAATAGAGTAGATAGAGTCTCAGCATTAGGAAGGCCCGATAAGGGTACAAAATGTGCTTGTATACTGAACCTATCCACAACTACCCAGATCACGGTTTTGCCATTAGAGGGTGGGAGATCAGTGATAAAATCCATGGACAGGTGAGTCCACGGTCTATCCGGAATTGGCAGTGGCACCAATTCCCCGGCCGGCTGGTTGTGGGAGGCTTTAGCGCGGGCACAAATTTCACAGGACACAAAACCAGTGACATCAGAAGTCAACGAGGGCTACCAGAACAGCCTAGTGATGGCTTTACGAGTGGCCGAGATTCCAGGATGCCCACTCAGAGCTGAGTCGTGGAACTCCTGAAGCACCCTTAACCGATACTGGACAGGCACAAAAAGCTTATTTTCAGGTATGGATGGAGGAGCAAGAGATTGGGCCTCACGAATCTCCTGCTCCAATCTCGGGGACACCACAGCCACCACCCCCCCGCGCTGAAGAATGGAGGAAGGAGGCTCCGGAGGCGATACCGGATCTAGGCTGCGAGACAAGGCATCCGCCTTCACATTCTTGGAACCTGGTCTGAAAGTGATGGAATCGGGAAAAAAAAAGTGACCAACTTGCCTGTCTCGGAGTCAGACGTTTGGCGGATTCGATGTAAGACAGGTTCTTGTGATCTGTAATGACAGTGATACGATGGACAGCCCCCTCCAAAAAATGCCTCCATTCTTCAAAAGCCAATTTAATGGCCAACAACTCTCGGTCACCCACATCATAATTTCTTTCAGCAGAGGAACATTTTTTAGAAAAGAAGACACAGGCTCTTAAGTTAGTTAATGTGGTGGGCCCCTGGGACAACACAGCCCCCACTCCCACCTCAGAGGCATCCACTTCTATGATGAATGGTTTAGACAAGTCAGGTTGAACCAGTACCGGAGCAGTCATGAAACGTTCTTTTAACAAAGAAAACGCCGCCACAGCTGAAGCTGACAAGTTTTTGAGATCCGCCCCCTTTTGGGTGAGATCAGTGATGGGTTTGACCACTTGAGAGAACCCCTTGATGAATTTTCTATAATAATTGGCGAAACCCAGAAATCGCTGAAGACCCTTGAGATCTCTGAGTTGCACCCAATCCACAATGGCCTGTACCTTCCTAGGGTCCATTCGAAACCCCTCGGCGGACAGGATGACCCCTAGAAAGGACAATTCTTGAGTAAAAAATGAACATTTCTCCAATTTGGCAAAGAGTGAGTTCTCCCTGAGCCTCTGGAGAACCGCATGAAGATGACCCATATGACTTTGTCTATCAGAAGAATATATGAGTATGTCATCAAGATAAACAACTACAAAGCGTCCAATAAAATCAGAAAAAACATGGTTCATGAAATTCTGGAATACCGCTGGTGCGCTAGTCAAACCGAAGGGCATAACCAAATTTTCAAACAGACCCTCAGAGGTGAGAAACGCGGTTTTCCATTCATCCCCCTCCCGCATACGGATGAGATTGTATGCTCCCCTGAGGTCCAACTTAGAGAACCACCTGGCCCCCGACAATTGATTGTACAAATCAGGTATCAGTGGGAGAGGATAAGTGTTTCTTATGGTTATTTTATTCAGTTCTCGAAAATCGAGGCATGGGCGTAAACCACCATTCTTTATTTTTCCAAAAAAGAACCCCGCTGCCACGGGAGAGACAGATGGCCGTATATGCCCTTTACGGAGGCTCTCAGAGATATACTCCTTTATAGCAGACCGCTCAGGGCCGGAGAAATTGTACAGCCGGGCTTTGGGCAATTTGGCACCGGGAACAAGATCCACGGCACAATCGAATGGGCGGTGTGGTGGTAGAACCTCAGCCTCCTTTTCGGAGAACACATCCTCAAAATCCTTCAGGTACTCCGGAATACCCTCCAGACTGACGGATGACATAGGCACAGTAGCAAGACAATTTTCAGGACAACCAGGTCCCCATTTAACAATATCCCGGGACCCCCAGTCAATAACAGGGTTATGCCGTTGCAACCAGGGAAACCCTAACACCAGGCCAGCAGGGAGGTTATCCAAAACAAAGCATGACATGCACTCCTGGTGTAGGGCCCCCACCCTGAGGGTGAATTCTTTAGAAATGAAATGGAGACCATCCTTAGTGAGAGGTGTAGAGTCAATAGCCACAATTTTTAAGGGAGTCCCCAACCTAACTGTCCCTAATCTACAGCGAGCCACCAGCTTAGAGTCAATCAGGTTCAGGGATGACCCACAGTCTACAAAAGCCGACGTATGGAAAAAGCCGTTCTCAACACCAAGTTCCACCTTTAGCAGTATCTTTGAAAATGAAGAAAAAGGTACCCGAGAGTCTGGATGACCTCCACGATTATCACCCAGACTCAGCCGCTTGTTAGTCGGAGGACAGGAGGGGCAGTTTTTTTTCCAATGTCCGGGATCTCCGCAGTAAAAACACAACTTTCCATCACGTCGCAGTTTCCTCTCCTTCTCCTGGGGGTTGGTGGCTCCCACCTCCATAGGTTCAGATGGAAGCAAAACATCAGGGTTAGCAGGGAAAAACGGAAACCCTCGCTGAGTAACACCTCTAGCCTGAGTCATAGCCTCCTCCAATGAGCTGGGAGGTGGATGGAGAGCCAGAGCGTCCTTCAAGCAGTCCCCTCCTGAACAGACATCTCAGTGCGGAGTCGTCCCAGGACACCTCAGTGAAACATCGATGGAATTCGGAGCTGTACCATTCGTCTGAGTGCTTCCCTTGCCCCAGACCCATAATAGTGTCCTCTGCCACCCTAACACAGTCCGGTTCGTCATACGGTAGATACGTCCTAGGGCCTCAAAGAACCTATCTACCGACATCCGTTCATGGGCAGTAGGTGGCAACGAGAAAGCCCAGGATTGGGGACCCTCCCTAAGTAAGGAGATAACAATCCCCACCCGCTGAGTCTCATCCACAGACGATCGGGGTCTAAGAGAAAACCATAATTTACAACTCTCCTTGAATATGTGAAATTTATCCTTTTCGCCAGAAAATGTGTCAGGAAGTTTAACTGAGGGTTCAGGAGAGTGCAAAATAACATCCACAGAATCACCTGGTGGACAAACAATATGAGAGGTGTTTCCCTGCATGGTCTTAATAGGCTCAGTCAGTTCTTTCTGTAAGTTGGTATGAGACATGACAAGGGACTGATGATTCACAGAAAAGTCCTGCGCCATCTGCGTCAAACTGGACACTTGATCTGCCAAGTTATGCAGCAGATCCATGACCAAAGAAAAAAAAAAGTGCAAAATCCCGTTTAAATGTATAGGTTAGTGATAATGTAGTGAAACCTCCACCAGGGGGAGCTGGTGAGGGAAGAGAGGTTACACACTAAGAGCAGCAACCTTGAGCAACAGCACAGGTGCCACAGGTAACAAGGGAGAATAGTCAGACTAACCGAGTCAGAAACTAGCAGGAGCAGCAATACACGTAGTCAAAATACCAAGCCGAGAGCCAGAAAGCCAGAACATGAGCACGGGGTCCAAAACGTGAGGCGAAATACGTGGTCGGGGTACACGCCGGGGAGTCAGATGCCAGAGAGGGAACGTAACAGCAGAGATGAATACCAAGAGATGGGGTCAGAAATCAGTCTGGGTCATACACGTGAATATCAGTCAAAGGCAGGAGGATCACCAAGGTACAAGGGTCAGAGGCTCTAAACTGGAAGCTTGAGCTATCACTAACACTGGTCAGCAGGCTGTGAGAGACTGAAATAGCCCAGCTAGCTCCAGAACGAGGCTGAGGAGATTAACCCCCGCATGACCAGTCCGGAGTGAAGACAGCAGAAGATAAACTCCGGACTGGACCATGACAGTAGCAAAGCACCTTTTTTGGTGGCTCCCTGCTTGGACCACCAAGAGTGCTGGGAGGTGGGTGGAGCTTAGACTGCACAAGAGAGCCAGAGAATATTAGGACTAGGTCATTCTGTGAGAGAAGATCCCCGGAGAGGGATGGAGTGAAGGAGGTGCTGCAGCAGACTTCTGTGACCTGAAGCTGCTGGCACGGGAAAGAGAACTAGAAAGCCTGATTCACCAGAAGGAAGAAAGATTAGTGTGGAACGTAAGGAGAAGAAGAGAACTAAGGACTAGGGTCGGAGTGGAGCCCTTCCTCAAGTTCTAAGCGCATGGCCGGGGTCCGGTCCCTGAGGTTGTATGGATACTAATGGTCCTGCAGCAGACACCGGAGGAATAGAAGTTGTCACCACTTTATTCCCACCCAAGTCTTGGGGGCACAACAGCAACGTGAGTGAGCCAGGACTTGATAGCAAGGAGTCCCAGAAGCAGGCTACAGCTGTCTGCTGTACAAGTAGAGTTCTAAGTAACATCAAGAAGGAGGAACTTGGGTTTAACACACAACCACAAGTACTTCAGTGCAAGTGCTAGAAAGGAGATGTTCAGAACAGGCACACGAAAGGGAGAGCTGGAAAGGTTAATTCCATCTGCCAGGGAGTTGGCTGAGCCCCTGATCTGGAGACCGCAGCATTGAAGCGGGCACCTGTCTGTGCCTAGAACGTGAGTAAAAGAACTGGAACTGCACTCAGCTGTCTCATTGCCTTTTTCCTGCGCCAACCCACTCAGCACTGCTACATCTCTGTGCCTGACACTGCACCAATTACTTCTCCTCACTATCTCCTCATCTGCCAACCTCATCTACTCTGCCCTGGGACTACAGCCCTACCAGTGGAGGGCTACCACATCATTGCTGCACCACACAATCTGTCCCAGAGAAGCAACCCTGCAGCGCTGGTCAAACTGACCAGAAACCACAGGTGGCGTCACGAATCATCTCAATGATTTTATCCCCATCACTCTACCCCCTTTTACATGGACGCCCAGGGCCACGGACCGGGTCACTGCCACTGTGACATCTCCCATTGAAATCAACGGGCCCGGTACCAAGTACCCCACAGCCCTGGCGGGCGACCCATAAGCTCTTATGGTCAGTGGGGACCTCTATCTCTCCTGTAGAGTGTAAGCTCCTATGGTCAGCGGGGTCCTCTCTCTTTCACTCCTGTAGAGTGTAAGCTCTTAAGGTCAGTGTGGTCCTCTCTCCCTTGTAGAGTCAGCATGATCATTTTAGCCAATATTAAATTACAATGTTGAACATTTTTATTTTTGCCTTTGCGAGTGAGCATTCATGTCTAATTTAGCACCAGACTGTATCTAGGGGAGACAAGGGGGTTTTACACATAGCGATATCGCTAGCAATATCGCTAAAACGTCACCGGTTTTGTGACGTTATAGCGATATTGCTAGCGATATCGCTATGTGTGATACCTCCAACCGGCTCCCCCACTGTCCATCGCTGATCACGCGAGATCGGGCGGCTCCATTTCTCGTCGGGCGCTTCCTGCTGAGACTTCCTGCTGTGTGAGACGAGCGACACTGGACGCGGGCAGGAGGACGTCAGGATCGTTGTGTGTGAAAGGTGAGTATCGTCCGCTGTATCGCTGCTGCATCGCTGTGAGATCTTTCTGTGTGAAAGCTCACTAGCGATCATTTAGCGATGCACCAGTGATCCTGACCGGGTCGGATCGCCGGTCGGATCGCTGGTGCATCGCTAAATGTAAAAGGGCCTTTAGAGCAATGGGATTTTCTTCTATACTGTATATTCAAGAAATCCTTTGTATACAGTGTTATCTGTACTATAACAATGATTTTGTCAGCAAATAGTTAATTTTCAACATACAAAATCCTCACTATCCTCCCAGCCCTTTTGTTTCAAGATACTGTACAAGTGAGTCAGTCTTATCTTCTATATAAAGTGCTCTCAGTGAGAGAAACAAAATAGGAATCTTGTGAGTGTGATACCTTTTAATGGGTAACAATGGCTTATCTTCTGACTTATTTACAGGACCCATCATAAAACAATTTGGCATCCTTGGACTCCTCCACAATGATGACCTGTATGCTCAGAGAAGCTCTGTGGTACACGTCCAGGGAGACTTTGCACCATTATTACTGGGGGTATAACTTTGGAATGGTGGGGCACAGAAGAAAAAGAAAAATTGTTCCAGAATAAGAGGAGCAGCGGCAACTGGACGAGGTACTCAGTTTAATTTTTAAAAAAAATCCAGCGAAGAATCCTCCAATAGTTCTAGAGTTGTTAAAGGGAACCTGTCACCCGTCCAGGGCCTTTTTAAGTAAAAGAGCTACCTTCAGCAACACTAAGGCTGCATTCTTATGTTTCTGATCCCTAGGAACGCTGAAATACTGACTTTTATAAATTCCCCGCCATACCTCTATCGTGTCCCAGAGGTATGTTTTCTTCCCCTGCATCAACCGCCTCCGAGTCATCAATCATCTCCCTCTTGCATTCTGTGCGCTGCCTCCTGTGTTCCTGTTACATGCCCGGCGCCTGCGCTCTGACAACAGTTCTCAGGAACTTGCATCAGGGGATGATGTAATGCTCTCTCGCCTGCATGGAGCGGAGGCCCCTGATCCCGCCCCGCAGTGTGTTATGATGTATTCACACTGCGGGGCTGGGAATCTGGCGCCTGCGCAGTGAGGATCTATCTCTGCGTCTGTCCCAATCTCCCTCCTCCTCTTTCCTCCACCGTAATACGTCGGCACCCGGCAGCGTCTTAATGAACTGAAATGCCAACGTATTACGGTCGCCGCTGTGTGTCACATGTAGCGAGATCGCTGGCGAGGTTGCTGTTACGTCACAAAACCTGTGACGTTTCAGCGATCTCGCTAACTATCTCGCTATGTGTGACGGGGCCTTATGACAACTATCACTGGGAAAATACCTGTAGATAGACTGAGAGAAGGTGGCTGAGGACAGGTACAATCTACCATGCCCACTGGATATCAATTGAGTAACTGAGCACAAGAAGGGATAGAAACAGGTTGCTGCTCCCTGGGGTGGACCTGTAGACAGTGTAAGGAGTGCAGGTCCAGGATTAACAAAAAAAAGAGGTCCTCAGCCTCAGGGCCCATCACTGCTGGAGCGGAGACGACTGCAGAGAATAGTCGTCGCTAGGACTTTGGAGAGGTGCTGCATGAGTTAAGATTGCTGATTACTCCACTGCAAATACATCATAAATAGGTGTTTTTCTAAGTATATGGACCTAGCGCTAAAGGGGGAAGGACTTAATTGCCTATGATTTTTTTTATTATGATAATAAGCCCCCAGGTGGAATCCAGAGAGAACTAAGGCTAAATTTAGGTAGGAGTATGAAGCACCATGCAGACAGATGGCCCTTAGAAAGGACTCAGACCTGACATCAGATGAGGAGACTAGCTAAGCCCAGACAGAAGTCAGGAGTCCGGACAGCTATCCTATGCTGTATGGAGTATGAGGCCTCCAGCTGCAGCCTCTTGTCAGCCATATTCCAAAGAAGGCAGCTGGAAGGATACCGCTCAAGGAAAACATTGGGCATGGGTACCATCAGATACATGGGCAGCGACCATGCAGAAAATGGGCACTTTTAATTAGGTGCTTATACCTGGTTCCTACAATCAATCACATCTTCACTAAATATGTATCTCATATTTCAGGCGAGGTTATTAGGATACGTTCGGACAAATGTCTTGTTACCGTCCTCTTAGAACATATTTTTAGCTTGAATATCGTCCTCGTGGAATGTATTTTTGGCTTGTACTGTATACCGTCCTCGTGAAACGTATTATTGGCTTGTATACTGTTCTCGTGGAACGTATTTTTGTCTTCTATATTATCCTTGTGGAACGTATTTTTGGCTTGTATACCGTCCTTTGGAACGTATTTTTGCCTCGAATACCGTCCTCATGGAACGTATTTTTGTCTTCTATATCGTCCTTGTGTTACATATTTTTGGCTTGTATACCGTCCATGTGGAACGTCTTTTTGGCTTGTATATCGTCCTCATGGAACATCTTTTTGGCTTGTATACAGTCTACGTGGAATGTATTTTTGGCTTGTATACCATCCTCATGGAATGTATTTTTGGCTTGTATACAGTCCTTGTAGAACGTCTTTTTAGCTTGCATATTGTCCTCGTGGAACGTCTTTTTGGCTTGTATTTCGTCCTCGTGGAACGTCTTTTTGGCTTGTATACCGTCTTCTTGGAACTTATTTTTAGCATGTATATCATCCTCGTGGAACATATTATTGGCTTGCATACCATCCTTGTGGAAATCTAGTTTTTAAATTTGTATGCCAGTCCATAAGGGCTATAAATACAGAGGACCATGTGAAAAAATTGCAGCATGCTCCAGCCTGGTCTGATTTACAGTCAGGGTGGATGGGCACACGGAGGTACACATAGAGCCAGTAGAGTCTGAAATTTGCAGATTTGAATGGTCCTAGCTTTCAGCAGTTTAAACATGGCCTAAAAGAATTTTCATACTTTGCATTTTTCCAATGATTTTTTTTGCGTATTTTTGAAACACAAGAAAAAAATTCCCATATTTATCCAATAAAAGAGATTTCTGAAAACTCATGCTACTTGATTTTTTCTTGCACATTTGAAGCAGTATCCAATATGCCAGTTCCTATATTGTTAGTCATTTGGGTTTTTTTTTTTTAAGGTGGAGTGAGGGACCATCCCATTTCCAACAGTGCTATGAGTCCTGGGGAGGAGTTCGGGCGGCTTATAAATGAGGCAGAATCAGCAGTAGATCACATCACACAAGGAGTCATCATGATCCAGATCCTAGGTGTATTACTGCTGAGCTTTGGAGCTGCCACTGCTGCAGGTAATCTCTGTGCAATTTTTAGGAGAACTGCAGATATCACCTATGCAGAAAAGGCTCGTTATTTCTTCTTGGTATTGATATAGAAGGGTTATTATCTTATAGTTTTTAGTATTAACTAGTCTCATAGATCTTATATTTTATTTAATATTTTTTTTTCTTCAGGTTTCATATTTGGTCTAATATTTTCCTATCCTATATCAAATGTTTTGAGAAAACTATGTTATGGGTCCCTTTAATTAAAAATAGGGAATTTTTAATTGAAGCACATTACAAAAGTATTTATTTTAACATTAAATCCATTATATATTGAGTTCACTTTCATTTTTTCGACAAACCCTTTAAGTATTTTCTGTTGTATAGGATCTTGCTGCTCAGTCAGGGGTATAACTATAGGAGTTGTAGAAGTTGTAATTACGAAGGAGCTTATAGTTCCCCTGTGCCCAGAGGAAACTAAGAAATAGAGCATGGATCTATTGTAGGAAGGTGCACTGGCTCCTTCTTTATGGAAATCATGGGGCCCCAATGATTGGACCCCCATTGATAGAAGACAGTTGCAGCTAAACTTTAACCTACAATTTTTATATCTGAATATCATTCGCTGAGAGACTGGTAACAGCATAAATAGCAATTCCATCCTGTAACGTTATCTTAGCCATCTTCATGATGCTTGCTTTTCTTGGTCTCATTGCTTTTCTCCGCAGACCGTCTATGCATTGTGATTGATGGGTGGCTGAAGCAGGTGGACGCCGGTGACAATCAGGTTTATGGTGTGAATGATAATGACGACATCTACCAATGGCTAGGCCATGGGTGGAAAAATATTCCTGGAAAGCTGATGCATGTGACTGTTGGTCCCGCCGGTGTCTGGGGAGTCAACAAGATGCAGGATATCTACAAATTCCAAGATAACAACTGGGTGCAGGTATCAGGTAAGAAGACATCTCATGTGCCTCGTCTCATCGCTTTCTAATCATGCATAAGATTAGACACTATGGCTGTGTTATTACCTTTCCTCCCAACTTTTAAAAACAAGAAAATTGACATGTATACAATGGTGCACTTAGCGTACCATGGCAATTTTTATAATTACCCATAGTACACACCCTGTTACATCGTATGGTACTCCATGATGAACACATATAGCTTTGCTACATCAATACACCCCCTATGCACATAGTCCTGTTAGATCAATACACCCCCGTGCACGCACAGCTCTGCTGCATCAGTACACCCTCTATGTACACACAGCCCTGCTACTTCAATACAACCCCATGCACACACAGCTCTGCTACATCAATAAACCCCCAATGCACAGAGAGCCCTGCTATATCAATACACTCCTCATGCACCTACATCAATACACCCCCCCATGCACACACAGCTCTGCTATTTCAATACATTCTAAATGCACACAGTTGTGCTCGCTGCAGCAACATAACCCCATGTACACAGCCTTGCTACATCAATACCCCCCATGCACACGCACCTCTGCTATAACAATACACCCCCATGCACACAGCCCTGCTGCATCAATATGTGGCACCACAGAGGTACTGCATCTCACCCAGACAGAGGCATATCTAGGCTTTCTGGCACCCGGGGCAAGAATTTGGTTCGGCGCCCCCGCCCAAGTACATATGCGACTTGCACACTTAGTCATGTACCTGCGAGCTGCTCTTCCTAATGCTCTCAATGTTCAGTAAAAAACTGAGAGAAGCAGGAAGAGAAGCTCGTTGTCACAGGACCATACCTATGAAAATCGCATATGAGTGAAGTGTCCATGTGATGACTACTGGAACCTGCAGAGCTGAATCCTGACATTGCAGCTTCTGAATTCTCACAACGAATGCACTGCACACTTTTAGGATTCTCCCTGGCCGATGTACAGTCATGTCAGCACAAGTATGTGATTTATATACTTTTGGCCACATTCCGACTAGACGTGCCCGGCCCCGCTCCGTTCATTTTCATTGAGTGAGGCCACACATGTCTAGTCAGCATGTGACCGCATGTATGTAAATTATCGGCACAAGAGAATCCTGACAGCGTTCAGTGAGCACTGTGAGAATTCAGAAGTCTGCAGTCACATAGATTGACAGCAGACTCGGCACAAACCTGGACAAACCCTTTAATGTTCCTAACAAATAAAAACATGAGAATAAGTCAGTAGCACAAATAACATTTACATCCAGGTACCTTATAGATGACGTCGTCTCTGCAGTCAGTCACCTTTTCTTCTAGACCGCATGATGAGTTTTCTCATCCACATCTCGTCTCTGTAGACGTCCATCTTCTCCGGTCTTCTGCAGCAAATCTCCACACGACGCCCTTAAAGATAGAAGTGTCATTATAATGCCCCTAAATAAAAATATCTGCAATATACTGTGGCCTCACACTATTCCCCTCTAGCATCCCACCTGTTCACCATACTGTCTCCTCATATATTTACCCCCTCACTCTCTATACTGTCTGCTCACACATATCCCTGACTCCCCATACTGTGTCCACTTACATTAACCCATTCGCTCCCCATACTGTCTGCACCAATCCCCCATACTGTTTCCTCATACATACTCTTTATTTTGTGTCTTCAAATCTCCCCACACATTAAATCCCCCCCACACATTAACCCCAACCCCACTCATTAATCCCCGCACACATTAACCCAATCCCCACTCATTAACCCCATCACCACTCCAAATCCCCCCACACATTAAATAACCATCTCCACTCCAAATACCCCCACATTAACCCCCGCACACATTAACCCAATCCCCACTCATTAACCCCCATCACATTAAATAACCTGCATCTCCACTCCAAATCCCCCCACACACATTAACCCCCACACATTAACCGCCATCCCCTCTACAAATCCCCCCCCTCTCCACTCATTAACTCCCCCTCATCTCCCATCTTCGTTGGCTCTTCAGCTCCACAGAGGAGCACACTTACCACCAGCATTTGCTTTGGGCGCCGGGGAGTGATGTCCGCAGCGTGATCACATGACCTGATCACGATGCTGACGTCGCGCTCTGGCCCGGCGGTCAGAGCTTCATTTGTACTGGCGTCTGTATAGACGCCACTACAATTGTTCCCTGGGAGCCGGCACGCACTCCTTCTCTGCGCCGGCTGTCAGCTTGACAGCTGACACAGAGAACCGCCGACTCTCAGGCCGGGGGGGCGGCAGAACGCAGCCGCCAAGGAGGACACTGCGGACCGCTGCATTAGGCGGCCCGACTGCGCCCCCCCCCTGCTGGCTGCGCCCGGGGCAACTGCCCCGGCTGCCCCCCCTAGATACGCCCCTCCACCCAGAGGTGTGGTATCCCACAACCAGGTAAGGTGGAGACACCCGTCCTCATTCCATCCCACATCCCACACACGTAGACTAAGCAGAGCACCCTTTTTGGCCCCTGCTTTGAAACACGAAGGGTGTTGGGAGGTGGGCGGAGCGTAGGAAGAGAGGGAGAATTGTAGGTTCAAGGAAGTTAGATCAGATTCCCTCAGAGGGAGGGAAGGAGAGGGACATGTCTGGTGCAGCTCCAGTCAGCAGGAGTTGCCGGACTGAATAGCTTGACAGAAAGCTTCCTAAAAGGAAAGTTGGTTCTTCAGAGACACGGTTGGAGCGTACTCCCCGTGGGGCTCATTTCCACGCTGACAGCCGTCAGGTGGAGGAAGAACGCTGGTTGCAAAGGGTCACGGCTCCTAGCCTAGTGAGCATACTTCAGAATGCTACTAGCAAGCCAACAGCTGTGGTGTCTTTATGGAACCACAGCCCCTACCACAGTTACTCCGACTGGAAAGGCAGCTAGATAGGATCACAAAAACGGAAGGGTATGCGTTCTCTGACAGAATTTGCAGCTGCTGGCCTGGAACGATAACTGTGAAGTGCTGGAAGGGAAGGAAAGTGGAAAGCAGCATATTGTGTGGAGACGGCCAGGAAAGGTACATACTGACAGGGAGTGCTGGAAGGGTATACTTCATTTTACTTGGAAGTTGGCTGGACCCCTCACCTGGAGAACGCAGCACTGAAGCGGGCATCTGTACTGCAGACAGAACTGTGAGTAAAGTTTTGGAACGGCATACAACTGTGTCCTCTACCTTCTTTCTGCATCACCAACCTGGCACTGCCACATCCTTCACTCCACACTACCTCACCATCTCTAAACTCATCTCAACTGCCTTGGGACTACAGGTCTGCCTGTGGAGAGCTTCACCAACCCTGCTGCATCAAAACATCTGTCCCAGAGAAGCAACACTGCAGCGCTGGTCACCACTGACCAGAATACCACAGGTGACGTCACAAATTCCTACATATAAACTTTATTCCTATTCAATTCTACCCCTTTTACATGAACGCCTGGGGCCATGGACCGAGTCACTGCCACTGTGACACATTCCTTTAAAACAACCAGCCCGCTACCGAGTATCCCACGGCCCCTGGGGCGCGTCAAATACATCCCCAATACACACAGTTCTACTTCATCAATCCCTCCCATGCACACACGGCCCTGCTACATCAACACATCCTCTGTGCACACACGGTCCAGCTACATCAATCCCTCCTGTGCCCACATGGCCCTGCTACAGCAACACATCCTCCGTGCACACACGGCCAGCTACATCAATCCCTTCCATGCACACACTGCCCTGCTACATCAACACATCCTCCATGCACACACGGCCAGCTACATCAATACACCCCACATGTACAGATGACTGTGCTAAATGAATTAATAGAATCACATACTGACATACACTTGTGTCTTGCTCCTTTTCCCTTTTTTTCACTGTCATTCAGGTGACCAGAGACTGTCGCCTGACTTAAAGGTCTAAGGATGTCATTGGTCTCTGGTCACGTGACTGGCAGTGAAGAAAAGGGAGAAGGAGCAGGGCACAAGTAATGTGTGTGAGTATTTATTGATGTAGCAGAGCTATACAAAGGCTGAGTTGGTGAGGAAGGACCTTTTGGCTTTTTCCTCCGTTTTTCTGTTTAGCTGTATCAGTGACCTTAGGACATGGACAAAGCTGAAGTTGGGACACATTCACAAAACACAACACTAGCGCTCACTTTTTGGTTAAAGAACAGCTACAGCTTTATTAGCATACTAACATGCAATAAATCTGTGGAATGTACCGACTAACGGCTACATCTATTTAAAATTAACATGTTAATTATGGGTCATAGTGTCAGTGTCAATGTAAAAAGAGGTCCACCCAAAAGATGATAGACTAGTTTAACATACACAGGGGCTCCTTAGCATAAAGCCACTGGTAGAACCAGTCATAGATGGGTGTTTTTTGGTCTAATGGAACCTGTAGAGACTCTAAGCCGCCCCCCCCCGAGTTGCATACCAAAATGATCAGTCGGCTAGGTGACAAAATAGCCATCCAAGATGGATGAGGAGAAGCCACACTAGAGGAGTCTGTAAGCTGATGCCTGAGTGTGAACAGGAGTGACAGCCCAAAAGACAGTGAATATAGCACCTGGGTGTGAAGAGCTGTAAATGTGGAGAATAGGTTGCAAGAGTCTGCAAAGTTTAAGACATTGCTGATTAGAGAATTGACTGTGCGAAGTAGAATGTGTGAACTGTGCCAGAGTGAAGGAGGTGTTGCTGAAGAGATTGCCAGCAGACAGTGACAAGTGTCGACAAATTTTTGCCGTCGTCAGCCCACAAACCCTTGATCTCCACATTATCCAAACAAAGGAAAAGAAAAATAACAATTAAAACAGTTTAACATGGTTTAAAAATTATAACCTAAATCATACTCACTTCACGAGACCCATTGATGCTCCCTGTTTCTGGTCGGTGTAGTTCTTTTGCAATTATGACGTCCCGATATAGCTGTGCAACCTCTGAAGACAGACAATGATTGGCTGCAGCAGTTACCTGTATGTGTTAGTACAATGTACATCAATGCTACAAAGACCATAATGGGGCTGAGGGGAAGGGAAGGACCAGAGTTTCAGGTGAATATGGCTTCAGTTGTTATTGTTGAAAACAGATTTGAAGAAGGCTAAAATATTTCTTTGAGAAAACCCTTTCATTTTTCTCTATTATTTACTTCTATAGGACGTCTGAAACAGATAGATGCAGGTGGAAATAAATTCCTGTCTGGAGTCAATGGATTGGATGATATTTACTGTGCGAACAAGGATCAGACCATTTCCAACTCTGCAAATGTAGCCTATAACAACATAGAAGGGCGCCTGAAGTATTACACCTGTGGTCCCTTGGGATGTTGGGGTGTAAATGCCAACGATGATATATTTTATCGCTATGATGTGACACCCATGGCCTGCCAAGGAAGTCGGTGGCAGCAAATAGATGGCAAATTGGCCATGGTGGAGGTCGGCAACGATGGTTCTGTGTACGGCGTGAACTCCCAGGGACAAGTGTATAAAAGGTATCACCTTAAGAGATATTGGATATCACTTGTAATTTCTAACTATACTTTTAAGATATAAAATCTATATGCAGTGAGCTGCACTAATGGCGGCTAGCAGCATCACATAGTTATCCTATGGCTCTAATAATCATTATGCCACCATTGTAGATGTGAGTAACCTCTCCTCTCTATTTTAGGGAAGGGATCTCTGCTAGAAATCCCATCGGAACTTCGTGGACCCAATTGAATTTTTATGACACTTTAAAACATGTATCTTATGATCGGGGAAATTTATGGCTGATCACAGAGAAAGGAGTCATCTATAAGTGCAAAGTCAACGGCTCTGCTGACCCAAACTGCTATTAGAGCCTACAAAAGCACTTGTTGTGTGTGGAACATTGGAGAAACAAAAAATAAAATTCCTTCTTTCTTCATTGTGTTCTACGCAATTATTAAACTCTTGCTTTCAAACCATTTTTCAACTAACTCTTTTAAAGAAGCTCATCAATGATCTTCTCCATAGATGGGCAAATATTTCCGCAAGAGGGATGTATTGATGTAGCAGAGCTGTGCGGATGAGGACTGTATTGATATAGCAGGGCTGTGTGTGCATAGGGGATTATTGATGTAGCACAGCTGTGTGTACATGGGGTTGTATTGATGTAGCAGGCTTGTGTGTGCATAAGGAGTGTCTGATATTACAGGACTGTGTGCATAGAAGGTTTATCGATGTGGGGGTTTATTGATGTAGCACAGCTGTGTGTGCATGGGGTTGCATTGATGTAGCAGAGCTGTGTGTGCATAAGGAGTGTCTGATATAGCAGTGCTGCTTGTGCATGGGGGTTGTATTGATGTAGCAGGGCTATGTTTACGTGGGGGTGTATTAGTATAGCATAGCTGTGTGTGCGTCTATATCCTACAAGGAGTAAAAAGAAGGGACCTGAAGTATCCCCCCGCCCAACAGCCTGCTCTAGCTAATAATGCCCCCATCACACCCAGAGCCAGTCAACGATGCCATGACTAGAGTATGGCAGTTGTGCTACAATATCCTGCAATTTTCACATTCCTACCTCAAATCAAAATACAGTACATTGTGTGAAAGTGCAGGACTTGCTTGATTGTCTGTGGACCAGGATAGCAGTTCAACAAGCTGAGCAAGAAACACCAGAAAACATAGAGCCATATATGCTAGCTGCACACACAAGAACTGAAAATGTATAGATAGTTCAAGACATGCAGCAGTGTTTATTGTGTGAACAACATCAGAGAAGAGTTTGTTATGCTTACAGCAGACAAAGGATTAGCTGCAGGCCTGAGCCTGGAAGTAAAAGCGGAGTTAAGAAAACAAACAGGAGTTTGCAGAGATTATTGCCAGCTGTCGATCTGGTTTGTGAGACAAACTCTAAGGCCGGGATCACACACAGCGAGATGCAGGTTAAAACCAAGCTCTGGCGCCGGCACTCCAGAGTGGAGCGTGCAGCCGCACAGCAATACATGGAGCTGCACACTCCGCTCCGGAGTGCCGGTGCCAGAGCTTGGTTTTAACCTGCGAGACTCGGCCGTATCTCGCTGTAGTGTGACTCCGGCCTAAGGCACATGATAGCTGGATACAAAGCTTATTGAATACTCAGACACACATGGGGAGTCTGAGTCGGTCTTAAAAGTCCTTAGGTGATGATGTCACTGAGGTTTGCCAAGAAACAAGTGAAAACCATGGTAATGGGCATCTGCCATAGAAAAAGGTCAGGGTCTGGCCCTGGAGCTGAGACAAGGGTTAATATTCACATTCATACTCATCTCCGTGTGTCCCACTGATAACGTCCTCTTTCATTTAAGTTAAGCTCTGGAGACAGATTCTCAGTGAGATCTATGCCCCACCCGTAGATCTTAACAGCTCATTTACATATTGAGAATAATATGAATTTCTCTGAAATAAGAAATCGGATCACAGATATCAAGGTATCAGTTTATTCAGCCCCCCTATTACCGACATGCACAGATAGACAGCTTAGGCCGGTTTCACATTAGCGCTTTTTAAGCGCACGCACGGCCGGGGGTAGCTCCGCCCCCGAGCCGGCTCTCTGCCCGGCGTGCCCGCCCCTTGCTTGTAGCGCCGCCTCCTAGCGCACAGCGGCGCCTGTGATCGATAGGGTGCGCCGATCGCAGGCGCCGCTGTGCGCTAGGAGGCGGCGCTACAAGCAAGGGGCGGGCACGCCGGGCAGAGAGCCGGCTCGGGGGCGGAGCTACCCCCGGCCGTGCGTGCGCTTAAAAAGCGCTAATGTGAAACCAGCCTTATGAGGGTTGACCCTACAGACAGATTTCCATTAATTCTGCCTGCAGCTGCCACTAAAGAGAGCTTTCTGCATAGTGACTTAAGGGGGTTTTACACATAGCGATATCGCTATAACGTCACCGATTTTGTGACGTTATAGCAATATCGCTATGTGTGATACTTACCTCCGACCGGCTCCCCTGCTGTCCATTGCTGATCGCGCGAGAATGTCCTGCTCCATTTCTCGTCGGGCGCTTCCTGCTGGCGTCGATGAGCGACGCGTGGAGGCGGGCGGGAGGACGTCAGGAACGCTGTGTGTGAAAGGTGAGTATCGTGCGCTGCATTGCTGCTGCATCACTGTGAGGTCTGCCTGTGTGGCAGCTCACTAGCGATCATTTAGCGATGCACCAGCGATCCTGACCGGGTCGGATCGCTGGTGCATCGCTAAATGTAAAGGGGCCTTTACAATTATCTCATTGAATTTATGTACATTGGGTGCCTCCTAGTGATGGCAGAATTTTTTTGCATTTAGTGTAACTCTATCAGATTTCTCCTGCTAACAACAACATAACTGACAGGTAGACTGCATTGTTCCTGTAGTTGCTGAACTGTGTCCTGTGGTTCTGTCTTTTTAGCTCGTCAATCGTTCTCTGAAACTCATCCAGAGCCTGCTGATGTGTTGAACTCAATGTGGTATCCTAATACCCTATCTACTGCTGCTGAGAGAAACAGTTGTTGTGTAGCAGTAGATATGTTTCAGTATATCAGAATTACTCTGGGCCCTGTGAGATAGGAGATGTATAATACATTGTATGTGCATACACTGAGGACTCATAAATGTGCATTGTACTTTGCTGCCATCTACTGGTCAATGTATGCGTATGAAAGTTAGGTGTTTAATCTCCTTACAGCATGCTACTACAGAAACTAGTAATGAGTGGGCGTGTTCGCCACTGCTAAAAACTCTATCAACTATCATGGGTGCTTGAGTGCCATGCTGGTAACCCCCCGCATTGCATGTTTTGTGCTTGTTGGAAAGCCAATACACATGCGGAGATGCCGAGAATTGCAGGCCCTTGTTCCATCAGGATTTACTCCACCTTCAACACCAGTTCCTGTGCCTCCTCATCCTACATCACCGAATTGTCATCTTGGAGCATGTTTTCCATATCAGTGGCAAGCTGGAAGCACTGCATCGATGAAGCGGCAACAGGCTCTGCTGAAACTAATTTGTTTAGGTGACAAACCGCACACCGCCGATGGGTTGTGGAAAGGTATAACAGACCAGGCAGATCCATGGCTCTCACGACTAAACCTACAACCAGGAAGAGAATCATAAAATCCTAGAATATTATAGTTGGAAGGGACCTTCAGGGTGATCGTGTCCAACCCCCTGCTCAATACAGAATCCACTAAATCATCTCAGACAGCTGTCTGTCCAGCCTCTGTTTGAAGACTTCCATTGAAAGAGAACTCACCACCTCTTGTGGTAGCCTGTTCCAGTTATTGATCACTCTCACTGTTAAAAAGTTTTTTCTAATATCTAATCTGTATCTTCTCCCTTTCAGTTTCATTACATTACTTCTCGTGTTTCCATGTGCAAATGGGAATAATGATGATCCCTCTACACTGTGATATCCCTTGGTCCATCATTCTGTGTATGGAGGAACTGTGGGCCCATCATACTGTGTATAGAGGATCTGTTGGCCCACCATACTGTGCATGGAAGACCTGTGGGCCCATCACACTGTGTATGGAAGACCTGTCGGCCCATCATACTGTGTAAAGGGGAGCTGTGGGTCCATTAACAGTATGTAGTAATCTGTGAGACCTGTGACAGGCTCACTGGCACGGTACCGTATATGAGGGAAGATATGTGTTACGAAGATTTCTTTCTTCCGTGATCTAGAAACCCATAAGTTTCTCTTCAGCATGCTATGTGCTGAAGGAGTCAATCAGCCATGTCATAAGGGGACGGGTTTGTAAGATATAAGGTAAGAGATATGCGGGATGCCTACTCACCATATCTCCACCTGAAGGGTGTGGTGGGGAATGGGATGTTAAATATACAGCCACTGATTTTTTTCTCTGCGTGTTGTGGTGTGCAGAGGAAAAACTCCAAACGGTGGCTCCTGGTGAAGCTGACGACACATGGTGGTCTGAGCAGGCTAATCCCTCAGACATATGGACTTTACTATACGTTATCTTTTTGTTTTGCCATTATGTCAGAAAGGCCATGTTTTCTTTGCTGAAATCTGCTATGATTTATGCTGTTCCACAATAAACCAGCAGGTGATTTACCACAAGAAGTGTTCCTGTGTCTACCTTTGGAAGCAGCTGAGTGAGTCAACCCCTCACACGTGGTGTTTTGAACACTGGCAGCGTTCCACTAACACACATAGAGGCTGAGGATAACTGCATGTCCTGGGTAAAATCCGCCATCCAGCACGAGACATCCTGCACCATGGAGGAGCATGTGAAGCATCTGGACCAGGTCCAACAGCAGCACAAGCTCACCAGTCAACAGCAGCAAATGGCACAACAGGAGACAAATAAACTGTTGGCACAGCAACTTCAACAGAAGCAGCTAAGATAGCAGCAGGAGGCGCTAACGCTGCAAATGGAACTTCTCGCAGAGGCTGTTCGAGGGAGGCCAGAGATCTCCTCTCCAACTCCAGGTGATGACTAGTATGTCTGGAAAAACGTAAGACGAGCCATTAGAGTTGAGCGAAACGGGTCGGTCAAATTGAAAAGTCGCCGACTTTCGCCAAAGTCGGGTTTCATGAAACGAAACCCAACCTTAGCGTGAGGTCGGCGACCAGAGCGCCAAAGTCGCGTTTCAAAAGATGCTTCAGCGCCCTTTTTCAGCCAATCAGGAAGAACGGACACTGAGGGCAACGCGATGACATAGGCAGCAGTCACCACCATCTTTGAGAAGGGCATGCAAGTGATTGGCTTGCTTTGTGTGGCGTCACAGGGAGTATAAAAGGGCGTGCACACCGACCGCCATCTTACTTATGCTGATCTCAGAATAGGGAGAGCTGCTGCTGCTGATTCTGTAGGGAGAGCGTTAGGCAGGGAAGAAGATAAGAAAAACTGCTTCTGCTGCTAGCGATTTTGCCTGTACAACACACCAGTTAGTGTGCAGTGCAAGTGGAGGCTATATTTTCGTGCATCAGCTCTGTTGGTTATTAGGCTGCCTTATAAGGCTCTCTGATAGCTGCATTGCTGTTTTCACACTGCTGTGCAAACTGCTTTTTTAAAAGCAAAAATACTTTTCATCCGCTTTTTTGCCCAGTTACCAAGCGTTCATTTTTCCACACTTTTGGGTGCAGCAGTCCTGCTTATTAGGCTGCCTGCTGCCATACTTGGACTGAGAGCATCATTGTCAGCTTGCTAAAATCTCTAGGGAGAATCAAATTCTCCCCAGTCCTATATAGACATTTTATATCCATCCAATTTCAGCCTGTTATATTGAGGTGTAATATACACTGGGCCTGAGATAATAGTTCAATGTCCTCAATTCTGTAGGGAGATTCCAATTTTCCTCAGTCCTATATAGACATTTTTACACCATCCAATTTCAGCCTGTTATATTGAGGTGTAATCTACACTGGGCCTGAGATAATACTTCAGTGTCCAGAAGTGTGTAAGGAGATTCAAATTCTCCCCAATACTATATACACCTTGTACCTTGTTTTACAGTACCATATAGCTGGTGGTATTTTGGGTACATTTTCCCAAAAATGAGGAAGTGTGGGGGAAGAGGCCGTGGAAGTGGGCGGGGGTTGCCAGCTGGTAATGATGGTGTTGGTGGTGGTGGTGGATCTGCTGGTAGTGGCAAAAGCACAATAGCACCTAATGCAGGAGGTGTTGAGCCTGCGTCATTGTCTGGCTCCACAAGGCCTCGAAGGCTCCCTTTTCTGGGAGTAGGTAAACCGCTTTTAAAGCCGGAGCTTCAGGAACAAGTTTTGGCTTACATTGCTGACTCAGCCTCCAGCTCTTCTGAAGTTTTAAAAAATAAAAGCACTGAGTCGTCATTGGAGGCTCATGGTGATGAACCACACCTTTCCTTGTGTCCTTCACCCCTACCAAAATTGAAGGATGCGGCAGGCCACACTACAGATTACTCCATGGAGCTGTTTTCACATACCATGCCTGGGTTATCAAGTCAAATCGTGAATTACCAAGGCCAAAATGAATCTGACATGGAGTGCACTGATGCACAGCCACTGCTAGATTTTTCTGTTGGTACATTCACTCAGAGCACAACATTGTCCTCGCAGTGTACTGAGCCAGAATCTGACCCTGATGAAACTCAGGTGCCCCTTCCCGCATACTATACCACCATACACAGTGACACAGAGGAAGGTGCACATGACATTGAAGAGGAGGTGATGGATGACGCAGTTGTTGACCCAGATTGGCATCCATTGGGTGAAGAGGCTGCCAGTAGCTCAGAAGAGGAGGAGGAGCATCCGCAGCAGGCATCGACATCGCAACAGCTGTTATCTGGCAGGCCCGGAGCAGTCCAAAAACGGGTTACAAAAACCAAAAGAGTTGCAGGACAGCTTGGCCAGACAGTCAAATTAGTACAGCGTGCAAGGCCTCAAAATGTCTTCCATAGTAGGAAGAGTGCAGTGTGGCACTTTTTTTAACAAAATCCTAATGATCAGTCAAAGGTTATCTGTAAGAAGTGCGCAAAGACCTTTAGCCGAGGAAAAAATCTGAGAAATTTGAATACCAGTTGCATGCTTAGACATTTAACCACCATGCACTTGCAAGCGTGGACGGACTACCAAACCTCACGTACCACATGTGCAACTGCTCCCAATGAAGGTAGTCAGCAATGCTACATTGTTTCCCCCACTGTAAGCCCACCAGTTAGCACACCACCAGCAGCAAATGTTGAGGTGTCGTCGCAAGGCCAAAGCAGCCAGGGAATCACAATGTTATTGCTACGAAAGACTGAATCTAGGCCATCAGAAAGAACACCAACTCCATCACCATCATCAACCCTCTCTCAGTCCGCCATGTCCACTGCTAGTTCCACCATATGCAGCTCTCAAGTCCAGCTCACCCTACCAGAGACTATGAGTAGGATAAGAAAGAAAGTACTCATCCTCTAATCCGCGTACACTGGGTTTGAATGCCCACATTGCCAAGCTAATCTCGTTAGAGATGATGCCCTACCGGTTAGTTGAAAGCGCAGCTTTCCGCGAACTCATGGCCTACGCAGTACCACGCTATGACCTACCCAGTCGGCACTTCTTTTTGCGAAAAGCCATCCCAGCCATCCACCTTCATGTGAAAGACCGCATTGTCCATGCACTCAAGCAATCAGTGAGTGGAAAGGTGCACCTCACCACAGATGCATGGTCCAGTAGGCATGGCCAGGGCCGTTACGTGTCCATCACTGCGCACTGGGTTAAAGTGGTGGATTCGGGGGCCACAGGGGACAGCGGCGGTGGGACAGTGCTGCCTAGCCCACAGTATAGAAAACAGTAGGCTGTAGGCATTCGACCCTCTTCCTCCTCCTCCAGAAGCGAAAGCTCGTCCACAGAGCGCAGTCGCACGAGCACTCCATCCGCAGCTGCCAGTGTTGCACACGAGGTGTCCCACTATCGAACAGCTAGTAGAAAGCGTGAGCAGGCTGTGCTGATGATGATGTCTTTGGGCGACAGACACACTGCGGAGGTACTGGCCGACTACTTTCAGCGACAAACAGAGTCATGGCTGGGCAGTCTACATCTTGAGGCAGGCAAGGTAGTTAGTGATAACGGCCGGAATTTTGTGGCAGCCATAGCCCTTTCAAAACTCAGACACATACCTTGCTTGGCTCACACCTTGAACCTGGTGTTGCAGTGCTTCCTCAATAATTATCCGGAGTTAACAGGCCTGCTCCATAAGGTCCGAAGACTGTGCTCGCACATCCGCCGGTCGCCCGTACACTCCAGTCGTATGCAGAAGCTGCAGCCATTGCTCCACCTTCCCAAGCACCGCCTAATTATCGACATTGCAACAAGGTGGAACTCCACGCTGCACATGGTTGAGAGGCTGTGCGAACAGAGGCAGGCTGTAATGCATTTGTGGGAGGATACACGGGCAGGCACTTTGAGGGCAGACATGGAGTTGTCAGGTGTGCAGTGGTCGAAGCTGAAAGACCTCTGTAAAGTCCTTCAGTGTTTTGAGGAATGCACACGACTGGTAAGCGCAGACGATGCCATCATAAGCATGAGCATCCCACTTATGCGTCTGCTCATGCAAACTTTGACGCACATTAAGGACCAGGCATCTGCATCCGAGGATGATGAGGAAGAGGAGGAGGGAAGCCTTGATGACAGTCAGCCATTGTCTGCTCCGGGACCTCTCCTGGATGAGGTGGAGGAAGAAGAGGAAGAGGAGCAGGAGGATGATGATGGGGATGATTATTTAGGGAAGGAGGATGCTTCTCGTGGAGCAAGAAAAAATGTTGGCGTGGCAAGGTCTGGTACAGGGTTTGTGCGTGACTGGAGGGATGTGGATTTGCCAGAAAGTGCTCCTCCAACCAGCACTCGCAGTGCATCATTGACACCGGGAACATTGGCCCACATGTCAGATTATGCCTTGCAGATCCTAAAAAGGGACCCCCGCATTGCCAAAATGATGAACGATGACGACTACTGGTTGGCCAGCATCCTGGATCCACGCTATAAAGGTAAATTCCAAAACATCATGCCACAGGAGAACCTTGACCTAATATTGGCTAGCAAACAAGCAACTCTGGTAAACCGGTTGGTTGAGGCATTCCCATCACACAGCAGCGGTGATGGTTCTCACACGAGCCGTAGGGGCCGGGGGCAACTTGGAAGAGGTGTTCGTGGTGCACACATCAGAAGTGGCGTTGGAGACAGGGGTTTCATGACCATGTTGTGGACTGATTTTTCAAGCCCCGCTCACACAACTGGTAATACTGCATCGATTGTGAGCCCCATCGGGGACAGTGATGATAATGTGTGCAAACTGTAAAGCGCTGCGGAATATGTTAGCGCTATATAAGAATAAAGATTATTATTATCGATTGAAAGTGACAGGAGACAGCAGTTGTCAACTTTGGTTACAAACTACTCCTCGTCCCATATCGATGTTCTCACTCACAGGTCATTCCCCTTTGACTATTGGGCCGCTAAACTGGACACCTGGCCTGAATTGGCACAATATGCCTTACAGGAGCTCGCTTGCCCAGCTGCTAGTGTGCTATCAGAAAGAGTCTTCAGTGCTGCTGGATCAATCCTGACAGAAAAAGGACCCGTCTGTCGACCCAAAATGTTGATGATCTAACCTTCATTAAAATGAACCATGCATGGGTTTCCAAGGATTTTGTCCCACCTTCCCCTGATGACACATAGGTTGCCAGAAAAATGACTTGCTGTGGTCCTCCTCTTCCTCGGACTTGCCCAATTTCGCCTTTTGCTGGAGCTGAATGTCCAACATATGCCATTTTGTAAACCTCCCTAACTGGGCTGCCTTCCCCCCCATGGCTGGGGTCACCACCTAGCGCACATAACCGTGCGAGTGCCGTTGCCCTGGACAGGTGGGTGGCCCGACTCTTGGGCGCCGCCATTGGCACAGGGTCTCTCATAGTGCAATCAAGTGTCTCTGACGGTGGGGGTGCACACCCGCCGTCAGACACACCGGCGTACTATGAGGGGCCCAGTGCCAGTACCGACGCCCACGAGTGGGCCCCCCTTGTTTGGGCAGGGCCCCAGCATTTGCAATGTTTACCTCTCCCTGCTCCTCCGCTATGTAGTCTGGCCTGTCAAATTCTTCACTGGGACTGCCACTACAAATTTGGTGAACTGATAGATGATGGTTAAGACGTAGCTGTGCCCTGTCCTGCTGGACGGGCTCTAGCTTCAGATGATCAATAATAATAATCTTTATTTTTATATAAAACTAACATATTCCACAGCGCTTTACAGTTTGCACACATTATCATCACTGTCCCGATGGGGCTCACAATCTAAATTCCCTATCATTATGTCTTTAGAATGTGGGAGGAAACCGGAGTACCCGGCGGAAACCCACGCAAACACGGGGAGAACATACAAACTCCTTGCAGATGTTGTCCTTGGTGGGATTCGAACCCAGGACCCCACTGAGCAACCGTGCCACCATGCTTCCATTTCTTATGGACGTCGACTCACAATGAGATGCAGTGGTGGTTTATCATCAGCTTTCACTGTTTTCCTACTCACATATGTGTGACATTCCTGCGCACATTTTTAAATGTGCCTTCTCATGCCAATCCAATAGAATCGCCTACGGCCTGTGGCTTCTGTCTTTTGCACTCCAAAGTTACGTGACAGATCATGATAGGCAGTGAGCACCATGTCTACATTTCTCCCTGTGATCAAAATTTGATGGAGATGAGTAACGGTGATGGGATCAACGGTACTGCGATACAGCAACCCTTTCTTCACAAGAACTGTTTTCGCTGTCTCCACACACAAAGTAATTGAGGGTCAGCATCGCCTCTGAGAATTTTCCTGGGAGTTTTTCCCGTGATTAGTAATTCCTACATTTCTGCAATCACTAGACTTTATGTCTGTACTTTTATGTGTCTTACTGAGACAGAAATATATATGAAGATTTAAAAATACCACCAAAAGTGTATACTGGTGTACGCTTCAAATACATTTCCTTTTTTCTACTTTTTAGATTGTTGTCTAATCCATACTGAGAACACGGAGATTTTAAATGTTTAAACTATTCTATATACAGTGGGGCAAAAAAGTATTTAGTCAGTCAGCAATAGTGCAAGTTCCACCACTTAAAAAGATGAGAGGCATCTGTAATTTACATCATAGGTAGACCTCAACTATGGGAGACAAACTGAGAAAAAAAAAAATCCAGAAAATCACATTGTCTGTTTTTTTTTCATTTTATTTGCATATTATGGTGGAAAATAAGTATTTGGTCAGAAACAAAATTTCATCTCAATACTTTGTGATATATCCTTTGTTGGCAATGACAGAGGTCAAACGTTTTCTGTAAGTCTTCACAAGGTTGCCACACACTGTTGTTGGTATGTTGGCCCATTCCTTCATGCAGATCTCCTCTAGAGCAGTGATGTTTTTGGCTTTTCGCTTGGCAACACGGACTTTCAACTCCCTCCAAAGGTTTTCTATAGGGTTGAGATCTGGAGACTGGCTAGGCCACTCCAGGACCTTGAAATGCTTCTTACGAAGCCACTCCTTCGTTGCCCTGGCGGTGTGCTTTGGATCATTGTCATGTTGAAAGACCCAGCCATGTTTCATCTTCAATGCCCTTGCTGATGGAAGGAGGTTTGCACTCAAAATCTCACGATACATGGCCCCATTCATTCTTTCATGTACCCGGATCAGTCGTCCTGGCCCCTTTGCAGAGAAACAGCCCCAAAGCATGATGTTTCCACCACCATGCTTTACAGTAGGTATGGTGTTTGATGGATGCAACTCAGTATTCTTTTTCCTCCAAACACGACAAGTTGTGTTTCTACCAAACAGTTCCAGTTTGGTTTCATCAGACCATAGGACATTCTCCCAAAACTCCTCTGGATCATCCAAATGCTCTCTAGCAAACTTCAGACGGGCCCGGACATGTACAGGCTTAAGCAGTGGGACACGTCTGGCACTGCAGGATCTGAGTCCATGGTGGCGTAGTGTTTTACTTATGGTAGGCCTTGTTACATTGGTCCCAGCTCTCTGCAATTCATTCACTAGGTCCCCCCGCGTGGTTCTGGGATTTTTGCTCACCGTTCTTGTGATCATTCTGACCCCACGGGGTGGGATTTTGCGTGGAGCACCAGATCGAGGGAGATTATCAGTGGTCTTGTATGTCTTCCATTTTCTAATTATTGCTCCCACAGTTGATTTCTTCACTCCAAGCTGGTTGGCTATTGCAGATTCAGTCTTCCCAGCCTGGTGCAGGGCTACAATTTTGTTTCTGGTGTCCTTTGACAGCTCTTTGGTCTTCACCATAGTGGAGTTTGGAGTCAGACTGTTTGAGGGTGTGCACAGGTGTCTTTTTATACCGATAACAAGTTTAAACAGGTGCCATTACTTCAGGTAATGAGTGGAGGAAAGAGGAGACTCTTAAAGAAGAAGTTACAGGTCTGTGAGAGCCAGAAATCTTGATTGCTTGTTTCTGACCAAATACTTATTTTCCACCATAATATGCAAATAAAATGAAAAAAAACAGACAATGTGATTTTCTGGATTTTTTTTTCTCAGTTTGTCTCCCATAGTTGAGGTCTACCTATGATGTAAATTACAGACGCCTCTCATCTTTTTAAGTGGTGGAACTTGCACTATTGCTGACTGACTAAATACTTTTTTGCCCCACTGTATACCTGCTATCCAGTGATACTGTACTCTTTCTCTACTTTGTACAATCTGGTCAAATCCATACTGGGCCTGAGACCGTCTGAGTCTGCCTTCTGATCTATAGACTTAGATTTTTAATGTGTAAACTATGCTATATATACCTTTAATCCGGTGATACTGTACCCTTTCTCAACTTTCGGCAATCTTGTCGAATCTATACTGAGCCTGAGACCATCAGAGTCTGCCTCCTGATTACAGATTAGTGGTGTTTGAGTGGAACTGTTAGCCAAGTTCAAATTCTGTTTTGGGCGGTGTTAGATCCGTTCATCGAACTACAACACTTTGATTAAAATTCGGATGTTTGAGTTTCCGCTCGAGAAAGTTTCGTTAAACAAAAGCGTAACTTTATTTTCACATTAATAATGGTTTTCAAAGATAATAGACAGTTTCACGGCATAGTAGCGGTGTCTGGTAGCCAGCAGTGTAGTACACCTGTGAAGGAGCTACACCGTGTGTGCTTCTAATAATTTTTTAGCGCATATTGTCATGAAAATCCTTTTGGGCCTACTAACTGTGCCTGCTACTCAGCAGAGTTGGCCACCCGTGAACCAAGCTATGCCGCCTGTTTATTAAAGAACCAGTTTTTGACTGCATTTACACCGCATAATACTTTGAGCCTAGTAACTGTGTATGCTACTCAGCAGAGTTGGCCATCCATGAACCAAGCTATGCCGCCTGTTTAGGTAAGAACTGTGTGCTACTCAGCAGAAGAGCCCAGCTGTTAAGCAAGCTACAGCACCTGTGGTTTGGACACTAAATTTTTTCCTTTTTTCTGGAATTCCAGTTGACTTGCACTTACTGGGAAATCCTCGTTCGCGGGGAAGAATTGGAATCCCAAATCCCCATCACTAACGGTGTTCAGCGGGTTATCTGCACCTGTAAGCGACACACGCTGGTCCTTTCAGTGTAGCGGGCATGCAGCCACGGACATGTGTTAGGAGTCTGATTTCTCCCTTCCCTTTGGTGAAATCTAGACCCTTACATGCTGCAGTCTCCTGTGGTTCATCTGCAGTAAAGGAGATTGCAGAGGAGAGTGCCTTGCGGCAACTCTCTTCAGAGGCTAAGTCCTCTGTTCCCTCCACTGAGCATGCTCATGGGTCGAGCTCCCATTGGAGTTCGGGAGTCACATGCTCGGGTCCTGTGTCAAATCCTATTGGCTCCTCCTGGAGTTTGGGAGATCTCCGGAAGGTCCCGTTTGGTATAAAAAGCGCGCATGACTGTTCTGCCATGCGCTAGTATTTCATACTGCTGCTGTATGTATGGTGACGGATGCTTGGACTGGTGACTGACTTATTAAGAAACCCCTTCCCTCTGATAATATGATTGTGTGAGTGATTGGGCAGCCGCCAGTAGCAGCGCCAGGGCGCTCCAGCTATTCCTGTCTCAGCAGCTAGCATCCTGCATCGCGCTAGCGATATTGCGGTGTCTCCGCTGAGGCTCCGTTCACACCGCGCTGCGATTGCAGTTCCTCGAGCGTTCGCACCTCTTTTCACGGTAGGTCTTGTCGGAGTAGTTCTGACATTTAAGGCTGCTCCTGTGACCCTTTAATACCGTGTCGCTGTTGTTCTGTGACTTAAACACACACAGGGTTTTTGTGTGCTTTAAGGTTGCGGCTCTGTGTCCTTAACAGAGCTTGGTTTAGTGCACTCTGGGTGCAGTTAACCCCATGCACATTAATGCCACTGTGCTCTGCCTCTCTAGCAGCGGTCATATCACCTGCCGCACGGTGGACCCCGAGTGGCGAAGGCACTTTAATTATTTATTTTTTTAGTGCCTTCCGCCACTCCTAACACATGTAAGGGCATGACAGACCTGTAATTGGCCGATCTCGTGTGCCAGAGCCTCGCGTGTCCCTCTATTAAGCTGGACACGGACCGCGGGGGCATGACGGAGTCTCGTTCGTTAACGGAATTAAGCTTGCAATGTGTGCATCTTTTCTGTGGCTGGATGGTTGAGGTTGCCCGTGTTGAGTCCAATTAAGGCACAGGCTCCACTCCTGGTGGTGCCCTTCTGGACATTCCTTTAAGGTTCAGCTTTGCAACCATACTGGCCCCGGAAACCAAACACTTTGCCTTCATGGACACTGTTTGGAGGGTCGTGACTCGTGGGAATAACGCTGCCTGATCGGTTTACCTGCTAGAGAGATCCTTCGTTGCTCACAAGCATGGCATCACACTCCCCTAGGAGGAAGGTAATGCCACTGTGGCGAACGTACTCCTTGGGGCGCCACAAGTGCACAGATGCCCAGCCAATGCTAGATGATTCTGCTGGAACATTGACCCAGACCACTACCTTCCCCTCGCACTCTACACAGCCAGAATCTGACCCTGATGAAACTCAGGTTCCCCTTCCCACATACTATACCACCTTACATGGTGACAAAAAGGAAGGTGCAGATGAAAGTGCAGGTTCCTTGAGCAGGTGGGGGGGCATACTCATGGGCGACGGCACTGGCACAGGGCCTCTCATAGTACGCAAAAGTGTCTCTGCCGGTGGGAGGGTGTGTCTCTGCCGGTGGGAGGGCCCACCCGCCGTTAGACACACGCCGGCCGTTAGACACACGCCGTCAGACACACCGCCTACTATGAGGGGCCCTGTGCCAGTGCTGTCACCAACGAGTGGGCCCCCCCTGCTTGGTAAGGATCGCAGCACTTACAAAGTTGAAATACTTACCTCTCCTTGCTCCTCCGCGTTGACGTCTTCCGCGTTTCCTGACAGTGACATTCTGGTCAAAGAGCGCAATGACATCACGTCTGTACGCCCTCTGCCTAAACAGTCCAAGTGCAGAGAGAGGGAAGATGGGGACGACGAGGAGTCCAGACTAGTACAGGGATTCCCTAGCGAGGAGACTTATTTAATTGTTTTAAAGGTTGGGAGCAATTTTTGGGGAGCACGATACTCTGGAGAATGATATCTGGGGCCCACCATACACTGGAGCATTCCAAAGGTGGACATCAGTCACTGGAGCTGCACTTACAGGGCCCATTATACACTGGAGCATTAGAAATGGGGCCCATTATATATGGAGCATTATTTGGGCCCATAAGACAGTGGAGCTTCATCCATGGGGACCAACATATACTGTAGCATTATGTGGAGTTCATCGTATACTGTATCGAACATTATATGGGACCAATGATTCTGTATGGAGAAATATATGGGCCTCATTACTCTGTATGGCGCACTATGCGGTGGCCATAATACTGTATGGAGGAATATACTGTCCGTTTTTGGAGCTATTGGAGAATTTAAATTGGATATCAGTCATGTGATATAAGAATTGAAGTATTTTTCATTATACTGTACCGCTATTTCTCTGCCGTGTCAAAGGATCATGAATTGTGTCACGTGTTAAAGGAGCCCAGTGACACTCTTTGGCCCTGGGCCCACGAAAATCTGGAGCCAGCACTACCCCCCCATAACTTTAGCCAAATAACCCCCTGTTTTCAATGCCTAACTATTATTATAAAGTAAATTAAGGTTGACAAGCTTAAGTTATAAGAATTGATGTTTTTGGCATTAAAATGGGCACTGTAGGTGTGTTTCCTGTCCTCCACTCACTGCCGACTTTTCTTCCCCATTGACTTACATTGGGTTTCGTGTTTCAGTCGGCCTTCGACTTTTCACAAAAATCGGCTGATTTCGTTCGACCCGACTTTTGCGAAAGTCGGGTTTCATGAAACCCGACTCGACCCGAAAAAAGGCAAAGTCGCTCATCTCTACGAGCCATGCAAAAAATGACCCCAGAGGATGATGTGTTTTCAATAGGGTAGCTGAATGGGAGAAAATGTCGCCAGAGGAGTGCGTGGCAATACTGGCGCCATATTTGTCAACTGAACTTCAAAATGCACATCATGACTTAGCCTTCTAGGATGCAAAAGAATACGTCAAATTAAAAACTGAAATCTTGGCATGCCTAGGAGTAACGATGTCCGTTAGAGCTTAGCGAGTCCACCGCTGGGTGTATGCAAAATAAAACCCTCGCTCGCAAATGTTTAACTTGTTGCACCCAGTCCAAAAGTGGGTTCAGCCAGAGATTTCCACTCCTGCCCAGATGGTCAAGCAACTGGTGATGGAAAAAAGCAGAAATCGAAGCAGATAGTCCTAATCTCGACCTTCCTTTTCAACGACCTTCTTGAGCATGGCCTTTAAGGTCTCATTGAAGAACTTCACCATGTCATCGGTCTGTGGATGTAAACTGAGGTTCACAGTTGGGCAATCTGGAGGACTCTACACAGCTCTCTCATCACTTTGCTCATAAAGAGGGTTCCCTGGTCTGTCAAAATCTACTTTGTAAGGCCCTTCCTAGCAAAGATATGGACAAGCTCCCGGGTGATATTCTTAGCGAATGTGTTCCTTAGTGGCACCGCATCAGGGTACTGGGTTGCGTAATCCATGACCACTAGGATGTACTGATGGCCCCATGCAGATTTAACGAGGGGACCTACCACTTCCATAGCAATCCTCTCAAAGGGGACATCTATCACAGGCAATGGGACTAAGAGGCTTCGGATGTGAGAAGTAGAAGCGGTTATCTAACAGGTGGGCACTGCTACAATAATTTATAATCTTTTGGTAACATCCTGGCCAATAGAACCCCCCCATTACTGTCTTTTGAGTTTTCTCCACCCCCAGATGTCCCCCCAAAACATGCGAGTAGGCCATGTCTAAAATCTTCCGCTGGTAGAGTCCCAGAACTAACAGCTGCTCCACTATCTCATCTACGCTGAGTTTGGTCACCTGATACAACAAATCACCATTGACTGCAAAGTGAGGGAACCTGGTGTTAACCCCCGGCTCTTGAGCAACCCCATTACATACAGTAACATTATCAAATGCTCCCTCCCTTCAATGTAAGATCTTAAGTTAAGCAGTCCCAAAGTTCTCTTCAGGCACTTCTAAGATGGGCTCCTCTGTCACCGTCTTGTCCTCCTCTCCAGCGAGGGCAATTAGGAAAAATTCCTCCATCTTTACTTTTCACAGAGCCTCTTTCAGAAGAATCTGGCTTTTGTCTGGGACACTATGTACACTTCCCTTTTGCCACAAGTTCCAAAACAGTGAAAAATCCTTTCCCAGTGTGGGGAGGAGGACTCCCAGACAGTGAAGGGGCAGGTGCCCAGAGGACCGCCATCAGGGTTCCTGAGGGAACGATGCTGGGAGGACAGTAAAAGAAAAGACTTGACTGAAGTTGTCAGGAAAACAGGGGGCGGGGCAAGCTTAACAGGAGCAGGGGGCACGCTGAAGTGGCAGTTGACAGAGAGCCAGACAACAGACAAGAAGTCGGGTGAGACAGAGAGGACCGAGGGAGCGAACAGTGTGTTGTGGAGAGACCGACAGGGCCCTGTGAAAGGAAAGCTGCGAACTTACCGACTAGTGACACATGAGAGCTTTGCACTGGCGGCCGCTCCCCTCATACGGTCGCATACAGCCGCCCCCGCTGCTTACCGTCCTGCTGTGACAAGTCCACGACCTTCATTTAGACACTGCGTCGTCACCGCGCCCCACCAGCATCATTTCTTCAGGGCCTGTTGCGCCCCACCGGCACCATTTCTTCAGGGCCTGTTGCGCCCCACCGGCATCTTTTCTGCAGGGCCTGTTGCGCCCCACCGGCATCATTTCTTCAGGGCCTGTTGCGCCCCATCGGCACCGTTTCTTCAGGGCCTGTTGTGCCCCATCAGCACCGTTTCTTCAGGGCCTGTTGCGCCCCACCGGCATTGTTTCTTCAGGGCCTATTGCGCCCCATCGGCACCATTTCTTCAGTGCCGGTTGTGCCCCACCGGCATTGTTTCTTCAGGGCCTGTTGTGCCCCCACCGGTACAGTTTCTTCAGGGCCCGACGAGCCCAAACCTTCCAGGAAGATCGAGGCGTCAGGGCAGCCGCATCAACGACCCCTAAGCGGTCGCATCTGCAATCCCGAGCTCACCCCCCTTTGGGTATTCCAGTATGGGAAAGTGGCGATGTCTTGTGTACCGAGGAATTTCTCAACAACCTGGTAACTCTCAACCATGTCGACTAAGTCGTCTGCATTCCGAGGGTTTCCCTGGGCATCCCAGGCCTGTATTGGCCTGGGAAGGGAATGTATGGACCTGTCCATCAGCCATGTCTAACACAGGTTTGTAGGTGAGTAGGTAAGAGATGGGTGGGATGTCTACTCACTATATCTCCACCTCAAGAGTGTGGCTGGGATATTAAATGTACAGCCACTGATTTTTTTTTTTCTTTGTGTGTTGTAGTTTGGAGAGGAGACTCCTGACTTTGCTCCAGGTGGAGCTGAAAACACATGGTGGTCTGAGCAGGCGAATCCCTCAGACATATGGACTTTACTATGTTATCTTTTTGTTTTGCCGTTATGTCAGAAAGGCCATGTTTACTTTGCTGAACCCTGCCATGGTTTATGCTGTTCCACAATAAACCAGCAGGTGATTTACTACAAGAAGCATTCCTGGGTCTACTTTTGGAAGCAGCTGAGTGAGTCAACCCCTCACAGCTCATTATGCTTTTTATAGAAAGCTCTGGTGACATTATATTGGGTATAGGGGAGTTGTGGGGAAACTATACTGTATATGGGGGAGCTGCACATGTGAGGACTCAGGGGACATTATTAAATGTTAAGTGGGGACTTTAGCATTATTGGTATTGGGGCACTCAGGGTATTGTAACCGTCAAACCTGCTCCTGGGGCATTATTATATTTTAGGGACAAAATGTGGACCCTTTTCTAGAGCACTTGAACATGGCGTTAATGTTTTCTAGGGGGTAATTTTACCACGTAGAGGGCACAAAGGGGGCATTTTACTATCTAAGGGGCACAGTGGTAGCATTATTATGTGAGGCAGTAGGAGGTGCGCTGTTATTGTGCTATACAGCAGGTGCAATAATAGGGACACATATTGCAGCAGTGGTTCAGTATTGGGGTATCAGCAGGATGAGGACTTTGTGCAGGTTGGGGCAAGATGAAGACGAGGCTGGAAATGTGAGGAGTCAAATGTGTCTTTGTTGTAATTTCTGCAGACGAGGCCGGAGAAGTTGTCATGTCGGTCTGGGCCAAATGGAAAACACAGGAAAAGTGGGCAATTCCATCAGGAAAATGTCAGCTCTAAGACAATATATATAATTGTACTGTGATCTTTTACATGTTCTGCAGGACTGATATCTACCACTATATAGTCACTATATGGCAGTCCACTCCCTGACAGAAGTTATGTCGCTTATCCATGTTATGTAAATAAAAGCTTATAACCTGACATTAAATTCATCCATTGGTTGTATAAATTATTCTTTTGAAAGCTGAAACCCTCCAAAATGTGGTTTAAGTTAAGAAAATAAATTGGCATCAGTGCAGAAATATTGATCATTTAATGGACACAGAATGGTCAGATTTTGGCAAGACAAAAGTTTTGTTCCCTGGTCATATAATGCACCCAATCCTAGTTTACATCCTCACCTGTGCTCAGTAAATGATCGGTTAATTAGTGGATGTTTATAAAAAGAAACCCAGCACCCCAGACCTTCACTTGAGCTGCAACTTGAGCTGACAACATGCCAAAAATACACCCTGTGACCAAAGCCTGGATTATCCAGAGGCGGGAGACCAGATCCACTGCAGAGGTGGCTGGCACTTTTAATGTGTCTCAGGGTCAAGTACAAAGAATTAAAAAAAGATTCAAGGAGACTGGAGATGTGTTTGCCAAGCCCCGGTCCAGCAGACCCCGCAAGACAACTGCTCAGGAGGAACTTTTGTTGGTTAGAAGATCCAAAGCAAGCCCCTCTTCCACTGCAGCAGAGCTCCAACAGGTCACCTCAAGTCCCTGTGTCAACTAGGACAGTTTGTAGGATTCTGTCTCAAAATGGCCTCCATGGTCGAATCAGTGCTCAGAAGCCAGCACTAAACAAAAGGCAAATTAAAAACCGTGTGGCATTTGCAAAGTTCCACAGCCTGCTAAGCAGATGGACACTGGAAAAGTGGCAGAAGTTGGATTTCTCTAATGAATCTTCAGTAGAATTACACCACGGCCGCCACAAATAGTGCAGGAGACCTACTGGAGCCTGTATGGATCCAAAATACACCCAGAAAACAGTCGCATTTGGTGATGGAAAGATCATGGTCTGGGGTTACATTCAGTATGGGGGTGAGCAAAACATTTGCAAGGTGGAAGGCAATATCAATAGCCTAAAATATCAAGAAGTATTAGCTACCTCTTATATTCCAAATCACCAAAGGGGTCAAATTTTGCAGCAGGATGGTACGCCATCTCATACATCCATCTCTACCACAAAGTTACTCCATGCAAAAAAGATCAAGGTGCTCAAGGACTGGCCAGCCTAGTCACTAGACATGAACATCATTGAGCATGTTTGGGGTAGGATGAAAGAGGAAGCTTGGAAGACAAAACCAAAGAATCTAGATGAACTCTGGGAGGCATGTAAGACTGCATTCTTTGCTATTCCTGATGACTTCATTAATACATTGTATGAATCATTGTTGAACCGCATGGAAGCTCATGGAAGTCACGCAAAATATTAAATATGACTCTAACAGCACCACAACTTCATTCACCAATGTTATGCAACATATATTTGTATTTTAAGTTAATTATTTGTTTGAATATCACATTACTTTCTGTGGCCGACAAAACTTTTGTCTTGCCAAAATCTGACCATTCTGTGTCCATTAAATGATCAATATTTCTGCATTGATGCCAATTTATTTTCTTAACCTAAACCACATTACGGAGGGTTTCAGCTTTCAAAAGAATAATTTATGCAACCAATGGATGAATTTAACGTCAGGTTATAAGCTTTTATTTACATAACATGGATAAGCGACATAACTTCTGTCAGGGAGTGTAATATCAGTGTTGTTCTTTATATAGAAATTTATTTTCAGTCCACACCTGTCTTATCCGCTATCTCTCAGATAACTCTCTCCTCGACCCTCTACAATCCGGTTTCCGCTCTTTACACTCCCTCACTAAAGTCTCAAATGATCTTCTAACAGCTAAATCAAATGGTCATTACTCCATGCTAATTCTCTTGGATCACTCCGCAGCATTCGACACTGTGGATCATCAGCTCCTCCTCACTATGCTCCGTTCCATTGGCCTCAAGGACACCGTTCTCTCCTGGTTCTCCTCCTATCTCTCTGACCGCTCCTTTACTGTATCTTTTGCTGGCTCTTCATCCCCACATCTTTCACTTACTGTTGGGGTTCCTCAAGGATCAGTTCTAGGCCCCCTCGTCTTCTCTTTGTTTACCGCCCCTATTGGTCAAGCAATCAAGTAGATTTGGGTTCCAGTACCATCTCTATGCTGATGACACTCAATTATACACTTCTCCTGACATCACGCCTGCCTTTTTAGAAAACATCAGAGATTGTCTTACCTATGCCTCTAACATCATGCCCTCCCGCTATGTGAAACTGAACCTGTGAAAAACTGAACTCCTTGTGTTTCCTCCCGCTACTAATGTACCTATACCTGACATTGCCACTCCTGTGTGTGGTTCCACCATTACTCCCCAGCAACATGCCCGTTGTCTTGGGTTCATACTTGATTCTGAGCTTTCATTCACCCCCCACATCTGATCACTGGCTCGCTCTTGTTATATGCACCTCAAAAACATTTCTAGAATTCGACCCTTTCTTACTTTCGACTCTTAAAGAACTCTTACTGTTTCTCCTATTCATTCTGGACTATTGTAACTCTCTACTAATCGGTCTCCCTCTTACCAAACTCTCCCCTCTCCAATCCGTCCTGAATGCTGCAGCCAGGATCATATTTCTCACCAATCGTTATACTGATGCCTCTACCTTGTGCCAGTCCTTACCCTGGCTACCCATCCACTCCAGAATTCAGTATAAACTTATTACCTTCACCCACAAAGCACTCCATGGCTCAGCACCACCCTTCATCTCCTCCCTAGTCTCAGCCTACCACCCTACCCGTGCCCAGCGTTCTGCTAATGACCTGAGGTTAACATCCTCATTAATCAGAACCTCCCACTCCCGTCTCCAAGACTTTTCATGTGCTGTGCCGATTCTTTGGAATGCACTATCCAGGCTAATACGATTAATTCCCAATCCCCAGTTTTAAGCGTGCCTTAAAAACGCAATTGTTCAGACTGGCCTATCGCCTCAACACACTAACCTAAATATTCCTGTGTGGTTCATTTCAAATTTTTTTACCATTTCCAGGTTCCTCGCATCATGTTCTCACATGCTTTTTGCAGTTAATAGCCCTCTGTGTCTGTACCGTTTCATATTTAGACTGTTAACTGGTTCATACAGCAACAGGAACATCCGATTCTTACACTAGGGATGGTCCAAACAATAAAAGCAACTGTTACCATCCACCTTTCATGTCTCCCCTTTTCCCTTATAGATTGTAAGCTTGCGAGCAGGGCCCTCATTCCTTTTGGTATCTGTTTTGATCTATGTGTTTATTGCTATGCTATAATGTCTATTGTCTGTAGAAGTCCCCTCTATAATGTAAAGTGCTGCGGAATATGTTGGCGCTATAGAAATAAAATTATTATTATTAGTAACAGCGCAGTCATCTGTTGAAGTTCTCCTATACCCACAATTAGGATGCGCCACCGTAGTTGTAATCAGGGTTACCGATTAGAGACCAACTCAAATGTTTCGTCTCCCCTGAGCTGCACCCCTAGCTACACCTCAGTTAAGAAAGGATTATTTCTGAAAATTGGGACATTTTAAGCAAATATGTTGTTTGGGTTATTTCACTATGGAGAGTTGGACATTGCCTAATACAATAGTGATTAGTAACCTGGGGAGGAGTTCGTGCGGCTTATATCTGGGGCACAATCAGCAGTAGATCACATCACACGAGTCGTCATGATCCAGATCCTCTGTGTATTACTGCTGACCATTGGAGCTGCCACTGCTGAAGGAAACCTCTGCAAAACAAATATTTTCTGCCAAGTAAAGACCAATGAAAATTAAAACATGTTTCATAGATTTTATACATTTAGTTTTATGTCTATTTCTTGTTTTTTTTCTTATATACTTTTTGAGAACTTTTTAATAATAACAAATACATTAAGTTTACGGTGGCGACAAATTTTTGCAATTTTTTGAAAACTGTGATTACTTCTGTCCAGTTGTTTTAATGCCATATTCCTGGTGATTTTAGTAAACCGGAACAAAATGGTTGTCAGCTGTGAGGTAGCGCTGTCATGTAAGTAAGGGGGTCTCGCTTGCAGCGATCGAAAAACACATCCGGCACAGGATTTTCCAACAAATCATAGTCTATGAGGTTTATTCATCCTTCATAAACCTCCAGTAGCAATATACACAGCATTACAGGAGAGCGTCCATTATACAGGCTATTTAGCCCCAGGGTTATCTCACCCACGTCAGGGTTCCCATATGGCTGTTTCTCCAGGCCGCAGAAGTCCACTCACTCCTCAGGGACTCTCAGATACTGGCCGCCATTACACACACAGCCGCTCCACAGGCTGCTGTTAGTGAGGAGATCCTTCTCCTCACGGGACCTTCCAAACGGGACCAATCAGGTCCCAGCATTCACTCCATGTGACCTAACCTGGCCACATTATATGGTCCATAGCCACGCCCACCGGGTCACATGACTATGACCTCACCACAGGTCCTTCACACAGACATATATACTTTACAATAGCATTCATAAACATACATATGTCTCTATCTCAAGGTCACCCACCTTGAGATACATAATGGCTCTTCAACCACTCACACTCTTGGGACATCCACACAGCGCCCCCTCGTGGACACAGTGGTCATTACACCACATACCTCCCCCCTATGTTCAAACTTGTGGGGTTGAACACACAACATCACACCAGGGTCTCGAGACCGGGCACGTATTGCACCTTGCCCTACAGGTCGAGAGAACTGTCTCCATTTGTCATACGGCCTCATCTCTACATTAGGCCTCCCCCGCCCCCAGCGGTCATAATACCGGTCATTGTCTTTGACCCTCCAGTCACGGTCTGTCTGCATCATCAGACACTGTTTAGTCACCACACTGTTACAGTGCCCCTTGTCACCTGATCTTTCTCTCATTGACAGTCTCTCTCGGTTGGTGCGGTCATAAGTCTTAGTCGATCCTGCTGTCTGGCACGAGTCTGACTCAGTCAACGTCTCACAGGAACTACAGCCCTTCAACCTCGTACGGTCTGTCGAATTGCCACTCGCTGACATTCTTTGGCCATCTGCCATGTCACTTCTTGGCGGTACCCCTGGGGTCCTTACATCTTGGTATGAAGGCGGCCGCCACCTGGTATTCCGCACTTCTTTATTAATCCGCTGGCGGTCCAGCTTCAACTGTTCAATCTCTTGCAGGTACCCCACTCTATACTCCAAGAGCAATTGAAAGTTCCTCAGGCTTTCCATGGAGCCAACCACCATCATGGGAATCCTTCCCACTTCACCAGACACCTGGTCTTCGTCATCAGGAGGGATCCTCACCCTCACCACACCGGAGACATTCACAAGGTCCTGCATCACCTTCCCGGACCTTCCAATGATTCTCCCAATCAGAGCTTTGGGTACCGGAACCACATCTTTCCTCAAACCCAACCGATCCATAGCCTCTCTTGCTATCTCTAGGCGTCGAGCAGCCTTCATATTACTCCGCCTAACCAATTGTTTGACACGTAGACACTGCAAATGCATCTCTTTCAGGACAGCTACTCGGTTTGATGTGTTTTCCCTAGCTGATACTATCACCAACTGCCGAGTCTCAGGTGCCCAGTGCACCTTACACGCTTTGACCGCCTCTTTGAAAGCCTCATGCACACCTTCCTCAGCACAGGCTTCTTGCATGTCTTCTGGTACATCAATTACAACCTTGAAGGTCGTGGACTTGCTCTCATCCTGGACAGATGGCTCTGGGTTCCCCACGGACACTTCCCTCAAGATATCTGTCATGACCGGATGACTGTCTTGTGCAGCTCTTGGCTCACCATCTTCCTGAGATTTACAGTCTTCAGGACCCTTTTCCAAGATGTGCTTTGGCAGTTCTGCCTTGCTATCAGTCGGGCAAGGCCGCTGTACGTCTTCGCCCCTCCACTTCTCCTGCAGAAGACCTTTTACTACTCCACTGAGTTCTTGCAGAACTTTATCTTTCTCCTCTGCCAGGTAGCGACGCTCATCCTCTCTCCTGAGAATCTCCTGTTGATGCTTCTCTTGGGCCTCTCTGAGCACCTCCATATCTTCCAACAGGGTCTTGTTCATGGTTTTACACACTGACAGGTGACCTCTGAGCTCAGAGACTTCCTTCTCCAGCTCATCCACTCTGTGCTCAGCTGCTTGCCTTAGGACTCTTTCCCGTTCGACATGTTCTGTTACAGTCTCCTTTATCAGCTGTATCTCACGATCTTGTTCTCTTTTGTCCATCACGTGTCGCACCACTACCTCTTTAATTATATCGTTAAAGGGTACCACTGGGTCAGTCACCCCAGTCGAGTGAACCCTCCAGTTACCGTCCAGCACCAATGTGTCTAGTCCAGTAGTCTCATCTCCCAGCCCACCATCTGTCTTATCACGAGACGTCAGGTCCGTCAGTTGGGCAGATGTACTTCTTCCTCTGGTCAGTTCTACCTCTGACCTGTCCATGTCAGGAGCCGTCACTGTCTCAGTGTCCGCTGGCCCCACAGTCGAAGCATCTCCATCATCCGACCAAATGTCATCAAACAAAAGAAAGTCCCGGCCCCTCTCCCAGGCATAGACTAAGTCCCGTGGTATCCCTCTACCTTGGCACTCACCACCTTTGGTCCCCTCAAACACTACTGTGTCTACTGCGTAGTTCACCGTGACCCCGTGTTTACAGTGAACCCTGACGTTTTTCTCGGTCAGAGAGAAAACGAGAGGAGTTCCTGTCAGAGTCACCTGACTCTCTGAGTCCAGCCGACCAAAGGCTCCTTCCCGGTGCAGCATCACTGTACACATCTGTGGCCCATCATTACTACCTGGAAAGGATATTCCACATTCTGAAAAAGACCTGCACATACACTGCGGTACTCCAGACATACCTACTGAGTCACCCAGTGCTGTCACTTCTTCACACTTGGCCCCTTTCTGGACCACCACCCCGCTTTGGGTTGCCACCCCAATTTTGGTCACCGCTCCCTTTTGGAACTCCACCCCTTTTTGGGTTACCACTCCAATTTGGGTCACCGCCCCCTTTTGGGACTCCACCCCTTTTGGGGTTACCACTCCAATTTGGGTCACCGCCCCCTTTTGGGTTTCCACCCCTTTTTGGGTTACCACTCCATTTTGGGTCACCGCCCCCTTTTGGGTCACCGCCCCCTTTTGGGATTTCCCCATGTCCGTCCTGCAGAACCTCTTAGGCCACAGTTCACACAGTACAGTTTGTCTTTTAACGATACCACACAAGTCTTTGCTGGCACCACCACAGCTCCTGCTGTCACTGATCACCGGCACCTCCGGCTGCTGTTCACACACATACACAGCGGCTGGTGTCACTGCAGCTCCTGCTGCGCCATCTTCGTGGACCCGCCGATCCACCGGAAGCCGCTTGTCACCTTCGTATCCCCGCCGGGTTACTGGAAGCCGCTTGTCACCCTCAAAGATAAAAAAGCCACAAAAGTGCGCCCATAGGGCCTTACCAGTGCAGGTATAATGGGTTATGCAGCAATAATACAGGGTACTCACCCTTAATAGTTGTGTAAAGCCACAACTACTGTATCCGCTTAGTCATATGCAATAAAGCTGCAGCAGGATGGTGTAGACAGACAGCGTCTGCTACCAATGCTCCCAGGGCAGATCCCTTAAAGAAAACACAGGTCCTTGTGCTGCGAGACCTTCGTGACCCCACTGAGCCACAGCAAGCACCTTCAGGTTTTGCAGAGAAAAAGAAAAAAAAAAGAAAAAAAAACACATGCACAGTCTCTCACATGTCCTGTTCGTGTGCCACTCAGGACGTACCGTCTCCGCCTGAGACCGTCCACCACACAGGGCACACCGGGTGCTATTCAGGGAGCCGACCCTCCTCCCAGGGTCTCCCAACACACCGGCCTCACCAGGTCCAGGGGCTCAGCGGGTGCTATTCAGGACATCCGTCTCGGCCTGAGACTGCCCAACACTTAAGCCTCACCAGGTCCAAGGTCATATCACGTGTTCCAGGGATCCGATTCCTCTCCCAGAACCTCCCAACACTGACCCTCCAGGACCTTGCTCACTGACCCAGGTCAGTACAACAACGAACACCTGTCGTTACCTGTGTCGGCCACACAGGTCCTCGGGTCCCTCTTATCCGCAGAGGCACCCTAGCAATCACCAGTCTCTTTCACTGAGCTGCTGTCAATATACGGCTTCCGCAACCGTCAGCCCTCCTGGCTCAGCGTTGCCAGCACTGCAACATGTGCTGTTGGAACCGCAGCCCTTAGCAACAAAGTTTTTTTTTTTTTTTCTTTTTTTTTTTTTTTTGGCAGTCCTTTTCCGTTGCCCCCAGCAACAAGGCTACTATATTGCCCTTAGCAATTCTCCACCATATGTGAGGTAGCGCTGTCATGTAAGTAAGGGGGTCTCGCTTGCAGCGATCGAAAAACACATCCGGCACAGGATTTTCCAACAAATCATAGTCTATGAGGTTTATTCATCCTTCATAAACCTCCAGTAGCAATATACACAGCATTACAGGAGAGCGTCCATTATACAGGCTATTTAGCCCCAGGGTTATCTCACCCACGTCAGGGTTCCCATATGGCTGTTTCTCCAGGCCGCAGAAGTCCACTCACTCCTCAGGGACTCTCAGATACTGGCCGCCATTACACACACAGCCGCTCCACAGGCTGCTGTTAGTGAGGAGATCCTTCTCCTCACGGGACCTTCCAAACGGGACCAATCAGGTCCCAGCATTCACTCCATGTGACCTAACCTGGCCACATTATATGGTCCATAGCCACGCCCACCGGGTCACATGACTATGACCTCACCACAGGTCCTTCACACAGACATATATACTTTACAATAGCATTCATAAACATACATATGTCTCTATCTCAAGGTCACCCACCTTGAGATACATAATGGCTCTTCAACCACTCACACTCTTGGGACATCCACACAGCGCCCCCTCGTGGACACAGTGGTCATTACACCACACAGCTATAAGGATGAAAATTGTGCTTGACATTGTTTTATCACTTTATGTGTTAGACTTTAACATTTGCTGGGCCAAATGTTTTGCATATTTTGTCATGGGTAGTCAAAGTTTGCCTTGAATGTATTTATTTTTATTTTTTTTGTTTGTGTTTTTTTTTGGTTAAAATATGCAAAGGCAAAGCCAAATTTATTATATATACCGCCCAAATCGAAAACAGTGATGTACGGTACTAAACACCCTCAGTGAAGCATAGTGGAGGCAATGTCATGGTTTGGGGCTGCTTTTCTGCATCTGCCATTGACTCTCTGCATAGAATTAATGGAAATATGAATGTTATGTACAAGGATATACTGGAGAATGTAATTATGTCACATGGAAAAAGCAAAGTTGGCAGTAAATTCCAACATGACAATGATCCTAAGCACACATCCAATTTAGTAAAAAATTGGTTGGCAAAGAAAAATGCCTGTTGCAATGGCCAAGTCGACAACATGATTTACACCCTATACGGCACCTTTGGGATGAGTTAGGGCCACAAGTTGGGACCCCTTATCAATTAAGGTATATTGTTTGCAGATTTGCAAATGGAATGGAACAATATCTCTCAGGATGTCTTGAATATCCTAGTGGCTTCAATGCCCTTCAGTAGGTGCAGTAATTATAGCAAGAGGTTATGCTACAAAATATTAAGTTATGGCATTGTAAATAATGAATTATTCTCTATGTTGTGATTAATAAATATTAATTTGTATTTCCTCAAGCAGTAGCCCCAAAGGCTTAGTATTATTCTCCAGACTTCATGTTAAAGGAATCATCCTAAACCTAACAGTGAACCAAATGCTCAATACCTATTTAATTTTAAGAACTACTTTTGTAACATACATCCATTTAATTACTAAAGAGGGAGTGTTCAACCCCTTATTGACCGCCGATACACCTTTTAATCGCAGCAGTTAAGGGTGCTTAAACCACAGCGCCGTGAATTCACAGCGACGTGGGAAAAGAGAATATCGCCACCCAGAGTCAAAATTTCTCCGGGTTCTCGGCTGCCAGGGGTAGCCGAGACCACAGAGAACATGATTCAGCTCGGTTTTTACTGAAGCCGGTGTTGCAATCGCCGTTATTAACCCCTTCATGACCAAGCCTAGTTTGACCTTAATGACCAGGCCATTTTTTGCAATTCTGACCAGTGTCCCTTTATGAAGTAATAACTCAGGAACGCTTCAACGCATCCTAGCGATTCTGACATATTGGGCTTCATGTTAGTGGTAAATTTAGGTCGATAATTTTGCGTTTATTTGTGAAAAAAGGAAATTTGGAGAAAATTGTGAAAATTTTGCAATTTTCAAATTTTTAATTTTTATTCTGTTAAACCAGAGAGTTATGCGACACAAAATAGTTAATAAATAACATTTCCCACATGTCTACTTTACATCAGCACAATTTTGGAAACAAAAATTTTTTTTGTTAGGAAGTTATAAGGGTTAAAAGTTGACCAGCGATTTCTCATTTTTACAACAAAATTTACAAAACCATTTTTTTAGGGACCACCTCACATTTGAAGTCACTTTGAGGGGTCTATATGGCTGAAAATACCCAAAAGGGACACCATTCTAAAAACTGCACCCCTCAAGCTACTCAAAACTGCATTCAAGAAGATTATTAACCCTTCAGGTGCTTCACAGGAACTAAAGCAACATGGAAGGAAAAAATGGACATTTTAATTTTTCCCCAAAAAATTTTCTTTTAGCATCAATTTTTTCATTTTCTCTGAGAACAGAACAGCTGTAATTATACAGAAAACAATTTACACACAGGAGGACTCAATCTACTAATTATGTAACTTCTGGAGACAATTAGTCACTCAGGATTTTATTTAGGAGTATCAGACATTGCGGGGGAAGAATAAAAGTGTAATTCACAATTTTCAAGTTGTGGTCCGCTAGTATTCTCATTGTCTAACCAATATCTTCTCTGCCAACTTTACGCACACTAAGGAGTTAGTTTCTACAATGTGTAGTCAGAGACCAAGACAATGGCCTATTAGTATAAGCCCTCAGCTGTCTGCTTTCCCTTAGCTGGTTATTAAAAATAAAGGGGACTCCATGACGTTTTTTTTTCATCACTAAAATAAACAAATGAAAAATACTAATAAACAAATGAAAAATATAGCACGGGGTCTCACCTATTTTTTAGTAACCAGCCAAGAGAAAGCCGACAGCTTTGAGCTAGTCTCAATAGAGTTGCTCACAGTCAGCCGCAGGCATGGAAATTCTCACGTTACTGCCTGCCGCTGACCGTGAGTAACCCTATTGAGCCTTAGACCTGGGTCACACTTGTGTGATGCGCGAGTCTCTCGCATCACTGCCATTAGTACTCGGGACTGGAGTGTGCAGCAGCATGTATTTCTATGCAGCCGCACACTCCAGTCTGAGTGCCAGCAGCAGTGCCAGGTATTGATGCGAGTTTCTCGCATCACACTTGCAAGTGTGACCCCAGCCTTACGCTGAGATCTTTCTGGGAACAAGGCTCAATAGGGTTACTTGTGGTCAGCGCTTACAGGAGCATGAGAAACTCCATGCCTGCTGCTGAGCGGGAGTGAACTATAATTCTCTGAACTTTCTCAGAACCAGACTCCATAGGATTCAGTAGGAGTCATGGAACATTTCACTATTAATTTCCTGTATTTATTTTTACTTAATAAATGGATAAAAGAGGGAGTGTGAGCCAGTCTTTATTCAAATAAAGTATTTTTTCCTGTGTGCCTGTGTTTTTTTATCTATCCACTTACCGGGTTAGTAATGGGGTTGTCTGATAGACGTCACCCCATTACAAACCTCTGGGCTTGATGTCAGCGGACATTACACAACTGACATCAATCTCAAAATATTACTCCGCTTTTCCTCGCACCAAGGCAGGTGAGACGAGCGGGGCAAAGCGTCTCTACCAAAGATATGGGTGTGACATTTCCATTTCTTTCCTGAACTGGTTGTTTTCAGCACTTTATATATTATCCATGATCCAGAACTAGGTTTATGTGTTTGTGCTTCTATCGTGTGTCAGCTTGAGCTTGGCACTTCTTATCTTACATGATGAAAAGCTATGTCTTATTAGTGGTCCTCTCCTTGCTTGTTTTTCTACCAGAGATTGGAAATTACTATCATTGGTGGGCACATATGGTTCTTTTGTTGAGAAATCTAAAATCACTTCAGAATCGATTAGTAGGATCAGCCTTCGTAAGCAGTCTATATGGGCATGCAGGTCATAGGAAGCTGAATAAAATGGTACCTTGATATCTGTGATCCGATGTCTTGTTCCAGAAAAAGCCACATTTTCTTAATATGTAAATTAGCTATGGGTCAGATAAAGATCTCCCTGAGAACCTGTCTCCTGCTAAGATTTTAATAACTATATAATAAATCCCTTTATGTACTGCTTTAAGTAGTCATTGCTTTAAACTAAATTCAGAAAAATCAGCTTAGAAAACTGTATATTCCATGGCGTGTTATAGGAAGGTAAATGATTAATGGCTAAGTAAAGGTGCAACATTTACAGAAGCCGCTTCTCATGAATCACCAGAACCTTTAGCATCACAGAATCTTCTATTTATCATCACAGGATATATCAATGATTTTACGTCATCACATGTTTAATAATGATTGGTTGCTCAATGACATAAGACTATGTAATAACACCCTTTGTCCCTCCTCATTGTGCGATGTACACATTGACAATGCACTCTCTCACCAGCTCAGATGAGCAGTAACGAGTGCACGTTTTCAGAATACCCAGTATGCCGAGACTAGTGATGTTACTTACGGGAGTGTAATAGGTTTTAAAAAAAAAAAAAAAAAGATTAAAATCAAAAGCAGGGAATTTGCTCACCTTATGGAGTTTTGCATATTTGGGCACAACTCTTAAAAATGTGTGAGCACATAACACTGAAGGAAACCCTCAGTGCACAAAAATAGTGATGAACATAGATAGTTTATGACGGTTTCCGTAAACCATATATTGAAACAGTCACAAGAACTCCAATACAGAGTCACTATCTTTGTCTCCTCCTACAAACACCAAAGTATAAGGTGATGAGTTGAAAGGTAGCAGGAGGGACAAGTGGACTAAATAAGCTCTATAGAAGATATCCCAGGTACCACTCAGCCTAGGATGCGTTGCTTCAGCAGGATGCGCCGGATATTACAACCTGCGTATGCGCAGATCCATTGGCCATGCTTTTTGGCACACTCGTCGGCGGGGTGCGCCAGAAGTTACACTCGGACACCCCGCGCATGCGCAGCCCCGTGAGCATGTCCCAGGTGCATTCAGCACAGGGTGATCCTGCACTCCCGATGTGTGCAGACCCAGGACCTCGTGTCGGTAAGATACATTCACCACGAGATCTCTGCATGCACGGCCCTGCACCAACCTCCTGGCCAGTGGACTGTGATCCCTGCATGGAAGGCATCCTGTTCCTGGACATCCTCCAGACCAGGGTAAGTCTGTGTACTGCTCTCTTTCTTTCCCCTCAAAGACAGGAAACCAACTGATGCAGAGGAGAGGTACCGCCCATTTATTCTGTAGGTTTTCTGTCCTTGATGGAAGGATACCCTCTTTCAGGTGGTGCAGTTATGGGAGAAGGGGAAATTAAGTTGGATTTTGAACCACCCCTTTAATTTATAAAGAGTTATGTCATCTTTGGGAGACAAAAGTTATTCCGTATCACCTCCAGCACTCATTGTAAATGAAAAGGGGCAATATATAATTAATGACAGTCTGCTCTCCTGCTCTACATCTCCCACTGGTAGTGCCCCCTTTCACTTAAAATAAGATTGAAGGCGGAGTCTCAGGGAGATCTACGTGCTGCCGATAAGATCTTAACAGCTCATTTACATTTTAAGAAAAACATTGATTTCTCTGGAATAAGACATCTGATTACAGGTATCACGGTATCATTTTATTAAGCTTCCTATGACCTACATTCCCATATAGACGGGTTAGGAGGATCGATCCTACTAAGAGATGCTCGTTAATTCTGCCTGCAGCTGTCACTAGTAGTGACTTACATAGATCTCATTGAATTTATATGCAGTGGACGCCTCCTAGTGGTGGCAGAAAATTTTAAAAATATTTAACTCCATATATTTTTCTCAATCAGTCTGGGGGAAAAGGTTTTGAGGTATTAAGAATCCCCTTATCTGTACTATTTGGTGGATCTGTTGCCCAGTAGCCTGGAATATGAGCAGTTAGTCAGATTTCTGATCCTATTATCGTGCCAGGATCAAGCCTGAAAGATGTTTCATAAAAACTAAAAAAAAAAAAAAAAACTAATTTTACTGAACAACAGGACAGCCAGAAATTGTCCATAAAGGTCAGCTACAATACCCCCATAAATGTCAGTCACAGATTTTGTCTACAAAGTAGGTCGCAAAAGCGGTTACACTTTATATGTTTAGATGCTCTCTTATCTGGAGCCCCAACAACAAAAGAGCCAATATACAACACTACATTATTCCTGTAACGGCCAGGACCAGTTTCACATTATCCCTGCAGCCACCACTAGGTGGAGCTCACTATCTTCCATTAAGTTTAGTGCTGGGTGTATAAAGCTGTATGTAGTGAGCTCCCTCTAGTGGTGGTTGTGAGTAATCAGAAAAGTATTTCTATAGGAAGTAGCGAATTTACAGCTCGAATAGAGGCAGCGACCCCTATAATACAAGAATATGTGGGACACAAACCCCTATAGATGTACAAATAAAGCTAAAATAAAAAAAGGGGGGAGTCCTACCATGATCGGTATAACAATTCAAATAGTTCTACAGGTTATTCTGTAAAAACAAACAATAACAGGTATAAAATACATATATGAAAAAAGGTCTTGTTTTGGCATATTTTAGACAAAAAAAAAGAAAAAAAGCGTTATACAGAAAGGCCAAAAAATAAAAAAAAAAGTGTTGGTCAATAACGTTAATTTTAATTAAAGAAGAAAAGGTAGTGTATTTGCTGGTGGCTCTCAACGAAGGACGGGGCCCATTTCTAGGTCTTGCTATTGGGCCCAATGATTTCCATGTATGACCTTCAAATGAGCCACAAGGACACTTTCCCTCTGAGACACGGGGGGTGGGGGGGGTCCAGTGTTTTTTTGCTCGCCCACCAAAGTAAATTATCCATATGCAACGTTGGCGTTAGCTCAGTATACATCCTCCTCCACCGCTGGACTGTGTCTGGCTGTTCCGTCTTAGCTCCTCAATAGTCCTCTGAAGGTCATCCAGGGCCTGCTGATGCGTTGAGCTTAATGTCGATTGTTGCGCCTAAAAAAAAAAAATATATATATAATATAGTAAAAGCAAGAAAATTAGAAAACACACCATAACATAATCAATCACATTGTGCTCTCCTGACTTAATCCTGCTCATAGAGGTGAGGGCTTGTTACAATATAGTCTGGTACTTCTCAAAATTTAGAAAGAAAAATTCCAGTCCATCTATTCCTGGGAAAGTCCTTAAAACACTGAAGCTTTATTGACTCCAAGTCCTGTTCATGGTGACCCATGACAGGGCCCTGATGGGCCAGTCCTGATGCTGGGTATTGGCATTTGTACCTGGAGCCTCTGAGTGATCAGTGTCTGATTTTCTCGGATCATCCGACTTTTGTTCTGCTCCGCCATGTTGGTCAGGGAGTTTATGACCTGTTTGTGATTTGTCCTCTGCTGGTCCACAGACTTCTGCAGGTCTCTGTATCTCCGCTCCACTGATTCCTTCTGCCGTAGTGCCAACATAGTCTGCTGATGGGACTCTGGAGGTTATGATGAAATGAAAAAGATTCAGCTAAAATTTACACAAAAATTTAGTAATTTTGCGGGATTTAGAATTAATTTGAAAGGAGATTAACTGTGCGTCTTCTCACTTGTTTATGTCCAACATTGTCTGCAAGCGAACACCGCTATTTGATGGTAAAAGATGATAGAGAAAGGAAAAGCAGAAAGAGTTACATTGGCAGGAACTTAAGAGTGAAGTACATGTTCCATCAGGGGAAGAGTATGGAGGATAGCTGTGGTGCAGCTAATTAAAGGCCTGAGAAGGCCGAGAAGGGGAGGAGTTGGCACCTGGACCTGTAGCAGCATGGCGTGTGAGCAATCCAGTTGGCTTATAGTCATTACAAAAGACCTGATCCGAGTGAATATCCGAGAGAGACCAGACCCGAGAGAGAGCTGAGCAGGGAGAACAGTCAGGTCAGAGAGAGAGATGACTAGTTAGAAGTGGAGGGATGTTTGTGAGAGTTGTCACTTGGTTCAAAGTGGGGACTGGGGCCGCACGTCAGGGACCGAAGGTGGCCAGAGTGCAGAGTAACTCATCAATCTGGGACTTGCGGCATACTGGGTAGTATCATCGACCCCAGTTAGGGTCAATGTGATGTTGTGCGTTGCCTAAAGAGTGATGACTGTAAACGTAGTGGATTAAATTGAGGGCTTTGGACAGATTTCGGGATTGAAGATTACCGGAATTGAGTCGTGTGTTTTGCCGGTAGATGGAAATTATGATTGTAGTGGGGAGGTAGAAACATGTACCAAATTAAAGGTAGTTCAAAAATTTAAATACTTGGGGATCCACATAGCTCTTCCAGTAACTAGATTTGAGGAACTTAGTTTAGGCCCGGTACTACAGAAATTACATATTAAAATTTCAATTCTAAACTTTTGTGGTAACAACATAACAAACGTTGACCCCACACAATGATTTCAAAGGATCATAGTCCATATAAACCCAATGTAGTTAAAAACACACCCATAAAAACTGAAAAATTAATTTTTCAGTTTTTATGGGTGTGTTTTTAACTACATTATTTTAATTCCAGCAATCCTTATCTGTGTTTTGGGTTTATCGTTGAATGGCACTTACCTCCTCTGGATGAATCAAGAAGAAGCCTGGGTTGAAGTCTTGCTGTCCTACATTAGTGGATGGATGGATGTTCATCATTAATTATGGAAGGATTATATTATTCTGTGCAATATTGTATTGTGCCATTGGTTTTTATTATTGGTGGGTGGCATAATTTGTAGTGGTATATTACAATTGTAAATGTAATTTATTATTTTCCATCTGCCGCAAATATGGGATCATGTGATCTTTGCAATGCTTTTACTGATAATATTATGTACAAATATATGGATACTAGGATTTGCTTTAGCATACTGGTACGGCTTATATTATAATTGTACTGTCACTTTATTGAATTGGCCCCTACTATTGTATATTGGGTTTATATGGACTATGATCCTTTGAAATGGTTAACATGTATATAGCGTGTGACTATGAATCCATCCTTCCTGGGTAGAACGCATGCTGGATACACAGGGACGTTGGAGGGTGCAAAGTGGTCAGAACATGCGTTTGGTGTGCATAATTCCATTAGGGATTGTGCAGCGCTGGGTCATGTGACCGCGATGTACTCCCCCTCCTTTGTATCACGTCCCTTGTGGTACCATGCATGCGTCACCAATACCCTTTAAAATTATAAGTGGGCTTTTTTCGGCATTTTTTAAGTAGATCTAGCCGATCTTGCCTGGTTATTATAGAGTCATTGAATGTAGGCGCCATTAATGATTTTGCGGTCATTGTCGGTATTAAGCTTATGTGCGTGCTGTGGACGCGTTGCCTAGAGATGTGGGAACGTACCGCGCACGCGTCATCTGATTATTTTCAGTATGGCTGAGGTCATACTTTTACTACGCATGCGTTGGCAGCCATTGGTGATGATGGGCGCTATGATCGCGTTGCCTAGCGACGCAGTAATAATCTGCGCACGCGCGATTTGATTACTTCCTGTAGTGCTGAGGTCATATTCCCACTGCACATGCGTGGGCAGCTAGTCGCGATAGTGGATATAATTAAACACAGGTTTGCACAATTTTTAATTAGTATGCACACACGATACTGGTATATATGGTAGGATATCCCCCTGCCCTGACACGCCTCCCGAAGAAGCAGTGCGAAACGCGCGTCGGGGCAGAGGGACGTCCAGGCATCTCCACCGGCACATTCTGGTATGGAAGAGTTTAGCCATTAACTATGTGTGTACAACTGGCCTCCGATGGGGGTTATGCTATAGGGGGCACCACAGGGTTTATGCGGTCTACTTTGTGTAGTTTGATATTCTATTGTGGGCAATTTGGCCTCAATTAATTGCGGTTTTGGTGCAATCTTATAATTAACTACAACGTTGTATCTTTATACATGTAATCTGATTTTGATAATGATGATACAATGATAGTGGCTTTTGTCCCTCTTGCATAACCCCCCTTTTGTGGGTGGTTATTTTTGATGCCGTAATGTGAGATTCCATGGACTGTAGTCCCTTTTCTATTTTGTGTTCCAGCACTTCTACTGTGTATATTTGTATGTCATGTCGTATTTTTATGTTCAATAAAGTTTATAAAATTTTAAAGATACATACATCATTGTGTGGGGTCAACGTTTGTTATGTTGTTACCAAAAAAGTTTAGAATTGGTTTCTGTGGTGTATATAGATTGTATTATACATTGGGCCATTTTGTGACTTTAATATTAAAATTTCAGTGTGGAATAAGCTACATCTGTCGGTGGTCGGTAGAGTGAATCTCCTTAAAATGATTGTAATGCCGCAGTTACAATATATATTATATAACTCCCCTATTTGGCTTCCATTGTGTAGGTTTTGCAGGATTAAATCATTATTTGGTGATGTAGCGTGGGGTGGGAAGAGTCCAAAACTTAAGCAGGAAGCACTGCAGAGGCCGAAGAGGGGGGGCTAGCACTCCCTAATCCCTGGATATATTTTTTATCTGCACAATGTCAGCACCTCAAAGGATGGGGGGAGATGTTAGGGGAGGGGCAGATACCTAGTAGTTTGAGGTATTTAATTAAGTCATTGCCATTGAGTATAGGTCTGGAGGTGGGACTTTTCCAAAAATTGGGGTCACAGTACCATACTATTAATCTTATTCATAAGGTATGGCAGAATATTAAGCACATTAGGGGGATAACGGGTTTCACTAAGTTCTCACCTATTTGGGACAAGTTATTTCCAGGTGCTTAGCCATATGAAGGCGTTTGGTGAGTGGAAGGAGGTGGGCATTAGGTTGATAGGCCAATTGATTTTTCAGGGGAAGCTTAAATCATATGAAAGGCTACAAGAAGAATTTTGTTCCCATGATTGAATCTTTATCATTCCAGAAGGGTCCAACATGCATTTCATTCCCAGGGTAGAAGACCCATAGAGATACAAACGGATATCCTGTTAGATTTTGTACTCAAAAATAGGGGAACGAAGGGGGCAATATCCGTTGTATATGGGGCACGCTTTTTTGAGAGATCACGCTATCAAAGCTAAAAGGAAGTGGGAGACAGATCTGGGGGAGATAGATGAAGACAGCTGGGAATCTATCCTAGAGTACAAACCCAAGTTATCTATGAGTGAACCTGGGAGAATGAACAACATATCAGGGGTACGATACACCCTATGGATCACATATAATTGTGACAGAGCGGGGATAAAGTTCACCTCAGACTGCCCAAGGTGTTCACAATCTCAGGCAGGTATATTACATTTGCTCTGGCATTGTCCTAGACTATCAGCCTTTTGGATTATAGTGCTGAATCGTATTGGAGTGGTGTATGGGTGTGTCGTCCCTATAGACCCGTTGGTATGTATATTGGGGTATGTAGAGGAAATTCTAGCCGACGGTACGACTAAAATTGCAATTACTAGAATATTGTTTGTTGCATGGAAATTGATTGCAAAATATTGAATCAGAGAGGAGCCTCTGTCCAGACGGGACTTTATTACTCAAACGGACCATTTAATTCTAATGGAACAAAGCATTTAAGTCAAGAGGAATAAGCTGGATTTATCCTACAAGATATGGCAGCCGTGGCTAGACAGTACTTTTTAAGGCTATACCGGTTTATAAGAATGTGGAGTTACACACGTGGTCAAAATTGTTGGCACCCCTCGTTTAATGACAGAAAAACCCACAATGGTCACAGAAATAACTTTAATGTGACAAAAGTAATAATAAATCAAAAATCTATTAAAATGAACAAATGAAAGTCAGACATTGCTTTTCAACCATGCTTCTACAGAATTTTTTTCTTTTTAAATAAAACTCATGAAATAGGCCTGGAAAGAAATGATGGAACCCCTGAAAATAATGTGACAAAAGGGACATGTTAAATCGCGGTGTGTCCACTAATTAGCATCACAGGTATCTACAATCTTGGAATCAGTGCGTGGGCCTGCATAGAGGGCTACAGACACTCACTGTGCTGTTTGGTGACATGGTGTGTATCACACTCAACATGGACCAGAGGAAGCGAAGGAAAGAGGTGTCTCAGGAGATTAGAAAGAAAATTATAGACAAACATGTTAAAAGTTATAAGACCATCTCCAAGCAGCCTGATGTTCATGTGACTACAGTTGCACATATTGTTAAGAAATTTAAGCTCCATGGGACTGTAGCCAAGCTTCCTGGACGTGGCCGCAGGAGGAAAACTGATGACAAATCAAAGAGACGGATAATACGAATGGTAACAAAAGAGCCAAGAAAAACTTCTAAACAGATTAAAGGTGAACTTCCAGCTCAAGGAACATCATTGTTAGATCGCATCATCTGTCACTGACTCATACAAAGTGGACTTAATGGGAGACAACCAAGGAGGACACCATTGTTGAAAAAAAAAGATAAAAAAAAAAATCATAAAATAGCCAGACTGGAATTTGCCAAACTACATGTTGACAAGCCACAAAGCTTCTGTGAGAATGTCCTATAGACAGATGAGACAAAAATGGAACTTTTTGGCAAGGCACATCAGCTCTATGTTCACAGATGGAAAAATTAAGCATATCAAGAAAAGAGCAATGTCCCTACTGTGAAACATGGAGGAGGTTCTGTTACGTTTTGGGGCTGCTTTACTGCATCTGGCAGTATGTTCATTTTCATAGATTTTTTTTTTTTTTATTTATTACTACTTTTGTCAGATTCAAGTTATTTCTGTCATCATTGTGGGTTTTTCTGTCATCAAACGAGGGGTACCAACAATTTTGACCGTGTATATATTCATGTTTAACTGATTGAAGCACTAACTATGGTTACAATATTGTTTGCTCCTGGACTGGTCTCCAAGGGGGGGGGGGGGTAATTTCCCACTTTATAAAAAGAAAATGTAAAAAGTAATAAGGATGTGATATCAGTTTCTAATGTTTTGTTTAATAAAAATTAAAAAAAAAAAAAAGTGATGACTGACGGGCCCAGTAGTGACAGTGACACCCTTTTGGCTAAGGTATTAAAACTAAGACTTCACCGATGACAAGTTATTTATAGAGGCAATAGCATTGTGTCAATATTCTCTTTATCTGAACTACTTTATTCTCCTCATACCATAACTTGTCTCATTTTTCACAGTCTGCATTATCTCCCGATATTGTACTGAAGGCGTCCCTTTAGTTGTGTTACTCGAACAAATAGTTGTTGGTTAAAGTACCACTGTCTCCTCATTCTGCGCTGTTGCATCCGTGTACCTGTTACCACATTCATTCATAGTCACATCTGCTTCATAATTCAGTTGGTTGTTCTCCTAAACAGACATCAGCTCAACTTATCCTTCATCCAGGGGTGTTACGAGAGTCTGAGGGGCCCCAGAGCAAAGTTTAGAGCCGGGCCCCCGTCTGCATGTTGGTCAGATGTAGATTCCAGATCCTTCAATGGCATACATGTTTGCCACCCTGTGTGTGTGTGTGTGTGTGTGTGTGTGTGTGTGTGTGTGTGTGTGTGTGTGTGTGTGTGTGTGTGTGTGTGTGTGTGTGTGCAGCTACAGCCACAACATTTGGCACATTCACAGGTCTGGACCCCGAGAGCGTCATAGGCTATGTTTTGAGGCGAAATATTAACCCCGCGTGTTCCAATTCACCAAACAATTTTGCCCCTAGCTACATAATGGGGAAAAAGTGAAAGGAAAAATGTTGGAGGCAATTTGACAGCTGCCAGATGTGAACAAGGGGGACTTAAAGAATGAGAGCGATGGCGCCAAAGAGTATATACCGTACAGTTGCTAAGGTGGGGCCCTGACATGGGATACTCACCACACACGGGGATATGAACACACACACAAAATGCGCCACACACTACCACGTGCTTCAACACATATACCACCCTCAGCACACATTTCACCACACATACACCAACCTCGCCACAAAAAAGCCAAAACACAAAAGTCGCCACTCAAAACTCGCCACGCTGTCCCAGAGCTATTTAAAAGATGAAAAATGAGCTGTGATTGGTTGCTATCAGCAACAGTTTTCTTTATAGACAGTTGTGGTAATTGAGTACTGTTATTCTTATAATTTCTATGGTGTTATCGTCCTTCTGTAAAGCTGGAAATAACACAATTTATTACCGTGCCAACACAGACCACCCTCTGACACAGACTGCAGGGGGAGCCCAGTACCACACTGGATAGGATTAGACACACGGTTCAGCAGGCAGTATCACACAGGATAAGATTAGATACATAGCTCAGCAAACAGTATCACACAGAATAGGATTAGATACATGGTTCAGCAGACAGTATCACAGAATAGGAATAGATACACGGCTCAGCAGTCAGTATCACACAGGATAGGATTAGATACATAGCTCAGCACACAGTATCACACAGAATAGTATTAGATACACGGCTTAGCAGACAGTATCACAGAGAATAGGATTAGATGCACGGTTTTTATGTGCAATATAATCATTATAATTTGTTATAACTAACCACAGTTGGTTACTATGCCCAGGCAACGCCGGGCTCTTCAGCTAGTGTGTATATATATATATATATATATATATATATATATATATATATAGCGACCTCTAATTGGCTAGTGGCATGTATTGCACTGCAGGAAGCTGGCGAGTATCTGTGCTGCAATAAATTTCAGCTGGATGTGCTATCACAAATTCCCTTCCGGCTGAAATTGGCGCCGATTGCGTGGTTTCACTGAAGATGGAACTGTTCAGGAGCAAAACCAACCTCACGTTCTCTGCAGAATTTCTACAAGACTGACCGCGCAGGGTTATACAGAAAGTTCTCAGACTACTAAACAGGGACGACTTTGTTCTATAGCCAGATCATTTTTATCGTTCATTCTTAGGTTTAGGGCATCTACCTGCTAGCCGCTTCTCTGCCTGGCCCATCTTCTCCTCTGCTTGCTGAATGGCCTCCTCAATGTTCTTGTTTTCATGCATGAATCTTAACAGCACATCAAGAGACTGTGAGAAGGAAATCATAAAAGGTTATCACATAAAGTCACCCTCACCCCTGATTTTACCAACCGAGACAGACTTCAACCAGATCAGTGACATTGGGAACTGTAACGCTTCCTATACAGTGATCGCCACCTAGTGGTAGGCAGAGTAAAACTTTACTTACATTATGGCTCTGTGATGGGAAGCACGGACAATCCCGTTCACGAAAGATAAAGGTGGCAACACTTCCCCGCCTAAGATTGTTGATTTTTTTTTTTTTAACAATTTTGGTTCTTAAGCCCTCAGACTGTTCTCTTCTCCTCTTTCTATTCTCCACGCTTAGTGTGGCACAGACTGACACACAATGCAAAGATGGAGTCAACTTCTCCCTTTTTATCTGGTTTCAGGTGTGATTTTTCATATTGCCCACACCTGTTACTTGCCACAGAAGAGTTTGAACAAGCATCACATGATTGAAACAAAGTTGCCACAAGTTACCCACAATTTGGGAAAGGTGCCAACAATTTTGTCCGGCCCATTTATGGAGTTTTGTCTTAAAGTTTGTCCAATTTGTTTTTTTTGTGTTGTTCCAATACACACAAAGGAAATAAACATGCAATGATTTTCTAAGAGCAAAACTGCATTTTCTGCAACAATTTTAAGGGTACCAACAGTTTCAGCCATGACTGTATATAGGTCCTTTAAGTGGTTATTGGCTTAAAGCCGAAAAGGCTAACGGTGACCGATTCATAGTTTCCCATTGTGTCTTTGGCTGTATGGAAGCTCCCATTGATTACATGGACCACAGGTGGTCACAGTAATGTTCTCAACGAAATTCGATTGCAGCCAGGCGTTATTATACAGTCTTGGGTTTCAGAGACGATATTCTTTGAAGATAGCCGGAGCTATTTTCCCTTCTGTGCTGACACACTGTCTGTAATGTTTATTCAGTGTTTTAGGTCTTTTCTCTTCTTATCTCTATTGTGAGCTGTGACATCCTATCACTATCCAGACTCGTTACAGACAGGCTGCTGCATTCCCTACCTCGGCTTTTACACCAATGAGCAAAATGGTAACAATGGGTTGAACTTTTGACTTTCAGGCTCCATATCTCACCATCCACTACAGCTTCGAACGTGAGACCACCATCATTTTATTTACAATCATCTTGGCCATCTCATACATAAAGTTGAGGTTGTGAGAGTCTGCTCTGGCTGATGGCTCTTTGTGTACAATGATGGACTTTTTGATTTAATTTTTGGTGATTCATGTGAATCAAAGGGAAAAATTGTTTGACTTTGCCAGAATAAGAAAATTTTCTACAATTCAAACTCAAGTTTAATTTACATTGAAGGGATTTGCTCCTCTCTGGTCGCAAGGAATTGGGACATAAAAATAATGAAAATCAATACAAATCTGGCCCATTTTGCAGAGATCTTGACATTATAAACAATTACCTTTACTCCCTTTCCTGGCATTCTGTGATATCTTTCCAGGAAGATCTCTTTATCCACCAAGAAAAGCTTGTGTCCTCCCGGTTGGGTGTAACGTCCCTGCATGAGCCCGTTCTGCATGGTCAGGCTGAGGTTCTTGAGAAGATTAGTAGACACTTCTATGGATTTATCTTCGTTTCTTTTCATAAATTTGTGTCTTTTCTCGCTAATCTGATTCTGTTGGTAAAATAAAAAAAGCCAATTACAACTGGTATGGAACATGCGCTTTTATGTGGGGCAGAATAATCCATGTAAACTAACCCCTTCGACAATTCAGGCTGAGTGCACACGGTGCGGATTCTGTGCATGCGTTTTTTGTGCACAGATCACGAAATCCGCACGTCAAATGACCTGCATTTTTCCTGCGGATTTCTTCCTTTTTCTTTGCGGATTTACTGCGGGTTTCCCCCTGCGGAATTCCCCCTGCGGATTTGGAGAATGGAGCAGGTGGAAAACCGCACAAAAGAAGTCACATGCAGTTGTTTGAAAACCGCAGCAAATCCGCTCTCCATTTTCCGCAGCATCTGCACAGCTTTTTTTTTTTCCATTGGTTTATATGGTACTATAAATCACAGTGCGGAGCCGCACTAAATCTGCATCGTGTGCACATAGCCTCATGCCGCTTTGTCTTGGACGATAATGCTTTATACATGTGTTGATCAGGGGGACTTCACATCTGAAATCTCCCGGAGAAACAGTGGGATTGCATTGGCCTCATACTGTTAGCAAGCAGCCTGAATGGTACAATTCCATACTTTTGCTTGCTGTCTGTCTTCTGCTGCTTTACCATTTTGCAACATATTTTAACGTGTCTGCTAAAGGTTTGGTATAAATCATTTGTTACACTGTATTTAATACTTACTGCTTTATATCCGTGACTGGGGCCTCTCTAGATCTTATCAGGTGGAAGGTGCTATAGCATATAGATGTAGCCAGGCCCAGTGTCTTTGATCATCTAACCACCCCCTGGTGTGCTGGCCCCAGCTGCCAAATTATCCCAAACCAGCTCCCACAATCCCTCTCTCCTGACCCTGTAGTGTGGCCTATATATGTAGTAGTTCCTAAGGGGAAGCACGCAAGTGTGGGGTGCAGCATGCAAGCATCCCATAAGCAAAGCATCACAGAAGCTAAGCATCAAGAAAACGGCAGTTAATCAGGGCAGGAGTCAGGTAACCCACACTTCACTTTGCTCTCCCCTTTAACCATATGTTTTATTTCTATCCTCCTGTGCTCCCTTGCCATCCACATTCATCACCCCACCCCCCCTCCATCATGACTCATACACATCAACCCCTCTATACTCCCCTCTCCCATGTACAGCTCCCATGCACTCCTCACCTTCCTGAGAAACCTCAGCTCATTTTGCCCAAACACATCACAGAAAAAAACTACTTACAATTCCAACAACTATTTGCTCTTTATCTTCCTACTCCTACCGATTTCAGGGGACATCTCTCCCAAACCTGGCCCACCATCCCCCAACCTCAACCCCTACCCTACCTCATATCGAAACCATAATAATCTTATTAATATTACTTGCACTCCCTCATCTCCATCTTTTAATTGTGCCCTCTGGAATCCACGGTCTGTTTGTAACAAGCTTCCTTTCCTGCACAACTACTTTCTGAACAACTCTCTTAATCTCTTGGCCCTCACTGAAACCTGGATTCAGATTCTGACACTGTCTCTCCTGCTGCCATTTCCTATGGTGGCTTACAATTCTCTCATTCCCCGAGACCCACAAACAGACATGGTGGTGGAGTCGGCATACTCCTGTTCCCACAATGCACTTTCCAGGTCATTCCCCCAGTTCCATCACTCATATTGTTAGGGCTGGCAGAACGCACCAAATAATAAAATAGTAAGGTGCGTTCGCAGCCCGGGTTCCACCGTGCAGAGGTGGTAAACTGCTGCTTAGTAATGGCGGATGGATATAGCGGTAAACAAAAGGTCACACGCGGGTTAACATCACCTGGTGTGAACAGGAGCGGACTCACAGAGCCGCAGTACCGCGGAACATAAATGCCAGAGCCTGTTAAGACACACAGCACTCGGCAAGAGAGCGCTCAGTAAATGGTGACAGAACTCAGCCCCAAGGACACGAGGTCTGAGTCCCTCTAGACCCACTGAGCGTGCGGCATCGCACCTGCGGACGCCTCTAATGAACACTGACCACCGAGGAGTGCAGACTAGGTGCACCGTGGCATACAGACAAAGCCACCGATGGATGCTGATGCCAGTCTTTGACTCTGCCTCTACCTGGACCTCAGACTGGGCGCTAGCAGGCTAGGCTACGCAACACATGCGTACCAAGTGTAGGTAGGGGTTTCATAATGAGTCATTCACCAGAGACATTCATACATGCATACAACACTCACTCCACATGGTCTAATCTTTTTCTATATTAGCGCACGGCATTGCGATCCTTTTATAGACGCAGCTTTCCGGGACCTTCCTGATGGTCCAATCCGATCTGCAATAGGACCTGAGCATGTGACCTCCGACCTCCAATGAGAGGTCGTCCCACGGGCATGCTTAGTAGGAGAAAAGCAGGACTTAGTCACAGGAGCGTCTGCTCGCTGCTGACTCACGCATGGCACAATAGCTGAACCTGGTGTAGCAACCAGACGCCTAACATTAGCTTGGGCAAGACGTTGGGACCGACGTCTCTGCTGAGCAGGAACCTCTGCGGCTGTAGAGGAATGGGAGACCGCAGAGGACATGGCTTGATATTCCCCCTGTACAGTGGAAGAACCTCGGCGCCTAACACATATTCCCTTCTTTTGAGGTCCACACCATCAGGCTCTTCCTTCCCCTCTCCCTCAGAGTAGCGGTCATATACCGGCCCCCAGACTCACCCGACCACTTTTCAGCCTGGCTGCAGGACTTCTTGTCCTCAGAACTACCAACTCTTATCCTGGGAGACTTCAACATCCCCATTAACAGCCCTACTTCCACATCTGAATCCCAGCTTCTATCACTCACCGCCTCTCGCAGCTTTCAACCTCTGAGACACACAGCAACACCCTTGATCTGGTCTTTGTCCGGCTCTGTTCAATCTCCCACTAAATAACTCACCGCTTCCACTCTCTGACCACAACATACTCTCCTTCACGCTCACAAATCTCCCCAATCTCCTCTTTTTCCTGTCCTGATCTGGCTGTTCATCACTACAACGACACTCTTAGAAGCACCCTTGACCAAGTAGCTCCCCTCATTCTCAGAACCTTCAAGCACAGAGTAAAACAGCCCTGGCTCACATCGTAAACTCAACTTCTCCAGCGATGCTCTAGGAGTGCTGAACGCCTATGGAGAAAAACCCGCACACCAGAAGACTTCATCCACTTCAAATTTATGTTAAGAACCTATAACGCTACCCTTCACCTTGCCAAACAGACCTACTTCACCACCCTGATCTACACACTAGCCAACAACCCCAAGAAACTTTTTGACACCTTTCACTCCCTCCTCAGGCTGAAAGCACAAGCCCCTATCACAGACATTTGTGCTGATGACCTGGCCTCCCACTTTACAGAAAAAATAGATAATATCCGTCAGGAAATCTGCTCCCAACCACCAAGTGCTGTGACTGCCGCCCCTTCCTGCATCTCCCCTGGCTCACTTTCCACATTTGATCCTATCACAGAGGTAGTCTCCAGACTCCTCTCTTTGTCTCGTCCAACCACATGCACTGCCGACCCCATTCCCTTAATTCTCCTCCATTCTCTCTCTCCAGTCGTCACAACTCACCTAACTGCAATCTTTAATCTCTCCCTCTCCTCGGGCATTTTCCCATCCTCCTTCAAACACGCCATCCTTACTTCGTAACTAAAGAAGCCCGCTCTCGACCCATCCTGCACAAATAACTACAGACCAGTCTCCAATCTCCCCTTCATCTCTAAACTTTTGAAGCGCCTAGTTTACTCCCACCTTACCCATTACCTCTCCACTCACTCCCTTCTAGACCCTTCACAGTCCGGCTTCCGCCCATTACATTCGACTGAAACTGCACTCAAAGTGACCAATGACCTTCTGACAACAAAACGTAAAGGTGACCAATCTCTGCTCATTCTTCTTGATCCATCTGCAGCTTTCGACACTGTTGACCACTTCTCCTACTTTCTAGGCTCCAGTCACTAGGCATTAAGGACACTTCTCTCCTCTCCTGGTTCTCTTCCTATCTTTCTAACCGCTCCTTCAGTGTTTTGCTCTCTTGCTCCACATCATCTCCTCTTCCTCTCGCTGTCGGGGTACCTCAGGGCTCAGTCCTTGGCCCCCTTCTCTCTCTACACAGCCCCAATTGGACAGACATCAGCAGATTTGGCTTTCAGTATCATCTTTATGCTGATGACACACAACTATATACATCATTCCCCGACCTTACCCCCGCTGTACTACAGAACGCCAGTGACTGTCCGTCCGCAGTCTCCAAGATCATGTCCACTCTCTATCTGAAACTCAACCTCTCCAAAACTGAACTTCTTCTGCTCCCGCCGTCTACTAACCTCCCTAAATCTGACATTTCCCTCTCCGCGGGTGGCACCACAATAACACCCGGCGCGCTGTCTGGGTGTTATGTTTGACACCAATCTCTCTTTCACATCCCGTATACAATCTCTTGCCCGCTCTTGCCACTTACACCTAAAGAATCTCTCTAAAATTTGCCCTTTTCTCACCATGGAAACAACAAAAACCCTCACTGTAGCACTGATCCACTCCCGTCTGGATTACTGCAACGCTCTATTAATTGGCCTCCCCGTTACTCGACTATCCCCTTTCCAGTCCATACTTAATGCAGCAGCCAGGGTCATCTATCTGGCTAATCGGTAATCGGACACGTCCGCTCTTCGCCAGTCCTTACAATGACTGCCCATTCATTATAGGATCCAATTCAAAGTACTTGTTCTCACTCACAAAGCTCTCCACAGTGCAGCACCCCCCCTACATCTCCTCCCTCATTTCTGTCTATCGGCCTAACCGACGGCTGCGCTCTGCAAACGACTTTCGACTAACCTCTGCACTAATCCGTACCCCCCACTCCCAACTCCAAGACTTCTCCCACGCTGCGCCAATCCTCTGGAATGCTCTACCCCAAGAAATTAGGACTATCCACAATTTGCATAGTTTCAAGCGCTCCCTCAAAACACATTTGTTCAGAGCGGCCTATCACGTTCACTAATCAAAGTCATTCTATGTGTAAGTGTGCATGTGTAGCCCATTCACTATCTCCATCCATCCCTCACTCCTTCAAGATGGCTGGACCATCATTGTAAATACACCATTGTAAATACACACCTGTACCCTGTAAGCACTCACGAGCAGGGTCGTCTTATTTTGCTTTAATTATTGTGTTGTTAACGTTGTTACTTATGACTTGTGTTTTGAAACTGTTAAATTGTAAAGCGCTGCGGAATATGTTGGCGCTATATAAATAAAGATTATTATTATCCCCTTACATGTAAGCAGCATTGAGTAGGGGTCTCAAGCTTTCATGAGAACCATAGACTTGGCAAGTAACAGGTTTGACCGTTTCTCCATTAACCCCTTTATTTTCAGGTTTTTTTTTTCCCCTCCTTCGTAGAGCCACAACTTTATTTTTCACTCCACACAGCCATACGAGGGCGTGTTTGTTTTTTTTTTTTGTTTTTTTTTTGGGGGGGGGGGGGGCGCGAGATTAGTTGTGCTATCGAATGACACCATTGATTTTATAAAAAAAAAGATATATATCCCAAAAAAAGTTACCTTCCACAGTTTTGGGGGGTATTTCATTTAACATGTTCCCTACACGGTAACTATCACCTGGCTTGTCCCATGAGATACGGCCACCATCGTTCAGGTCTAATACACAGCTTTCTTTAATGCCGGATATCTGCCCCCGAATTGAAAGGTAAGAAAAAGACCTTTTATTATACTCACCCGTGGGATGGTCCGGTCCAAGGGGCGTTGCTGGTCTTGGTCCAGCGCCTCCCATCATCTTACGATTGCCGTTCTCCTTGTTGCTTTGTGTAGATGATGCGTCCTCCTACGTCATCCACACAGTCTCCCTGGCATTGCGTTCTTGTGAAGGCGTACTTCTCTTTCCTCTTGCGGGCAGAGTAATGTACTGCCGTGGACATGCGTCGGGGCTCTTTGACCTTTCCCATCACATACACACTGCAGCACATTACTCTGCCCTCTATAGGGCAGATAAGTACGCCTGCGCAGGAGTGTGATGTCGGGGGAACACTGTATGGGTGACGCAGGCAAGGATAATAAAATGTCTTGTTCTTATCTTGCAGGTCGGGATGGGGGCAGATAAACAGCATTATAGAATGCTGTATATCAGGGCTTCAAGGTCGAGGTCTTATTGCACACGGGACAAAACCTGGTGACAGGTTCAATTTAAGTGGTGAAAACTTATTTTATTTTTAGAAAATAAAATTTTGCTTGTGTCACCATTTTCCAAGGCCTGTAACGTTTTTATTTTTCTGAATATGGGGCAGTGTGAGGGATTATTTTTTGTGCTCTGAGCTGACGTTTTTACAGATACCATTTTAGGGTAGATACAATGTTTTGATTACCCATTATTGGATTTTATTACAATGTTTTTGCCGCAAAAAAAAAAAAATTGAGGTTTGATTTTTTTTTCTCATTACGCCGTTTACTGATTGGATTAATTCATTTTATACTTTGATAAACTGGACTTTTACAAAACGCAGCACTCAAATATGTGCTTTGTTTTTTTATGGATTTATTTTTAATGGGGCAAAAGGTGGTTGATTTTAATTTTTGTATTTTTTTCATATTTTCGCTTTCCTTTTTACTGTGTTTAAATAGTCCCCTTAGGGGACTTGAAGCTGCGATCATCTGATCGATTGTAATATACATAGCAGTGCATAAACACTGCTATGCATAGTGAAAATCTGTCTTATGAGCAGGAGTATCATAATGAGCCATCATCTGCTGGGAAAGATGTGGACTTGGCTTGCGAGCCCGCTGTCAATGTCGTAAATGTACGTTATATGTAGTGAATGGGTTAAAACTCTTCCTAGCCGCGTTTTAGAGAGAATGGGGGACTGCATTCTCCCATTCTGGTCATCAGTGGATAGGCAATAAATTATTTTTGGATTCAATATTCCCTCACGTTTACATCAGTTTTTACACCAAGTATTTATGAAAAGTTGGGTAGATACCTGGGCACAGGGTGGGAAGTGAAGATATGGCGTTTTTGGATGCTTCAAAAGCTTTCTGACACTATTCTAAATGGTCTATAGCCTTAGAAAGAATAAGCTTGTAATTGGGTTGAAAAGAGAGTTGTGGTGAAGGACTACTAAACTAGGAGAGACAATGGTGAAGGATCTGGGTGTACTTCTACTAGATCAGACTAAATAACATGCAATGTCAATAACCTGCTTCTAAGGCCAACGGGATATCATGTAGTACAAGAGGCAGAGACTCACAGGACAAAGATGTCATAGCATCTGGAATATGCAATGGAGTACAAGGCACCAATTCATAAAAAGGATGCCCTGGAGATAAAACTAGGTACAAAGAGGAGCCACAAAATTGATAAGGGGCAGATAAGATATTAGGTCTGAGGAAAGAGCAAAATAATTAAATAATTCAATTTAGTTTTGGGAAAATATGTGAAAAGGGTGACATGATTAACCTATACAAGAATGACCCATGCAAAAATATATGGTCAAAAACTGTTTGATAGAGACAAGAGGGCACATCTTCCACCTTGTAAAAGAATGGTTCAATCTCCAGAGGAGACAAAAGGGCAATTCTTCTCCCTAAAGGACAGGTTCAATCTCCAGAGGAGACAAGGCTCCTTTACCTTGGGAACTATAAATTTGTGGAATAGTCTACCTCACGAGGTGGTCACTCCAGGACCCAATTATGGTTTCAAAAAAGGACTTTGATGCTTTCATAGGAGAAAGTTGCATAAATCCTCATGTATAAAATTGTTGTTTTCAATGTTGATCCAGTCAATGTGCGCTCAGGATCAGTAGTGAAAAACTTGCTCTTTTCGATCAAATCTTTTGTGCATTACAGATGTACCTACACCCCTTCCTTTCAATTTTTCCCTTCCTACTATTGCACATAATGGACATTTGTCTTTTTTTTTTTTCAACCATAATTACTATGTAACCATGCAAGGCTGGATGTCTGACCTTTAGTTCCAGACGATATTTCCATTTGTTATTGAGTGAACGTTTCATGAATACTTGATCGGCCTTCATCGAGCTTTTCATGTGCATTTTCAGGAATTCGCCCTCATTCAACGTTGGCAACTTTGGGGCATGTTTTTCCATCTCGCTTTCGTACGTGGACAGTGCATCCTGCAAAGCTCCATTGTTCTCAATCTCCGAAAGAGCAAGAACTGCATTCTCCATGCATGGTACAGACCCGCTCTGAATAGTGTCCACGTACATGGATGCAAGCTTACCCAACACTGTGGAGGAAATATGGAGCATTATTGGAGATTTCCTGCTGTAGAGCTTCATGTGAAGATGTCCCCAAGCCAAATCTGTCGCAAGGTACCCACCATGCGCTATTTATAATACTGAAGTGTTTTTAGGTGATTGAGGGATAGTTGAATGACTGCTACCTTTGCAACCCCCATTGCTATCACTCCTGTGAACACAGTCGGCCATGAGGAGCACCCAGTGGGAGGGAGGAGGGCATTTTGACATAAAATAATTAACTATCTTAACGTCCCCACTCACAAGCTAAAAAGCCTCTCTCTATTGTAAAGTGCTGTGGAATATGTTGGTGCTACAGAAACAGAATTATTATTATTATTATTAAAGGGAACTTTGATTCCGACCCTTCACGTCATGTCATCTACACATTAGGTCAGTCCCATGATTGTACTTTGTGACAGCGCTTACGTTTCCCAGTGACTGGGATTCCACCTGACAGTAATTTTACACTGCAGCTCTTCATTATGTGGTCGTAGAATTTGGCCGCTTGTTCCACAAACTCTTGTTCCAGTTCACTCTCCTTTAGCTCATCCAGACGTTGCAGGTTTTTCTTAGAGGTTGGGCGGTCAAACACAAAGCACTTGTGAGAGCGGAAAAACTTTCGGATGCACTCACGAGGGAGATTGTAGTTTTCAATATTCTCCCCTATAATGTAAAATAGAATATTAATAAGATCAAAGTGTCCTCATTACATATAATTATTGCTGAAATTTAGGATTTTTTTTTAAGACCTAATAGGGGGGGCAGGCTCAGATAATAAAATGAGTAGTCAGCCAGCCTCCTTCACAAAGCTGTAGTCATATTTTGACACAGCGATTCCTGCTCTGTAGCCAAAAAAAACAACGGAAGAATGTATACGACCCTCGGGAGCTTGTTCCTGGAAATCCGGATATATTTAAGTCAGAGAACTATATTAGTAAGTTGTACACTTAGCTCATTTAAAGGTGATGTGCAGAGCTGACAAATACAATAGTCATTACCCGATTTGAGTTCCAGACCCATCATTAGATATTCATCCTCTGTTATTTCCTTTCCGTCCCTCTCCAGGATAAGGCTAAAGTCTCGGACGCACCAGGTAAATGATGGTAATAACTCCTTCTCGGCCGCACTACCATCTCTGCTATTACTGGACTTCGTCTTTACAATTTCTGTTAGTTGAGTTACATAGCTATAAGATTATCTCGATAAGGAAACAGCTGTTTATTTCAAGTGCACTCAGAGGGGTCGTCTAGTTTAGAAAACCCATACACTCCATTAAGGCCCCGTCACACTAATCGACTTACCAGCGATCCCGACACCGATATCAAGGTGTCAGGATCGCTAGTAAGTCGCTATGTGATCGCTGGTGAGCTGTCACACAGACAGCTTCACCAGCGATCAGCACAGCGATGCCGAGCGCCCTGCATCGCTGGCCATCGCTGTAAAAAATAGAATCAAAATAAAAAATATTGTTATTCTCACCTTCCGATGTCCCGCGCAGTCTTCCGGCCTCTCTCCACGCTCCGGTCCCAGTGATCCTTTGCACGAATGACCGCGAGATGTCACGGTCTCGAGGGATAACAAAGTCTCGCGGTCATTCGTGCAAACGATCACTGGGACCGGAGCGTGGAGAGAGGCAGGATGGCTGAACAGGACGTCGGAAGGTGAGAATAACTATATTTTTTATTATTTTTATTATTTTTTACACCTGATCGCTGGTCTCCCGCCTGTCACACACAGCGATGTGTGCTGGCCAGCGGGAGGCCAGCGACCAAAGAAATGTCCAGAGGTTTCTTCCAGCGATACCGGCAGGGGGGCCGCTCGCTGATCGCTGTCACACATAGCGATCTCGCTGGTGAGATCGCTGTTACGTCACAAAAGTTGTGACTCAGCAGCGATATCGCTACCGAGATCGCTTAGTGAGACGGGGCCTTTAGGCAAGTTTAGGTAACAGAAATACATTCTACAGGAGCGTTACCTCATGGCCACAGTCGAGAGACCCAAAGAGCGAAAAAGGGAAAGGAGAGCAGTGGAGATTGGTCTGGTTGGTGGAGAGCCACAAGTAGTGGAGAGTGTACTGGCCATAGTGGAAAGACACAATGAGTGGAGAGGGGAGAGAGTGGTGGAGAGTCTTCTGGTCCCAGTGAAGAGATGGAGAGGGGAGAAGAGAGCAGTGGATAATGTCCTGGTCTCAATGGAGAGACAAGAGGAGTGGAGAGAAGTGGAGAGAGTGTCCCAGCCACAGTGGAAAACACAAGGAGTAGAGAGCAGTAGAGAGTGTTGTGGCTACAGTGGAAAGACACAAGGAGTGGAGAGGAAAGCATAGAAAACACATGAGCACTGTGTATGGAAGAGTTGGGAGAGATAGCTTCTAGTAGAATGATTGTATCTATGGTGGGCGTTACCTCACTCTCACTGTGGGAACATGACTAAGAAAAAAGGGGTTGACTGGTTTAGTTATTAGCCAAGCCAGACCCCTTCTCCACTATGACTGATGCAGGCAGAGAATGAGCCAACTAAACCCCTGAAATGAGCTAATCAGCCTACCTCACCCATCCCGTTGTAGATTGTGAGCCCTCGCGGGCAGGGTCCTCTCTCCTCCTGTACCAGTCGTGACTTGTATTGTTCAAGATTACTGTACTTGTATGTATTATGTATACCCCTCCTCACATGTAAAGCGCCATGGACTAAATGGGGCTAAAATAATAAATAATAATAATAAATACCTTCATCTTACACATCACTAGTCACTTGCAGAGGAAGCTTTAAAGAACCCTCTTGAAGAACCCCTTTTCAAGGAGTTTCGAGGCATCTGAAATTCTGTGTCTGGAGTAATAGTAAACTGTATATACGAAAAGGGAAATACTGTCATTCTGTATGATCAGTTGCCCTGTCCCTGTCCTACTCATGAAATCTTATGGTCACAGTGCTTCACTGGAAGTCTCTTCTACTACATCACCCGAAACATCAGCAACTTTTATTCTCAGTAAAGGATACTGCAGTTGCTCGATTGCTTGTTGATCAATGGTCCCCATACTGTTATACACCAGAGCGCTGCTTAGGAGAACTGTCAAGGAGAAAATCCAGGCATCATTTTTGCTGTCTCCCTGCAGAAGAAAAAAAAAACAAGAGTTTTACATATCAGTTTCCACAGTTGAATGAAGCATCACATGGTGGCAATGGTGAAGAATGAGTGTCCATGTAAGCCAAGTCCACCAGAACAAGATCTGCTGACTGTCAATGGTTCCTGATTATTAAGAGAGTTCCAATGAATGGACCTTCCCAACCTGAGGTCCATATAACACTTACTTGTCAACTTTAGTAAGACTTACTATTGGAGGGTGTGGGGCACTTTGTGAGCTACTGAAAAAAAGTATCCATAGCCATGTCCTCTTTAGTGGTAACACTCCCCATTGTGCCAATTTGCCACCCCCAACAAGCCTCAGCCCATGCCTCACTAAGAAACCTTACATAGATTTTCCATCTCTTCCAGGAGTTGCCTCTTCTCCTGACAGACTCCTGTATGTTCCAGGAAAATTGCTTTTATGGGGTCAATGTTGGGGTAAGTATTCTAAGATAAAGTTCAAAATTACCCCCTCATTGTGTGCAGTGTTCAGCCACCCAAAACAAATGGCTTGCTCATTCTTTTTGCCAGTGTCCCAACCTCCATTTGCCAGCAATACATTTGCTCTGGAAAAGGGAGAGACACAAAGGTTCCACATCCAGTAACCAAAGGACAGCCGCATCTCTCAGTAGAATGCTCAGCACCATGCTATTTAATTGCTTTTGGCATATCCAAAAGATTTTGATGCTATAAAGCAGCAATTTCGTAATGTAAGGAACTTTAACAGTGACCTCTCCCCTCCTCTGTCACAGGCACAAGTAAAGCACAAGGTCCACAGCAAACAACTCCCTATATCTTAGAGTAACAGAGATATACCATAATTTCCAGCAGTATGCAAAGTCTTACCTTCTCCACATCACCTAATCCCTCAGTGTCCAGCAAGACCAGGACATGTCCAGGATTGCGTGGGTGAGGGACACACCACATCCAGATCCCTTTAGTTTTGGATTGGATACTGGATCCCAGAGGAAAACCTAAAAGCATTAAATGATAGATACAGAAGTGACAAAATTATTGGTATGCACTAAGTGAAGGTGTCCAATAATAACGTTGTGTTAGAAGAAGCCAACCTCAGCTAAGCTGTTGTGCATATGGCTGTTATACAGAAACCCACTTCCTATGTTATTGTGCAAGCTCTGTAGAAGTCTAGTGATGTCCAATTTTCATTCAAGTAGACAGGTCTCCATTTCTTTGTACACAATTGATCTGAAATGTTGCAGATCTGTTAGAGTTACTACTCCTGACATCTCCGCTATCTCCTTCCTCCTATTAGTGTTAGAGATCGCAAGAGAGGGGATTGTACACAAATCTACGATGGGCATGGGAGAAAGTTATTTGGAGGGCAGAGGAAAAAAAAGGCTATAGACAGAGAGAAAAGCACATTTAGAGGAAATATGTGCAGGTTAGAAGCTATGCTGAGATATGAAAGTAATTAGAGACAGCAGGAGCCTGGCTACAGAATAAATTACTGGATGCTAATTATGCAAATTGTCTCTTCAGAGAGGAAGGGGACTAGAACTCTAGTGCCACCTATTGGAAGTAAAATCCTAAAAGTCAATGCTGACCCTTTAACGCGCCTTGTTACATGACTTAGGATAAAAGCCAAGCCAGAATCTCAATTTGATTCTGGCTTGGCTTTTATCCTAAGTCATGTAACAAGGCTCTCCTCATCTCGACATGCTTAGCATGTCATTCTCTGCAAGGAGAAATGATACTTCTTAAATTACTGGATGACATACAGAGCTCACATCCAGCCTATATTACTGGGAGAGACACACAAAGTTCACGTCCAACTAACTGTGAAAGTCTCGCATACCTCATATCTAGCCTAACCCACCGGAAAAGACAGAGTTCACATCCAGCCTATATTACAAGGAGAGGCAAACAGAAATCACATCCAGAATAAATTACTAAGATGAACACAAATAGATCACATCCAGTTTATATAATCAGGGGAGACACACAGAGTTCACATCCAGCCTATATTACTGGGAGAGACTCACAAACTTCACGTCCAACCTTTCTAACTGAGAGTCTTGCATACCTCATATCTAGCCTAATCCATCAGAAAAGACACACAGATCTCACATCCAGCCTATATTACAGGGAGAGGCACACAGATCTCACATCCAGAATAAATTACTAAGATGAACACAAATAGATCACATCCAGTTTATATTATCAGGGGAGACACACAGAGCTCACATCCAGCCTATGTTACTGGAAGAGACACAGGCCTCACATCCAGCCTATATTACTAAGAGACACACAGAGCTCATATCAAGCCTACAATACTGGGAGAGACACACAGACCTCACATCCAGCATATTTTAGTAAGAGACACAAAGATTTCTCAGCCATCCTACATTACTGGGAGAGGCACACAGATCTCACATCCAGCCTATATTACTAAGAGACACACAGAGCTCATATCAAGCCTACAATACTGGGAGAGACACACAGACCTCACATCCAGCATATTTTAGTAAGAGACACAAAGATTTCTCAGCCATCCTACATTACTGGGAGAGGCACACAGATCTCACATCCAGCCTATATTACTAAGAGACACACAGAGCTCATATCAAGCCTACAATACTGGGAGAGACACACAGACCTCACATCCAGCATATTATAGTAAGAGACACAAAGATTTCTCAGCCATCCTACATTACTGGGAGAGGCACACAGAGCTCACATCCAGCCTATATTACTGGGAGAGAAAATCCCACAAGGCAAAAATCTGTAACTTGAAATCAGGCTGCAATCTGCATATCAGGGAGCTAAAAATGAATGAAGGAAAGAAGATTGCAGACATAAAAGGTAACCACTATGACATGAAAAAAAAAAAAAAAAACACACTCTCCACGTACTAAATGCTCTTAGCCTTTATGGCTACTTTCTGATAGAAACCACTCTTCTCTGTAGGATTACTCACCACCATTACATCCAGCCAGCCTGTTCATCAAAAACGATTTTCCTGTCCTATATTTTCCCACAATGGCGACCACAATGGCAGGGTCAGAGATTTGTTGGAGGATATCCACGGCCTCCTTATTGACCACCAGATTGCTTCCTTCATTTTCTATCAGGCACACTGGTAGTGGCATCGACCACACCGGAGGCATTTTTATTTTTTCTGAGGCGCTAAAGAAGAGATAAGAAGTGATTTATTAATAACTCAATAGGGTCACATTTATCACAATTTTCCACTTTTTGTTGCCCATAGCAACCAATAATAGAACTGCTTTCATTTCTAAAACTGCTGTTGAAAAATGAAAAATTGCGCTGTGGCTGGTTCCCATAGGCAATAAATACAAAGCAGCAGCCGGCAGCACTTCAGAGTCCAATGAACCCAGTTGGAAAATACATACCAAAAATAACTTTTTTAATAGTGCAATATGTACCATGTTAGTGGGCGGAGCCTTGTTGGTGATTGGAGCACATGTCTACACACTATATAAAGCTGCCATGTTTCATGTTGTATGCTTGAAAAAAACCTTAATGGTCGAAATGTTGCAATATGGCAAAATTAAGATCGACTTTTATTTTTTTCACCTGGACTGGATGCTGTTCCCTTTTATTTTTCTTTCCCATGGGCATCAATAAAGGTTGAACTGAGACAGGTCCTCACAACCCGAAATTTTGCTAGAATTTGCACTAACTGAACTGTGGGAAAAAAAAAAAAAGTGGATTTGCGCAAATCCAAATATTTAAAAAAATTCATATTATTTTTGATTTGTTACGAGTCTTTTCATTCATCTTTCCTGTCCATTCCATCTGCCATTGGTCTTGTTACCTGGCTGTCCCATTAGCGCCAACCTTAAAGAGAATGTGTCAGATAATTGCCCATTTATCCAATTTTGGGGTATTTTTCCTAAACAAATTGGCAATGTTTTTCTTTTTTTCTGTGTCACAATCGTTGACCAGGCAAATTTGGTAAGAACTCTGGAACTCTTTAACAAATCCCAGTGATTTGGAGACTGTTTTTTTCATGACACATTATACTTTATGACCATGGTAAATTTAGGTCGATATGTTTTGTGTTAGTTTATAAAAAAATATCAGAAATTTGACAAAAGTGTAAAGAAACTTTGCAATTTTCAAACTTTTAATGATTATCCCTTTAAGGCCTCATACCCATTGGCGATTAAAAAAACGGTCCGATTTCGGGACTGGAAAAAAGGGTGGAGTGTTATGCCAGTGTCATGCGATTTTTTTGCGATTTATTTTTTTTTTTTTTCCCCCATCCGTTTTCCGTCCGTTTTTTTTTCCCAGCCACTCTTTTTCTACAGTCATTTACTGACCATTTACAGTGTTCTATACCACAGAATGGTGATGTATCCGTTAAAAACAGATGAAAAACGGATGGTCTGTTTTTGGTCCGTTTTTTAATTGCACCCATTGACTTATATTGCCGAAAATCGCGGCAAATCGCAGCATGCTGCGATTTTTTTCTCAGACCTAATTCTGATAGTCATACCATAGAAAAACATTAATAACAACATTTCCCTCATGCCTGCTTTACATCAGCACCATTTATAAGATGTTCTTTTATTTTGTTAGCATTTTAAGAGGTTTAATAATGGAGCAGCATTTTTTCCTTGGAAATTTACAAAAAAAAAAATTTAGGCACCTATCCAGATTTAAAGTGACTTTAGGGGTCCCATATATTGGAAACCCACCAAAAGTGATACCATTGAAAACTGTTGTCAGGTAGTTTATTAACCCTTCAGGTGATTTTCAAGAATTAATGCAAAGTGACATAACAGGAATGAAAAAGCGTATCTTTATCACCTAAATGTCGCTAACTTCTGAACAGGTCCCTATAGCCGGCAGACTCCAAGGCCGCCATTTGGTCATGAATTGCCATGGCAAACGTCAGGACCACACAATCATGATCACAGGGTGCCGATGGGGATAAAGAGGGAGAAGCCACACCCTGTTAACCATTTATATGTAGTCACTATTGACAGCAGCATCTAAGGGGTTAAATGGAACCTGTCACCTCGTTTTTTTCAGGTTCCCTTTAAACAGATATGGACGGATGGTGGCTAATGCAGCAAGTTGTCATCTATAGTGTACAGCCGACAGTTGCTGCATTGTCACCTGTATGAGGAGATTATTCTCCTATACCTCAGGTCAGTAAAAAGACGTATTGGCTGCCATTAAGGGGTTAAAAAAGGTAATTTAGCTTTTTTAGTTTTCAGCAGGCTCATTATCATTAGAGGCAGGATTACAGTTACAGGTATCGCCTCTGCACACAGCTGATAAAATAGGATCCACTAATCGCCATAGGTGATGTCACAGCAGACCCTGCTCAATGGCCTTTGCACACGCTCATTAGATGCTTCAATACAAAAAAAAAAAAAAATCAGACTATTGCTGCTAATGTACATGTGCATTTTCTGAAACAGCAAAAAGTTAGAGACTGGAAAAGCCCCGGTGGCCAGTGTGAGAATTGCAAGAGTTCTGTTTGTATTTTTAATACAGATTCAAAAATATTTGGAAAATAATTTAACACAAACCTAACTAAACATCAAATTATTTCCTAATGGCACATTCCCTTAAATGGTCGCTTAAAGTGTTTGTTCCGAGATTTGAATTTATCCACTGTTAATAGGTTAGGAGATAACTTACTGGTTAATGCAAGTCTGAGGCAGCGTTCACATGTTCAGGTTTTTTTGCGCTTTCGCGGAGGTTTTTACTGCGCGATTTTGCCACGAAAACGCAAAAAAAACAGCATCCCATGCAATCCTATGGGATTCCGCAATGCTGTGCTAATGCTGCTGATTTTCCCGCGGCGGAAATCGCATTGCGGAAAAATCTGCAGCATGCTCATTTAGCGGAATCGCGGCGATCCCGCACCCATAGGAATGCATTGTTCCGCTTACTTCCCGCATGTGGCTGTGCACACCATGCGCAAAGTAAGCAGAACATTTGCGGATGGTACCCATGGTCCGGAGGAGAGGAGACTGTCCTCCGGGCTCTGGGTACCATATCCCTGTAAAAAATAGAATTAAAATTAAAAAAAAAAAAAAATCGGGTTATATTCACCTCCCGACGTCCCACGCAGCGTCCCCAGGTTTCAGCGATACACGCGGTAGCTCCTGTTCCCAGTAATGCAATGCGATGACCTTTGCTGACATCGCGTCTCGCGATAATGTAGCGATCTCGCGAGACCGCGACATCATCAAAGGTCATTGCCGCAATGCATCACTGGGAACGGGAGCTGTCGCGTGTATCGCTGAAGCCTGGGGACGCTGCGTGGGACGTCGGGAGGTGAATATAACCCGATTTTTTATTATTTTTAACAATAGATCTTTTTACTACTGATGCTGCATAGGCGGCCTCAATAGTAAAAAGTTGGTCACACTCGTCAAACACTGTTTGACGAGTGTGACCAACATGTCAATCAGTTCTCCAAGCGATGCTACAGATCACTTGCAAAACGCTAGTTTTTCAGTGGGAAAATCGCGGGTATTTAAAATGCGATTTTCCCACGGACTGGAATTCCGGAATTCTCGCGGTAACTTCTGCTACGTGTGAACCCAGCCTGACTGCTAGACCCCCAGTGCTGCTAAAAAGAACGGAGAGGCATCTGAGGTTGTGAACCTCCATCCTATGCATTGTCAATGGGAGCACCGGCGCTTCCATTGAGAATGATTGGTGTGGAGGTTTACATTGACCTCTGCCCTCTTCAGGTATAAATAATATTATATATCCCTATTGAAGCCCCTGAGTGTGCTCTCCAGCAATACCCCTTTTATGGCCATGTTGTGATACCTCCACTCAATATGAGGGACCCCACAGCCCCCAACTCAGTATGAGGTCCCACACACCAAGCGAGGTGCTCACCAGGACCTGGACAGAATGAGGCCCCCCACAGCACACCACTCAGTATGAGGGTCCCATTACACAGTATTGAACCCACCATTCAGAATTATGGCCCCTCACTCAGTATTATCACTCTCTCAGTATGGGAGCCCCCACAGGGTATGATTTCCCCTAACAACCCCCCAGAGCCTCTCACACAATACAATGGCCCCACACCTCCCCACCCAGTATAACGGCACCCACAGCCCATCACAGCCCCTCATAGTCCGCAGCTGTCACATAGTATTAGAACCCCATAGCCCCCATTTAGTATTATGAAATTTAAAGAGTATGTTGGTGCTATAGAAATAAAAATTATTATTGTGGCCTCCACCAGCATGATGACCCCAGGGGACCCCCACAATTACTGACACCTCCCCCAGGAGCGCGCCCCCTAGCCGTGGCGTGCAGTGTGATCATCACTGAGGCGCGGAGCCTCGGACTCCACACTACAGGCACACGTAGTGACACCATCACGCCTGCAGTGTGCGGCGGGGGGAACCAACTCACGTGCCCCAGTCTGCGCCGGACAGAGGTCGGATCTCGATACAAAACCGGTTGTCTTCATTCTTCACAACAACACATTGTAACCCTGCCCCAGTCATGTGACTGCCGTGTGCCTGTAGCAGGCCGTGCAGCTGTGTGTGCCGTGACACTCACCCCGTGCAGGATGGAGCCGTCACTCCCGGTCGGAGCCCGTTTGCCAATTTTCAGTGCAGCACCGGTTATGGCGCCTCCGTCTTCCTCCTCAGTCAGCCGGGCTTCTGGTCGCGTTTGTACTTTTCCAGCTCATATAACAGCGGAGACTGAAAGCGAAAGGAGATTTCACAAGTGAGGAAAATCCATCCGACCGTCCTAAAGAGGCAAGAATGCCGAGTCATTACACAGATGTAGCAGAGCTGAGGTGGTGGCGGCGCACAGTCCTCACTGTGTAACCTGCTCTGCAGACAAGCTCTGACAGCACAGAGAAGACCCCTGTATACCAGACCCTTCCTGTATTCAGACCCCCGTACACAGACCTCCAGTATACAGACCCCCCCCTGTATACAGACCCCAGACCAGACCCTCCAGTATACAGACCCCCCCCTGTATACAGACCCCAGACCAGACCCTCCAGTATACAGACCCCTCCAGTATACAGACCCCAGACCAGACCTCCAGTATAAAGACCCCCCTGTATACAGACCCCAGACCAGACCTCCAGTATACAGACCCCCAGACCAAACCCTCCAGTATACAGACCCCCCCGTATACAGACCCGAGACCAGACCCTCCAGTATACAGACCCCTCCAGTGTACAGACCCCAGACCAGACCTCCAGTATACAGACCCCCAGACCAAACCCTCCAGTATACAGACCCCCCCGTATACAGACCCCAGACCAGACCCTCCAGTGTACAGACCCCCCCTGTATACAGACCCCAGACCAGACCTCCAGTATAAAGACCCCCCCTGTATACAGACCCCAGACCAGACCTCCAGTATACAGACCCCCAGACCAAACCCTCCAGTATACAGACCCCCCCGTATACAGACCCCAGACCAGACCCTCCAGTATACAGACCCCTCCAGTGTACAGACCCCCCCTGTATACAGACCCCAGACCAGACCTCCAGTATAAAGACCCCCCCTGTATACAGACCCCAGGCCAGACCCTCCAGTATACAGACCCCCCCTGTATACAGACCCCAGACCAGACCTCCAGTATAAAGACCCCCCTGTATACAGACCCCCCCTCTATACAGACCCCAGACCAGACCTCCAGTATACAGACCCCCCTGTATACAGACCCCAGACAAGACCTCCAGTATACAGACCCCTCCAGTGTACAGACCCCCCCTGTATACAGACCCCAGACCAGACCTCCAGTATAAAGACCCCCCCTGTATACAGACCCCAGGCCAGACCCTCCAGTATACAGACCCCCCCTGTATACAGACCCCAGACCAGACCTCCAGTATAAAGACCCCCCTGTATACAGACCCCCCCTCTATACAGACCCCAGACCAGACCTCCAGTATACAGACCCCCCTGTATACAGACCCCAGACAAGACCTCCAGTATACAGACCCTCCAACAGGGCCGGACTGGGACTAAAATCCGGGCCGACCCGAGAGATTACGGCGCCCTAGGCAAAACTATTTTGTTGCGCCCCTACTATTCTTGGCAGTAGATGAAAACTTGGGATATAAATTTAGGAGCAAAGTAAACCACAACAACAATGATTAATTAACTCTCTCCTAACTCTTTAATCTTCTGAGAAGTTGTATAGGACAAATGTATACAAAGTAATCAATAACACAAAACAAAAACGACCATAGGTAATTAAAATTTTTGTTTCCTTGCCTTTTTTTTTTTAAAAGGATGACACTAAGTCACCGAGATTAATTTGTTTAGCAACTTCAGATTCTATCGAAATTGTTGCCAACCCAACCAACCTCTCTTGCGTCATATTTGCCCTTAAATATGTACACTTTTCTTTCCATCCCTAAAACTTTTTGCATTTTGAAAAGATTTTTTATAATTTTTTCTATTTTTTCTCTGGCGCCCCCTTTGGGTCAGCGCCCTAGGCGGCCGCCTAGTTCGCCTATACGTTTGGGCCTGCCCTGACTAAAATTCAGCCCTGGCATTTGAAGTTACACAGGCCCACTAGTCACATGGTGACTATATAATATCTTTGTACACTTGTAGGTTACAAGAAGTGAGAGGAGACTAACACGACTATATAACATGTAGTCACAGCTGTGCCCAGGATTTCAGCTCAGTCCTATTTATTGCTTTTAGGTACAGTACTCCTCCCAAAGCTCTGTCCCCTTTTGTACGCATGGTGACAGAATTCCTGGCAGAACTGCTATCCATTGGGCAACCAGACCCCCTGGTCATAGCCGCCCCTATCATACCTCCCAACTTTTGAACATGGGAAAGAGGGACAAAGACAGCGGCGCACACAGCGCGCCGCTGCAAATTTAGGCCACGCCCCGGCCACATCCATTTCACAACTAGTCACACCCATGTCCACACCTAATCGCACCCATTTAGCACTGCTGATCACACTGACTGGTACTGAGGGCACAGTGGCTGGCATTATGGGCACAGTAGTTGGTACTAAGGAAGAGAGAAAACAGAGAAAAAAGAAAACAAAGAAAAAGGAGAGCGAGAGAGAAAAAGAACAGAGAGAAAGAAGAAAACAGAAAGAGGGGAAAGAAAGAAGGAATAGAGAGAAAGATAGGAAAGAAAATGAAAGAAAGGGGAAAAAAGAACAGAGAGAGAGAAAGAAAAAAGAAAGAATAGAGAAAAAGAAAATGAGGGAAAGACAGAACAGAGAATGAGAAAGAAATAAAGATTCTATAAATATACTATAGCAGCCCGGCTCCCATTGTAGTGCCCACCTGAGCCTCCCGGTGCAGGACATATCATGATCCGCTCACATGGCCGGCATCCCCGATTCCAAGGTGATCCTGCTGTCTGCGCTGTCGGAGGAGGACATGGTGATGGATCTGAAGCATTCCTGGTTCCGTCACAATCTCCTCATGAAATTATCTCATGTCCGGTCAGCTTCCAGCACATCACTTCCGTTGGAACGTCATGTGCGAGTTTTAAAATGCTCCTCGGGGCTTCGCCGTGTACTCCTGTGTCCATGGGAAAAGCCGGCTTTGTATGCTTCGTACACACTTGGCTCCGCTCTGTACTTCCTGCACACATATGGCTCCACTCCGTACACAAGCGGCTCCACTCCGTACAGCGAGTACACACACGACTCCGCTCCGCACGCCCCGTACTCACGTGGCTCCGCTCCGTAAACCTCGTACACACGCGGCTCCGCTCACATTCACCTCGTACACATGCGGCTCCTCCTCTCCGTACACCTCGTACACGCGCAGCTCCGCTCCGTACACCTCGTACACGCGCGGCTCCGCTCATTCATCTCGTACACACACGGCTCCGCTCCATACACTTCGTAAACACGGCTCTGCTACATCCACCCTGTAAACCCCTCCTGACACCACACAGAAACTTACCGGCATCCAGCAATGCACCATGACAACCAGCATGACAGAGACCTGCATACATGGAGGCCCCTGATCATGTGACCCCTGACTCCTCCCCTCCTGTGACCTCATCACAGGTCCTGTGCGCATAGAGTAGCCAATTGCAGCCTGAGAACGGAGCTGCCTGGGGGTCAGAAGTGCCGTGCAGTGTCTCATCCCGTCATTGAGGGGGGGGGACCCCGCTTTTGCGTGCAGTGCCCTGGAAGCAGGAACGGATCGAGCGGCCCACTACAGGCACCGGCCCTTCCCGATGGTCAGTCCGGCCCTGCCCTCCAGTATACAGACCCCCTGTATACAGACCCCAGACCTCCTGTATACAGACACCCCTTTATACAGACCTGAAACCGGACTCCCCTATATACCAACCCTATAAACAGACACCTGATCCCCACACCCCACCAATGAGACAACTTTGGTGACTTGGCCCCAGTGATACACAATAAAGCTAACGTTATCTGCAAAAAAAATTAAAATATCAGCTGCTTCAGTTTGGCTTATGGTCACTGTGAAAATTGAATTATTTTATTGGGGTTTCTGTAATTATATTTTTTCAGTCTATGAGCTTTGGGTGGTTAAAATAATCCCCAAAAATTGCTATACTCTCCCATCGTTTCTCGGAATGCAAGAAGGCGACCTTGTTGTTTTTATGCCTACTTTTATTTTCCATTTTTGCTCAATATCTTAGAACCCAAAAATACACAGTTTTTTTGCATTACTATCAGTATATAGAGTCTAATCCTTCCACCAGTAGCTCACATTCACTACAATGCACTGATACGTCATAATCCAGTACATGTATTTTAATTAAAAAATTCACCTAGCTTTTTTTTATCTCCTGCTTACTATATGCAAATAGAAGAGGACTAGAACTGTAGCACTAGCTATTGGGGTAGCAGTCCCAAAAAATCAATATCGACCCTTCAATGACCCTTAGCACATAACTTCGGATCAAAGCCACACTAGAAAAGAAGTCTGATTTGACAGGATAAGAAACCTCTGACTGTGACCTAAGTGGAAACATCTCTCCTTGTGCGAGGAGACTTATGGGCCATGCAGTGCTTTTCTTGGGGAATTAAATATGCAAATTGTCTCTTCAGAGATTAAAGAGGTTGGCCACTGCTTTTAAATATATGACCTATCCTTACGATAGGTCATCAGTGTCTGGTCAGCCGGGGTCCGACACCCAGCACTCCCGCTGATCTACTTTTATTGGTGTCTTCGGCCGCCGGCAGGAAGTACTCGCGTGCTGAGCTGCTCCATCTACTTGTAGTGGCTGCCACAGTGTACTAGACATCTGTCTCCTCTTGATTTGAATAGAAGGCGGATGTGCAGTACCAAGCCAGAAGTACCAAGTTGATGCACAGCTGGGCAAGTGAATACTTCTTGCTGGCAGCCGCCGACAACAGCTAATTGTCGGGGGTGTCGGACCCCAGCCAATCAGACATTATTGATCTAGTCCAAGGATAGGCCATCAATGTACAAGTAGTGGACAACCTCTTCAATAGAACTAGATCTCTAGTAATCCTAATAGTCAATATTGATATATGACGGTGTAAGGAGACCTACAGGCCATGCATGCTTCTGGTAATTTAATTGTCTTTTCAAAGAGGAAGAGAGCTAGATCTCTTGTAATCCTAATAGTCAATTTTGACCCAATAATAATCCTTGCCACATGATGTCGGAGAAGCCAAACCAGACGTTATTTGCAGACACATGTTTCAGGGTGTTTGCCCCTAATTAGTTCAAAACACATAGGAAAAAGGATTGTGTGTTGATCGTTGGGGTGTCTGCAGGAATCTTTAGAATGGAGCTCTGTATATCTGTCCTGAATGGGGTGGAGGTGCGAATACTCCATTCATCGTCCCATAGACAATGCATGGAGTATGTGCAGCCTCATTCAGGACAGGGCTACTTAGTCCTTTTCTGGGGATTTTAGAGCTCCCACTTTGGGATCGCTGGAAGTGTGGTCCTATCAGAGACCCAGTGAACGGCACGTTATTTCCTATCCAATGAAAGGGGCATAAATAAGTAAATAAGTTACTGATCTTTTGCGGATTATTTGATTTTACAGCAATCAGAGTCACTGATCATTTGCAATAAATTTATTCAATTATTTGTGGCAAATTTAATCTGATTTGAATTATGTAAGATTTGCTCATGTCTGATTGAATGCAAATGTTGGTCCTCCCGATCACCGGCATATAAATGACATCTTAAGTTACTGCACATATTAAGGATATTTCCTCTATTTCTTCTGTTTGGTTTCACTGATTGTATTTTCCAACGAAGAACTGAAAGTGAAAGATTTCTTAAGAATGTGAGTTCCTCAATACAGTTGTCACTGCCAGTAACTTTTAAAAAGACCCTGTCAGCAGGATTGTGCACAGTAACCTACAGACAGTGTCAGGTCAGTGCCGTTATACTGATTACAATGATACCTGGTGATGAAATCCGTCTTGTGGTTGTTGTTTAATTTTTATTTTTCAGTTTTGAGTTAATGACATGCTCGTGCTCCCGGGCAGCCTGTGGGGGGTCTTCATGTGGTGCTCTGATTAGATATTCATCTGTATGGCTTCTGACAGCTCACTGATCCCTCAATGACCTGCCCTCTAGTTTACATACTAAATATATGTACATACTGAAGAAAAAAAAAGCCTTCTGCAGGCAGGCACCTGCAGAAAAAAAATGTCCTCCTCCAAGATGGCATCTCCCGCGCCTGCGCAGTAGCAGCTATCGGCGATCACCAATAGCTGTTATTGCGCAGGCGCCATCTTGCTAAAGAAGGAAAAAAAATCCTCCAAGTTTTCGCCACCCTCGCCTGCGCAGTAGCAGCTATCGGCAATCACCAAGAGCTGCTGCTCTGCAGGCGGCGCCATTTTGGAGAATTATATTTTTTCTTCTTTAGCGATATGGTTCCGCTGGCGCCTGCGCAATAGCAGCTATTGGATGACCTCTATATACACTGATAGCTGCTACTGCGCAGGTTTTTTTTTCATACTCCTCAGGAAAACCTCAAGCAAAATTATTAACTACACAATAAACATGTGATTATGCTGTGGCACCTGCCTGCAGAAGGGTTTTTTTTTATACTACAGTATATAGAATATTCATTATGTTAACTAGGGGGCAGGTCAGTGAGAGATCAGTGACTTGTCAGAAGCTATATAGATGAATACCTAATCAGAGCACCACATGAAGACCCCCCACAGGCCGCACCGGAGCACGAGCAAATCATTAACACATAACTGAAAATAAAGATTAAACAACCACAAGACAGATTTCATCACCTGGCATCATTGTAATCAGTGTAACGGCGCCAACCTGACACTGTCTGTACGTTACTGTGCACAATCCTGCTGACGGGTTCCCTTTAAAGACTGGTCGGCCATTGAAGAAGCAACAAAACTGAGTGAAATGGAGCAAAACTGAGTTTTTCATGAAACACAATCCATGTTGTGCATCCAAGCATGGAGACTTGATTGGTAGTGTTAACAGGTACGCGGATGTAACAGCGCAGACAATGAGGAGACAGTGGTACTTAAACAGCTACTTGTTTGGCTAACATGATTATCTTTGTATATGTACATAGTGAATTATAAAAAGAAAACGTTGCTCGTGCGGAGCAATGGGGCTGGATCGCTGGTAAGGTGAATGTGATTACTTATCTGCGGGTGCAGCTGTCAGTCACAACACTGAGAAACACAGGACACATCTCTCCCACGTCTGCACACACTGGATCTACACACAAAACACAGCGTGAACGCTCCCTTAGAATTAATCGCTTGAAATTCTTTTTTTTTATTCCATTACGAACTGGTTGTTTCGTCCGACTAACGTCTTGAAGATTGCCGTTGCATTTAACTCACGTAATTCGTATTGCAATTAAAAAATTGAGTTATCTGAAAAAATTTCCCCCAAAACTCATCAATAGGGAATCATACTGGATTTTCAAATCAACTCTATCACCTGAAAGCCTCAATGAATGAATTGAAAACACCATCCAACAAAGGGTTAATTTGATGGCAACGTCTCAGAAGCACCATTATTTGGCAGCGCTCTTTGTAGCCTTTATCCGTGTTAGTATAGTGAATAACGTGCGTCACTACTGGGCCTGACACCATTGTCTTTTATTTAGGCGGCTCAAAATGTCACACAGGCCCTAACGGGAGCCACCAGTATTTCCCACTAGACTGCAAATCCCAGATTGGTGAATTACTTGGTACACAGCACATTCATCAAAGTCTCCGTCTTTGTTCCCTTCAGCACGGCCCCGACCCACACTCTGTACCATATGTCTACGCTGGGAGAAACGGCTCACACAAACATCCCATTCTGCCACCTGGTCATCTATCTCGGACCTGGCTCAGCTCATTCGGCTTGGATCTCTCAGCTCTGGTTACTCGATCCTCCACTTGCATCAGTGTGTGTTTCTCTTCATTCCTTCTCCTTACAGTAGAACCCAGTCCAATAATCTCTGGCCACTGAAGCACCTCGTACCTGACGGCATCCCCAGCTCTTTAGATATTTCTGTACCAGGCCGGCTATTCAAAAGAGGAGCCGGGGATGCAGTCAGGCAAGAGGTGGTTCTCAGAACTTCCATCCAAAATTGACATGGTCAATGGTCTTGATCTAGTGAATCGATTTGCACCATTTCTGACAGAGACCTAATACGGCATCCATACAACTCAATTGGACCAAACTGAAAAGTGTTTCTCTATTGGATTCAATATCAGAGATTTTCTATACTAGAAGTATTGATTTTAGCCTCCTGCTCCCCATCTATAAAAGTCATGCCTTTGATCCACAAATAGTACATATGACCTCCTTTACCACAATCAGATCTCGAAATCTAGAAACCACAAAATAGACTCGGTAAATAAAAATATAGACACCGGACCCCTATATATGGACTTTAGATTAGACCCCTTAAGCAAATATAAACACCTCTACATATGTAAATATGAACTCTAGACCAGATTCCGTAAAACATACACTTCATACAGATCCCTAGTATGCTAATCCTAGACTAGACCACTCTGTATACGGTCTAGAGATGAGAAAATCGATTTAAAGCAAAATTAATTTTACAAAATTTCCCAGAATCCATTTGTTCCATTTCCTGAATTCTTTTCAGAGTCGGGAAGGAGCTAAAAAAAAAAATATTTTTGAAATTGTTTGGTTCATTTTTTCTGCCTCCGGTTTTCTTTTCTTTAGTCTTCATTCTTCGATGTCAATACTCACAAGACTTTGAGACTTGCAGCACTAAACACGTCATGACTGTTATGGTCTTCTGTGAGGCCTCGTTAGTACTGGAGGCGTCGAAGAGTGAAGACTGAAGAGAAGAAAACCAGATCAGACATTAGGAAGTTCTAATTACAACATTAACCATAAGCTAAATACACTATGATATTAGAGGGCTGGGGGAACTGTATAAAGGGATTATTTTAGTTTATAGTGCAGCCCTATCTCATTCTTTAGCCGTATAACAATACTGTCATCTGTCATTGTCAGTTAGTGATGCGCTGATCTTGTCACAGTCTACACAGTAAAGCTGCTGAACGAGCTGCTGGAAATGTTAGTCTATAATTCGTCATCCAATTACATTTTTAAGATTTTTTTCATGGATTGTGATGTAAAAGTCATCTCTGCTAATTTTTTAAAAGTTGCAGATTATGTAAACCTATAATAAATAATCTGCTGTTTGACCAGTATCTAGGGATATAGAATGGGAATTTTCATTTTTAGGTCTATTTTAAATTCAAATTTTTGCTCAATATGTTAGAAATGAGTAATGAAAGCTAAAGTTGAAGGACCTTCACTATTCATCACATGGTTCAGTTCTTGTAAAGCTTTTCGGCACGTTGGTAGTGTGTAGCTCACATTTGCCACTTTGCCCTAATATTTTTGACCCTCCCAGATGCCCCTTAGACAAAGAGCCTCACGGGATCACTAGTAAAAAGGTGCGATGGCATCAGTAAATCACCTATAGATGGCACACCCAAACAATCCTCCAAAAAGGTCAACAAAACTTTACATAACTGCCCAATTTTGTGAATATTTGCCTAAAATCTCATCCTTGTTATGACCTCTTTACTGGAGGGTAAAAGGTACGACAAAAGGTGTGTGAGAGGATATATGTGGCCAGCTTCAGAGCCCTGATAGGATACCCTGGTCTGGGGGTGGTGGAATACCACAACTTTTCTTATTGCCCCCTTTGGATGTCCTGCTTAGATATATGTTGGGCTTAATTAATAAAAGTTCTATGCCGGGAACATATCACCGAGAGTTATCTGGTTGGTAGAAATTGTCCCACCGTCCCAAATATTTTATCTTTCTTTCTCCTTTTTTTGCACTGTTAGTTGTTCTTGTATGACTCACAATTTATTACTATGCCGTTTTTGTGCCAAGTGTTATTTTGTTTTCTTGTAGCAGTCACAGGTCTGAAGACATGGAGGCACAATGAAAAGAAGGAGAAGGTCCTTGCCAAGAAGGGGGGAGAGTAAGTAAACTGACACAATAGAGAGCGCTGGTGCAAATATAGAGGCATAATCCAACCGAAGAAAAGAAAAACGCCGGCACTGCCGGTATAGAGTTGTGGGGCAGTTTACCCAGTAGGTGTTCAACAGCTTGTTGTTAGACATGGTAGGAAGGATGGCCTGGAAGATGCATCACCGCGTGCTCCCTTCCTCATGAGAAGGCTGCATTTGCCCTCTTGCAATTATGTTAGGCCCAACCAGGATCCAGAGCTTTAAGCATGTCGTCCATACAGCTCAGTTAAAAAGAAAAATGGCTCCAAATCAGTCTTTTTTTCAGTATGTCTAGATTTTTTGCATTTTTTTTTACAAATTCATTATGGCCTTTGCTTCATTTTATGTATTTTTTTTTAATCCTCAAGCTCTTTCCTCAGAGATCATAAAGTAGCAGGAGTATTTAGGCTTCCATCTGTATAACAAAGTTGTCGTTATATTCCCCGATAATGAGATGACTCTGCTGACTCTGTCCTTGTCTATACAGTAAAGCTGAAACACTCAGAAAGCAGGAAATGTCAGCCTACAATGTGTGCTTCAAAACTGAAAAATGTATTTTTATAGATTACCAGGTCAAATTCAGCTTTAAATAGTCAACAATATTTTATTCTACAATTCTAATTGTAGCATATATCCTTATTCGTTGTTTCAGATGTTACCATAAATGCAGGAAGGGAATTTTTGGGGTTTTATGTCCAATTTCATTTCCCATTTTTTCTCAATATTTTAGAAGTTGGAAATTATGAAAGTTCTTTATTTCACATGTTACAGTTCCTATGAGGTGTCCGCTCAGATCGGCAGTGGTAGCTCGCATGCACCATCATGCACTATTTCATAATCCTCCTAGTTGCACAACTAAACAGACACACTCATACCAAATGTCTAGGAAAGACAATAAAATATTGAAAAACTGCCAATTTTGGAAACATTTCTGTTCTATTTTGCGGTGTCCTTTCTTCAGAGCTCTGAATAACATGAAACGATACCGAAACCAGGGCTGAGCTGTTGTGCAAACAACTAAAAAGCCAACAAAAGGAAGTCTTCTAACTAAAGTGGCATTTTTCTTTCCCCAATATCAGCAAAAAAGACAACACAACAAAAATGACAAAATTAGACCACATGTATTGAGAAAAGAAAGAGGCTAAAACAATGAGTATCCAAACAAGAACATTTCTTTAGGGGGACGGGGATTAGCATGGGATAAGTGGGATGTGTATATTAGTATGATGTCTACTCAACCTGCTGATTCTCATGGCCTCTTATTTCTTTCAGAGTAGTTGTCTTCCAAAATTGGGGTTTTGTTAGATGCTATTTAGGCTAATTTAAGAGGGCTCCCTGTTTTTTTTCACCCAATACAAAGATTTTGGGGGGAGCCGCAGGAGCTTTCGTGTCAATAGAGTAACTGCTGACTGGTGAAGCAAGCTGACAGAAAATAAGTCTAGCAAAAGGACAGAATCAGGACAAGAAATGGAGTCCAGAAGTTCAGATAGAATAAGGCAAAGGTCACTATTTTTCTGAGTTTGTGTGGAGTGAATTACAAAAAAAATTAGCATTGTGGAGAATACAATTTTGTTGGTAAAATTTAATAAATATTAAATTGAAAAAATTGTTTCATGAGGAATGCAAATGCAGAAAGTAAAAGTTTTGCAGTTTCAACTTATCAAGCACTACATTTCGCCATTTACTCTGCGCCCTCAAATGTCCATCTAAAAACAGAAAAGTCATAAAGTGTAACCAAGAAACGTAACTAAATATTTGCCACCCTTCAGCCTTAACTTAACCAATAATTTACCATGGAGGTATAGAATGTGCAGATTAGAAATTGACCTATACCACCCAGTCTTGTCTGCTGTCCACCACTCTCCATTTCTTCCATTCTATTGTTTGATACACTGTGGCACTATGGATCGGGTTGTTCCTGTGACATCGTCATGCTCTCCTTGCCGTCTAGCCACAATCCTTTACCCTATGCCAGCCATATAACTTCAGATGTGACACCCTGCTTCTCCTAGTGGCCATCAGGTTCCATGTGTCATTCCACCATTGTTTGGCAAAATAGAAATTAGTAAAGTTGCTCAGTAAGTTACATGGAGACTATAGATGAGCAAATTGGTTTTCAGGACCCTGGTCAGGAGGCCAAATCATGTTCACTGAATGGGTGCCCTACGAAGCGCTTCCCACTTACTGAAATTCTCGGCGCCTTTGATGAACTGTAGATCCAAAATGGTCATCATTGTGACATGACGCACATATGATATCATACCAGACCCACCAATCAGGACAGATGTCATGGATGCTGGCAGGCAGGAGGTGATTTGTAGGGGCCAGGAATGGCCAATGTGGCTGCTGGACGAGGGTCCTGCAGATTGATGGAAAACTAAAAATCAATGGGAAAATAAAAAAAAATAATTATGGCTTATGGATGGAGGGGGATGTAAAAAATGAGGGCAAAAAAATAAAAATGTCATGATGGGAAGGGGTTAAAAGAAGCAAGTAAAATCATGCATTAGTCTTCAATTTGCCTTTGGATTTAATTTTTCACATTGATGAACAAAAGAGGCTGTAGCCAGAGATTCCTGCCGACAGCTGCTCTGTGTTTATTTCCAGTAAATTCCCTGTTTCCTGTAAATGTCTCCGATCTTCTCTGCCTACTTTTGGTTTCATTGTGAGACAATATAAATAAAAGGAGTTAAAATGAACATTGGCCTCCTGATCATGATGTTGTGAAAAATTCTCTGCTGATTATTTCTTCCATCTTTATAGATTTTTTTCTCTTTTTAAAGCTCCAAAGCCCTAGCACCGACATAGAACGATAGGAGTTTTTTATGAGATTTTACAAAATCTTCTTTCGAGTAGGGAATTCTTTGAAATAGAGAAATAAACATTACTTACAGGTCGTCCGATACGTGAAGTCCTGTATTACCACATTTGTAATTTACTTTGAAAATTCCTTATTGTAATAGCTATACAGCTTCCTGAGATGTTTCGATAGAGGAGACGTCTCAGGAGGATAGCCCCAAAGTCACTTCTCCATAGCCTTCATCACCCTCCCAGGATCACAGGATGTCATCAGGGAGGGGAAACTTTACCACAGCTTCTATGACTGCCATTCCATAACTGCAAATTCCAGACCTCCTCTGGTATTACCATCAGCCCAAACAGCACCCCTGCCGGGAGTTTCATGGCTGAGCAGCCTTACATCACTAAACACAATTCTGAGAGTCAGATGGCATGGTGTAAAGCCGCGACCATTGGACTCTGGAGGAAACGTGTTCTGTGGAGTGATGGATCACACTTCTCTATCTGGCATCTGATGCGTATCTTGGGGACTTTAACTGTGCATAAGGTAACCACCATGAGGCTATTTGTTGGACTTATACAGTATATATATAAATACTTTTGACTTAAATATGTATGTACTTTTATTACCGACCTAACTTTAGGTTTCTGCTTTGATTCAGCCTCTGTTAGATTTTTCTGCATATGCACTTTACTATCTATATGTTACCTTATATCTGCACGTTGTCACCTTTTGATTGCATTTTATCCATCTATTTCTGCGGTATATACATATATCAATTTTGAGTATTATGTTTTTATAACATCTTAAATATTCATTATTTTACCATTTTTTGCTACATAATTTTGCAGTCGAAGTGGTCCCTTGAGTTGTGCCCTTATTTTCTGGTAATTGTTCCCCACCCTATTCCACTTTTGTTGTGTATTCTATAATAAAATTTACTATATTACATTATTGGACATTTTCTTTGCTTTTTTTTCGTTGGTCAGCCAAACGTTACCGAAATAGAGGTCCAACCGGCAGGCCCTACTCGCAACCAGGGTAGCGTGGACCACTATCTGCAAATGGCCCTACAACACTGCCCAGTAGATGATCAGGAGAGACGTCTGCAGCTGATCCAGCAATACCAGGAGAGGCCGAGAGAGCCGAGTAAAAGGCCCAGCATGAGGCCGAGCGGGAAGAGAGACAGCACCAGCTGGATTTAGCCTGAATTCAGGGGCAGAGGTCTTCCCTGCCCAGCAGTGAGTCCAGCAACGCTCAGTTCCTTAAACCCAGGCCACAGCATGTTCCTATGATGGAGAAAGACGGGGACCTGGACATTTTTCTGCAGGGATTTGAAAAAGCCTGCAGACAGTACCAGCTGCCCGAGACCCAATGGGCTCGATATTTAACCCCAGGGCTCAAAGGAAAAGCTCTGGAGGTTTTTGTTTCTCTCCCAAGACCAAGATGGAAACTATAAGGCCATCAAGCAGGCCCTAATAAAGAAATACAAACTGACTCCTGAGGTCTACCGTAAAAAGTTCCGGAACCTCCAAAGTGTCCCACACAACAGCTACAGTGATGTGGTGCATGGACTCAGAACCCATTTTGACTAGTGGGTCCAAGTGCTGTCAGCAACCACCTTTGAGCAGCTGTGGGACCTTATGATAAAAGACCAGTTCCTACATCTTTGTCCAGCTGAGGTGCTACAGTTCATGATGAACCTGGAGCCAAAAGATGCAGACAAAGCAGCGCAGATCGCCGACACCTAAGAGGCCTACTGTAAACTGGAGGTGCCGAAGCTGGTCACCGCCAGCTGGAAATGGGGTAAGCCATCAACCAACCCCAGTACCCCTACCAGCCAACCCACCAGAGGCCTTGTCCCCTTTACCAACGCCAGGCCTACAACCGATCCCGGCAAGTGTTATTTCTGCAATCAGACTGGACATCTCAACACTACTTGTCCGGAGAAGCAGAAGAAGATCCCCCCCAGCCAAGGCCTCAGGGCCTAATGCAGAAGTTCTTTTGGTGAGTGGGGCGGTTGGGAGGGCCTGTGAAAATTTGCAGCACATCACCGTGGGGAGCAAGGTTGCTATAGTCCTCAAGGAAATTGGGCCAAACAAAGCCTCATCCTACTCAAACTGGTGGCCCCTGAAGAGTTTATTCCCAGGAAAACCCTGACTGTCACCGGGATTGGGGGCGTTCGCTGTCCCTTGAATATAGCCCATGTTTTTATAGATTGGGGTGCCGGGAGTGGGGTGAAGGAAGTGAGGTTGTCCGAAAACTTGCCCGTACACGTTTTTTGGAACTGATTTGGGAGGATGGTTGCTTATTATGTCCCTGACTCCCCTCCCCAATCTGATACTGAGGGTAATGATGATATGAAGATATATGCTTTACCTGATAATGATTTACTTGACGGTGATTTACCTGATAATGATTATGTATCTGAAGGTACAGGAATACTCAGCCACGTCACTCTGCAGGGTGAGATGGCTGAGGAACCCCTAACAGGAGAAAGCAACAGTGCTAAGGGAAATGGGGATAGGCATGGGAACCATGAGGAAGGTGATGCCGTGCAACTGACCATTGCCACAAAGGAAGGTAACTGCTCCATATATAGCACTGCTCCTGAAGTATTGGGGTGGACGAGGAAGTATTACCCATAGCCAAGCAGGCTGATGGGACTGTGGTAATCCCTGGGGAGACAGCCTACATAGCCACTGTCACCCACAGGCAGAGTGCCCAGAATGCAGGTAACGCCCTGCCTTCTGGACCCTCCTCTGTCAGAGAGATGACCGAACCAGAGGCGAACCCAGAGCAGGTCCTAGAGGGTCCCTGTGAGGAAGGTACCTTAACGTTGCTTCTGGCTGCCTCCAGCCAAGAGTTCCAGGCTGCTCTGCACTTAGATGCTAGCCTGGAGACCCCGAGAAACCTCGCCAAGAAGCCCACCTCCTAGACTGAGGAGATGGTGTTCTGAGAATGAGGGAGGTATACCGGGAGACAGTTCCCAGTAGATCCCAAAAGGGGGGTTGAGTGAAAGACAGCTGGTCATCCCTTACCAATTTAGGCATGAGTTGTTGCAGATTGCTCATGAGATTCCACTCGCTGGTCACTTGGGGATCAGAAAAACTAAGGCCCGGCTATCTTAAAACTTCTATTGGCCCAAATTGGGGACAGATATAACAAACTACTGCCGCTCCTGTATCACCTGTTAAAGAATGTGAAAGTCCGGGACTACTCCCAAAGCTCCCCTGATCTCTTTGCCAGTGATAGCCTTTCCAGAGGATCGCTGTGGACATTGTGGGACCACTGGCCATACCCAGCAGCTCTGGAAAGCAGTGCATCCTTACTGTGGTAGACTATGCTACCCAGTACCCGGAGGCAGTGGCTCTGTCCTAAACTAGGGTGGATAAGGTGGTGGTTGCCCTGTTAGCCATCTTTTCATGTTGGAATATGTTTGGTGCAACAACTCCATTCCTGTCTATGAGTATTTAGTTGCTAAATGTGTATGCTGTTTCTAAAGTAAAAAAAAACAAATTCCCAGACACTCACACAGGGTTAGCATGTGACTGTATTTCCCGTGTCTGTGTATGAGAGAAGCAGCCTGCTGTAGATGCTGCACAGATAGAGACACACAAATGATTTATTCCTGATCTATTAAGCATATTGTTCCTGATTGTTCCTGAATAAAGAAGCTCTGTTGTCACATGCTTGGAGAGTATCCTGAATAATCTGCTGCCAACATTTCACAAGTAGGATTTCCCAGGGAGATGCTTACTGACCAGGGGACTCCATTTATGTCTCGCCTAATGGAGGTTCTATGTAAGAAAATGCTGGTGAAGTGTCTGGTATCAAGTGCGTATCACCCCCCAAACCAATGGTTTGTGTGAGCTCTTCAACGGTACCCTCAAACAGATGCTAAAAATGCTGGTTGAGACCCAAGGTCGCGACTGGGAGTTGTACCTCACACACCTGCTATTCACTTACTGAGATTCCACAGACCTCAATGGGGTTTTCCCTCTTCAAGCTCCTGTACAGCAGGCAAATCCAGGGACCCCTTGGGTTGGCAAGGGAATCCTGGGAAGAAGACCCGAGTCCTTCAGAAGCGTCCATCGTGGAGTATGTCATGCACTTCCGTGACAAGATGCAGACCTTGACGCAGTTGGTACATGACAACATGGCGCAGGCCCAGGCTGACCAGAAGCACTGTATACAATCAACAAAAAAGAAAGGTCCTCCAATGAGGTAAAAAGATATATTTTTATTCAACACATTAAATGTGGAGGTTAGCTATGTTGAAGATCATTAAGGAAGGTGAAGAGTTCTTAGACAGAGCAGAATTATCTCTTCATGTTACAGAAAGAGAAGAAATTCGAAGTGCACCTGAAGAAACAGAGGAATGGAAACGTGACCCAGAGAAGCAGGAGGATCAGGAAGCAGTCAGCACCCATACTTCTCATGAACCAGTACCAGGCTCTCACGCAGGAAAACAATGAAGAAATACATCAGGATAAGACTTTGCCCACAAACAGCAACCTTGCACGCCTTCAGAGTCCTGGATGGAGAAAGAAAAATGTTGTGAAGAAGAAACGGAGAGTGGTGGTCATGGGGGATTCCCTGTTGAGAGGAACAGAGGCCGCTATCTGCAGACCGGATATAACTTCAAGAGAAATGTGCTGTCTTCCAGGTGCAAAAACTAAAGATGTGTCTGACAGGATATCAGGACTCTTCAGACCTACAGATGACTACCCATTCCTGCTACTACATGTGGGGACAAATGACACCACAACAAACGACCTGGAAACCATCTGCAGAGACATTGAAAACTTAGGCAAGAAAGTGAAAGAACTGGGAGTGCAGGTGGTCTTCTCTTCCATCCTCCCAGTGGATGGGCATGGAACAAGGAGGTGGAATAAGATTCTGAAGGTGAACAACTGGCTACGTCGATGGTGCCGTCAGCAACTATTTGGATTTCTGGATCACGGAGTGAATTACCTATACGATGGACTACTTGCTAGAGATGGGGTGCACCTTACGAAGACTGGAAAACAAGTATTTGGAAGTCGCCTTGCTACACTTGTAAGGAGAGCTTTAAACTAGAACAACATGGGAAGGGAAGCAAAAGACCAGAAAAAGCCATACACCTGACAAATGCTATTGAGAACTCTGCTATTAGAAGTGGAAAGGAAGAACAAAGACAAAAGAATCTAAATAATAAAAATATTGGAGAAAGAGAAAACAATCACAAACTAAAATGTTTCTATACTAATGCACAAAGCATGGGCAACAAACAAGGAGAATTGGAACTACTAACGCAGGAAAATAAATATGATGTCATTGGAATCACTCAAACTTGGTGGGACAATACGCATGATTGGAGTACAAGACTAGAAGGATACAACTTATTTGCAAGAAACAGACTTGATAAACGAGGAGGGGGTGTCGCATTGTATGTTAGAAACGCGTATATCTGCACAGAGACTGGGAGTTCTGTGGAAACTGTTTGGGTAAGAATACAAGGACAGAACAATGGAAAGGACACCATTGTAGGCATTTACTACAGGCCGCCTGTGCAAGCTGAAGAGATGGATGAACTCTTTATGCATCAAATGGCCAAGTTCTCCAAAAAATATGACATAGTTGTCATGGGAGATTTCAACTATCCAGACATTTGTTGGGAATCTCTCTCAGGCAAAACTAACAGGTCAAGGAAATTCTTATCCTCTCTTGCTGACAACTTTATCTTCCAAAAGGTAGGGGAGAAAACAAGGGGAACTGCTACCTTGGATCTAATACTTATAAACAGGGAGGAAATGGTTGAGGAGGTAAAAGTGGCTGGGACCCTAGGAGGTAGCGACCATGCTATTTTAGAATTTTGGATAACTAGAGGAGGAAGACCTGTGAAGACTCAGACTTCAAGGTTAGATTTCAGAAAGGCAGATTTTAAGGGATTCAGAAAGAGAATTGGAGGGATCCAATGGCTGGATATCCTTAAGGACAAAAATGTCCAGGAAGGATGGGAAATCTTGAAAAATGAAATTCTCAAAGCACAATTGTTAACAATTCCGAAAAGAGGGAAGAATAGGAAGCATTTAAGGAAACCAGGATGGATGAACACAGAACTTAAGCACATGCTAAAAAGGAAGAAAGAAATGTTTATAAAATGGAAAGAGGGAGGCATATCTAAAGAAGAATATAATGCTGTCTGCAGAGCCTGCAGGGCACAAATCAGATTATCTAAAGCTGACAATGAATTGAAGCTTGCAAGAGACATCAAAAGCAATAATAAAGGATTTTGGGGATATGTCAAAAGTAAAAGAAAAGTCAAAGATGCTATAGGATTTTTACAGGATGAAAATGATGAAATGGTAAGACTGGATGTTGAGAAGGCCAAACTTTTAAATTCCTATTTTGCATCTGTTTTCTCTCAGAAAGGAAATGTAACATCAGCTGTTCTTCACTGTCCTATTAAGGGAATAGAAAAATCCAGGATATCTATAAACAGAAAGATAGTGAGGAAACACTTAGCTAACCTAAATGAATTCAAGTCTCCAGGTCCTGATGAATTACACTCCAGAGTACTGAAGGAGATAGCAGAAGAAATTTTTGAACCCCTCTCCATAATCTTTGAAAATTCTTGGAGAACAGGAGAAGTCCCAGAAGACTGGAGAAGAGCAAATGTTGTTCCTATCTTCAAAAAGCAAAAACCAGCAAATAATTCCAGCGGATGCTTCCTACTTGGCCATAAAATCCATTTTATTTTTATCTTTTAAAATAGTTCCATGTGGCAGAAACACAAATATATACAGGGGGTCAGAAGAAAAAAAGGGCACATTGCTGCTTTATGCGTGCAGACTACGCGTTTCGACCTTACTAGGTCTTCTAGGTCTTAAGTGTGAGCAGTGTTCAAGATAGTAATATACCCTGCTTCCAGGAACTTGATCCAATTACAAAATTTGGCTTAATTAAAATAGGGTGTATACCCTTACACAGGGATAAAACTTTGTTAAATACAAAATGTACTACATATTTAAAGCATATCGCTGCAAAGTGCCCTTATTTTTATCTAATACATTATTATTCACATCTTATATTTATTCTTAGATATCACAAAATTTACCATATGAACATAAAACAAAAAAAAAAATTTTTTTAAAAACCCAAAAAAAAAAAAAAAAAACATTAAAAAACATTAAAAAAAAAAGAGGAAAAAGGAAGGAAAATTCAAGTGTTTTTATATATATATATATATATATATATATATATATATGTGTATATTTACCACTGGAAAACCTGCCATTTAGAATTGACTGATTAAATCTAACCTATTATTCAGTCCATTAGGTATACGGCTTTCCAGTGTAAAAATCCAATAACTTTCACGATTTAATAAAGTCCTTCTATTATTACCTCCCCGTAAGGATTTTTTTACTTTCTCTAAACCATAAAAGGACAAATCATTCAAATTTCCTTTATGTTCATACCAGAAATGTCTTGAAACTGCAGAGCCTCCTATCATATTCTCTTTTACTGCATCAGATAAATGCCTACGGATTCTTTTTTTCAAAGAGCCCGTAGTACATCCAATATATTGTAATTTACAACTATTACATACAACAGAATAAACTACATTAGTAGTATTGCAATTGATAAAACTATTAATATTATATTCTTTACCATTTTTTACTGAAACTATTTTTTCTGTTTTATTTACAAATCTGCAACATTTACATTTTTTAGCTCCACATTTATAAAAGCCCTTTAAATCAAGCCAAGTATGAGATTTTTGTTGGTCAACAATGTTATATTCACTAGGTGACAAAATAGACTAAATCGAACGCGCTTTTTTAGCGACAAATCTGATTTTATTTCTTTCTAAAATTTTATCCAAATCTTTGTCTTGTTTTAGGATAGGTAGATATTTCTTTATTATTTTAATTATATCTGTATATTGTGGTGTATATTCAGTACTAAAAGTAATATTTTGTTCACTGTTTCTATTAGAAAATTTTTTATTCTTATTTTTACTTTTATTTTGCAATAATTTTTTCCTATCCACATTATCCACTATTGATATTGCTCTTGTTAAACTCCAATCTGGATAATGTCTATCATGTAATCTCTGACATGTTTTAACTTTTTCACTTTCATAAATCTGCTTATTTGAGCTATTTCTATGTATTCTAATTAGTTCTCCCACTGGTATATTTTTGATAGTGTGTGCTGGATGACATGAATCATCATGTAAAATTGTATTTGATGCAGTCTGTTTCCTAAATGGAGCAATATCTACTTTCTTAGTTTCTGCATTTCCTGAAAGAGTGATATCCAAAAAATCTATTTTATGACTATCATAAATACAAGTAAATTTTAGATTAAATTCATTACAGTTAATATATTCGTTGAAATCATCTAATGATTTTTTATCCCCATTCCATACAAATAACAGGTCATCTATATAACGCCCCATCCAAATGATGCGATTTTTAAAAGGATTTTGTTCATTATATAGGTGTTTTTCTTCCCATCTTCCCATGACTAAATTAGCCAGGGATGGTGAGAACTTCGCACCCATACTAACTCCTTTTGTTTGGAGAAAATATCTGTCACAAAATCTGAAATAATTATGTTCCAATAAAAATTTAACTCCATCCAGCAAAAAATCTTTTATCTCTTTTCTATAATTACTATAAGTTTCCAAATAGTAATGTAAACTTGCCATTGCTACATTAAATGGTATCGAAGGGTATAAACCGATGACATCACAGGTGACCCAAGAATAAGTAGATTGCCATTCAAATGATTCCATCATACCTACAACTGCTTTAGTATCCCGCATAAAGCTGGGAATATTTTTTACCAAAGGTTGCAAATAAAAATCCACCCACTCACCTAATCTTTCCCCTAAACTTCCTATACCTGCCAATATGGGCCTTAGTGGTGGGGGAAAAATGTTTTTATGAACTTTCGGGAGTGAATGATATATAGGTATTATAGGAAACTCAATATACATATATTCTTTTAATTTATTACTAATGGCACCAGTGTATACCCCTTCGTCTAGTAATTTTTTATTAACAAATTAAATTTATTTGTTGGATCTTGTTTTAATTCAATAAAGGAATCCTCATTCTGTAATATCATTAAATTCAGTTTTTCATATAAACCTGCATTAATCAGGACTATCCCTCCTCCCTTGTCTGCTTTTCTTATTAATAAATCTTGATTTTTTTCTAACTCCTCCAAACCTATCCTTTCTTTATAAGTCAAATTATCTCTTTTCTTGATTTTTTCCAATACCATTATTTAAATTGATCCTTCCTTTTTCCTCCTTTTTTTTTTTTGGGGGGGGGGGGTTAAAAATTTTTTTTTTTTTTTTTGTTCATATGGTAAATTTTGTGATATCTAAGAATAAATATAAGATGTGAATAATAATGTATTAGATAAAAATAAGGGCACTTTGCAGCGATATGCTTTAAATATGTAGTACATTTTGTATTTAACAAAGTTTTATCCCTGTGTAAGGGTATACACCCTATTTTAATTAAGCCAAATTTTGTAATTGGATCAAGTTCCTGGAAGCAGGGTATATTACTATCTTGAACACTGCTCACACTTAAGACCTAGAAGAAGACCTAGTAAGGTCGAAACGCGTAGTCTGCACGCATAAAGCAGCAGTGTGCCCTTTTTTTCTTCTGACCCCCTGTATATATTTGGGTTTCTGCCACATGGAACTATTTTAAAAGATAAAAATAAAATGGATTTTATGGCCAAGTAGGAAGCATCCGCTGGAATTATTTGCTGGTTTTTGCTTTTATTGCAACATGGGTGTGCCTCTCCCATTACAACTCCGTGCGGCTTCCTGGCAGTGAGCAGAACCACTAAGGACGTCTAACTGGGTGAGCTGGCTATAATTTTTCTTGTTTGAATTTATCTTCAAAAAGGGGAAGAAGGTGGACCCAGGCAACTATAGGCCGGTGAGTCTGACCTATACCAGGAAAGATCTTTGAACAAATTATTAAACAACATGTATGTCAGTACCTGGATAAGAATGAAGTGATTAAACAGTCAGCATGGGTTTGTAACTAATAAGTCATGTCAGACTAACTTAATTTCCTTCTATGACGGAATCACTGATTGGGTGGATCAAGGAAATGCTGTAGATATAGTATATCTTGACTTCAGCAAAGCATTTGACAAAGTATCTCATACAATCCTTATTGAAAAAATGACTAAGTATGGAATGGACAAGGCAACTGTTAGGTGGATTCATAACTGGCTTAGTGATCGGACCCAAAGAGTGGTCGTAAATGGCTGCACATCCAGTTGGAAGAATGTCTCAAGTGGGGTACCACAGGGCTCTGTCCTGGGCCCTGTATTGTTCAACATCTTTATCAACGATTTAGATGAAGGAGTTGAGGGTAAACTGATTAAATTTGCTGATGACACAAAGCTAGGAGAGATAGCTAATAATAGAGAAGAGAGAGGATTCAAAAAGATATAAATAAACTGGAGCAGTGGGCAGCAACTAACAGAATGGTTTTTAACAGGGAAAAATGCAAAGTACTACATCTGGGCAATAAAAATGAAAAAAGCATATACAGAATGGGAGGAATAGGGCCAAGCAACAGCACATGTGAAAAAGACTTGGGTATACTAATAGATCACAGAGTGAATATGAGTCAACAGTGTGATGCAGCAGCAAAAAAGGCAAATGCAATTCTAGGATGTATTAACAGAAGCATACAGTCTAGATCACGTGAAGTCATTATTTCCCTCTACTCCTCTTTGGTCAGACCTCATCTGGAATATTGCGTCCAGTTTTGGGCACCACATTTTAAAAAAGACATCAACAAACTGGAGCAAGTTCAGAAAAAAGCAACCAGAATGGTGACCGGTCTGCAAACCCTGTCTTATGAGGAAAGGTTGCAGGATTTGGGAATGTTTAGTTTGCAAAAGAGAAGACTGAGAGGAGACTTAATAGCTGTCTACAAATATCTCAAGGGCTGTCACATTGTAGAAGGATCATCTTTATTCTCATTTGCACAAGGAAAGACTAGAAGCAATGGGATGAAACTGAATGGGAGGAGACACAGATTAGATATTAGAAAAAACTTTTTGACAGTTAGAGTGATCAATGAGTGGAACAGGCTGCCACGAGAAGTGATGAGTTCTCCTTCAATGGAAGTCTTCAAACAGAGGCTGGACAGACATCTGACTGGGATGATTTAGCGAATCCTGCTTTGAGCAGGGGGTTGGACCAGATGGCCCAGGAGGTCCCTTCCAACTCTACGATTCTATGATTCTATGAATGATAGAAATTTGACACGGCAACCATATAGAAATAGGATAGCAAAAAAACACATACACAATGGGTGACACAATACATAGAAAAAAATCAGTTATGGCACATGAAGTAATATATGACAAAAAATTAATTAAGACTGTGCATAAAGTGCCTGGTATCATGAGAATTTATCATATAGTATATCTCATATATCCAAAGGTGTAATGTAATCACAAAAATGCATCACAAAATATGTGCAAAAATGCATAAAGTGCTTAGTGCAAAAAATATATATAAATATATCTCGTATTGCAACAGACACTGTACTGAAACACAGTAGTACATAACAATTTTTATAAAAAATATATTAATACAGCAATTACTCCATCAAAAAAGTTTTTGCACATAGTGATGCATAGCATACTGGCATTGCTGGTTTTCCTATAACTGATCTCCTTAAAAAGGAAAAAACCTTTTAATAAAGTGCAAAGATGTAAATAAATTGAAAAGGAGACCAGATATGGAAAAAAAATTTTCTCCATGTCTAAAGGTCACAGAAACTAATCAAGAGATTATATTTACCAAAATAGGGTGTCACCCAGGGTCCCAATTCTTTCTGGGGTGTGGTATTTTTTATTCTCATTATTTTTAATGTACGTGTTTTTTGTATTTTTTATTTTTAATTGAAATAATTTTTTTCACTGTCTTAATTAATTTTTTAAACCAACCAAAAACAGACTTACATCACATAGTTGCCGATAAAGAGATCCATAAAAATAATTAAAATATATATTATATTTATTGATTTTTTAAAAAAAACATACAATAACGCAAAATAACCCAGTAGAAGGATAAGACACACTGACAAAAATTATGTATAAAAATACAAAATATAAATATTGGACAGAAAATGACACAATGTCTCTAATTCCTCATAAGGTTAAAATATCCAATTCACAATTATTGTAATAGTCCAAAACCATTATAATACGGCTTGTAACAAATATATTTTTACATAAAGCAATCATAAATGAACAATGTGCAAATAGACAATGTAAATAAAAGACTGCAACAATTTCAAGATAATTACCCTATGTGTAAAGGGTTAATACCGCTAGGTGAATAACATATTTGTGTGGTCCTTTCCCCTTTTGTAATAGTCCAGTTACGGGTAATCGGTATGTGCACAGTAGTCACTTTAGAAGAATTAATTGTCTGTAGGTAATTTTGTTATATTTTGCACATTAGTGGCATTAACCCTTTATATATATGGCTATCACCTATGAAAAAGCTGCAAGTTTGGTTCACATAGGTGTATGTGCACAGCAGTCACTTTAGAAGATTTAATTGTCTCTAGGTAATTTTGCTCTATTTGCACATTAGCGGTATTAACCCTCTACACATAGGGTAATTATCTTGAAATTGTTGCAGTCTTTTATTTACATTGTCTATTTGCACATTGTTCATTTATGATTGTTTTATGTAAAAATATATTTCTATAATATAATTCTTTTCGTGCTTTGTTGCAGAAAATTTTAATGAGGGCCTTTGAGAATGGTGTCATCAGCAAACAAGAGAAGGATTTCTTGACAGTTGATCATCCTCGGACACCGTGTCTGTATCTACTTCCTAAGGTACATAAAAGTGAGGTTAATCCCCCTGGGAGACCAATAGTCTCCGGTAATGGCAGTCTATGTGAACCTTTATGCAAATTTTTGGACTGGCATCTTAAACCTTTAGTAGAGACTCTACCTTCTTTCCTTAAAGATTCCACTGATTGCATACGTAGGTTTGAGGGCATACACCTAGAATCTGATATGTGGTTGGTATCTATGGACGTGGAAGCACTTTACACGTCCATTAAACATACAGATGGAATAGGGGCAGTTGCTTTTTTCCTCTCTACTACGGACATGGAGACTCAACTTAGAGAATTTTTACTTGAAGCATAGGATTTTAGCCTCAAACACAATTTTTTCCTTTTTAGGGGCGTTCCCTACCTACAGCTCCAGGGAACCGCCATGGGAGCGGTCTTCGCGCCCTCCTATGCGAACCGTTTCCTGGGGCTGTGGGAACGGGAATGCTTCTTGGCTAACCCCATTAAACACTCTGAGAAGGTGTTGATCTGGACTGGATTTATAGACGATGTTCTCTTTTTATGGCAGGGCTCTGAATGTCATTTGAAAGAATTCATTTTGGAACTCAATAAGAATGACTACAATATTCACTTGACGAGTAAATATAGTCAGGAATCCGTTGAATTTTTAGATATCCTGCTCTACAAGGATCAGAAGGATTGTTTACAAACAAGTATTCATAGGAAAAGCACTGCAGTTAATTCATTACTGCATGCTTCTTCCTCACATCCGAGTCATCAAATCAACAATATTCCTTAATCAACAATATTCCTACAGGACAGTTCTTAAGGTTAAAACGTAATTGTTCTGATGTCAATTCTTTCTTCCTGCAGTCACGTGAATTGTCCCGGAAATTCTTCGAAAAGGGGTACAGTCGAAGATCTGTCAGGAAGGGTTTAAGGAGAGCTTTGAGTACTGAAAGAAGCACTCTATTACAGCCACGGAAGGAGAAAAAAACTGAGAAAGAACAGGTGAGATTCATATGTCAATATAATGAGCATTGGTACGATATGAAACAGGCATTGGGCAAATTTTGGCCACTTTTAACAACGGATCTGATACTTCATGACTTTATTTCCGATCGTCCATCAATTACATACAGAAGGGCCAGAAATTTAAAAGACCATCTTGTTAAGAGCAATTATATTGGTGATCCACCGAAAAACTTTTTTGGCACCAGTGGCCCTAAAGACGGGTTCTTTCCATGTGGTTCATGCCTTGCATGTCCGAATATGAGACGTGGTACTACTTTTCATTCGAGCGATGGGACAAAGGAATTCAAAATAAGTAAACATATCATGTGCAATACAGAGGGAGTTGTTTACTTTGCAACATGTCCCTGTAACCTTATATATGTGGGTCTAACCTCAAGGCGATTACGTATTAGGATCTGTGAACATGTGTTAGACATCATCAATGCTGATAAAGTTGACGATTGTTAAACATTAAAACCAATCCCGAGGCACTTTAAAGCTGCATATAATTGTGACTCTAAACTTTTGAAAGTTATCGACATTGATTGTGTAGTGATGGACAATCGAGTAGGAGATCTTAGAAAAGCCCTTTCACAACTGGAATCGAAATGGATTTGGAGACTGCAGACGGTGCGTCCCAAGGGTTTGAACGAAATCCTGAGCTATGCTCCCTTTTTGTGAATGGTTTTATTCACTTGTTTTTATTTTTGTTTTTAATTGTGTTTTTTGTATATTTTTTAGTGTTGACCACTCTTCACTCAACTTTATTTGCTACAGAAAAGTCAAAATTTGCTATAGAAAGTTGAAATTTATAACACCTCTCTATTTTTTGCCTGTGGATGTTCGGTTCCCTTTAAGACATCCGGTGAATGGAGATTATCAAAGAAGTGTGTTGAGATCTGAATTTGCATCAGGATCCAACCATGTAACTGGATTAGAAATCTTTGTCTTGTTTTTTGGATGTTCGGCTCCCCCTAAAGCAGTCGGTGAATGGAGATTATTAAAGAAGTGTATTAAGATCTGAGTTAGCGCCATGATCCGACCATGTAATTGGATTGGGAATTTTTATCTTGGTCTTTCATAACTCGGCTTCTTTTTGAGTCAAGTATTATCCCTTGTATATATAAAAAAAATTTTTGCGTTTCTACCATCTGGCATTGCTGGAATATATATGTGTGTTTCATAGTTCCATATGTATATACATGTGTGCGTATATGTATGTGTGCATGCCTCATATGATTTTTAGTTGGCATGTATGTATGCACACTTATTTGTTTGTCCTTTACAGATTGTTATTTATGAGAATATATAAAAAAATCTTCTCATTTTGTCTTGGTGTCCTTTTTCTAAATGTCTCTTTTTACTGCACTCTTTGCACTTTAGTATCATAATATCTTGTTTTTCTTGATATATATATATACATGGTCGTGTATATATATATTTGCGTGATATATTCATATGCCATGTCTGTCGTTATCGACAGCAGCTTTGTCTTGCACTTTAGTACCATAACACTTTGTCACTTTACATATTTTTTGGCATCTTTGTATGCCATATTTGACAACACTGTCATTTTTTCTTGGCATCTTTGTGTATATACATATTGTATGACATATTTCTATGCCATATTTTATGGCATTTTATGGTTTGTCTTTTTCATATGTCATTTCTTGATAGCACATTAGTCTAGCACATTTTCACTGTAATGACATTTTTCTTTGTATTCTTGTCACTTTTTATGCATTTACTCAGGTATCCATGCACGCCATAGGTGTATGGTAGTTCATGGTATTTTCTTTATATACTGCACAAATTTTTATTCTTCTTGGGTCACCACTCACTTCTTTATAACTTGGATGGTAATATATTAATCATTATACACTATGCCCTTTTGTTGGGATTTTTTATAAAATAAGTATCTTATTTTGTGCACTGTCGCACTATTGTGCATCCTTTTTTTACATATCCCAATTTTTTCTGGGGTGTGGTATTTTTTATTCTCATTATTTTTATTTTATGTATTTTTTATTTTTTCATTTTTTATTTTTAACTGAAATTTTAAAAAAAAAATCTTTTTCTATATATAGATTTTGTATTTCACATAAAATATAAAAATATTTTTGTACCTAGATATATGTACATGTTTTTGTATGGATATGACTTGATAACTAGAATGACAGGGAGTATGCATGTGGGCCCGCATGAATCACCCGTTCATGTCAATAAAAAAGTTTTAAAAAAAAATGCCATTTGTGTTATGTATACTTTATATTGGGAGAAATGCTTTATGATTCTGAAGTCTGTTAAACTAAGATTTCGATTAGGATCCTATTTTTATTTGTGTTTGCCCCGTTTACATTCTTTTATAGGATGGGTTAAATTTTGCTAAGTAGGATACGAATGCACCATATAATGTGGGCCGTCTTTATGAGATACAACACTGACGTGCCCAGTGAGGTGTTGTCTCCTAGACAACTGAGTAAGCCTCCTATCATGGGTGATCCAAAATGGCGCTTATATTTCCGGTTTTTGCATGGGTAGCCATCGCCAGGACAACCGTGGGGATGCACTTTCGGGTATCACATATTGATGACAGCGCTGTCTAAATATCTAGGACATGGCTTTTACTGGGGCACACTTCCGGGAGCGTGAACTAAGTATAGTGCAATGCGGATGTTGGGAGCCATGCACTTCACAGGTGATCTGTATTATGTTGATTGGCCACACATTAAGGTATAAAAAGAGCGGTCTTGTGAAATGGGAGATTGAGCACCCCTTCTGAGGAAGATATTATTATTATTATTATTTATTGTTATAGCGCCATTTATTCCATGGCGCTTTACATGTGAGGGGGGTATACATAAAAACAAGTACAATAATCTTAAACAATACAAGTCATAACTGGTACAGGAGGAGAGAGGACCCTGCCCGCGAGGGCTCACAATCTTCAAGGGATGGGTGATAATACAGTAGGCGAGGGTAGAGCTGGTCGTGCAGCGGTTTGGTCGATCGGTGGTTACTGCAGGTTATAGGCTTGTCGGAAGAGGTGGGTCTTCAGGCTCTTTTTGAAGGTTTCGATGGTAGGTGAGAGTCTGATATGTTGTGGTAGAGAGTTCCAGAGTAGGGGTGATGCGCGAGAGAAATCTTGTATGCGATTGTGGGAAGAGGAGATAAGAGGGGAGTAGAGAAGGAGATCTTGTGAGGATCGGAGGTTGCGTGCAGGAAAGTACCGGGAGACGAGGTCACAGATGTATGGAGGAGACAAGTTGTGGATGGCTTTGTATGTCATGGTTAGGGTTTTGTAATGGAGTCTCTGGGCAATTGGGAGCCAGTGAAGGGATTGACAGAGGGGAGAAGCTGGGGAATAGCGGGGGGACAGGTGGATTAGTCGGGCAGCAGAGTTTAGAATAGATTGGAGGGGTGCGAGAGTGTTTGAGGGGAGGCCGCAGAGCATGAGGTTGCAGTAGTCAAGGCGAGAGATGATGAGGGCATGGACTAGGGTTTTTGCAGATTCTTGGGTGAGGAATGAACGGATGCGTGAAATATTTTTGAGTTGAAGTCGGCAGGAAGTGGAAAGGGTTTGGATATGTGGTTTGAAGGAGAGATCAGCATCAAGGATTACTCCGAGGCAGCGAGCTTGTGGGACTGGGGAGAGTGGGCAGTCATTTACTGTAATTGATAGGTTCGTAGGGGGGGTCACGTGAGATGGGGGAAAGATGATGAATTCTGTTTTGTCCATGTTGAGTTTCAGATATCTAGTGGAGAAGAAGGATGAAATAGTGGACAGACATTGAGGGATTCTGGTTAGTAGGGAGGTGATATCTGGTCCAGAGATGTAGATCTGTGTGTCATCAGCATAAAGATGATACTGAAAGCCATGAGATTCTATGAGCTGTCCCAGGCCAAAGGTGTAAATAGAGAACAGCAGGGGCCCTAGGACTGAACCTTGTGGGACTCCGACAGATAGGGGGCGAGGTGAGGAGGTGGTGTGTGAGTGGGAGACGCTGAATGTCTGGTCTGTTAGGTATGATGAGATCCAGGAGAGGGCCAAGTCTGTGATGCCGAGGGATGAGAGGGTCTGTAATAATAGGGAATGGTCCACTGTGTCAAAGGCAGCCGACAGGTCCAGGAGGATGAGGACAGAGTAGTGTCGCTTGCTCTTGGCAGTTAAGAGGTCATTGGTGACCTTAGTAAGGGCAGTTTCAGTGGAGTGGTGTGACCGGAAGCCAGATTGTAAGCGGTCGAAGAGGGAGCAAGAAGAGAGATGGGAGGACAGTTCAAGGTAGACGTGTTGTTCCAGTAGCTTGGAGGCGTATGGGAGAAGTGATATAGGGCGATAGCTAGATACAGAGGATGGGTCAAGAGAGGGCTTTTTGAGGATAGGTGTGATGGAGGCATGTTTAAAGCTTGAGGGGAAAACACCAGTTGTTAGTGATAGGTTGAAGAGATGGGTTAGGGTTGGGATGAAGACTGTGGTGAGGTTTGGGATGAAGTGGGATGGGATCGGGTCGAGTGCACAGGTGGTGATACATCGAAACGCGCGTCAGGGGGACCCTGGGTGACACCCTATTTTGGTAAAGATAATCTCATGATTAGTTTCTGTGACCTTTAGCCATGGAGATAAAAAAATTTTCCATATCTGGTCTCCTTTTCAATTTATTTACATCTTTGCACTTTATTAAAAGGTTTTTTCCTTTTTAAGGAGATCAGTTATAGGAAAACCAGCAATGCCAGTATGCTATGTATCACTATGTGCAAGAACTTTTTTGATGGAGTAATTGCTGTATTAATATATTTTTATTTATAAAAATTGTTATGTACTACTGTGTTTCAGTACAGTGTCTGTTGCAATACGAGATATATTTATATATATTTTTTGCACTAAGCACTTTATGCATTTTTGCACATATTTTGTGACGCATTTTTGTGATTACATTACACCTTTGGATATATGAGATATACTATATGATAAATTCTCATGATACCAGGCACTTTATGCACAGTCTTGATTAATTTTTTGTCATATATTACTTCATGTGCCATAACTGATTTTTTTCTATGTATTGTGTCACCCATTGTGTATGTGTTTCTTTGCTATCCTATTTCTATATGGTTGCCGTGTCAAATTTTTATCATTTAATGTGTTGAATAAAAATATATCTTTTTACCTCATTGGAGGACCTTTCTTTTTTGTTGATTGTATTTGGTTTCACGGTCCTCCGTGTTATAACCTTTATCCTTCTTGTTTTGGTTGACCAGAAGCACTGGTACGAACAGAGCACCCAGACCTACCAGGTGGGTCAGAAGGTGTGGGTGCTGGTCCCTGTACCAAAGGATAAGCTTCAGGTGGCTTGAGAAGGCCCATACCTCGTACACCAACAGCTCAATCCAGTCACCTACGTGGTCACCCTTGACCACGCTTGGGATAGGCGCAAGGCCTTCCACGTTAACATGATGAATGCTCATCAAGAATGTGGAGCCTGCACCCTACCGGTCTGCAATCTGCCCAAGGATGGGGAGAAAGACCCCTTTCTGGACATGTTAGCCCAAGATAAGGCCGGCGGGTTCATAGAGGACGTGGAGTTAAGCGCCTTGCTATCCGCACACAAGCGGTTGCAGTTGCGAGCCACGCTGGAACCCTTCCAGGCAGCGTTTACATACAGACCTGGAAGGACTGAGGCAGCGGTCCATGAAGTGGACACCGGGAATCATGCCCCTCTACGGTGGACATCCTATCGGATCTTGGACGAGGTGCAGCACGTCATGCACCAGGAGATTGATGAGATGTTGCAGCTGTGAGTGATTAAGCGGTCAAAGAGCACATGGGCCTCACCTGTAGTTATGATTAGTGTTGAGCATTCCGATACCGCAAGTATCGGGTATAGGCCGATATTAGCTGTATCGGAATTCCGATACTTAGTTCCGATACTTTTTTCATATCGAATACCGGAATCGGAAGTTCCCATAATGCTAGGAGCCCGCTCGATTTGATTCAGCCAATGGAGATCCTCAGAAGTGTGGGCACATCCTGTTAGGCATGTAGGCATGTTAACTACTGGCATGGCTGTGAATGGCTGCTGAAATGATGTAATGATGCACTATAAAAACCGCTGCAGCCGCCATTTCTGGTCACTCTGCTGTGAATTCAGTTAGGGACAGGCTGCTGTTGAAGACTGTGAGGGACAGTTAGAAATAGCGATCATCTAAAATATCTATTGCTCTACCCAGGCTACATAATCCACCACTGTAGCATTTTTGTAGCCCAGCAGCGCTGTTTTAATAGCTGTCTGCAAGGGCTGTGTGAGTGCAGAACCACGCTGTGTAGTGTGTCCTGCAGGCACGTCTGCTTGTAGGCCGCCCAGCGTGTGTCTCTGCCTCATACACATTTTTATTTTATTGCTGCTTTTTTTTTCTCCTCTATAGTGTGCTTCCATACGTATCCATATACGTTGGTTGCAAACACTAAAGGAGTGGACAGCGGAGCCTTTCAGCAGCCTTTCAGTGCTATAGCCCATTTCTCTGCACTGTTTTTGGCTGTCTGATAGGTCTCTCTGTGTGTGAGTGCAGCTCACGTTGCAGTGTGTTCTACAGCCACCGCTAGCTGTAGTCCGCTCAGCGTGCGTCACTGCCTCATACATAGTCCTTTTTTTGCAGCTAATTTATCCAGATTTTTGTTCCTATATTAGTGTGCTTCCATCCGCATCCATTGTCATTGGTTGGTTGCAAACACTATATAGGATTAGATAGAGGAGCCTTTTTGCTGGCTTGTACTTCAAACTTTGGTCACATCCTTTTCTCCCCCCCCCCCAAAAAAAAAAGGAAATAAAGTTCACCAAACACTCCACTTTACAGTTGTGTAGGCCACATTAGATCATATTAAAGTGTAGTACACACACTCTTAGCCAAACTAGTGTTTCTTATACTGGTTAGCAGGTGTTCAGGAATAAGAACACTAAGCCACCCCTTTTTTACTTTTCTGCCTATCTTTATCAGTCTACCAAGATGAAGAAGGCAGGGAGTAAGGCACGTGGTCGTGGAGTTTCAGCAGGGAGAGGACGGGGGGATTCAGCAGGGAGAGGACGTGGGGATTCGGTGTCTGCTGCGGCCACCAGTGACCCAGCATCCCCCACTTTTACCAGGCAACAGTCCTTCATGCGCAGCTTTGTAGGACCTCGCCGTACCCCACTGCTGTGTGACGAACAAATTGAAGCCGTTGTCGGATGGATGGCAGCTAACGCATCCACTTCAATGACTTCCGCATCCTCCCAGGGCCAGAGCACTGAAGAGCAACCATCTGTCTCTTCACCACCTGCCAAATTGCCCAGGCAGTCTGAGAGCCCTGTACAGGAGCCATCTCAATCTTTACTTCTGTTCTCAGAATCTGTTGGCTTGGAAAGAGGTGGCCAGCCAAGCAGCAGTCTAGAGTGTGAAGAAGAGGGAGTATGCAGTGATGCGCAACTGCTTTGTCCCTCTGAATCTGAAGAGGCGGGTGGGCCAGTGCCTATTGTCAGCACACCACAGTGCTCATCTGATGATGATGAGACTCAGTTGCCAATTTCTGGTGCGTACGGTGCTGGCGAGACAACCCAGGACCAACCGGTGCTTGAAGAGGGGAGTGGAGATGATGAGGTCCTTGACCCATCATGGCGTCAGCCACAGGAAGGTGGTGGGAGCAGCTCTGAGGAAGAGATTCCCCGAACGGCCAAAAGAGGAGGGAGAGGGCGGGGGCAGACTTGGTTGCCTGTAGCCTCCACTTTGGCACCCGTGAGGAGAAATCCTCTTCCAAAACAGAAAACGGGCGCTCCCAGGACTTGGAGTGCGTGGTCTTTTTTTGACACAGTTGCAGATGACATTTGCTTTGTCAAATGCAAGCTGTTTCATCAGAAAGTTAAATGAGGGAAAAATGTGAGCAACCTCAATTATTATTATTATTATTAATACCACAAATATGTGGAAACATGTGCGTACCAAGCACGAGGTGGAGTTACACAGACACACTGAAGATGTAGGCCAACCTTCAGCAGCACCTACCACCTCTTCAGCTCGTGTTGGGTCCTCTTCCTCCAGCTCACACACAGCTGGTTCGGCTTCCTCACTGGAACGCCATGGAAGAACCACTGCCACTGTTGTCCAGAGACCCAGTGAAATTCCACCCACTGAACCACATTCTCAGTCATCAGCACACTCCCAGGCCACTCACCAGCAATCGGTAGCACAGGCATGGGAGAAAAAGCGGCCATACTCGGCAAACCATCCCCGAGCACTGGCTCTGAATTCCGGCATTGCCAAACTACTGGCCCTTGAGATGCTGTCATTCAGGCTGGTGGAGACTGACACCTTCCGGAACTTGATGTCATTGGCAGTGCCACAATACAATGTGCCCAGCCGCTTTTATTTCAGCAGGCAAGCCGTCCCTGCCCTGCAAAAGCATGTGGAGGGAAAAATTAAAAATGCGCTACTAAACGCCGTCAGTAGCAAGGTCCACCTGACCACCGATGCGTGGACCAGTAGCCATGAACAGGGACGATAACTTTCCCTCACTGCCCATTGGGTCAATGTTGTGGAGCCGGGTACAGATCTGGAGAGTGGCTCTGTACGTATTCTGCCAACTCCAAGGATTGCAGGAATGCAGTCTGTACATATTGAGTCCTCCTCCTACTCTAGTTCCTCGGAATCAGCACTGCATGAGCCTGTTAGGCCAGATATGAGCACAGGTGTGGCCAAACGTCAACAGGCCGTCCTTAAATTAATTTCTTTGGGGAATCGGAGCCACACAGCACAGGAGCTCTGGAATGCCATCAAGCAGGAGAGCGATGTGTGGTTTGTGCCAGCGAATCTCCAGCCAGGTTTGGTAGTGAGTGACAATGGCCGAAATCTAGTGGCAGCTCTGGGCCTAGGCAACCTCACTCACATACCATGTCTGGCACACGTGCTCAATTTGGTCGTGCAGAGCTTTCTGAGGGACTATCCGGATCTTGATGCACTGCTGCACAAGGTTCGCCTAGAGTGTGCTCACTTGCGGCGTTCCAGCATGGCAAGATCGCGCATTGCATCTCTGCAACGCCGATTCCGCCTGCCAGAACATCGCATCATATGTGACCTCCCCACCAGGTGGAATTCAACGTTACATATGTTGGAGCGGTTGTGTGAGCAGCAGGCAGCAGTAATGGAGTACCAGCTGCATCAGGCGCAAACAAGTCGCACTGTGCGCCGGACACACTTCACCACCACTGAGTGGGCCACTATGAGGGACATCTGCCAAGTTTTGCGTGCCTTCGATGACTCCACGCGGATGGCCAGTGCAGAAAATGCACTAGTCAGCATGACTGTCCCCCTTATCTGTCTGCTTCAAAAAACCTTACAAGCACTAAGTGAGGAGGTTTTTGAAGAGGTCGAGGATGAGGAGTCAGAAATGCCATCTGCTTCTGGCAAGTCTGCGCAACGTGCCTCCACACAAAGGCCCAGGCAGGGGACCCTTAGTGAGGAGGATGACGAGGAGTCAATGGAGGAGGAGGAACACATCTCTCGAGAGGAGGGAGGTACACAAGGCTCTAGTAGTCAGTGTGTACAGCGAGGGTGGGGTGATGCTGAGCAGGCTGAGATGCTGCCTCAAGCTGGGGACAGCGTTTTCGGTCCAGTTGGCAGTCTGCAGCACATGGTTGATTTCACGCTGCAGTGCTTGTTAAATGACCGCCGCATCGCCAGCATTCTCCACACGGCTGATTATTGGGTGTACACCCTCCTAGATCCTTGCTACCGGGACAACTTACAAAGCCTCATACCACAGTTGAACCGGGAGCGAAAAATGCGGGAGTACCAAGAAACACTTGTGCAGGCCATCATGTTCTCCATTCCCCCCGCAAGTGTTGCTGGTAGTGCTTTTCAAAGCAGCCATGTGGGTAGAGGCAGTGGAGGAAGCTCTGCACAAAGAGGTAGCAGAGGCAGTGCCGCAGGACAAGGCAAGGCCAGTATGGCCCAAATGTGGAAAAGTTTTGTGGGACCGCTGCAAACGGCTACACCATCACAGACGGCTCCAGTCAGCAGGTGGCAACGTTTCCGTCAGATGGTGACAGACTACTTGTCTTGCCCTGTTAGTGTACTCCCAGACGGCTCTTCCCCGTTCAAGTATTGGGTCTCTAAGCTGGATACATGGCCAGAGCTTAGCCAGTATGCATCGGAGGTGCTGGCTTGCCCTGCTGCCAGTGTATTATCGGAACGGGTCTTTAGTGCTGCAGGTGGTGTGGTAACAGACCGTCGCATGCGACTATCCGCCGATAATGTTGACCGGCTTACTTTTCTGAAAATGAACAAGGCCTGGATCTCACCTGAATTTGCCAGTCCTCTTCCAGAATAAATAATTGGCTGGCAACAGGATCCAGGTCTCCTGTTGTGTTCATGTTTCTATGACCTGAACTTTATTTCCTGGGCTACAGCAACGCCCGTTGTTGCTCAGAAGTGCTGTCCACACAGACAAAACACTCGCTCATGTGTAAGTGGGGTTCGGTAACGTCAGCTGATCCCCTGCTGTGTGTATGGCAAAGTATACTGCTCCCTCCACAGTCAAACAACCTCAGATTTACACCTGGCTCCAAGTAGGCCTCGGCCTACTACCTGATTTTCCCTGGGTTCCGACACCGCCAGTTGGTGCTCAGAAGGGCTGTCCGCACAGACAAAACACTCGCTCATGTGTAAGAGGAGTTCGGTAACGTCAGCTGATCCCCTGATGTGTGTACGGCAAACTCTACTGCTGCCTACAACTTCTGACTACCTCTGATTTAATATGTTCTCTGATTTGCACTCTGTCTCCACTCTGTTTTGAGTATTTCCTCCGGCCTACAACACCGCCTGTTTCTGCTCTCAAGTGCCGTCTGCACAATCCACACTTGTTCCTGTGTTACCTGGGTCCTGTAACATCTGCTCATCTCCAGAGGTGAGTCCGGCAATGTCTCCTGCTTTGTCTACATTCCCACTACTTGTAGTGGAAAAGTGGACAGAGCAGGAGACATTGCCTGACTCACCTCTAGGGAGAAGCTGCTGTTACAGAACCCCAGTAACACAGGAACAAGTGTGGGTTGTGCAGACGGCATTTCAGAGCAGCAACTAGCGTGGTTGGAAGCCAGAGGAAATACTCGAAACAGAGTGAAGACAGAGGCCTAATTGGAGTACGTTGACAGTTAGTAGTAGTCTAGAAACAAACAATCGAAAACTGCCACCAAGTAGGCCTCAGCCTACTACCTTATTTTCCCTGGGCTCTGACACCGCCAGTTGGTGCTCAGAAGTGCTGTCCGCACAGACAAAACACTCGCTCATGTGTAAGTGGGGTTCGGTAACGTCAGCTGATCCCCTGCTGTGTGTATGGCAAAGTGTCCTGCTCCCTCCACAGTCAAACAACCTCAGATTTACACCTGGATCCAAGTAGGCCTCGGCCTACCACCTGATTTTCCCTGGGCTCCGACACCGCCAGTTGGTGCTCAGAAGTGCTGTCCGCACAGACAAAAACAATCTTTCATGTGAAAGTGGGGGTCGGTAACGTCAGCTGATCCCCTGCTGTGTGGAGCGCAAACTGCTGCTGCCTCCAAATTGTAACTACTTCAGATTTAAACATTCTCTGATTTGGCTTCTGTCTCTAGTATTTCCCCTGACCTCCAGCACCGCCAGTTCCTGCTCACAGTTGCCGTCCGCGCATTCCACACTTGTTCCTGTGTTCCTGGTGTTCTGTTACGTGAGCAGATCCCCCAATGTGTGTCCGCCACTGTCTCCTGCGCTGTCCACCTTCACACTGCAAGCGGTGGGAATGTGGACAGAGCGGGAGACAGTGGCAGACACACATCAGGGGATCTGCTGACATTACAGAACCCCAGTAACACAGGAACACGTGTGGATTGGGCAGACGGCTGCTGTACGCATAAACTGGCGGTGTTGGTGGTCACGTGAAATCCTGGAAACAGAGTGGAGACAGATGCCTAATTGGAGCACGTTGACAGTCTGTTGTAGCCTACATACAATGTAAAACTGCCACCAAGTAGGCCTCGGCCTGCACCATGATTGTCCCTGGGCTCCAACAACGCTAGTTGGTGCTCGGAAGTGCTGTCCACACAGAAAAACACACTTGTTCATGTGTAAGTGGGGTTCGGTAACGTCAGCTGATCCCCTGCTGTGTGTACGGCAAACTCTCCTGCTGCCTCCAAATTCAAACAGCGTCTTATCTTAAACTGCCTCCAAGTAGGCCTCAGCCTACAAAATGACTATCCCTGGGCTCCAACATCGTCAGTTGTTGTTCGGAAGTGCTGTCCACACAGAAAAAAACACTCGTTCATGTGAAAGTGGGGTTCGGTAATGTCAGCTGATCCCCTGCTGTGTGGAAGGCAAAGTGCTGCTGCCTCCAAATTGTAACTACTTCAGATTTAAACATTCTCTGATTTGGCCTCTGTCTCCACTCTGTCTCTAGTATTTCCCCTGACCTCCAACGCCGCCAGTTCCTGCTCACAGTTGCCGTCCGCGCATTCCACACGTGTTCCTGTGTTATTGGGGTTCTGTAATGTCAGCAGATCCCACAATGTGTGTCTGCCACAGTCTCCTGCGCTGTCCACCTTCCCACTGCAAGTGGTGGGAATGTGGACAGAGCAGGAGACAGTGGCAGACACACATCAGGGGATCTGCTGACATTACAGAACCCCAGTAACACAGGAACACATGTGGATTGGGCAGACGGCTGCTGTACGCATAAACTGGCGGTGTTGGTGGTCACGTGAAATCCTGGAAACAGAGTGGAGACAGATGCCTAATTGGAGCACTTTGACAGTCTGTTGTAGCCTACAAACAATGTAAAACTGCCACCAAGTAGGCCTCGGCCTGCACCCTGATTGTCCCTGGGCTCCAACAACGCTAGTTGGTGCTCGGAAGTACTGTCCACACAGAAAAACACACTTGTTCATGTGAAAGTGGGGGTCAGTAACGTCAGCTGAACCCTGCTGTGAGGAGGGCAAAGTGTCCTGCTCCCTCCAAAGTCAAAATACCTCAGCTTTACACCTGGCTCCTAGTAGGCCTCGGCCGGCACCCTGATTGTCCCTGGGCTCCAACAACGCTAGTTGGTGCTCGGAAGTGCTGTCCACACAGAAAAACACACTTGTTCATGTGAAAGTGGGGTTCGGTAACGTCAGCTGATCCCCTGCTGTGTGGAGGGCAAAGTTTCCTGCTCCCTCCAAAGTCAAAATACCTCCGATTTACACCTGGCTCCTAGTAGGCCTCGGCCTGCACCCTGATTGTCCCTGGGCTCCAACCATGCCAGTTGGTGCTCGGAAGTGCTGTCCACACAGAAAAAAACACTCGATCATGTGAAAGTGGGGTTCGGTAATGTCAGCAGATCCCCTGCTGTGTGGAGGGCAAAGTTTCCTGCTCCCTCCAAAGTCAAAATACCTCCGATTTACACCTGGCTCCTAGTAGGCCTCGGCCTGCACCCTGATTGTCCCTGGGCTCCAACAACGCCAATTGGTGCTCAGAAGTGCTGTCCACACAGAAAAAACACTCGTTCATGTGAAAGTGGGGTTCGGTAACGTCAGCTGATCCCCTGCTGTGTGGAGGGCAAAGTGCTGCTGCCTCCAAATTGTAACTACTTCAGATTTAAACATTCTCTGATTTGGCCTCTGTCTCCACTCTGTCTCTAGTATTTCCCCTGACCTCCAACACCGCCAGTTCCTGCTCGCAGTTGCCGTCCACGCATTCCACACTTGTTCCTGTGTTCCTGGTGTTCTGTTACGTGAGCAGATCACCCAATGTGTGTCCGCCATTGTCTCCTGCGCTGTCCACCTTCCCACTGCAAGCAGTGGGAAGGTGGACAGCGCAGGAGACAGTGGCAGACACACATCAGGGGATCTGCTGACATTACAGAACCCCAGTAACACAGGAACACGTGTGGATTGGGCAGACAGCTACTGTACGCATAAACTGGCGGTGTTGGTGGTCACGAGAAATCCTGGAAACTGATGCCTAATTGGAGCACGTTGACAGTCTGTTGTAGCCTGCAAACAATCTAAAACTACCACCAAGTAGGCCTCAGCCTTCACCATGATTGTCCCTGGGTTCCAACAACGCCAGTTGGTGCTCGGCAGTGTCTTTGGCACGGGTACTCCCTGTTGCCCAGCCTGGTTCCAGCACGCCAGCTGTTTCCGGGTAGTGTCAAGGTCACTATGCCACCAATCCGTTGTCCTGTCGTCTTGCGGCCGGGTTAGCCGACTCTACGGTGCCTGCAGTTTAGGTGACTCCTATGTGGGCTGCGGGAACTGGCACTGAAGGCTGGATCCGTAGTGCCAATGGGACATGGACCCCCTGTAGGACTGTGGGTTTCGGTAACTGCGGCTGGCTTGCGGCCTGGCTACTTTGCTTTGGATGGGTACCTTCTGCTACCCACCCGGGTTCCAGCACTGTCAGCTGGTTCTCGCCAGAGCCTTTGGCCTAGGTGCCTCCATCTCGGTATCCGAGGTCCAGCACCCTCAGCTGGTCCTTGGTAGTGCTTTCTAGCACAGTTACCTCCTGCCTAGTAACCGTGGTCCAGCAACGTCAGCTGTTCCTCGGTAGTGCCATTGGCTCTTGTAGCTTTTGCTACCCATCTGGGTTCCAGTACCGTCAGCTGGTTCTCGGCAGTGTCTTTGGCACGGGTACTCCCTGTTGCCCAGCCTGGTTCCAGCACGCCAGCTGTTTCTGGGTAGTGTCAAGGTCACTATGCCACCAATCCGTTGTCCTGTCGTCTTGCGGCCGGGTTAGCCGACTCTACGGTGCCTGCAGTTTAGGTGACTCCTATGTGGGCTGCGGGAACTGGCACTGAAGGCTGGATCCATAGTGCCAATGGGACATGGACCCCCTGTAGGACTGTGGGTTTCGGTAACTGCGGCCGGCTTGCGGCCTGGCTACTTTGCTTTGGATGGGTACCTTCTGCTACCCATCCGGGTGCCAGCACTGTCAGCTGGTTCTCGCCAGAGCCTTTGGCCTAGGTGCCTCCATCTCGGTATCCGAAGTCCAGCACCGTCAGCTGGTCCTTGGTAGTGCTTTTTAGCACAGGTACCTTCTGCTTAGTAACCGTGGTCCATCACCGTCAGTTGGTCCTCGGTAGTGCCATTGGCTCTTGTTCCTTCTGCTACCCATCCAGGTTCCAGCACTGTCTGCTGGTTCTCGCCAGAGCCTTTGGCCTAGGTGCCTCCATCTCGGTATCCGAGGTCCAGCAACGTCAGCTGGTCCTTGGTAGTGGTTTCTAGCACAGGTACCTCCTGCATAGTAACCGGGGTCCTGCACCGTCAGCTGTTCCTCAGTAGTGCCATTGGCTATTGTTCCTTCTGCTGCCACTACGGGTTCCAGTACTGTCAGCTGGTTCTCGCCAGTTTCTCAGCCTTCTTGTACCTTCTGCTACATTTCTAAGATCAAGCTTTTGAAATTGTCTTTGGTAATCCTTATTGATCTCCATGACGACGACCCTGATGATGACGACCCTGAAGACCACACCAAGGAAGACCAGAAATATGACCCTAAATAATAAGACCAAGAGGACAAAGAACATGAAGACAACCACCAAGATACAGAACAAAAGACAGAAGAACAAGAAGCAGAAGAAGCAAAAGCAGAAGAACAGAAAGCAGAAGAACATTAAGCATAAGACTAAAAATCAGCATAGAAGAAATCAACATTATAAGCAGAAGACGACTAAGCAGTAAATGGGAGTGAGTCCGTTCCTCCTCGTGGTGCCCCTGCAAAATACCTGCTGCTGCAGGCCAAACTGAACGCGGACAAATCCTGTTGTAAATCATTTGTGACAGGCAGAACGTGAGGTGTAATTTTATAACTTTTATAGATAAGTACTACAGGAATGCCTGTCACCATAAGAAAATGAAGAAAAAGAAGAATAGGAAGAAGATGAAGAAATAGCATATGAAAATTAATAATAGCTGAATAAGAAGAATATGAAGAATAGAAAAAAAAAATTAATGGGAAGAAGGTGAAGAAGAAGAAGATGAATAAGGTGAAGAAAAAGTTGATGAAAAAAATGCTACTGCTGCGGATCATGAAGGAGAAAGTGTGGGAGAAGTACAAAAGAAGGTGAAGAGCATGGAAGTTGTGAAACATACATATCTGACTAAATATAAAAAAGTTAACATAGTCAATATCTTTTTAACTCCGAACGTCTTGAAAAAAAAAAATAGAATTAATGCTATGCCATGTGATTTGAATAAACCACTATGCCTTTAATGTCTCCTCCACCTCCCACAATACATTCTACATGATTCTTGTTTGTTTTCAATTATGTAGAATTAGCCAGCAAGGAAATAAAGGGCTTTTTTAAATTCCGATACCGGAAGTCCCATTGACTTGAATGGGACTTCCGGTATCGGAATCGGCGATACCCGATATTTTTTTCGTATCGGGCGATACCATCCGATACGATATTTTGGGGTATCGAACGGTATCACTCAACACTAGTTATGATGCCAAAGAAGGATCGGACCAACCGGTTTTGTGTGGACTACAGTTGGCTCAACGCCATAACAGCCTCCGATGCACACCCAATGCCACTCATCGAGGAGCTGCTAGAGCGTTTAGCAGGTGCGCACTATCAATTATGGATATTGGCAGATTCCCCTGAGCCCTGAGGCACAGTAGAAGTCCACCTTTATCACCCCCTTCGGACTGTACGAGTCTACCGTCATACCTTTTGGCATGAAGAATGCCCCTGCCACATTACAGCGGATGGTCAACCACCTGCTTTAGGGACTGGAGAGGTGCATGGTGGTGTACCTGGATGACATTTCCGTCTTCAGTTCCACCTTGGAAGGGCACTTCAAGCATCTTCAGGAGGTGCTCGGGCGCATCCACCAAGCAGGCCTAACCATCAAGTTGGGATAGTGCCAGATGGGCATGAGCAAGGTCCACTACCTGGGGCACCAGGTAGGCGGGGTTTCTATGACGCCCGAACCTGGGAAAGTGGATGCTATTGTGTCCTGGCCCACCCCCAGGACCAAGAAGTAGGTGATGTTCTTCTAGGGCACTGCAGGGTACTATAGGCGCTTTGTACAAAACTATAGTAGCCTTGCAAAGCCCTTGATGTACCTCACCAAGAAAAAGCTACCCTATACAGTCGATTAGAGAAACGACTGTGAGGTGGCTTTGAAAACAGCCCTGAGCAGCTCTCCTGTGCTAAGGGGAGGCGCCAGCAGTTGGCCGTTATTAGTACAGACCGACACCAGCAAGTTTGGCCTCGGTGCTGTGCTCAGTCAGGTCAACTCGGGGAACCAAGAGCACCCAGTGTTGTACCTGATCCAGAAGCTCCTGCCGAGGGAAGTGGCCTATTCCACCATAAAGGAGAGCCTGGCCATAGTTTGGTCACTGCAACGTTTGCAGCCCTACCTGTACAGGCGCACCTTCATTGTGGTGACCGACCACAACCCCCCGAGTTGGCTGCACACTGTGTCTGGTACCAGCAGAAGGTTGCTACGCTGGAGCCTTGCCCTCCAGCAGTACAACTTTACCATTAACCACAAAAAGGGCAGCGAGCATGGTAATGCAGATGGGTTATCCTGGCGGGGTGAGTCCACAGAAGTGTGCATGGAGGAGTACCGAGTGGTCCTGCCTCTGTAGCGCAGTTCAAAAGGGGGAGGAGTCAGGAAAATGTGAATAACTCCTAAAATTCTATGTACTCTTCCAGTGCTCAAGATGCTCCACCCCCCCATTAGGTTTGTGCAGTGTACACACAAAGCCCCATGTGCAGGCACAGCTCACAAACATCCCCCTCACAGCTGCACCTGCCCTCTCTCTTTCTCTGATGGAATGTCCACTCGTCCCTCCCTGTAGGTAAACAAGCTTTGTGTAATGTGGGCTCTTGACTGGTTAAATCCAGCTTTGTTTAAGCACGTTTCTTTGTTCATTCAAACTCGAATTTAATAACACAGAATAATTGTAGAGGCAGGACAAATATATTTCCTTAATATACATAACTAAAGCTATTCACAGTGGCATTCAGTAGCTTGTGCGGACGCCAGAAACTGAGAAACAGATTTCTGCCCACCTGCATCACCCAGACAAGTCATGTCTGATCTTAAATTAAAGAAAACATTGTAATCGAAAAGATAATCCCCATGTAATCACGCTGCTAGCTTCTCAGCTATAGTTATGGCCAGTGGAAGTTTTAATAACTCTTCAAAAAGGGGCGTGCATTCCCTGACTCAGCCCCCACAGTGAGGTCAGCGAGAGAAGAGCATAAGGCTATGTGCCCACGTAGCGATTTTTAAGCGTTTTTGCCGCGATTTTCGGCGCGAAAACGCTTAAAAATCGTGTACAGAATGCCCCCCATGCATTCCTATGGCATTCTGCACATGCTGTGCTAATGCTGCGCTTTTTTCCACGGCGGAATCACATCGCGGAAAAAATCGCAGCATGCTCATTCTTTTGTGCGGAATCGCAAAGAATTGCCGCGATTCCGCACCCATAGGAATGCATGAGAACCGCTTACTTCCCGCATGTGGCTATGCCCACCATGCGGGAAGTTAAGCGTCTCATGTGGTACCCACGGTGTGGAGGAGAGGAGACTGTCCTCCAGGCCCTGGGTACCATACCCCTGTAAAAAAAAGAATAAAAAAATCGGGGTATATTTACCTTCCGGCGTCCCGCGCTGCATTCCCGGCCTAAGCGTTCCCAGTAATGCCTTGCGGCAAGGCCCTGTAATGACGTGGTCTCACGAGATCGCTATAGCAACGCGAGACTACGTCATCACAGGTCTCGCAAGGCATTACTGGGAACGCTGAGGCCCGGGAATGCAGCGCGGGACGCCGGAAGGTAAATATACCCTGATTTTTTTATTTTTTTTAGCATTTTTAACATTCTATCTTTTACTATTGAGGCCGCATAGGCGGCCTCAATAGTAAAAACCTGGTCACACTTGTCAAACACTATGTTTGACGAGTGTGATCAACCTGTCAATCACTTTCCAAGCGATGCTTCAAATCGCTTGGAAAGTGCTTGAATATCGCACGCGAAAATCTCGGCAAAATCCCGATCATAATCGCGGTAAAATCGCGGTGAAATCGCGCGGGAAAAAAACGCGCGATTTCTGGGAAGGAGTCCGGTTTTTAGTGAGCGTTTTAAAACGCTACGTGGGCCCACAGCCTAAATCTAGAGTGCTCGATTAGGAAGTTGTCTTTTGCCCTGAGAATCAGCTGCAGGAAGCTGTGCATTTGTACCCCTTTGTTCTGGGATGTTTCTCCTCCCCCTCATCCACATGGCATACCAGTGACTGAGATGTGTAAGTTCTTATCTTAATCCTCTTATTTTGTAATGGTCTGTATATACTGTATTTTGTTTGTCTTGTAACCTCTTTTGCAAACACTGCCTATATTTTCTGGAGTAAATCTATAAAATTTGCTAGTTTCGTTTTCCTTGATCTATGAATGGATCGCCGCATTCTCCACGCTAAATTACACTACCTTGTGGGTGGGCTCCTGACCCGAAAGTGGTTTTAATGTCAAACAAGGAGCTAGTGGCAACAAAGTGTTCTGGGGGATTTAGAAGACCCTGGCAGTGACGGAACGGAGGTTTATGTGTGCATTTCCTGCCTGAGACTGGGGATATACATACCGCCCTCACTGCAGGGTGCACAATAGCCAGTACACGGTAAGCCAGGTGGCAACTACTTATCCTTGGTGTACTTCACTGACTGAGCCGAGAGTAAGGGGGGGCACCAGAGAGCTGCAAGTTCCTAACCGGAACTGGAAAGTGGGATAGGCAATTGAATCTCTGACAATGGACAATTGTAGCTTCCAGCTTTGTGGGAACAGTTTGGGGAAGACCTTTTCTGTTCCCTATGACTGTGCCCTGTACACACGCTCCATACAGACATGAAGGTGACAACATGACCTGCAGCTCAGAGTCCATATCTCAGTCCCATCCTAGACCATTTGAGGTGAACTAGACTGAAGATTATAAGCAAGGTCTGACTTCACTAATGTTCTTTTGGATGAAGGAAAAAAAATATCCCTACAGAGACCTCCAAAATCTAGTGGAGAGCCTTCTCAAAATACAATTTTTTTTGGCAATATTTTAAGAGTATTTGCATAAGGCATTTTTTTTTTTCAGATTTCAGGGTGCTACAGATGCACCCCATACAATGAACATAATACAGAGCAAAAGAACATTACTGCACGCGTTCCATCTTAGGCCTCTTTCACACTTCAGTTTTTTGCATCAGTCAAAATCCGCCAAAAGGACGGATGGCGGATCCGTTTTAGTACCGATGAGAACGGATGGCACCGGTCCGTTTTTTTTGACGGATCCGATAAATGAACAATTTTAAAGGAATCGCAGCAGAGAAAGATTTTTTTTTTTGTCCGGCACCCAGAAAGAATTTCGGGTTAAATCAGTGTCTGGAGGATCCGCCACAGAAAAAAAACGTTGCAAGCTCAGTTTTGAAATCTTTGAGGATGGTAACGGACAGGAACTTTTGGCGGATCCGCAAAAAAAACGGATGCAATGGATGGCACTCCGTCACAATCCGCCAATAATGGAAGTCAATGGTGAAAAAAACGGATCCTCAAAAGAAAATTGCGGATCCGCTTTTTTCAAAACCTGGCGGATTGTGACTGATTGTAAAAAACTGAAGTGTGAAAGAGGCCTTAAGTCACTTTTAACCACTTCAGAATTTGGAAACACTGAACCCAGAATTGATTAAAAGAAGTGACATGAGCGCTCGCTATGCTTCACCGTAGAGGGCTATGATTAACATCCTTTTTTTTTTTTATACATTTCTACGGCTAGTTTCACACTTGCTTTTTTTTGCAGCGCGTTTTTCCCGCAAAAAAACGCATTAAAAAAACGCAAACAAATGCATACAAACGCTGCGTTTTTTTCAAGCATTTTTATGCGCATGCAGGAAAAAAACGCAGCGTTTTTGCGCGTTTGTATGCGTTTTTTGTGCGTTTGCGTTTTTTTACAGATTTTGGAAAAACCCCACAAAAATGAAAAAACAACCATTCAACAACACACAAGACCAATGGGACTTCATTGTGGGTGTGGTATGTTAATATATAGACCCTGTCTACAGTATTCTTCACATTTGCTTGATTCTTCTCGTGACCATGGATCTGCGCTGGAAGAGTTTTCACTTCAACTTGGATTTGGACATCGCGATGGCTCAGGCGTATGCAGTTGCTTGCCATGAACAAAGGAAGAGAGAGAGGCAGCGAAGACGGCGGCGTATGTGGATACATCCGATTGTTGAACTCCGGGAGAGCCGTGGGGCATACCACACCCTCTACAGCGAGCTACAGGCAAACCCGGAGAAATTTACAGATTATATCAGGATGTCCCACGAAAGTTTCATGGATTTGCTTGCTCGTGTCCAACAATCCATCCGGAGACAGGACACACAGCTCCGTCGTGCGATTCCTCCTGAGGAACGGCTACTGGTGACATTACGGTATGTTTTAAAAACCAAGGGGTGCGGTCTGATGGTTTTTTTTTAAACTTAGTATTCAAAACCGTGGGTAATTAGTTTTCGTGAATGTACTAATATTTTATTTTATAGTTTTTTAAAATAATATACATAAATATTAATTTTACTTCTTTGTCTGTTCACAGATTCCTGGCGACTGGAGAAACCCCATCTTCACTACACTTCCAGTACCGTATTGGAATCTCTACCTTGTCTGGAATTGTTGCTGACACCTGCCGGGCTCTCTGGAATGTTCTTTGCCCAGAATTTATGCCCCTGCCCACCGCTGAAAAGTGGATGGAAATTGCTGACAAATTCTGGACAGTATGCAATTTTCCCAACTGTTTGGGAGCTGTTGATGGTAAACACATACGGATCATCAAACCCCAAAGAACGGGATCTGAGTACTATAATTACAAAAAGTACTTTTCAATAGTACTCATTGCAATTGCGGATGCCGGATGTATGTTTGTAGCAGTGGACATTGGAGCATTTGGCCGTGGTAATGACTCACAGGCTTTTAAAAACTCAGACATGGGCCGGAGGTTGTATGGCAACCAATTTAATTTCCCTATGCCACGGCCTCTTCCTCACACCGAAGCTCCGCCACTGCCCTTTGTAATGGTTGGCGATGAGGCTTTTCAAATGTGCGGAAACTTACTGAAACCCTACTCCAGCCGGGACTTGGACCACACCAAAAAAATATTTAATTACAGGCTGACCAGGGCCAGAAGAACTGTCGAGTGTGCTTTTGGGATTCTTGTTTCCAGATGGCGAATTCTGGGCACGGCCATTAATCTTAAACTTGAAACAGTCGATGAGGTGGTGAAGGCCTGTGTGGTTCTACATAACTTTGTGATGGCTAAAGAGCACCCGACCTTTGAACTGGACGATGATGCTCCTAACCCATTGCCTGAATTCACTCAGCACACTCTCAGGTCATCCATTGAAGTTGGCCAAATGAGGGACCAATTTGCGGCCTACTTTATTTCTGATGTAGGACGGGTGCACTGGCAAGATGAAATGGTGTAATGTTTTTGTTTGTTTATGGTAATAAAAAACCTTATTTGATACCATTACTGAGTGCACTATATTTTTGAAACTCCAATTTAATAAAAAACTTCCCATGTATAACTGAATTTTTTGATGTTCACACACCTGGGCAGGTAAATACACATATGAGTTAAAATGCAGCATTGCTAGTCTGCGTGAAATATATTGGAACGAGCAAAGCTGCAGGCCATGAATCAGGAAACCATTTTTTTTCAAGAGAAAATTGTGCAACTAGTTGAAAACAAAGTATGTGATTTTCTCAAAACACAACCCTCAAAACCCAACCCCAATGAAAGTCCATGGGGAATACAAGTCAGCATTGAGTGGATGAATGTAATCTGCTCCATTCCAACTTACAAGTTAGTACACTAGGCCTTTGAATGACTATACTAGGCCGTGGTATTTCAAATATGAGTATAGTAGGCCTTGGGCCTACTAGTATAGTCATATGTGAAATACCACGGCCTAGTATAGTCATACCAAGGCCTACTGTAATAACTCGATTTTTAACAACTAGCATCTTTTTTCACAAAAAACAAACTGGTGAAACTAGAAAGAAACTTATTTTTAAGACAAGTTTCAACAGTTTGTTTTTCATGAAACCAGATCCAAGTTGGTAAAACTCGAGTTATTACACTAGGCCTTGGTATGACTATACTAGTCCGTGTTATTTCACTTATGACTATACTAGGCCTTGGGTTGGTTTTTAACATGTATTTACCCATCAGTGTGTGTGAGCGGCGCAAACAACATTAATGAAACTTAGTAATGGTGAACCACAAATGTAAATTTATTTTTTATCACAAAAATAAACCAAAAAATTATTTTTTCCGGCGTTTGGGGGCAGATGGTTTCAATTTGGGGGTGTGCAGGGAATATGCAACACTTGCTGTTGAAGACGGTGTTTGAGGGGAAGGGGCAACAAAACTTGTGGGGGAAGGTAGTCCAGTTAAGGGAATCAAACTAGGAACACTTGGAGGAGAGGAAATCTGTTCAGGTACATTAGTTGTAATGGCATGTCGCCGTAGGCTTGTGTGCCTGGACCGACTTTGGCCCAATGCCCGCCTTGATGGATTTCGCCTTGAAGTAGGGGCAAATATTGAGTGTAGGTCCCCCGTCTGCAGGTGTGGCTGCTGCTGCTGCTGAGGTGGCGGCGGCTGCTGCTGAGGTGGCTGCTGCTGCTGAGGTGGTTGCAGCTGCTGCTGAGGTGGTTGCAGCTGCTGCTGAGGTGGTTGCAGCTGCTGCTGAGGTGGTTGCAGCTGCTGCTGAGGTGGCTGCAGCTGCTGCTGAGGTGGCTGCAGCTGCTGCTGAGGTGGTTGCAGCTGCTGCTGAGGTGGCTGCTGCTGCTGCTGCGGTGGCTGCTGCTGCTGCTGCGGTGGCTGCTGCTGCTGCTGAGGTGGCTGCTGCTGCTGCTGAGGTGGCTGCTGCTGCTGCTCTTCATTGTCAGTGCTCGTCCTTGCAGGAGGACTGGTGGCGGCAGTGATGGTCCAGGTTTGCAGAGTGGTGGTGGCAGGGCTACTACACGTTGTTGTAGCGGCAGGGCTGTTCCATGTTTGCCTAGTGGTGGCTGAGCTCCACGCATGCATGGGAGTGGCAGTGGTGCTCCAGACAGGAGCAGCGCTTGCCATGGTGGTGTCGGTGAAGTGACCAGCTGCACTCAGACTTGTGGTGGTGTAACGGTGGGTGTCCTGGCTTTGAATAGAGGTGTCCGTGCAGTGGTATGCAGCACAAGTCGGTAGTGAGGTGAAGCGAGTCAATGGTGGCACAGGTGGAAAGGACACCACTGACTGCTGACCGTACCGATTATGCTGCATAGCCTGCAAGAAAGCATTGTTGCAGGCCTGCAGCACATTCAGCTGTTGATCAGGACTAAGGTGTTCCGCCATGCCCTTTTCAATCTTACTAAAAAAATGGTGTGCTGGTCTGTTGAGGTCGGCCTCCAGACGGTCAAGGCGCTGTTCTACAGAATTGAAGCGGTGTTCAAAGTGGTTAAAACCACGTTCCATGAGTACAAAACCGCTTTCAACTCTGTCGGACAGTGACTTGAGGCTGGAATTAAATGTCTCGCTCAAATGCATAAACTCGGGCAAGACATTCCTGTCCAAGGCCCTCTGCCGCTGGCGGGTAGTGCACGCATAACCAGTGGCAGAGACCTGGGACAGGGGAACACCTGATGGCCCAGCTCCCTGGTCACCAGCAGTGTGTGTGGTTGACCTGCAAGGTGCTTCCTGGCTGTCGGATGGCTGGGACGGGTCAGAGGACGTCCGAGGAAGGACCGCTCCAGGGCCAGGTTGCAGGGTGCTGCTCCAGGTGCTGTTGAAGAAAGGAAAATCATTACTACCATGCCTTTACAAGAAGCATCAGCTGTGGATTAGAAAAACACAGATTAATAAAAATAAAAACCCAAAATTTATAATACTTACGATCTCGTGGCAAGGACCGGTCTTAGGAACTGCAACGCGTTATAGTGACGGTATCTAGTTCTGGTCCTTGACGCACATCCACTGCGAACCTGGCCCTCAGCACGAACATCACTGTTGAAGCGGTCCTTGATCGAACGCCAACGTGTTCGGACTTTGTCCACTGTTGATAAAAAAAAAAACAGTGCCGTCAAGGACAACAGTCACTGCGGCACAATGTAGCAATACAATACTCAAAGCAGTCACTGTAGACCCCGATGACACTGTTGGGTTTCCTGCTAGAATACACCTAGCACGAAACCCAATAGTGCCGTCAAGGACAACAGTCACTGCGGCACAATGTAGCAATACAATACTCAAAGCAGTCACTGTAGACCCCGATGACACTGTTGGGTTTCCTGCTAGAATACGCCTAGCACGAAACCCAACAGTGCCGTCAAGGACAACAGTCACTGCGGCACAATGTAGCAATACAATACTCAAAGCAGTCACTGTAGACCCCGATGACACTGTTGGGTTTCCTGCTAGAATACGCCTAGCACGAAACCCAACAGTGCCGTCAAGGACAACAGTCACTGAGGCACAATACAGAGCAGGGAAATACTCACTAAACGCCTTTTTGGAGGATGCTGTGGCGCTGTCCCAGCCATCCATCAACGCTGCGGCCACCTCATTCCATAGCCGCCGGGTCACCACAATGTCCTTGTGCAGCCGGTCACGGCTGTCCCACAACGGCGAACGCTCCTGGACCAGGCTGATGAGCTGCTCATTATCCAGGTAGACGTCTTCATCCCGTTGTGGAACCTAGACAAAACACGTTCATTAGAATAATCAAATTTAAATTGAATAAAAAGTTACAAAAAAAGAAACATAAAAAAGAGTAAAAATAGAAGATAAAAAATAAAGAACATTACAAATCATTTGATACTTACATTCCGTATCACCACCGGGACTTGGCTTCGCTGCTCCTGCTCTTCGCCCTCACTAGTCCCGTCCGCAGAAGATGATGATGACGATGTCTTAAAAAAGTTGAAAAAAACGTAAGAGATTTGGAGAAGCAGCAGATATACTTACCAGATGCACGAAAATAATCACCTCACGGTCTGCTTGCGCCAATTCCTGCCGCGATGGGGAATACTCTGATTCTGAAGACATACTGCATGTAAAAATAATAAAAATCATTAGTACATACATAATTTAAAAGGACAGGCATATAATGTAATATACTCACATTCTTCGCTGATATAATGGGTTCTTGGTTGACTGTCTGCTCTTCAATCTGTCAGTGTAGTAGTGGCAGAGTTTTGGCAGGCACCTCCTTTATATAGACTTTTTTTTTTTGACTTTAGAAGATTATAACTAGGACAACAAGTGGACACCACCAAAAAAACGCAGCGCTAAAAAAACGCATACCTGCGCATGCCAGTGCGCACGTATGCGCATCCATAGGCTATAATGGCCATTTTTAGCGCAAAACGTGCGCATACGTGAGCATGCGATTTTTTCAAGGGCCAAAAAATGCAACATGCTGCGTCTGGAAAATACCAACGCACACCCCAAAAAAACGCAGCGCATGAAAATCGCATACATGCGCTTACCAGCGCGCAGGTATGCGCACCCATGTTAAATATAGGGGAAAAAACGCATGCGCACATATGCGGTTTTTTCCAGCGCTAAAAAACGCAAATGTGAAACCAGCCTACCCCCTTGATAAGGCAGCCATTTTTTCACAAGCTTAGTACACATTTGTTCCAAATATTGGTCTACTCTCCAGGAGCTGGCTCCAACGTAATGACTTCATCACATTTTTTTGGAAGACAATTTTGGTGCGGAAAATATTTGTCCATCTGTTTGAGATATATATATCCATCTGTAAACTATTGTTCTTACACTAAACCAACATATCCAAAAATTGAATTTTTCTCCTGGAATATGTTATTATGAACTTAACTTCTGCAGATAAACCATTTAATTTTGTTGAAAAATCAGCCATTCCCCCTCTGGTCCATCCTAGAGAAGGAAAAAGTAATTAAATACTTCAGCTAATCTCTGACATGTCCATCAAAAATGAGTTGTCCTGGGGCAGCATTACTTTCTGTTTGGGCATAACTAGTAATCAGCAGTGACGGGGAACAGCCATGGGGTCCAATGTGACCCCCCTATTTATGCAAACATCCTTTGCTGCCTTTGAGAGTATGTGTTCCCATCTTTTTTGGGCAATGTTAGTTTTTTCTGTGGCTACTGTTCCAGTGTGGCAGCCTAATACTTTAATGCCATTTCCCTGCAGATTAACCATGTAGCTGCTATTAAATACCACTGTTTGAACATGAAATGTTCCCTTTAATGTTCCTTTGCAGATACAGTGGACATATGATTGATCAAGGTCCCACCAGAGTTGAAACAGAAAGAAAAGGGACATTGTCTCACCTTCCTTCTGTTTTGCAATCATCTTTTATTGATAATTATTGTATGGTCCAGTTCCTAGAGTAGAGCCAGTTGGACCCATATAACCTAGGAGAAACAGGATCTCAGAGATACCCGTCTCCAAGACTTTACACGTGCCGCGCCAATTCTTTGGAATGCACTTCCCAGGTCAATACGATTAGTCCCCAATCCCCACAATTTTAAGCGTGCCCTGAAAACGCATTTATTCAGACTGGCCTATCGCCTCAACACATTAACCTAATCTATCCCTGTGTGGCACAGCCAAAAGTTTTACCACAACCAGATTTCCCGCATCATGTTCCCACATGCTTTATGCATCCATTAGCCCTCTGTCTGTACTGTCACACACTTAACATTATGGCTGGTCCATACAATCAGGGCAACTGTTACCACCCACCTTTCGTGTCTACCTCTTTCCTCATAGACTGTAAGCTTGCGAGCAGGGCCCTCATTCCTCTTGGTATTTGTTATAATCTACTGTATGTGATTATTGTTATGCTGTAATGTCTATTGTCTGTACAAATCCCCTCTGAAATGTAAAGTGCTGCGGAATATGTCGGCGCTATAGAAATAGAATTTATTATTATTATTATACTTAGTGTTCAGTGTTCTTCTTGGGTCAAAATAAAAAATGAACGTCAGAATGTTCGGACAAGTAAAGAAACGTAACCCTCCTGCCATACATATCGTATATCGAATATAAACATAGCAATCATACAAATTTTATATAGTATCTAAAACATATCAGTTGAATAATTTTGTAATGCCATAAGAAAGATTGTGTTGTTCACACTTTGTTTCACTGAAGAATCAGCAGTTATTTCTTGAATTTTGCATTTTTTAATTTTCACAAACAGCACATTAGTTTATTTACAGGCAGTGACTGGTACTGAAGCATTCAAATGAGAGGCTCGCAAATCTCTTAACTTGTGGGATTTCCAGCACAGCTTTTGATTAACCAGGGCCTGTGTGACTTCATCTGTATGTCCTGCCACAATGATGACGTTGCGCAAGTCCCGGATAATTGACAGCTTCATCAAGGATCCCACCAAGGACAACATCTGCAAGGAGTTTGTATGTTCTCCCCGTGTTTGTGTGGGTTTCCTCCCACACTCTAAAGACATACTGATAGGGAATTTAGATTGTGAGCCCCATCAGGGACAGTGATGAAAATGTGTGCAAACTGTATGTTAGCGCTATATAAAAATAAAGATTATTAAATAAAGATTATTAAGGATCCCAGAGAGTAACAGATTTGTGAGCCTTTCATCCAGCAGCCAGGAATAACGGACCTGGCCGATTAACCAGACTACCACAAATCAATCTGGCCATTTCTAACCATCAACTAGAATTTTGGCAAACATCACTATATTCCTTAGGCGTTCCATTCATGCACAGGGCAAGGATATTGTTTACATGCAGGCGACACTACAAAGAAGGGGGAACCATCCAGGATCCTGGGAGACTTCAAAACACAATCCAGCAAATCTTTTATAGTATTGGTACATCAAAATGTTTTTATTTATTCTGTTATTTTATAGCACAGAAAATGCACATCCACCAATCCTTGTTTTAGAGGGAACAGTATCAAACATTCAAGACTCTTTTTTAGCAGGATGGGGGACCAGTTTTTCATTGCCGAAGTTCTGAAAATTATAGGTCTACTTGGTTCTAGAGAAGAGAACGTTAATATTTTAAACTTTAACTAAGGGATTTTATTCAAAACTTTACATTACATTACATCCACTTTTTGAGTTCTCTTCCCGCAATGTTTTTATTTCTTTTTGCAGGTCTGACACTTGATTTTGCAAATTCATCATCATTTCTTGCTCCTAAAATGGATAAAACAAAAAGGAACAGAATTATCAAAGATTTAGAAAGACTCACAAATAAATCACAACTACATTGGAGTGATTAAAAGCTTTACTTCATTATCTCAATCAACATTTTACACACAAATACCCTACTTTTACATGAGAGCCTCCCTACTTTTACAAGAGAGCCCTCACCATTTTCCAGGAGTCTCGCAGACATTGTTGGACTTTGTATTTTAAAACAAAGAACGTGACCTCTCGTGGAAGTTCAAACTCAGCGCTGAGATTTTTGGTGAACGCATCATAAGAAGCCACCATACTGTATTCTGAGTGTCATTTTAGATTAATCAGCCACCAGAGATACAAAAATATTCCCATTTTGTGAATCACATGCACCAAAAGGACAGTTTTGGGAAATCCAGCTGAGCTTTACAACACCCTACCTTGAGCTTCCGAGCTATGACCAATTCATTTTGCTGGACCATCATCTTTCTTGTTCCATCTTTTCCATGAGCATTGCCTTATGCTGCTCAAAACTTCTCGTCTGATCTTCCTTACATTGTTGCAGATTTCTGATGTTTTGCTCTATAATTTGTTTTTCTCTAACCGCGTTTTCAGCTTGAGCACGTTCCTCTGAAACAGGAAAAGTAACAAGTGAGCAATTACCAATTAGCATTACGAAATACATAGATCACAATACCAGGAAGCCCACCAGTCCTAAGAAAGAAGGACCTTAAGGTCTTATTTTCAAGTGTGACCTTAATTTTGGTCTTACCAGGGACCTGAAACAGTGCTCTAAGTAACTGTCGCGCAGCAGATCTCTGCATTGCAGCACACGGACATTATCAAAATGTTGCAGGTACAGTCACCGAATATCATATTTTGCACAGTATTTGGTTCCAGAAACATCAGTTGATCAAATATTGGGTCAATGTCCATGACATACGCAGCTGTCACTGACTGCTCATGTCTCACCTGCTAGCTGTCTCTCCTTCTCAGTCAGGGTCTCATCTGCTTTAATGATGGCAGCTTCGGTGTCTTTCTTCTCAGTGATGTACTTCTGTATCACTTCAAGAGACTATGGTTGTGAAAGGTGAAATTGATTACATGGTGGCTAAGGTCAGCTGACATGATGAGCTATACCAATTTTTTTTTTAACGAAGGGTGTAAAATTGAAATTAAACGGGTATTCCTATCAGGGGTCTTAACCCACTTTAAGAACCTCACCTTTATACCTTTTCCTGGTTGTGTGTTATAGGCTTCTATAACCTTAAGCTTCTCTATTAAATACAGCTTGTGTCCTCCAGGTACAAGATATATCCCTGCCAACAGGCCATTCTCCATAGTGGCACTGAGCTCCTGGAGAAGGTTACGGCAATAATCTCTTGATGCCTTTTCATTCTTCGTAGAATATTCACTCATTTCATCATTGATTAATCCCTGGTTTAGAAAAAAAAAAAAAATACTACTTTTGCTTCCGTTGTATTTGGGAATTTTAAAAAGTGATGTATAGATAGCAAAGATGGCCATGTACATGAGAACTGTTCATTCGGCACACCATTATCGTGCCAACTCCACCATACACATTAGAGCTCATTTTGACAGTATTTTTAACCCCTTAGTGACAGAGCCAGTTTGCAGCTTAATGACCAGGCCAATTTTTACAATTCTGACCACTGTCACTTTATGAGGTTTTAACTCTGGAAGGCTTTAATGGATCCCTCTGATTCTGAGATTGTTTTTTCATGACATATTGTACTTCATGTTAGTGGTAAAATTTCTTCGATAAGTCTTTTGTTTATTTATGAAAAAAAAAAACCACACGGAAATATGGCAAAAATTTTGCAATTTTAAAACTTTAAATTTTTATGTCCTTAAATCAGAGATGTGTCGCACAAATTTCTTAATAAATAACATTTCCCACATGTCTACTTTACATCAGCACAATTTTGGATGCAAATTTTTTTTTTTTTCTTTAGGACGTTATAAGGGTTAAAAGTTGACCAGCAATTTCTCATTTTTACAAAACTTTTTTTTTTTTTTTTTTTTTTAGGGACCACATCATATTTAAAGTCATTTTGAGGAGTGTATATGACAGAAAATACCTAAAAGTAACACCGTTCTAAAAACTAACCCCTCAAGGTGCTCAAAACCACATTCAAGAAGTTTATTAACCCTTTACATGCTTCACAGGAACTAAAGCAATATGGAAGGAAAAAATTAACATTTAACTTATTTTTCTTGCAAAAAACTTACTTCAGAACCAATTTTTTTTCAAAAGTGTTAAAAGAGAAAATGAACCACAAAATTTGTGGTGCAATTTCTCCTGAATACGTCAATACCCCATATGTGGGGGTAAACCAATTTTTCAGCGCACGGCAGAGCTCGCAAGGGAAGGAGCGCCGTTTGACTTTTTCAACGTAGAATTGGCTGGAATTGAGATCGGATGCCATGCTGCGTTTGGAGAGCCCCTGATGTTCCTAAACAGTGGAAACCCCCAACATGTGACCCCATTTTGGAAACTAGACCCCTTAAAGAACTTATCTCGATGTGTGGTGAGCACTTTAAACCTTCAAGTGCTTCACAGAAGTTTATAACGTAGAGCCGTGAAAATTAAAAATAATTTTTTTTTTACTCAAAAATGATTTTTTTAGCCCTCTATTTTTATTTTCACAAGGCTAACAGGAGAAATTGGACCACAAAAGTTTTTGTGCAATTTGTCTCGAGTACGCTGATACCCCATATGTGGGGGTAAACCACTGTTTGGGTGCATGGGACAGCTTGGAAGGGAAGGAGTGCCATTTTGGAATGCAGACTTTGAACGAATGGTCTGCGGGCGTCATGTTGCGTTTGCAGAGCCCCTGATGTACCTAAACAGTGGAAACCCCCCCCACAAGTGACCCCATTTTGGAAACTAGACCCCTCAAGGAGCTTATCTAGATGTGTGTTGAGCACTTTGAACCCTCAAGTGCTTCACAGAAGTTTATAACGCAGACCCGTGAAAATAAAAAAAAAAAATCATTTTTCCTCAAAAATGATTTTTTAGCCCTCTTTTATTTTACTAAGGGCAACAGGAGAAATCCTAACCCTAATCCCAACCATAATCCCTAATCCTAATTCGCCCTAACCCCAATTCCAACCCTAATTCTAACCCCAACCCTTATGGAAAAGTGAAAAAAATATTTTCATTATGTTTGCCTAACTAAGGGGGTGATAAATGGGGGGGTTATTTACTATTTTTTTTATTTTGATCACTATGATAAAATTCACGGCGCTGTGTTTTAAGTACCCTTAATTACCGCCGTTAAAAGGCGTATCGGCGGTCGTTAAGGGGTTAAAAGATGTAAGAATATAGAGCCACAGCCAGTTACCTTGGATAGTAGCTCATTTCTTTTGAAGACTGGACTTTGAAATGCCAACTATCTGATCCTTTTCTCGGATATCTGTCAAGAAGGAGTCAGTGTATGAAAGAAGGAGTCAGTGTATGAAATATATCCTTACACACAAGGATGGAACATCCCTGTAGGGCCATTAGAGCACCTTCAACTTAACGATCTGATAGACCAAATATGGCCTGGTTCACAATTTATGTAAAGGTAAAATCAAAAAAAAAAAAAAATATGACATTCATTTCCAACACCTAAGACCTTCAGGAGAGAAGATATCCTGTAAGCGGGAGATCTCAAAATTTTAAAAGGGTTGAGAACATCCCACAATCAGCTCCAAATTGAGTTAATCAAGGGAAGGTGTGTGGGCTTAACTTAAAGCTAATAAAGCAAAAACTGGGTTTGGGTTGGTCATTCTGGGAAACCATTTACTGCGCAAGTAGAGGAGTATCTAGGGGGGGCAGCCGGGGCATGTGCCCCGGGCACAGCCGGCAGGGGGGCGTAGTCGAGCCGCCTAATGCGGCAGTCCGCAGTGTCTTCCCAGGAGAATGCATTCTGCCAAACCCGGACTATGAGTCGGCCATTCTGTTTAAGCTGTCAAGCTGATAGCCGGCTCAGAGAAGCTGTAGTGCGCTGACTCAGGAAACAATTGTACATCCATCTGTAAGACGGGAGTACAACTGAAGCTCTGACTACTGGGTCAGAGCGACGCAAGCAGCGTGATGAGATCATGTGATCATGCTGCTGACGTCACTCACCCTCCCTGCAGAGGCACACATTGGTGGCAACTAGTGCTCCACTGGAGCTGAAGACACCAAAGATTATGTGCATGGGGGGGGGGGCGATTTATTGTGTGTGGGGGGATTTGGAGTGGGGATGGGGGAATTTAACATGTGGGAGGAGATTTGCAGTAGGGTGAAGGATTTAATATGTGGGGGGATTTGAGGACACAAAATGAGGAGCAAAGGGGAAGATACAGGACGCGTATGAGGAAACCGTATGGGGGCATGGACAAGGAAACAGTATGGGGGAATGGAGAGCATATATGAGGAAACAGTATGGTGAGTGGGGGATGAGTGCAGACAGTATGGGGAGCAAACTGGGGAATGTATGTGAACACAGTACGAGTAGCGATGGGAAAAATGTATGTGGACACAGTATGGGGAGTGATGGTGATGGAATGTGTACAGACACAGTATGGGGAGTCAGGGGTACATGTAAGCAGGAGTATAGAGAGTGAGGGAGTAAACATATGAGGGGACAGTATGGTGAACGCGGGGGGATGTGAAAGGAGATAGTGGAATAGTGTGAGGCGACAGTATGAGGGGAGAAAAGTGAGTGGGCACAGAAGAGACAGTAGTGGGGCATAACATGGAGGGGACAGTGTAAGGGTACAGCCAGGAGAGGATAGTATACCATGGAGGGGGGAGTGTGATGAAAGGGTACAGTATAGAGACTGAGCCTGAAAAGGGGTCCCAGTATGGAAATGAGAGTTCAGTGTGAAGGGCATGTACTATAAGAGGGCAGAGTGGGGCCATATTTTGCCCGACACTGGCCACTAAATGTGAGTTTGTCGTCCACACATATACCCAGGTCTTTCAGTGACAGTTTTGCCCAGTGTTCTACAGTTAAGCACATAATTATACATCTTGTTTGTTCTACCCAAGTGTGTGACCTTACATTATCCCAATTAAAGCTCATTTGCCATTTCTCAGCCCAAGCTTCTAGTTTACGTAAATCCTCCCGTAATATAAAATTGTCCTCCTCTGTATTGATTACCCTGCAGAGTTTAGTGTCATCTGTAAATATTGAAATTGTACTCTATGCCCCCCTACAAGGTCATAAATCTTAAAAAGAAACGGGCCCAATACTGACCCCTGTGGTACCCCCACTGCTAACCGTGACCCAGCTCTTAACCCACTTACACATATTTTCCTCTATCCCCATTGTTGTCATTTTATGTATCAACCTTTTGTGTGGCACCGTGTCGAAAGCTTTTGAAAAGTCCATGTACACCACGTCCACTGCTTTCCCTTGGTCCAGTCCGGAACGTACCTCTTCATAAAACCTTATCAGATTAGTCTGACAGGAACGGTCCCTGTAAACCCACCTTGATATTAGGCCATGAGGTTATTCGTCTTCAGATACTCCAATATAGTATCTCTTAGAAAACCCTCCAGGATTTTACCCACAGTTGAGTTTAAGCTTACTGGCCTATAATTTCCAAGTTCAGTTTGTCCCCTTTTTGAATATTGGCACCACATTTGCCATACGCCAGTCCTGTGGTACAGACCCTGTTATGAAATCTTTAAAATTAATAGTCTATGACTGTACTTAATTCCTGCAGTACTCGGGGGTGTATCCAATCCGGGCCCGGGGATTTGTCAATTTTAGTGATTTTTAGACGCCGCCGTACTTCCTGCTGGGTAAAGCAGGTGACATTTAATGGATAATTTGTGTTATCAATGATCATGTTATCAGTCATGGGATTTTCTTGTGTAAGTACTGTTGAAAAAAAGTCATTTAGCATATTGGCTTTTTCCTCATCCACCATTTCACCTAGACTATTTTTAAGGAGGCCAACACTATCATTTTTTAGTTTCTTACTATTTATGTAGTTAAAGAATATTTTGGGATTATTTTTACTTTCTCTGGCAGTGAGTCTCTGTTTCAATCTTTGCTGCCTTGATTTGCTTTTTACAGAATTTAATTTTCTGTATTTAGTTAATGCCTCATCACTACCTACTTGATTTAGTTCTCTAAATGCTTTATTTTTATCTCTTATTGCACCCCTTACAGCTCTATTTAGCCATAGTGGTTTCCTCCCATTTCTAGCATGTTTATTCCCATACGGTATATATTGTGCACAGGTCCTATTCAGGATGCTAATAAACGTCTCCCATTTTCTTTGTGTATTTATGTCTCAGGATATCGTCCCAGTTAATTGCACCAAGATCATCTCTCATCCGTTGGAAATTTGCTTTCCTGAAGTTTAGTGTCCTTGTAACCCCTCTACTACACATCTTATTAAAGGATACATGAAAAATTATTATCTTGTGATCACTATTACCCAAGTGACCCCCAACCCTTATATTTGATATGCAGTCTGGCCTGTTGGTTAATTTTAGGTCTAGCAGTGCCCCCCCCTCTTGTTGGGTCCTAAACCAGTTGTGAAAGGTAATTGTCTCTCATAGTTGTCAAAAACCTATTACCTTTGCTGGAACTGCAGGTTTCGGTTCCCCAATGTATTTCAGGGTAGTTGAAGTTCCCCATAATAATGACTTCTCCTTGAGTCACCGCTTCATCTATTTGCTTTATGAGGATATTCTCCATTGCTTCCATTATTTTTGGAGACTTATAACAAACCCCTATCAGTAATTTACCATATTTTTCACACTACAAGGCGCACCGGACCATAAGACGCACCCCAAATTTTCAGAAGGAAAATAGAGAAAAAAAATTGTCAAATGGGGGTCCGTCTTACAGTCCGAATTCAGCTTACCAGGGAAGCGATCCGGCACAGGTGGAGGAGTGGTCACAGGGGTCATTCAGTGGTCCAGGCTGGTGCGGTGGCGGCGGCTCTGTGCTGGGGCAGTTGGGCTGTGCTGGGGCTGGTGAGCACTGTGGTGGTGGCGGTGGGCTGTGCTCCGATGCAGGGGCAGCGTCTCCGATGCTGGAGCAGCGGCTCCGCCGGCATTTCTTCAAAGCCCGGAGGCCCCCCGCAAATCCGTTGCTGGCTGCTGCCATGTTGCGGTGGCCTCCGGGAAAATGGACGCCAGGAAGATGGCCGCCAGTCCGGGGACGGCACATGCACAGGTTCAGATCTCGTCCTGAGATCTCGGGAGACGAGATTCAAATCTCGGCAACGAGATCTCGTCCCGAGATCTCGTGACGAGATCTGAACCTGAGTATGCTCAGTCCTCGGACCGGCGGCCATCTTCCCGGCGTTCATGTTCCCGTAGGCCACCGCAACATGGCGGCAGCCAGCAACGGATTTGCGGGGGCCTCCAGGCTTTGAGGAAATGCCGGCGGAGCCCCCCACGGAGCACAAAGTCGCTGCCCCTGCACCGGAGCACAGCCCGTCACCACGCCACAGAGCCCCGCTGCACCGGCACCAGCCATGATCGTAAGTTAGTATATTGCGACCATAAGACGTGCCCGCCAATTTCCCCCAAAATTTTTTTGGGAAAAAAAAAGTGCGTCTTATGGTCCGAAAAATTCGGTATTTTTACCCCCTCCCCTTATCTCCACCCACAGGGACTCTACATTTTCATTGGATTCATATATATCATGCAGGATGGGTTTTAAGGATGATTTTACATATAAAGACACGCCTCCCCCTCGCTTATTTGTATGGTCATTTCTGAACAGACTATAGCCCTGTAAATTAACAGCCCAGTCATGGTCCTAGTCCAGCCATGTCTCAGATATCCCCACCATGTCATAATTATGTTCCAACAAAATTAATTCTAATTCCTCCATTTTGTTGGCGAGGCTTCTGGCATTAGTATATGTGCATGTTATGTATCTCTCTGTACCTCTATTATTTCTTAAATTATTAACTGTTCTAACCCTACCCCCTATGCCACCCCCAATTTCATTATTTGTGCCCTGGTCTCTATCTGCACTGTCTTCCCCTCCTATAAAAGGAATACCCTCCCCCCAGTCCCTAGTTTAAACACTTCTCCAACCTACTAGCCATTTTCTCCCCTAGCACAGCTGCACCCTCCCCATTGAGGTGCAGCCTGTCCCTAGCTTAGAACCTGTAGCCAACTGAGAAGTCGGCCCAGTTCTCCAGGAACCCAAACCCCTCCTTCCTACACCAATTCCTGAGCCACTTATTAACCTCCCTAATCTCCCGTTGCCTCTCTGGCATGGTACAGGAAGTATTTCCGAAAATACCACCTTGGAGAGGTCCTTGCTTTAAGCTTGCAGCCCAATTCCCTGAAATCATCTTTAAGGACCTTCCACCTACCTCTGTCATTTGTGCCAATGTGCACCATGGCCACTGGGTCCTTACCAGCCCCTCCCAGTAATCTGTCAACCCAGTGATGTGTCGGACTTGAGCACCAGGAAGGCAGCACACCATTCGACGAACCCTGTCTTTGTGACAGATTGCCCTGTTCCCCTAATAATTGAGTCCCCCACTACCAGCACCTGTCTAGTCTGCCCTGCTCTCCTATTTCCCCCCTTACTGGAGCAGACACTTCACCGGATTTCAGAGGACATGCCTTGCTGCAGCAGTGCTACCCCTGCACTGACACTCCCCTCATCTGCCAACTTAGCAAGTTTCTTGGGGTGTACCAGATCAGGTCTAGCCTCCCTGGCAGTCTTCCCTCTACCCCACCTTCTAACTGTCACCCAGCTAGCTGCTTCACTGTCTTGCAGCTCCAACCTAGCATCCCCCCCCCCCCCCCCCCCATCTATTCCATTGAGCATCTGCTCAGTGAGCAGGAGACTCCTTTCCATATTGTCTATGGATCTCAGTGTTGCCAGCTGCACATTTAGATCCAGTATCTGGGCTTCCAAATGCACAATGTGCTCACTTCTCACAGCAGTATACACCCTCGAACGGCTGTTCAAGGATTTCATACGTGCGGCAAGACGTACACTGGATGGCATTGGCAATAGTGGAGCACATCCTAATGGGGATTGCACCAGACAGAAAAGATAAGTAAAAATAAATAAAATATAATCGTAATTCAGTAATACCTTCCTTGGAAACTCCCTGAATCCAAAGTCACTGAATCTCAAGTCACACACTTACCACAGGATGCACTTACACTCCGGTCACACTCAGCTCGTTCACACTTGCTCAGGCAAAAGAGATTTTTTTTTCCCCTTTTACCAGCAAACCACCGTGCTGCTCAATGAACTTCCAAAAGGAAGACACTACTCAAAGAGGAGATCCCAAGAAGGAAAAAAAAAAAAAGCCACCAGATTCTCACGCGGCTATATTTCAACCATCAAATAGAGGAAATCCAGTAGATTGTAGAAATTGGTTCCAATATCAGTGCTTTATTTATGTTAAATACAGAGACAGCGTTTCGAGGTCCATTCAGTGCACTCTTCTTCAGGTCAAATGTACAGAAAATCATTTTCTGTACATTCGACCTAGAGGTCACTGAATGGACCTCACAACGCGTTGTCTCTGTATGTACCATAAAGTACCGATATTGGAACCAATTTCTACAATCTACTGGATTTCCTCTATTTGATGGTTGAAATATAGCCGCGTGGGAATCTGGTGTTTTTTTCCCCCTCTTGGTATCTCCTCTTTGAGTAATGGAAGCAGACGCTGTCTGTCTACACCATCCTGCTGCAGCTTCTTTGCATGTGACTAAGCGCATACAGTAGTTGTGGCTTTACACAACTATTGAGGGTGAGTACCCTGCACTATTTAATTTATATTCATTATATCTGCACTGGTAAGGCTCTATGGGCGCGCTTTTGTGGTTTCTTTTATCTTTAAAAGGAAGACACTGACACTGGTGTCTTTAAGGGCATCATGTGGAGATTTGCTGCAGAAGACCGGAGAAGATGGAAGTCTGCACAGATGAGCTGTAGATGAGAAACTCATCATGGGGTCTGGACAAGATGAAGAAAAGGTACCTGGATGTACTGCGCGCTGACAGGATTCTCACGTGCCAGTGATTTACATACATGGTCACTTGCTGACTAGACATGTGTGGCCTCACTCAATGAAAATTAACGGAGCAAGATCAAGCACGTCTAGTCGGAATGTGGCCAGAAGTATACAAATCACATGCTTGTGCTGACATGACTGTCCAAAGTGTGCTGTGCATTAGTTGTGAGAATTAAGAAGCCTGCAATGTCAGGATTCAGCTCTGCAGGATCCAGTAGTCATCACATGGACACTTTACTCATGTGCGACTTTCATACTTATGGTCCTGTTACAACGATCTTCTCTCCCTGCTTCTCTCAATTTTTTACTGAACATTGAGAGCATTAGGAAGAGCAGCTTGTCGGTACATGACTAAGTGTGCAAATCGCATATATACTTTTGGGGGGCGCTGAACTGAGTTCTTGCCCTGGATGCCAGAAAGCCTAGCTAAATGCACCACTGTGCGCGAATGTGCTTTTTTCCCCCCCTAAAACAAGAGTGCTTCCCTCCGCTAAGCTCCAATCTGTGACCAGGTTTAGCAAGGTTTTCATTACCCTTTTAATTTTATGCAACTATATATTGTATTGTTTTGTTCCCATTTTGCAATGTATGTATGTATGTATGTATGTATGTATGTATGTATGTATGTATGTATGTATGTATGTATGTATGTATGTATGTATGTATGTATGACAGCCACGCCCACTCCACTTAGCCCCACCCAATCACTAAGCATCTTTCATTTCACCAGAGCTGTTTAAAAGAAGCTGAGCTGTGATTGGTTGCTATGAGCAACAGTTTTCCCACTCCACAACACCTCAGCAGACACTGACCTGGTGGGAGAAATCAAGCATCCCCGGGAACATAAGCTCCCAGCCATAGTCTATCCCCCCAGAATGAGCAGAGAGCACATGACAAACCTATCTCCCCCTCCCGTGCCGATATACCCATCACACATCCTCCTTCCCATAGGCACATCTTCCCTCCTAAAGGGATCTCCGGTATCGAAGTCAGGGCAAATCCACTCAGCGCTCTGGCTCTGATGCCAGGTCTCTCTTAAAGGGATCCCCGGGTATGGAAGCTAGGACCGTTCCACTCAGCGCTCTGGTTCTGACCCCAGGCTGACAGGCTGATGTGGGATATTAGGTGTAGTAGTCCGGTAGCTCTGGCTGACAGGATGATGTGGGATATTCAGGGTAGCAGTCTGGTGTCTCTTACTGGATGATGTGGGATATTAGGGGTTGTAGTCAGGTAACTCTGGCTGACCGGATGATGTGGGATATTATAGTGAATGTGGCTATGCGGAGTGGGCAGGCTATACATATCTCTCTCTACAGTATATCCATCTATCTATATATATATATATATTATATATATATATATATATATATATATATATATATCTCTCATCTATATCATTATAATTTGTTATAACTAATCGTAGTTCGTTCCTATGCCCGTACAATGCCAGGCTCTTCAGCTAGTCTTTGTATATTTTTAGAAACGCTGACCATCTTTCTGGATTAAAATATGAATATTTTTGCTCCTCTTGATCTGTAAACCGCACCCCTGAAGCAATACATTACCTGTAATGGGTTTCCAATCGGACTATATAAATGATTGGTGGTGGCAACGAGTAGTTTGCCATTGTGGAGCTGACAGTGACCAACCTGGGTATTAACATATATCCCATGCGTTATAATCGGAGGTGTATATAACATGCCCTCACTGCGAGTTCACCAATAACTGGCCTAGGAGAGGAAGCAGCCACAGCCTCGTCCATCACTCGGCAGCCAATTGCATAGTTGTCCTGACAATTGGAGGTAGATCCCTTGACAAGTTATGGCAGCGGTGAGATCTGTTTGATCCCGCCGGTGTCATCTCTGTCAAAGTGATCACAGTGGTGGGTTCAGCGTGATCCTCCCTGGCTATGCATCTGACACTTATTAATATTCTATTTTATTTACAACTTTTATTGATATCTGTAAATTTAGAAATCAAGGAAGAACTGGTTTTCATGATCATTGCAGCCACCAGTTTTCAATATTGGAGCCTGGAATTTCAGGAGAGTCATTTATGACTGACCTTGAGCTTCTTTTGGTATTTTTGATCTTTGTCATTGAGGGAACGTCCCATGAAGATTGCAATGGCCTCCTTCTCACATTCCATGTGTATGTTCAGGAACTCTTGTTGTGTTTCCGTAGGGAACTTCAGGACATATTTGTCCATCTCACATTGATATTTGGACACTGCGTCCTGTATAGCTCCAATATTTTCTATCTCTGCCAGAGCCAGGACTGCATTCTCTATGCATGGTACTGTTCCACTCTGAATTGCCGACACATAAGAAGCTGCGAGAACGGCCAACACTGAAAGACACAGAAAAAAAATTAGATTCCCATATTTAGTGTTATATGGCATAGTGTCATTTCTTCTTTGGTAGTTCATCTCTATTTGTGTATTCTACAGAATGTGCCAACAAAACATTTGCTCACATGAGTTCAAGGTTTACAGCAGACTACCTGGCCTTGCTCCACAGACTTGTTTTAGGTTATTTATGGCTTCTCTAAAGCCATAAATAAACCCAAAGAATAAATCCAAGATAAAAGCAAGGAATATATTAGTATCTCATCTACATGTCAACTTTAAGGTAAAATGGCGTTTAAAGCGTTGCGGACCTGTCACAAGATCGGTAAAAGGGAAAAAAAACAAAAAACCACACACATTGTCTTGCTGCCCTCAAGCATTTAGTGCACATACCAGTCAGTCTACTGCATTTAGGAGCTTCTTATAACCTAACTTGCATTTACTATGTGAGTGGGCCATTTTATATCAGTATTCGGTCACCTGATTAGGAGTTGTGTCTACCTTTCCCTGCCATGCATAGCTCCAGTGAAGCACCAGCCCCGGTCCATTAGATTTTCTCATCCTCCACGTTTGGAATTGCAAGTTACCCAGCATGTTCCTACGTGTTGCCTTTCCTGGGCCTAGATAAAGGCCTCCCAGGACACATCTGGCTATTAGTATTAAGACTTGCTATTAATTCTTAGTTGAGTGTGCACAGTCACCATGATGTTTCCTGGCTGTCTGGTTTCCAGTCCATGAGTTTCTAGAAACCTTGCTACCTGTCAGTGGAAGACATCAAATGCTTATTTGTGACTTCTAGGAGCTCTTTAAGACTTGTTTACCGCTACCGGCCCACCTGCGGCTTCCAGCACCTCTTAGGTCTGCCTGCAGCTTCCCTGACAGCTTGAGACTAAGTTTTTCTCTACATGTCCACCCGTGGCTTCCAGAAACTCTGCTAGCTGTTCTGCCATGTTCTATACCTGCCTGTTGCACAGACGACATTGGCACATGTGCTCACCCTGACTTAAGGAGGATCCACCTCACCAAGTGAGACCACTTTGTGTAACAGCTCCAGCTTTGTCCCACATTATCCTTTTATGCAATTTGATAGACTGAAGAACATGAGCTGAGAAACAAGACAGCCTCCCCTCATCCTGCATTTTTTTTCAGCATATTTGCTTTTAGAAACGGATTACATTTAACAGGCCACGAGTTGCAAGATTGACAGAAGGGTACCACTTTTTGGGGGGCAGTTTGTAGTACCGTATTTTTGGAGGCAAAACAACTTTATGTAAAACAATTATCAAACTGAATGTTTATCGCAATCCAATAAGATGACGTTGTATGGAATATAGCCCACATTTATGTAGCTTACTTCTCCCAGTTACTTCAGCTCCACCAGCCAGGGATTTAACATGACTGTGATGTATCATGTAACTGTAGAATCTTATAGTTTGTTCCACAAACTCTTCTTCCAATTCGCTTTCTTCCAATTCTTCTAAAATCTGAAGTTGTTTCTTTGATCCTGGCCGGTCAAATACAAAACATTTGTGTTCGTGGAAGAAGTGCAGAATGCAGTCACGGGATAAATTAAAAGCTTTGGTTTTTTCATCGGTACCTTGAAGAGATAAATTAGAGTAGTTAATATCCATTAGGTCAACCCAGATAAGCTGTGAAGCCTGCAGACCAGCTTTTCCAGAATGACCTATGATAGCCACACACTGGACACCAGGCATGTCACAGGAGGCTATGTGGGGACCCATACTGTATATTGGAGGCAATGTGGTGGCTTATACAGTGGGGGAAATAAGTATTTGATCCCTTGCTGATTTTGTAAGTTTGCCCACTGACAAAGACATGAACAGTTAATAGTTAATAATTTTAAGGGTAGGTTAATTTTAACATTGAGAGATAGATAATCAAAAACAAAATCCAGAAAATCACATTGTGTGAATTATATAAATTTGCATTTTTCAGTGAGAAATAAGTATTTGATCCCTCTGGCCAACAAGACTTACTACTTGGCAGCAAACCTTTGTTGGCAAGCACGGCAATCACACCTTTTTGAAGTTGATGAGTTTTGCGCACATGTCAGGAGGAATTTTGGTCCACTCCTCTTTGCAGATCACTCTAAGGCTGAGTTCACACGTCGCGGTTTTTTCGCATTTTCGTGGCGGTTTTAAACATGCGATTTTGCCGCAAAAAATAAGCACCCCATGCAATCCTATGGGATTCCGCAATGCTGTGCTAATGCTGCGTTTTTTCCCGCGGCGGAATCGCTTTGTGGTAAAAAACGCAGCATGTTCATTAATTCAGCGGAATCGCGGCGATCCCGCACCCATAGGAATGCATTGTTCTGCTTACTTTCCGCATGTGGCTGTGCACCCCATGCGAAAAGTAAACAGAACATTTACGGATGTACCCACGGTCCGGAGGAGGGGAGACTGTCCTCTGGGCTGTGGGTACCATAACCCTGTAAAAAATACAATTAAAACAAAAAATATTGTTATTCTCACCTTCCAGCGTCCCGCGCAGCTTTCCTGCCTCTCTCCACGCTCCCGGTCCCAGTAATCCTTTGCAAGAATGACCGCGATGACAGATCTTGCGGGAGCGCGACGTCTCACGGTCATTCGCGCAAAGGATTACTGGGACCGGGAGCGCGGAGAGAGGCGGGAAGGCTGCGCGGGACAAAACACTATGTTTGATGAGTGTGACCAACCTGTCAATCAGTTCTCCAAGCGATGCTCCAGATCGCTTGGAAAACGCTAGCATTCTGCAAGCCAATTACGCTTGCAAATCACTAGTTTTTCCGCAGGAAAATCGCTGGAATTTAAAATGCGATTTTCCCGTGGAATGGAATTTCAGAGTTCTCGGGTTCACTTCCGTGAGAGTTTCGCTACGTGTGCACATAGCCTTAATCATTAAGATTTGGATGCTGTCACTTGGCAACTCGGACCTTCAACTCCCTGTATAAGTTTTCTATGGGATTAAAGTCTGGGGACTGGCTAGACCACTCCATGACCTTAATGTGCTTTTTGAGCCACTCCGTTGCTGCCTTAGCTGTATGCTTTGGGTCATTGTCTTGCTGGAGGACCCAGCCATGACCCATTTTTAATGTCCTGGCGGAGGGAAGGAGGTTGTCACTCAGGATTTTAATGGTACAAGGCTCCATTCATTCTCCCATTGATGTGGTGAAGTAGTCCTGTGCCCTTAGAGAAACACTCCCAAAACATAAGGTTTCCACCTCCATGCTTGACAGTGGGGGATGGTGTTCTTTAGGTCATAGTCAGCATTTCTCTTCCTCCAAACACTGCGAATTGAGTTAATGCTAGCTCAATTTTTGTCTCATCTGACCACAGCACCTTCTCCCAATCACTCACAGAATAATCAGGTGTTGATTGGCAAACTTCAGATGGGTCTGCACATGTGCCTTAAGCAAGGGGACCTTGTGGGGGCTGCAGGATTTTAAACCTTTACGGCATAATGTGTTACCATTGGTTTTCTTGGCGACTGTGGTCCCAGCTGCCTTGAGATCATTAACAAGTTCACCCCATGTAGTTTTAGGCTGATCTCTCAGCTTCATAATCAAGGAAACCCCACAATGTGAGAATTTGCATGGTGCCCAAGATTGATGCCGATTGACAGTCATTTTGTATTTCTTCCATTTTCTTACTATTGCACCAACAGTTGTCTCCTTCTCAACCAGCACCTTACGTATGGTTTTGTAGCCCATTCCAGCTTTGTGTAGATCTATGATCTTGTCCCTGACATCCTCATAACACTTTTTGGTCTTGCCCATGTTGTAGAGGTTAGAGTCTGATTGAGTCTGTGGACAGGAGGTGTCTTTTATAAAGGTATTTAATGCAGGTAACGAGTTGATAAGGAGTGTCTAACTGGTCTGTAGGAGCCAGAACTCTTAATGGTTGGTAGGGGATCAAATACTTGTTTCTCACTGCAAAATGCAAATAAATTTATATAATTTATACAATGTGATTTTCTGGATTTTATTTTTGATATTCTATCTCTTAATGTTAAAATTAACCTACCCATAAAATTATTGACTGTTCACGTCTTTGTCAGTAGGCAAACTTACAAAATTAGCAAGGGATCAAATGCTTATTTCCCCCCACTGTATACAGAGGCTATGTGGGGACTCATGCTATATATGGAAGCCATATTGGGGTTCACACTGTAAATTGGGGGCTGATAATGTATTTAGCAGCTAGGGCTCAATATATAGAGGATTACGAGAGGTCCTCATACTGTAAATAGAGGATATGGGGGGCTTATACTATACATGGGGGCTGTGTGGGATTTCATACTGTATATGGACCCGTTACTATATATAGAGAGGCTGTGGGGGCTCATGCAGTAAATAGGGGGATGTTGGCACACATTAAAATACAGACCACAGAACCGGAAACGGTTCTAAGATCAATATAGCTGCAGGACAATTACCAGGAGAAAAGATGATGTAAAACAGTGTAAAAATAATATCAACTACTCCAATAAATGTATACAATCAAAATTGTGCAAGATGCCAAAAACTGGGATGGATTGGAAGTCAGTAATATGCCATCAATGATTTGATATATCCTGGAGCCTGTAATTAGTATTAAGAGTGTAGATACTATTGGCACATGCCCTATATAAGATGATCACAATCCATCATTGCTTGGCATGTAAAATATATAGATGTGTGAACATATCCAACTGGGGGAATGACTCGTAACCTGGATCAGAATAGGTTCCACTGACAGTGTGGCGCTCACCCCGACGCACGCTTCAATGCATCCTCATCATTGACTAAAGTGGAGATGGCCCCGGTCCAGGAGGGGAGTTAATTTTTTTTTTTTAACCCAACTGGAGCCATAAAAAAGTGCTTATCCACTGCTTATTTAGAAATAATAATGAAAAATAAAGTTGTATAAAGTTGTGCATCTTAGCAATGAGCTCTTAGCTTAGATGTCAATAAGTAAGCAAAAAAGTTGCTAAACATTCTAAAAAGTATTCACAAATGTAAATGAACCTAAAAATTATTTAGAAGTAAAAAAAAAAATTATAAATATATATATATATATATATATATATATATATATATATATATATATATATATATATATATATATATAGTGTGTGTTACCAAGATGCAAAAAGTCATTCATTCCCCATCCCCTCTCCCACAGGAGAAAGAAAAATAGAATTTGTAACGTTGGTTACAAAACTATTACCTTTCTTGAGCTCCAGAGAAGACAGCAGATATTCATCTTCTGTTATTGCTTTTCCATTCTTCTCCAGTGTCAGAGTGAAGTCTCGGACACACCAGGTAAAGGAGGGCATGTACCTCTTATATTCCCCAGTGTGATCTTCCTCAGTAGACGATTTCAGCTTGATCAGCTTTGTCAGCTCAGTGACGTAACTGGGAGATGGCGGTTAAGGAAAATGTGGATGGGCAATCGATCTAGTTTATATAAAAAAAAAAAAAAAAAAAAAAGGGGGGGGGGGGGGGGGGGAAATCTGGTGTAAGCCCTTGTTCAGATGTGTGAATTCTGGACCAACCATGCAAATAAAACAGAATACCTGTTTTTGGTTGGAGTCACAGATCAAAATCACCCACACAAGTCTTAGGGTACCGTTACACATCGCGAGATCGTTAGCGAGATTGCTGAAACGTCACCGGTTTTCTGAAGCAACAGCAACCTCACCAGCAATCTCGCTGTGTGACACATAGCGGCGACCAGCCCCCCCGCTGGCTATCGCTGATCTTGCTCGAATGTCCTAGGCTATTTTTTGATCATTGGTGTCCCGCATGCATCGCTGTGTTTGATGCCATAACAATGACGAGCGACCTCGTTGGCGACTCAGAACTCACCCATATCAAGGTCTGAGTCGTCAGAATAGCTGCTGTGTGACAAGGTCCCAACGACCGCCGAGGTCGTTATATGGATCGCCGTATCGTTGCCGCGTTGTTGAGTAGATCTACCTGTTTGACAGCTTACTAGCAACCATGTACCAGCGACGTACCAGCGATCCTTACCGGATCGTATCGTTGTCGGGATTGCTGGAGCGTCGCTATGTGTAACGGTATCTCACACAATCCTTATTGAAAAAATGACTAAGTATGGAATGGACAAGGCAACTGTTAGGTGGATTCATAACTGGCTTAGTGATCGGACCCAAAAAGTGGTCGTAAATGGCTGCACATCTAGTTGGAAGAATGTCTCAAGTGGGGTACCACAGGGCTCTGTCCTGAGCCCTGTATTGTTCAACATCTTTATCAACGATTTAGATGAAGGAATTGAGGGTAAACTGATTAAATTTGCTGATGACACAAAGCTAGGAGGGATAGCTAATACTAGAGAAGAGAGAGGATTCAAAAAGATATAAATAAACTGGAGCAGGGGGCAGCAACTAACAGAATGGTTTTTAACAGGGAAAAATGCAAAGTACTACATCTGGGCAATAAAAATGAAAAAAGCATATACAGAATGGGAGGAATAGGGCTAAGCAACAGCACATGTGAAAAAGACTTGGGTATACTAATAGATCACAGACTGAATGAGTCAACAGTGTGATGCAGCAGCAAAAAAGGCAAATGCAATTCTAGGATGTATTAACAGAAGCATACAGTCTAGATCACGTGAAGTCATTATTGCCCTCTACTCCTATTTGGTCAGACCTCATCTGGAATACTGTGTCCAGTTTTGGGCGCCACATTTTAAAAAAAAAACACAACAAACTGGAGCAAGTTCAGAAAAGAGTGGCCAGAATGATGACGGGTCTGCAAACCCTGTCTTATGAGGAAAGGTTGCATGATCTGGGAATGTTTAGCTTGCAAAAGAGAAGACTGAGAGGAGACTTAATAGCTGTCTACAAATATCTCAAGGGCTGTCACATTAAAGATGATTCTTCTACATTCTCATTTGCACAAGGAAAGACTAGAAGCAATGGGATGAAACTGAATGGGAGGCGACACAGATTAGATATTAGAAAAAAACTTTTTGACAGTTAGAGTGATCAATGAGTGGAACAGGCTGCCACGGGAAGTGGTGAGTTCTCTTTCAATGGAAGTCTTCAAACAGAGGCTGGACAGACATCTGTCTGGGATGATTTAGCGAATCCTGCTATGAGCAGGGGGTTGGACCAGATGGCTCAGGAGGTCCCTTCCAACTCTATGATTCTAATCAGCAAATTGATTGCGTCAGCATCCAGACAGTGTGCGCTCTGATAAGTATTGCACTGGATAGGAGAAACTTTGCAATTTTTTTTTAATGACATGGATCGCCCGCCAAGGCAGTGGGGTACTCGGTACCGGGCCGGTATCTCAGAGGGAAGTGTCACAGTAGCGGTCCGTGGCCCTGGGCGTCCATGTAAAAGGGGGTTAAGCGTGGCTAATTAAAGTTTATAAGTGGATGATACGCAGGGGTGGATTAAGGGTAGCCAGGGCCCGGGGCAGTTCAGACTCTGTGGGCCCCCCTCGTCACGTGACGGGGGTCACGAATCGTAGAGCCACACTCCACATAGAGAATAATGGAGCCTCCAACACCGACCTCCACCCGCAGAGCCACACTCCACAGAGAATAATGGAGCCTCCAGCACCGACCTCCACCCACAGAGCCACACTCCACATAGAGAATAATGGAGCCTCCAGCACCGACCTCCACCCGCAGAGCCGCACTCCACATAGAGAATAATGGAGCCTCCAGCACTGACCTCCACCCGCAGAGCCACACTCCACATAGAGAATAATGGAGCCTCCAGCACTGACCTCCACCCGCAGAGCCGCACTCCACATAGAGAATAATGGGGCCTCCAGCACCGACCTCCACCCGCACTCCACATAGAGAATAATGGAGCCTCCAGCACCGACCTCCACCCGCAGAGCCACACTCCACATAGAGAATAATGGAGCCTCCAGCACCGACCTCCACCCGCAGAGCCGCACTCCACATAGAGAATAATGGAGCCTCCAGCACTGACCTCCACCCGCAGAGCCGCACTCCACATAGAGAATAATGGGGCCTCCAGCACCGACCTCCACCCGCACTCCACATAGAGAATAATGGAGCCTCCAGCACCGACCTCCACCCGCAGAGCCACACTCCACATAGAGAATAATGGAGCCTCCAGCACTGACCTCCACCCGCAGAGCCACACTCCACATAGAGAATAATGGAGCCTCCAGCACCGACCTCCACCCGCAGAGCCGCACTCCACATAGAGAATAATGGAGCCTCCAGCACCGACCTCCACCCGCACTCCACATAGAGAATAATGGAGCCTCCAGCACCGACCTCCACCCGCAGAGCCACACTCCACATAGAGAATAATGGAGCCTCCAGCACCGACCTCCACCCGCAGAGCCACACTCCACATAGAGAATAATGGAGCCTCCAGCACCGACCTCCACCCGCAGAGCCACACTCCACATAGAGAATAATGGAGCCTCCAGCACCGACCTCCACCCGCAGAGCCGCACTCCACATAGAGAATAATGGAGCCTCCAGCACCGACCTCCACCCGCAGAGCCGCACTCCACATAGAGAATAATGGAGCCTCCAGCACCGACCTCCACCCGCAGAGCCACACTCCACATAGAGAATAATGGAGCCTCCAGCACTGACCTCCACCCGCAGAGCCACACTCCACATAGAGAATAATGGAGCCTCCAGCACCGACCTCCACCCGCAGAGCCGCACTCCACAAAGAGAATAATGGAGCCTCCAGCACCGACCTCCACCCGCAGAGCCGCACTCCACAGAGAATAATGGGGCCTCCAGCACCGACCTCCACCCGCAGAGCCACACTCCACATAGAGAATAATGGAGCCTCCAGCACCGACCTCCACCCGCAGAGCCACACTCCACATAGAGAATAATGGAGCCTCCAGCACCGACCTCCACCCGCAGAGCCGCACTCCACATAGAGAATAATGGGGCCTCCAGCACCGACCTCCACCCGCAGAGCCACACTCCACATAGAGAATAATGGAGCCTCCAGCACCGACCTCCACCCGCAGAGCCGCACTCCACATAGAGAATAATGGAGCCTCCAGCACCGACCTCCACCCGCAGAGCCACACTCCACATAGAGAATAATGGAGCCTCCAGCACCGACCTCCACCCGCGGAGCCGCACTCCACATAGAGAATAATGGAGCCTCAAGCACCAACCTCCACCCGCAGAGCCGCACTCCACATAGAGAATAATGGAGCCTCCAGCACCGACCTCCACCCGCAGAGCCTCACTCCACATAGAGAATAATGGAGCCTCCGGCACCGACCTCCACCCGCAAAGCCACACTCCACATAGAGAATAATGGGGCCTCAGCACCGACCTCCACCCGCAGACCCACACTCCACATAGAGAATAATGGAGCCTCCAGCACCGACCTCCACCCGCAGAGCCGCACTCCACATAGAGAATAATGGAGCCTCCAGCACCGACCTCCATCCGCAGACCCACACTCCACATAGAGAATAATGGAGCCTCCAGCACCGACCTCCACCCGCAGAGCCGCACTCCACATAGAGAATAATGGAGCCTCCAGCACCGACCTCCACCCGCAGAGCCTCACTCCACATAGAGAATAATGGAGCCTCCAGCACCGACCTCCACCCGCAGAGCCGCACTCCACATAGAGAATAATGGGGCCTCCAGCACCGACCTCCACCCGCAGAGCCGCACTCCACATACATGGCTGCTCTCAGTGCTCTGTGCTGTGCGCACAGGACCTGTGATGAGGTCACAGGAGGGGAGGAGACAGGGGTCACATGATCGGGGGCCCTGACACCTTACCTCCTGTGATCTCATCACAAGCCTTTGCACGCTACCAGCAGCATCAGCGTTCACGCTACTTGTAGATGCTGCTGGTAGCAGAGCACATAATGCCGCCCCCACGGTCACTCACTTTTAGGTGGGGAGAAGATGGAGTGCCATTGCAGCAGCCAGCAGGAATGTGGTGGGGGCCCCCTTAGAAGCTCTTGTGGTGGGGGCCCCGGGGCTGAAGCCCCGCCTGCCCTGCCTATAATCCGGCCCTGCGCGGTGGCGGATTATAATGGGGCAATTTACTGGCCTGGGCTGTGGGCCCCTTAACCCCACTGGGCCCGGGGCAACTGCCCAAATTGACCTCATTATAATCCGCCACTGCGTGACACCCACCTGTGGTGCTCGGCAATGAAGGGGTTAAGCCGACGCTGCAGGCAGATCCTCTGGGACAGATGGTGTAAGGCAGCAAGATGTAATGGCTCCCCACAGGTAGAGCTGTAGTCCCAGGGCAGTGAGAATAGGGGTTGAGAAAGAGGGTGCAGTGTAAGGCACAGATGTAGCAGTGCTGAAGGGGTTGCAGGAAAAAGGCAATGACACAACAGGGCGCAGTTTCCTTTACCTTTGCTTTGCAAGTGCAGTCCAGGATCCAGATTACAGATGGAACAGGAGTTGGCCAGCCTGGAAGCAACTCCGGAATCTCTCTATGCAGATGAGTTGTGTAGTCTCCTTTCTAGCACTTATCTGAGGTACATGCAGTACTGAGTTACACTGAAGTTCCTCCTTCTTGATATTGCTCAAACTCCACTCACATGGAAGACAGCTGTAGCCTCCTTCTGGCTCACACGTCGCTGTTGTGCCTCCGAGTCTTCTGTGGGAACAGAGCATTTACAGCTTTCTATTCCTCCGGTTTCTGCTGCCGGAACATCAGTTTCACAAACAGCCTCGGGGACTGGACCCCGGAACCATGCGCCAGGCTAGTAGTGAGCCTGAACTCTGCTCAATCCTCCAGCTCTTCTCCTCTCATCCACACACTTCGCCCTCCTCACACGAACTGCCTAACTTCCCCTTCCTGGCACCCAGAGAGCAGCTCTTCCCCCAATTTTGGTTCAGAGCTCCCTCTGCTGGCCTGCAGTGGGAACAGTGCTGTGTGTTGTATTTACCTGACAGAGACCCTTCATTGCTTGCAAGCATGACATCACACTCCCTAGGAGGAAGGTAAAGCCACTGTGGCGACCATACTCCTGGGGGCGCCACAGAAACACCAATGGTAAAAACTTGACCAAATACAGAACTAATCCAAAACCCTGAACAGTCTTTGAACCCAGTCACCGAAGTGCTGGAAGTTGCACACAAGGGAACTGTGCATAGAGAAATAAAAAAAAATAAATAATTGTTAATACCAAGACCCAGGACACGGGATCACACTGGGTCATCTGCAAAGCCTGATGTTGAGCACAAAAGTATAGCAGACCCGAGTGAGGGAAGCAAAGCCCAGAACTGAGACAGGTGGGCAAAACTACAACTGAAAAAACTGCTTCTCCACCATCATGTTCTTCAATTTCAGACTGTGGAAATACTAGGGGGCATGTTGCTCATGCTACTGTGAGCAACATGCTTGATCAAAACTTGCTACCAGGTTCTGCAGCGTCTCCAGACTGGTCTCCCATCAATGATGTCATTGGTCCGTGATTACCCCACGTGCTGCCTGCAGCAGATCTTGATTATTTCTTCAAGCACATTGAGCACAGGGAACCTTCCTCAGATGACCATCTGCCTGTAGTTTACTTAACAAAATTCTGCTGACAGGTTCTCTTTAATAACCTCATTGATAGCAGCCAAGGCTGGAGGTCCATGGATTTCTGCACGTGGCTCATTCTCCCTCCGCACTTTAAGGAGGCATCACTTGCCATAAATATTAAATGCAAAAACCTCAGTGACATTATCACTATGTCAGAAATAGGGTTTAGGGCTATAAGTAGCCACCCTAGTCAGGAAAACACCCACTCCAATAAGTATACATGCAAAGAGAAAATATGAGTAACTAGGTGAATATAATAAAAATACGTCTTTATTAGTTAACATATGTATCACTTAGTACAAAAATACAAAGAATAAAATGACACCACAGGATAGAAAAACAGAGTAACCCGGGAAAAGCACCCAGCCACAAGATATCAAGTAACGCAGCAGTATATATAGAGTATAGCCACATCTATGTAAGTGACCAGTGTCCGCTAGTTCCCCATCTCCCCATTAGGAGATCACTGCGCCACATTATAGATCCATTAAGATCACCTAGTGTGCACGAATAAGTTTCACGTGGCCAGTTTGAAAAGATATCTTACCAGATATACATGGAGGCTGAGTAAACCCAGGACCAGGTAGGAAAAACACCCGACGCGCGTTTCGCGTGACTACAAGCACGCTTTCTCAAGGGAAGTATACCGGGGAGTGCGCACAGGACCTTCTTAAGCCCATGTGACTAGTCACATGGTTCCCAATCGGCCAATCAGAGCGGTTTGGCGCGGCGCATGCGCACTGTCCACCCGAAGGGCCAGACAATGCAGGAGAAAGCGTCATACGTTGCCCCGGGCAGCAGGGGGGAAAAAGTCCCCGGAAGCCCGGAGGAAGGCAAAAGACACTCCTCCGCATGTCGGCCACAAACAGGGACAGTGAGCATGCGCACAACCACTGACACCAATGAATATAATATGCATTTATATAATACACAGGACATTGGGCATAGATCAAAAATGGACAGAGATAAATAGTCACATAAAAAGGCAAATGCAGATAAAGAGTACTGAAAGATTCAAGATATGACATCACAATACATTTACTCTCTTCAAATTACAGCGTCCCAGAGTCGTCCATATACACCAATGTCTAGAGTTGATGAACATCCAATGTAGATATTGAAATTAGGGCCAGTGGGACTGCCAAATATAATTGCAACAAATAAATCCAGTTGATGGATGAAAAAGAGGTCCTGCATAAACTAAGAGAGGGAATAAGTGAGACGTATATCAAAGAAACACAGCGTCGGACTGGCCCACCGGGGAGCCGGAGGATTCTCCGGTGGGCCCTGGCATCTGGTGGGCCCTGGCCCCTGCTGGCATACAGGGCCAGCAGTTGCCTTGGGCCCCCACTGCTCCAGGGGCTCCCAGCCAGTGCCACAGTGCTGCTATGGGGGCCGTGCCAGCGGAGCAGAAGCGGGTGTCAGGAGTCAGGAGCCCCTGTCCCCTCTGCTAAAGAGAAATGAATATTCACTGCGAAGCAGTGAATATCATTTCACTCTCGGTCTCCACTCCCCGGGGCCCCGCCCCCAGCCTAGGCAGCCCGCCCCGCCCTCAATTGCAGTGGAAGAGAGAGCGTCTCTCTCCCATCAGTCCCCTCTGCTCCTGACTCACAGCCGGTGCGCGATGACGTCACCATCGTGCACCCGCTGTGTGTCTGGCAGATGGGACAGCTCCTGAGTCTGAAGCCGGCATCAGCATGGGAGTTAGGAGGAGAGGTGAGTATTGTGATTTTTTTTTATCTATCTATCTCTATATCCATCCATCTCTATATCCATCCATCTATCTCTATATTCATCTATCTTATCCATCTATCTATCTCTATATCTGTCTATCTCTCTATTTCTATCTGTATATCTATCTCTATATCTGTCTATCTCTATATCTACTGTATCTCTCTATCTATATCTACAGTATCTCTATATCTACAGTATCTCTATATCTATCTCTCTATCTATCTCTATAGATATCTATCTCTATCTATCTGTATATCTATCTCTATATCTATCTCTCTAGTTATCTATCTCTATCTATCTATCCCTATATCAATCTCTCTATCTCTCTCTATCTATCTCTATATCTGTCTATCTCTATATCTATCTCTATATCTAACTTATATCTATCTATATCTCTCTCTATATCTATCTATATCTCTCTCTATATCTCTCTCTATATCTATCTCTCTCTATATCTGTATATCTATCTATCTCTATATCTATCTATATCTGTCTATCTATATATCTATCTATATCTCTCTATATCTATCTATCTGTCTGTCTATCTCTATATCTCTATATCTATCCCTATAGCAATCTCTCTCTCTATCTATCTCTATATCTCTCTATATATCTATCTATCTCTATCCCTATATCTATTAATCTCTATATCTATCTCTCTATCTATCTGTCTATCTCTATAGCTATATCTATCTATTTCTATCTCTAGCTATCTATATCTCTCTCTATATCTATCTATTTCTATCTGTATATCTATCTATATCTATCTATCTCTATCTATTTCTATATCTGTCTCTATCTTACATATAGAGATAGATATAGAGATAGATCGAGAGATATAGAGATAGATTTAGATAGATATAGAGAGATAGATAGAGAGAGATATAGAGATAGATACAGAGAATAGATACAGAGATAGATAGATAGATATAGAGATAGATATAGATAGCTATAGATAGGCATAGAGATAGATAGACTATCTATATCTATCTATATGTATATTATCTTTACATCTATCTATCCATCTATCTATCATCTATCCATAGATCTATTTATCCTTTATCTATCTATCCATCTATCTCTATATCTATCTATAGCTATATATATATCTCTATTATCTTCATATCTATCTATCCATCTATCCATCGATCTATCTATTTATCCCCTATCTATCCATCTATCTATATCTATCTATCTGTATCTATTTATAGCTATTTCTATATATCTATCTCTATATCTATCTATTTATCCATTATCTATCTTCTATCTATCTATCTATTTATCTAGTGTTATACCCTATGAGGGGGCAGCATTATATTCTATGAGGAGGTACATTATTCCCTATGAGGGTGCAGCGTTATACCCTATGAGGGGGTGCATTATACCTTATGAGTGGGGGAAGCATTATACCCTAAGAGGGGGTGCATTATATTCTATGAGATGGCTGCATTATATTCTATTAGGGAGGCTACCCCAACTCCTGCTACATAACTAAGACCTGTACTGCCTTATATTATACCCTGATATTAGCGCGTTTTACCGCACAATTGGTGGTCTTGTATTTCTTTCTATGTAGCTACATAGTGGGCCCCAAGAATGATTTTCTCTGGTGGGCCCAAGGTGCTCCAGTCCGACACTGAAGAAACACATATACAATAACAAATAAAAAATAAAACACACCCCACAACCTGGGATATGGGGAAACAGTTGGGAAGAAGGGGCATAAAATAAATAAATAAAAGGAGATGGGGAACTAGCGGACACTGGTCACTTACATAGATGTGGCTATACTCTATATATACTGCTGCGTTACTTGATATCTTGTGGCTGGGTGCTTTTCCCGGGTTACTCTGTTTTTCTATCCTGTGGTGTCATTTTATTCTTTGTATTTTTGTACTAAGTGATACATATGTTAACTAATAAAGACGTATTTTTATTATATTCACCTAGTTACTCATATTTTCTCTTTGCATGTATACTTATTGGAGTGGGTGTTTTCCTGACTAGGGTGGCTACTTATAGCCCTAAACCCTATTTCTGACATAGTGATAATGTCACTGAGGTTTTTGCATTTAATAATTGTTTCTGTGTTTTTCACAGCCTACCTCAGCCTTAACATGGATTTTCGTGCCCGTGACCAGACATGGCGTGCACTTATTAATGACACTTTACAGGATGATACAGAAGGGGGTCCAGGGGGGACTAGTGGGGCAATTCAGGAGACTACAAAACAGTTTAAGGACCTACTTCGTAGACGAACCCGTATTTGGTGGAACCATGCTTTTTTAGAGAAATATTTACATAAAGACCTAATACCACGTGGTCTACGTATACAGGTTTTCCCATCGTTCCCTATTCAGGATGATGATTTTATGAATAAATGGGAAACCCTGATTAATACATGCTCCAGAGGCTTTATGGAACTTCTGAAACAAATGAACCAGGACTCCTTGGTGTCACTTGAAACTGAGATGGAAGCTCTACAGGTTATTCTTCGTAGAGATATGTCTAGTGATCTTTTAAAAAAATTTAATGAGGAAATGGATGACCTTTCTCAGAAGTGGGCTCAAGAAATCCAGTCCACTAAAGCTAAAAAATTCCAGAGAGATGTGGAGGATAAAAAATTAGCACGTATGTATAAATGGCGAAATCCCCAAGATCGTTCTAGACCGCAATTTAGGAGTTTCTCACGTTCTCAATCAAGGTCTGCTTCTATGAGGTCAAACACTTCTGGAGAGAATGAGTATGGTTCAAAAAATTCTTCCAATACGGGTCCCTCAGGCTTTGTCTCTACAACTAAGCGTATCACGACAAGACAAATTACCAAGAATAAGTCTAACACAGGAAAGGTGTCCCAATCCCAGGGAGGTGTACAGGTACTTAATCTATCTACACATGTGCTGTCCAAAGTACAATTGGAAGTTCTGTCTAGAGGGTTGTCATTTTGTCCAACTAACTCTTTCCACTTCTTCACAGCCATAAAGGACCTGCACTTATTTTCACGCAAACTCTTATTGCATAAATTACATGCCAGGAGGACCTCCAGGGAGATGATCAGTGAGGTCGAGAGAGAAGCTCTTCGTAATCTGGAGGAACTATTGGATGAGCAAACAGCTCCGTTAACAAGTAGGTTTCCAACATCTATTCTTCCAAAGTCTACAAAATTCCCCCCCTTGTCGTTATGTCTGGCCATTGAAGTCTTTACTAAATTGGTTTATGAGGACTTCACAGAACTATCGACTAAGCGTCGATATGATAATTTGACGCATGCTCAGCGTATTGCTATACAAGAGCTACAAAAGCTTACTGATGTGGTCTTCAAGCCAGCGGACAAGGGGGGGAATATTGTCGTCTGGCCTCACAACAAATATGAGCGTGAGGCCTTTCGTCAATTAAGAGATTCTAATACCTACTCACGTTTGCCATCTAACCCACTTGCGACCTTCTCTCTCGACCTCCAGCGCATCCTCCTGGAGGCACTGGACAATAATGTCATCTCAAGGCAGGTCTTTGATGGTCTCGTGATCAAGTATCCGAGGATTCCAACTTTTTACTTGTTGCCCAAGGTCCATAAGAACGCCCTTGACCCGCCAGGGCGTCCTATAGTGTCAGGCATTGATGGACTCTGTGATCCTATTTGTCAATTTATTGACTTTTACTTAAAACCTTTGGTGGAAACTTTACCATCATATATACGTGACACTACGGACGCCCTGGCTAGGGTCGATGGTGTTTTTGTGGACCAAGGGACTTTGTTGGTGACTGCCGATGTAGAAAGCCTTTATACGTGTATTGAACATTCTCACGGTTTGGAGGCAGTCCGCCTCTTCCTGGGTGCTTCCGATCTGGGTGGCCCCTTGTGTGGGCTTATCCTCGAGCTGTTGCGCTTTATCCTTACCCACAATTTTTTTACTTTTAAAGACAAATTTTTTCTACCGAAGCGCGGCACAGCCATGGGCGCGGCCTGTGCGCCTGCGTATGCTAATCTCTTCCTCGGTTCGTGGGAGAGATTGATTTTTGGCGATGCAGGCATGCAGGCCGCCTCCCATGTGCTGTGTTGGCACAGATATATAGATGATATTTTCTTTTTGTGGGACGGATCGGTGCAACAGCTCGGGGAGTTTATGAGGACGCTGAACCATAATGAATTTAATATTCATTTGACTTATTCTTATGATGCCACTAAAATTAGCTTTCTGGATATTACCATGAGCATTGATCACTCTGGTTATATTCAGACGGATGTTTATCGCAAACCGACATCCGTTAATTCTTTGGTTCATGCGTCCTCTGCCCACAACCCTTCCACCATAGGGGCTGTCCCGGTCGGACAGTTCCTACGGGCGAGGCGGATCTGCTCTTCGGATACCAAATTTGAGATCCAAACGGCTGATTTGAAGGAGCGATTTCTGAACCATGGATACTCAAATAGAAGTATCAAAAAAGGTTATTTAAGAGCAAGGGCAACACCACGCGGCAGTCTTTTGGAATCCTCGAAGAGGCCTTCTCTTTTAAAAAAGGAGGAACCTATTAGATTTATATCTACTTTTAACCATCAATGGGAGGATATGAGACAGATCCTCATGAAACACTGGTCTGTTTTGGGCACCGAACCCTCCCTGGGAGCTGCTTTGGGATCATATCCGTCAATGACTCCGAGAAGATCTAAAAATCTTAAGGACCTCCTTGTGCAGAGTCACTATCGACCTGTACAGGTCAATCCATTTGGCTCTAGGGGCCCTATACCTGGCTCTATACCCTGCGGTCACTGTCTTGCATGCACAAATGTGCTGCGCTGCACCACCTTCAATACCTCAGACGGAAGGAGACAGTTTAATATACGCCATCGAATATCTTGTGGCAGTATGAACGTGATTTATTACGCCAAATGTGACTGTCCAAAAATTTATATTGGACTTACATCAAGGGAGCTTAGGATGAGGGTGCGTGAACACGTGCGGGACATTTGTGCATCCAAGACAGTGACCGATATGTCCCTCCTTAAAACCCTGCCCCGTCAATTTCGACAATATCATAATGGCGAATCAACTTCCCTCAAAATTAGAGGGATTGATCAAGTACATTTAGGGTTAAGGGGGGGGGGAACTATAAACGCAGGTTGGCCCAAATTGAGACCAAATGGATTATCACACTTGATACAATGGCCCCTAAAGGGCTTAATGAATCATTGTCGTTTGCTTCTTTCTTGTAGGGTATCCTGAATATGGTATGTGCTTATATTGGGCTTTTTTGGTCCTTTTATTTATTTATTTTATGCCCCTTCTTCCCAACTGTTTCCCCATATCCCAGGTTGTGGGGTGTGTTTTATTTTTTATTTGTTATTGTATATGTGTTTCTTTGATATACGTCTCCCTTATTCCCTCTCTTAGTTTATGCAGGACCTCTTTTTCATCCATCAACTGGATTTATTTGTTGCAATTATATTTGGCGGTCCCACTGGCCCTAATTTCAATATCTACATTGGATGTTCATCAACTCTAGACATTGGTGTATATGGACGACTCTGGGACGCTGTAATTTGAAGAGAGTAAATGTATTGTGATGTCATATCTTGAATCTTTCAGTACTCTTTATCTGCATTTGCCTTTTTATGTGACTATTTATCTCTGTCCATTTTTGATCTATGCCCAATGTCCTGTGTATTATATAAATGCATATTTATATTCATTGGTGTCAGTGGTTGTGCGCATGCCCACTGTCCCTGTTTGTGGCCGACATGCGGAGGAGTGTCTTTTGCCTTCCTCCGGGCTTCCGGGGACTTTTTCCCCCTGCTGCCCGGGGCAACGTATGACGCTTTCTCCTGCATTGTCTGGCCCTTCGGGTGGACAGTGCGCATGCGCCGCGCCAAACCGCTCTGATTGGCCGATTGGGAACCATGTGACTAGTCACATGGGCTTAAGAAGGTCCTGTGCGCACTCCCCGGTATACTTCCCTTGAGAAAGTGTGCTTGTAGTCACGCGAAACGCGCGTCGGGCGTTTTTCCTACCTGGTCCTGGGTTTACTCAGCCTCCATCTATACCTGGTAAGATATCTTTTCAAACTGGCCACGTGAAACTTATTCGTGCACACTAGGTGATCTTAATGGATCTATAATGTGGCGCAGTGATCTCCCAATGGGGAGATGGGGAACTAGCGGACACTGGTCACTTACATAGATGTGGCTATACTCTATATATACTGCTGCGTTACTTGATATCTTGTGGCTGGGTGCTTTTCCCGGGTTACTCTGTTTTTCTATCCTGTGGTGTCATTTTATGCTTTGTATTTTTGTACTAAGTGATACATATGTTAACTAATAAAGACGTATTTTTATTATATTCACCTAGTTACTCATACTTGCCATAAATAGTATATGTCACGGGGTTCTTCTCCGGTATCACACAATCAACAGAGCAAGAGAAGAGTGAACAATTCCAAGACCTTTTTTTAGGCAAAAATATGAAAGGTCCATATACAATCCACCACACAAAAGGAGGAGATAGTCCAGAAGCCGAACGCAATTCAGTAACAGGATAAAAGCCCTGGGAAATGAGAGTCCAACAATCCAGCAGACAGAGGATAACAGGCCATACACTATCTCTGAGGTGCTGTGTTCACATTATCGTTCCACACAGGATCTGATCTCTTCACTCACTTCCATGATATTTTAAAAGTCCCACTCATCATTCACAGGTCAGAGGTGGGGGGGAATGCCATGGGAGCTCATTCTTTCAGCAAGCTAGTTCAATATGTCATTAGCATATTAGCAAACATGATTCATGGACCCTGTGGAAAGGTAACAGTACAGTACTGTGGGGTGGCTGATATCAGAAGGCAACAACAGCTATTCATCAATTAGCAAATAACTCATCCTAAAAGAGAACACAATGAGAATAAATAAAATATTAAAACAAAATGATACCCACATACCATATCCCACCATCACAACCTCCCCCCTCTTAATAAGTGAGCATGCCATGAGGTCTACACAGACTTCTGGCCTGCTCACTTTACTCCACTGTTATAGTTAGGGATGAGCGAGTATACTCATTAGGATTCAGTACTTGGCGAGTAATGCGGTAGTCGAGTCCTGGCAAGTATTTCACTACTCGCCTTGCAATATTCGGCACAGCCCAGCACAGTACCTGCAAAGCTCAGCACAGTCCCCACACAGTACCTGCAAAGCACCTGCAAAGCCCAGCACAGTCTTCACACACGCCAGCAGAGTCCCGCACAGTCTTCGCACAGACCGGCACAGTCTTCGCACAGTCCCAGCCCAGCAGACACAGCCCATTAATCGCATTTCCCATAGACTTACATTGGACTTGCTACTCATTACGAGTACCCGAGTATTAGGAGGTACTCGTAATGAGTACAGCGAGTCTGAATACTACACTACTCGCTCATCCCCATTTATAGTTCCTTGTACAGTGGCAGGGGTTGCAATAATCATGAGCACTTGTCCTTCCATAAATTCACGGGTCCTGGCGTCAATCAGGTTTTTTTGACTGGACCATTCTCTGATGTTCGTAAGCCAAGGTAGCTAGATGGGCGAGACTGTCACTGAACTCTAGAATGTAGGGAATCATGGGTGTTCTGATGTCTGCGATATCTCTCTCCAATTGTTCCTTCAGAAGAGTGTGGCCCATGGACCTTCTGGCCAAACAGATTGCTCCCCGATGAGGTCCGGATGTCGTGGTGCTTGAAGGACCTGCAGTCGGGTGACTGCTCACACAAAATGACACTAACTCATCAAAGTCATAATTTCCAAGGAGGATATCTGCAGGAAGTCCTCCCTTAACTTCAATCCAACACAGTTTTTCTCCAAAACTATAATCCAAAAATGCACCAAAGCTCACTGCATACATTTGCACCCCCCCCCCCCCCCACCAGGACAATGGGAATTCCCAGGCCCTGCTGAATTGCCTGGGGTCGAACCACGTCTCTAAATCCCGACAATTCGTATTCTTCAATTAAGACGTTTGTCTGTATTTCTGAGGGACAAAGGCCAGAGTCTGTACACTCCAGGAGGAGTATCTATGGTGCATGGGTCGATGGTCCACTCAGGTGGGGGTGGTGGAAACTTTCTCAGGCGGGATGTAGTACACAAGATGCACTGGACGAGGTGGGGCAGTGTGGGGCTTCCACCGAATCCTTGAGGGACAGCTGGATTGCAAATAACCAGGTTGCCTACACCTATAACATCTCCTCTAGGTGATGCCCACAGGTCATGGTCTGAACTGTTGGGGCCCAGGACTGTGAGGCATGATTGTCATCGGCCTGCAGGTGGGTGGAAGGGCAGATATAGTCTGAGGGGGCAGGGGCAAGGGAGAAGGCTGTGGTATATTGTCCAGAAGCCTCCTCCATTGTGAACAGATAGTAAGGGCCTCATTGGCCAGGGCTGCAGCTCTGTCCACACACGCTCCCAGACCCAGTCCTGTAATTTTGCAGAGCACTTGGCAAAAAATTGTTCTGTAAGGAATGCCTGTATAACATCTTCCACAGTAAAGGAGTTTTCTGCTTCCAGACTTGACATACCTGGGATGTCTTATGTCACGAAACAAATCACTGACCTCAGGGAGACCAGTTAAAGAAAACACTGCGGCAGCTGGCAAAGGCGCTCAGTGAAATCCTAGGTGCAATGCTCCCTGGGATGTCTTATGGGCATACATCCTAAACGATCCCCCCGTGGTGCATGGGAGGTCTTGGAACTGGGCCCTATACAAGTCTGGGATGATAGCATGGTAATTCTGGATAGTCCGCTTTACAATGTTAAAATCCTGGTTCCACTGGTAGTCAATGGTTCGGTAAGCCTCCGCCACGCTTCCGTTCAGGAGTCCCACTAAAACGCATCCAGCCAGAGTGGGGTACGTCCATCACAGCACACTGCTGCTCAAAGTCCTTGAAGAACCCCTCCACATCTCCAGAAGCCTCATCAAATGGCTTAAAAAGTCTGCCCTGGTGATCCGTACAGGCTACCAGATCATGGGGTTTACACTCCTCATTGCATTATTCCCTTTTTCGATATCCATCACTTCAAGTCTCCGTGAGCAGCCTCCTCCTTATACTCCCGAAAGACGCCAGGGCCTAGAACGAACCACCATCTCTTCTTTGTACCACACCACCCACTGGCTTTTTGAGGCGGGGGTCCCAGTGTCCTGCACTTATCCTTCAGACATATGGGAGTAGGTGGTCTGGCTAGCACCCACCAGCAGATTAATTAAGGCCTCTTTAGCCAGTCCAAGTTAGTTCAGGCCCAGGTCTCTGGCTCTCTCCTGTTAACTGGATACAGTCCAATACCTGTACTCAATCTGTGGGTGGTCCTCAATTTTGTTACACTCTGCTTGCCACCAGTTGTCACGGGGTCCTTCTCCAGTATCACACAAACAGAGCAAGAGAAGAGTGAACAATTCCAAGACCTTTACTTAGGCAAAAATATGTAAGGTTCATATACAATCCACCACACAAAGGATAATATAGTCCAGAAGCCTAATGCAGTTCATTAAGATAAAAGCCCTGGGAAATGAGAGTCCAACAATCCAGCAGACAGAGGATGACAGGCCATACACTCTTCCTCTCTGAGGTGCTGTGTTCATATCATCATTCCACACAGGATCAGACCTCATCTATCACCTCCCTGATATTTTAAAAGTCGCCTCATTCACAGGTTGGGGGGGGGGTCACAGAAACTCATTATTTCATCTAGCTGGGTCAATAGGTTATTAGCATAATAACAAACAGCATTATTCACTGACCCTGTGGAAATCACACTAATAACACCATGAAAATCAGTAAAGTATTAATACAAACAAAATGACACCCACATACCATATCCCACCATTACAATATATCTGTTGTAAGTTCTGCGGTTCTGAATGTCAGATTTCTCTTTTGTTCCTTTTGTTCCCCCCAGTATATAAATCTAGTCTTGTTCTCCAAGTGCGCACAGTGATCAGCTCTTTTCTGTGGGGTGTCCTATTGAGGATCACACTCACTTGGTTAACAATTTTCGATTTACAGATAAGATGGAACCATAGCTTAAGAGGCACGGGAATAAAATACACCACTGAGATTCAGGAGTACAGCAACATTTACTTCAGGCAAAAGAATAATTATAAATACATCTCTATATAGCAAGTGACAGGTTGTCTTTAAAAATCTAATATGTTAAAAGTGTTTTGGATACTGCAGCTGCTCAATAGACTGTTGATCAATAGTCCCCAAACTGTTAAACACCAAGGAGCTGCTCAACATGACAGCCAAGGAGAAGATCCAGGCATCGTTCTTACAGTCGCCCTGAACAAGAGGAGGAAAAGATTACTGCCGATTCACAACACCGGACAGGGAAGGAGGAGACAAAGGAGACTGATCACTGTCTGACCACTAGGGTACGAGAGAGGCTGTAACTCACCTGTGAAGAAACCAGAGTATATCTTAATTGTCCACATGGCTTTGTTTTTGCAGGCCTGGAGGAATTGACTTTGTCAGTATATTTGACTTGGGGATTTAAGTGTGAATTCTGGTGGGTCAAGAAGACAGACTTGCATGTCATTTAACATACTGTGTAAGTCTAATAGTGACTTGTACATAGTGTGTGTTTATCTTTGTTTGTGAGCTGATATGCTAATTGTGTATTGTATTCTATAACCAGTTTGTTGACTGTAGATAGGGAAAGGCTGTTAGGGTGTACTGAAGGACACTGGGTAATTCTAAAAATAGCTTACCTGCCTCGGGTATAAAAACCCTGAGACAGAGACGGGATCTCATCTCATCACACAGAGCTACCAGTCTGAACAACACTCAACGGAAGAGAGAGTGAACTGCAGCCAATTCATCATGGCACCATCACAAGGGACACGGATCTATGATTCTGAGGGAAACAACCTAGGAGTAATTGCCTCCGGCTGGAAGGACACAGATCTGATCCAGTGGCCATCTCTGAACCATGGATATGTTTGGAGAAAGCCAGGTTTTGGGACCCGCTGGTCGCCTGGTTCCATGGAGGTGGTCGGATAAGCCAGGTGGTGACTCTCGTGTCAACTGGCTTTGGACCTTGTATGGACAGTATGGACTGTCACCTCCCTACGCTTGTCATTATCTCTTCTCTGTGTGTATATCACAGGTGGAATAGCGACCCTGGGAGCTGTGATGTTGTGTAAACTGGTTTTGGACCTTCTACGGACTCAATGGACTGTTCTCAGTCATCTCCCTACGCTTGTCAATATCTCTTCTCTGTGTGTATATCACAGGTAGCATATCGACCCTGGGAGCTCTGACATAACATCTACAGTTATCGAGGCGAGTCAGCGGAAGGGTTAGGCCCTGTAATGTGCACCATGTTGGGGGTAATTGCTGTGATTGTTCTGTTTGCTATTGGGTGTTGTGGTTCAATAAAGTATTGCCACACTGTTTTACCCTAACCCTGCATGCTCTGTGTAGTATGTTGCCCACGGGGAGATAGAGCAGGCGTTCAGTGGTATGATCCCTGGTCCATACAGTCTTTATAAAGGCAGCCAGGTCAGCAGACAGGAGCACCCACTGACACCGTTTCTCCACATTACCTTTTCCACATCACCGAGTCCCTCCGTGTCCAGGAGAACAAGTGTCTGTCCGGATTTCTGAGGGTGAGGAATGCACCACATCCAGATCCCTTTAGTCTTCGATTGGATGGTGGATCCCAGAGGAAAACCTGGAGATATTTATCCCAAAACAGTTATTTCTGTAGCACAAAAGAGGTAAGCAAATTACTAAACACCACTACCACATCCACCAACTCCAGCTGAATAGTGAGTGCAGCTCTGGGGTATAATGCAGGATGTAACTCAAGATCAGTACAGGATCAGTAATCTAATGTATGTACACAGTGACTGCACCAGCAGAATAGTGAGTGCAGCTCTGGGGTATAATACAGGATATAACTAAGGATTAGTACAGAATCAGTAATGTAATGTATGTACACAGTGACTGCACCAGCAGAATAGTGAGTGCAGCTCTGGGGTATAATACAGGCTGTAACTCAGGATCAGTAATGTAATGTATATACACAGTGACTGCACCTGCAGAATAGTGAGTGCAGCTCAGGGCACACCCAGGAAGAGGAGGAGCGTCGCAGCTGAGCTTCTGCAGGCTAGGGTTTTGCTAAGCTCCTGGGAAGGGAGGTTTTTTCCTGCAAGGACTTTCCATCTGCCCCCTTCCCAGGAAAGAGGACTCTCCCTGGGACTGAGCGCCGGGGCTGTGCCCCTGGCTCCCACCCCCCAGCAAGCCAGCTGGGGGGGCCTCATCCACCATCAGGAGGCCCAAGGCACAGCCAGCCAGTCCCAGGGATGGGGAAAAAGCGTACCCCAGGGGGCCACAAGGCTCCAGGGTCCGGGACCCCTGAAGTGAATGCTGTGGCGGGCCCTTCCCCCGGAGGTGCAGCAGCCGGCAGAGGTGAAGCGGGACCCCCCTTAACATCTGGGGCTCCAAGGTTGTGGGAGAGCCGGCTACCACCTACGCCTCCCGCATCCATGCCCACCTCTCCGAGTACGAGGAGGCCAGCAAGCAGCTCAGGAGACTCCGGAGGGAGTTGGAGGGAGCCCGGGTCATCAGTAAAAACAGGCTCCCTGCCTCAAAGAGAGCAGAGGTCGCCACCATGGTCAAGCGGCTGAAAGGGGATATTCGGGCCCTGGAGGGCCGGCGAAGTTCCATCATGGCCGGCAGCAGCCCCTTTGCTGAAAAGCTTCAAAATGAGGACCGGTTCAGGGCCATGGCCGGTGGGTCTCCGGGGGGGGGGGGGGGGGGGGGTCAGGAGGCCTCATGCAGGTGGAGGAAAGCGAGGAGGAGGAAGAGCAAGATGGCGCCCACACCACACCCGGGCCGCCTCCACCTGAAGACCTAGCGGACACCAGCGTGAGCCAGGTAACATGCAGTGGGATAGCCTCCAAGCAGGTGGCCCTCCCGCTGGACTTGGGGAACGTGGAGGAAAGCGGGAGCAGTTCTGAGGGGGGCTGCCTCATCCTTAAACAAGTACGGCAGACGGAATCCCCAGCACGGTTTGGCACACTGTTTGGGTATGAAGTCTGCCCGGAGGATGAGGCAACCGGGAAGAGGAGAAACAGGAGGCGCAGGCGTAAGGCCTCTGAAGGCGGAGGAACAACTGGTTTTTGCTCCTCTTCCCGGGGCCCCTCTGTCCCGCTGTGTGGAACCCGCTACCCACCCCGGCTCTGGCCCTGTGGTGGGTCCGCAGCGAGGGAGTGGGGAGAGAGATGACTGTTGTGACCTGACTGTCGCATCTGGTGACAGTGACATGGAGGTCGGTGCTAGTTGTGGTGTTGGTGATGGTGTCCGGGCTCAGCCCTCGGTGGCAGGGGGGGCTGGCCTGGCACCAGGTAAAGTTGGTACAGCCAGGGCCGCACCTCTGGAGGCGCATGCTGGGGCTTCTGGGCCCCCCACATACGGATCCGCTAAGTCTGGATCGCTAGTGGGGGTCCAGAAGCCTAGGAAGAGCGAACAGAACATCAAGCAGCAGCTGAGGCGGTGCAAAGTGCTGGTCTCTCCCATGTCGGCGCCCGTGGTGAGAGCGGGGTCTCCGGCACGTCGACCCAAAAAGGGGTTCGTGCAGGGGGCTCCGCCGCCGCTGGGCGACGAGGGGGAGTGGCCGGCCTTGCCTGTCTCAAGTGGTGGGCATAGGGTGGCGGGGGTGGTCCGTGAGGGGGCGTGGCCTCCCCGAGTGTTGCCTGGCCTGCAAAGGCTGCAGCATGCGGGGGGCGTGGCCTCCTCGGCCGTCGTCCCGCCTGCTGCGTCCACGCCATCCGGGGGTGGGGCGTGGCCTTGCAAGGGGTCACTGCTCTGCCCGTGGTGGCCGTGACTGGCGGGGGGGCGTGGCCTTGGCGGTCGCGGCTCCTCCCGCTGTGCTCGAGTCACCCGGGGGGCCTCCGGGCTCCAGGGATGGCATTTCACACCGCCGTTTCCTGGAGGCTCTCCAAAGGGGAGATCGATCAATAGTGGTAGAGGGGAGGACAGTGGACTTGTCTTTCTGGATAGAGAGACACGGCCTTGCTGCCTTCCAAAATCAAAGGGAGGGAGGGACTGTTTGGTCTCTCCCCACAGCCGGGCAGGGGCCGCCAAGAAGGAATGTGGTCCATCTTAGGTGGGGGGGCAGTGAAGCTTTCCAACCTAGGAGCAAGGTGGTGGAGCTCCTCATTAAGATGGGCTTCGGGGCGAATGACATCTTTGCCCTGATACATCCTTCGGCGTCCCGCTTCTTCGACGTCAGCTTCGTGCGGCCAGAGGGGCTTGAGCTCCTCTGGTCGAATTACGAGCTGGTGCCAGAAGAGCCCGGGTGGCGAGACTTCGTGGCTCAAGTGGTGTCTCACCAAAATTCCGTCAAGCGAGTGACTGTGGTTACATGTAATGAGTCACTCGCAGGCGTGGACATCATGACGTGGCTTTCCCGTTACGGGGAGGTCACCGAGGTCCCAAAAAAGAACAGGGACGAGTTCGGAATCTGGTCGGGGGCTGGACCTTCATGGTCAAATTGAAGGTTTCCGGCGGCACGGTCACCCACATCCCTTCCTCGGCGTTCCTGGGAAGGGACAGGATCCTGGTCTTCTACCAGGGGCAGCCGAAGGTCTGCCACAAGTGCAGCGACCCCACCCACTTCAGCGCCAACTGCAAGGTGCAGAAGTGCGCGTTGTGTGGTGGGGTAGGTCACCTGGCCGCCTTGTGTAAGGATATTCGGTGCCACCTGTGTGGTGACCTAGGTCACCCTCTCAGCCGCTGCCCTCGCTTTCTCTAATGCCGCCACAGGCCCGGTGGGGGGCAACCCCCGGTGGCGCTTCTGCTGTGGCAGGTGGTGGCGGAGGAGGAAGGGCAATTCTGCAAGGGGCCCCACGTACTAGCAGAGGCAAGAAAAGCGCCAGGGAGGTAAGGGACAGGTGGAGCCTCGGGCAACCGGGGTGATGCCTGCTCCTCCCTCCAGGCCCGTGGCCAAAGCCTCTGAGGCCCTGGGGGAGAGTGCAGTGAGTGAGGAGATCAGGAGGATGGAGAGAGGGGAGAAAGCGGCTGACTCGAACGGTTCCTCTCGGTATGAAAGTGTCGATGAGGATGTCCAGGAGCAGCCTACAGCATCAGGTGGCAAAACCAGGCGTGCCAAGCGCAAAACGGGGGGGGGGGGGAAGGCTGACAAGCCTTCAAAGTCTCCCCCTCCCCCGACCACCAGGGTGCACATGGAAGGGCCCGCTGACTCCCCTCTGATCAGACTCTCCAACCTGTTCAGCGCCCTCGGAGATTCAGATGATGAGCCGCAAGACGAGGGTGCTGGACCGGGGGCAACACCGGAGGGTCCTTCAGGGGATGGCGGAGTCCGTCCCTCAGGGGGCACTGTTCCTCCTGAGGGGGGGGACAGACCTGGAACCCGGGGGCGAGGACACGTCAGGAGCTTCCCTGAAAAGGAAGATGTCTGACCCCTCCCCAGGTGGAGGTGATAGCGGGGCAGGGAAGAAACTGGCCATCCAACTCGATCACCCATGATGGCGGAACTCGCCCCGTTGACGCTGGCGTCCATTAATGTCGCCAGCATTAAGTCAGATGCGGCTCGCTTCACGGCCTTTGATTTTTTCTCCCGGATTGAGGCAGAAATTTTATTCTTGCAAGAGACCAGACTAACAGACATGGGGGCCATCTATAAAGCATGGAGGGAGTGGAGGTGCGGGCCCTCATACTCTTCTCTTGCGGCCGAGCCGTATAGCAGGGTGGCAGTCCTTTTTAAGACTGCAGCTGTTGAATGCCGACGGGTTACTGAGTTGGAAATGGGGAGGTGCCTGATCCTAGATGTCTTCATGAGGGGACAAGAGCTCCGGCTCATCAACATCTACGGCCCGCAGTCCAAGTGGGACCGCAAATATCTCTTCCTGAGGATCAAGCCCTTTCTTTTTACGAGCTGGCAGGTGGTCTTCGGTGGGGACTTCAACACCATTACGAGGTCCCGTAACCGGGGGGGTCCCAGAGATCGCCTGGCTTATGATAGCATCGCGTTGAATAGCATAGCCAGTGAAGCTTGCCTGGTGGATGTCCACATCCGGCACACCCCAGGTCACGGGGGTTTCACCTAAAATAGGGGTAACAGTAGGTCTAGAATAGACAGAGGTTTTTTTGAAGGAGGATGCCATCTTTTCTGCTGTGTCCGCCGTTGAGGTGGAGTTCTCCGATCACTGTCTAATTTTCTTTTCTCTGAATGTTGCAGAGACTCCTCAGTTGGGAAGAGGGCTGTGGAAGCTCAATTCGTCCCTGCTGGAAGAAGCGGAGGTAAGAATCCTTCGAGGATTTTCTTCAGAGCCAGGTACCGCTGTTTGATCTCTGTAGTAGTAAGTCAGAGTGGTGGGAGATCTTCAAAAAGCGGGTGGCGGGGTTCTTCCATCAGCTCTCGAGCCTCAGGAGTCTGAACAGGCACCGCTTGTACCAGGCCCTGGGGAGGAAACTCGAGCAGCTTGTCTCGACTGGAGGTGACCGTGAGGAAATCTCCAGAGTGAAATGTTTACTCAAGAGGTGTCAGTATGATAGACACACATCTTTAGTTTTTGAGAGGGACTTCGGGAAGTACCGCTCGCCCGACCCTTACAGAAACTGTAAGAGGTCAGTGAATTGTAAGATGGTGACAGGACTGATCGACAGTACGGGGTCCCTGAACAGATCCAAATCAGGGATCCTGGAGGTTGTCAGATCCTTCTACTCACACCTCTTGGAAAAGAAGGATCTGGATCGAGACAGGATGTCGGCTTTCCTGGCTGAAACCGTCCCTGAGACAGGGGGTGATCCCTCTCGGTGTTTTGGCAGAAGAAATCAGGGAAGAGGAAGTGAGACTGGCCATTGATGGTCTTCGGCCCAAGAAATCACCAGGTCCAGATGGCTTAACATCCGAGTTCTATAAGACTTTTAGGGACTCCTTGGTCCCCCTCTTGACAGGGGTATTTAATGAGTGTCTCTCCTCGGGCACTCTTCCCGACTCAATGAGGAAGTCAGCCCTCATTATTCTGTCAAAGGGTAAGGATCCGTCCCGTATCGAGAATTGGGGTCCCATAGCGCTTCTCGATACGGACCAGAAGGTTCTGGCCAAGGTGCTGTTTAATCGGCTGGTGAAGTTTGCACCCCGGCTCCTTTCAGGGGCCCAGCATTGCTCTGTTCCAGGCCGCAGTACTTTTAGTTGTGTGCTCGGAGTTCGAGAGGCAGTGGAGCAGGGTAGGGCAGGTCACTGGAAGGGGTACTTGCTGTCATTAGATCAAGCGAAAGCCTTTGACTGGGTCAACCACGAGTACCTCTGGTCCGTCCTTTTGAGGTATGGTCTGCCTGGGAGGTTTGTAAAATGGTTAGAGATCTTGTACCAAGGGGCTGAGACTTTTCTGCTGGTGAACGGTTGGTCAGGTCGCCCTTTTGAGGTGGGTTCTGGGGTCCGTCAGTGCTGTCCGCTGAGCCCGCTTTTATACGTGTTCATGATCGATCCCTTCCTAAGGAGGGTAGATCGTGGACCGTTGGCGGGAGTCGGAATGGACCAGGCAGGCTCTGGGTCCTCTCTGAGGGTGGTGGCGTACGCCGATGATGTTTCCCTTTTCGTGTCCTCGAGAGGGGAGGCGAATTGAGTTATGTCGGAGGTAGTGCGCTACTCGGAGGCATCCGGGTCCATGATCAACCGGGATAAGTGTGAAAGTCTCTGGCTGGGAGGGGGAGATCCCAGGTTTGATCTCCCAGACACCCTTCCAGGGCCCCAGGCCACCGCCAAAATTCTAGGCATCGAATTTGGCCCCGGGGATTACCCCAAGCAAAATTGGGAGGGCAGACTTAAGATCGCTGCCCAAAAGGTGGACCAATGGAAGGGTTGGTCTTTAACCCTGAGGGAAAGGGTTGCCCTGGCTCAAGGCTTTCTGCTACCTTTATTAATATACCTGGGCAGTGTGTGCATCTTGCCGGAACCTCTCTGGACACGGGTCTATAGCCTGTTCTTCCAATTGTTATGGGGGAATAGGCTTAACCTAATCAAGAGGGAGGTTACATACCGTACGAGGAGACTAGGCGGGTTGGGTATGGTCAACCCGGTGGTGTTTCTAGCAAACACTTTACTTAAGACTAACATCTCCAACCTCTGGATAGAGAGGGCTCCTCCGTGGATAGTCTCCTGCAAGGGTTGGCTTTGGCCTTTCTTCCAGGAATGGGAGACTGGAGGGCGGGTGAAGGACCTATGCACACCTCATGGGCATCTCCCGGCTTACGCTACCCCGGTTCTGAAGGTGTTCCGCCGGTGGGGTCTGGGAATGTGGGAAATCAGGACCATGTTGAGGCAATGCCTTGACAGGAGGGTTCTGTTGACCCATTTCCAGAAGCCCCTGGCCCTTAAGGATTGCCCAGGCCGGGATCTGGAGGTCGGGCTGGGGCTTTTAAATTCTAAGCTGATCCCCATGAAGTTTTGGGACTTGACCTGACGTTGCTTCCACGGGAGGCTGTATGTAAAGGATAACTTGAAGTGCAGGAAATCCGATGATCGGGGTTGTCCCCGTGAGGAGTGTGGCGACGTGCTGGAAAGCATGGAGCACTTCCTGCTTCATTGTCCCTTTAATGCAGAGGTTTACAACAGGGTGGGTGCTTCCATACGTTGGCCGCGGCTGGCGTCCCTCTCCTACGCTGAGTGGGCCTATGTAGCGTTCAAATCCCTGGGTGGCCGGGACCCGTGCACTTTATTCCTAGTCAGTGTTGTGGTTAGGTTCTACACTTAGAATGCACGGTGCCTAGTTTCAACACGGAAAAAAACCCTCCCAAGGGATGAGGTGGTAGGAAACATCTTGGGTGACCTGGTGAAGGTCCGTTCTTTGGAGTTCGAAAGGTTGGGTGTGTGGAAGGCCTCTTGGCTTTGGAGAGGCCTCTCCTTTTAAAAACGTACTCAAGGGAGAGCAAGCTCTGTGTGAATGAGGGTAGGGATAGCATAAGTTTCACTGGGTGTGTTAGGGACAGAAGTAGGGGCAGATAGGGACAGGGAGGGACAGGGACTGAGGGACAGATAGAGAGTTAGTTATGATAAGTTAGGTAGAGTAGGGGCAGGTAGGGACAGATAGGGACAGTTTCTTTAGGGACAGAAGTAGGGACAGTCTTAGTTGTTGAGGGACAGGGTGAATGTGTTAGTGAGGGATGGGGCCTCCAGAACTCCTTTCCTGGTGTTGGGCTGGTGCATGTCACTTTAGCTTTTTGTTTTGGAAGCATGAAACTTGGGCCTGTGGCAAGGTTTTTTTTTTGGAAATGTGGTTAATACTGATTGTTTGGTTAATATCGCTGGTTATATAAGCAGGTCGTATCTTAGGTGTATTACAAGTGTAGTATGTGCTTTTTGTGTATGTGTATATGTATGCAGTATTGTATGTATGTCGTTAGGATGGTGCATTTAAAAATGTATATATTATAGTTAGGAAAGGGGAAGGGGTACAGTCAGGTTGGGTGGGGGTTTCTTGCGGGGGGGGGGGGGGAGGGGTGAAGTTTGGACCCTGGAAAGGACCCTGAGAAATCAAGGGCCAAAGATGAGAAGGAAGATGGCCTGGGAACTACACCAAGGACCATGTGAAATATATGAGGAAACAGACGGGTCATAAACTTTCTTGGACCCTGAAGTGCTGTTTTTTTTTTCTGAGGCCATAAACTTTCATGGACCTAGGTGTGGAAAAGGCTACAAACTTGTGGACCTGTGGTGTGGGTGGTGGAAAGGGAAAAAAAAAAAAAAAATTAAAAAAAAAAAAAAAAAGGAAAAAAAGGAAAAAAAAGGGGGGGGGGGTTCTCGCTGTGTTGAGGGGAAGTAGTTGAGGGTCTGCCAAGATGGCTGTTTTTTTTTTTTTGTTTAAGGCAGTGGGCCAGGAAAAGTGTTTACTTTCCTGTTTTAAATCCAGTATATAGGAATGAACGGGAGCATGAGTGAAGGAATGGATTTTTTTTTTTTCATTTTTTTTTTAGGAGGTTCCTGCTGGGGGTCCCTCAGGCTGCAAAGCCTGGAGACACTGTGCTATGTTCTTCAGAGACGGACTGTCGTAAGCTAGCATATTTGCACAAGTTTTTTTTTTTTGTATGTCGGTGTGGTTTATTTTAGTTCATGTATCGTGGTTTTTGATTTCTGGAATGTTGTTTTTGTCTGTCTTATGTATTGTGTTTGATATTTTTATAATAAAAGAGATACAGGATGTAACTCAGGATCAGTACATTCTTTCACACCTTACGCATAACGATACATTTAGTACTCTTGCTGCTGCAGAAGATTTAACAATATTATAGTTAATTTTCACCTATAAGTAACAGAAATGTAAATATTTACTAATCCTCCTGTAAAAGGAATTTCTGTACATGGCAATGAATGATGCTGTTTGTTATTTACTTGCAGGATCTTTTCATGCAGACTACAGGATAAGTTCCCAGTGAGGGGAGCAGTGGTCAGTCTCACATGAGACCTCTGTGGATGAGCAGCGCTCCCTCCTGATCAGCACCCGGACCCCCTGATCATACATAGGACATGTTTGGCGCTAGCCTTTATTACTCACCCGTTCTGCTTCCGGCCAGTTTGTTCATCAGGTAAGATTTTCCTGTCCGGTATTTTCCTACGATTGCGATCACCACCACCGGCTGTGAGATCTCCAGAAGGATTTTCTCGGCTTCTTTATTGAGAACCAGCGTAGTCCCATCAACATTCTCTATCAGGCAGATTGGCCGCGGCATAGGAAGGAGCGGAGCCATCGTCACTGGTGTTCTACGGGAGAAGAGGGAGAACAGCCATTATAGGACGTCACGATCTCCAGCTCCACTGGACTGTCTTATAGGGGTTCTGCAGCAGTCGGAAATCTTTCTACAGGCTCAAGTTTGGTCAGCAGAAATGTAAAAAAAACCAAAACCCTGTCGTAACGTGCAAGATCAGCTTTAGGAGTGCCGTGGTTTTGTTTCTAGTTCATTATTACATTCCAAAACTCGTTAATTTCTGATCACATTCAATCCACTATTGTAAATGACGTAAGGAAAAAAAGTTGACACTTCAGAATTGCTTTTTTTTTTTTTTTTTTTTTTAGCAACCTCACGTACAATTTAAACAAAAAAAAAACCCAGATTAATGAAAAATTGTTGCAAAGAAAAATTAAAAAACATGAGAAAAAAAAAAAAAGTTAGCTTCACAGAATGTCAAAAGAATCCAAATTTTCTCAAATTAGGAAATTAAGACTTTTTAAGCCTATAAAATAGAACAAGACTGTACAGCTTTTTACAAATTGTAAAACTTGTATTTGCCATAATTGGGCAGACCTGAAACATGTAGTCAGGTTTGTTCTTACCACATGCTGAACAAAAAAAAAATAAATAAATAAACACACAATTGGAATTACACCCCCCCCCCCCCATTTCATTTTACTTAGATTAATTTTGCCACTCCTAGTACACTACATGGTAATGAGTTATGTCACTCTTAACTACAACTCATTCTGGAGAAAAAAAAAAAAATGATGAAAATAAAATCATAGCTCTTGGAGGTAAGATGGAGAGAGAGGGGAAAAAAAAACAAAAACTAAAAACGAAGTTTGGCTGCATCTTTTATGGGTTAATTCTTTTATGAACCTTCAACTGGTGAGGTGGGATTTGCAACACCCCAGGGAATTTTTGTTCGGCTGCCATTCATTGAAAAATGCTGGTATGAGGATACTGTCTCACTAGCTTCCATCCATTTCCTTGTCAACAGGAAAACAACAACTGGATAGACAAGTGAGGTGTGGCAAGTGTCCTAGGAAGAAGGACATGAAGACAAAACTTATGTGCGAAGAGTGCGAGACCCCAATTTGTGGTATAAGGTATTGCGCTGACTGTAAAAAATATCTACCGTATATACTCGAATCTCGAATATAAGCCGACCCCCCTAATTTTGCCACAAAAAACTGGGAAAACTTATTGACTCGAGTATAAGCCTAGGGTGGGAAATGCTCCATAGATTATTCCCCCATATGCTGCCCCCATAAGAAGCTCCATAGATTATTCCCCCATATGCTGACACCATAAGAAGCTCCTTAGATTATGCCCCCATATGCTGCCCCCATAAGAAGCTCCTTAGATTGTTCCCCCATGTGCTGCCGCTGCTGCTGCATGTGAAAATAAAAAAATGACATATTCACCTCTCTGTCGCTGGGTGTCAGATACTCACCTGTCCTGCGTCCATGGCTGCTCACCGCTATCTGCCACGTCATCAGTCAGTGACGTTCAGACTGCAGGGGGCACAGCGCGCACTAATCACGTCACCGCGCCCTCTGCTGTCTGAAGTCACTGACCGATGACAGACAGCAGCAAGCAGCCATGGACGCAGGACAGGTGAGTATCGCTATACTTACCCGTCCTGACGCTGTCGCTTGAGCCCCCAGCTTCTCCGCGCTCTCTCTTCCTGCGTTCAGCGGTCACGTGATACCGCTCATTAAAACTCATGAATATGCGCATATTGATGAGTTTTAATGAGCGGCACCACGTGACCGCTGAAGGCAGGAAGAGAGAGCACGGGGAGAAGCTGGGGGCTCAGGAGACAGCGTCAGGACGGGTAAGTATGACCTGACACCTCCGCTCCCCCTCCGACCCCCCGGTGTATAGGACTCGAATATAAGCCGAGAGGGAGACTTTCAGCCCAAAAAATTGGGCTGAAAATCTCGGCTTATATTCGAGTATATACGGTAATTTCATGCAAACCAAAAAAGACAATATTCCTTTTATTTTTCTTTTGAACGGCTTGTGGTGTTTTCAATTTTCATGTTAATACTTATAGTCGCTTGTTTTTGAAAAATTTGTGATTTTTATTTACATTACCCTAAAAGTCATGTTTCATAATGCCCTCAGATTGAATCATCAAAGTATTACATTTTCCAATACTTGTGGGTGTCAAAAATTTGTTATACTCATGTGTAATCAATCGCCAATAAGAAAATGATTAAAACAAACATGATCTTTGCATTTTCTGTAAAAATAAGATATTTGTAAACACTGGGGTATAGGAAACCCCACCTCACCAGTTGAGGGTTAACAAAAATAAAAAAATTCTAGATGGACACCTTTTTTAAGAGTCCAGCTACCTTAATGGGTTTTTTTCTAGCTGGAAACAATGTATCAACACAAAGTAAAATATTTACACCAATCTGTGTAAACCACAGTGTCAAGGTGTATCAAACTCCCTTACCTTCATTAACCCCAACCCCAGGTGGGTCTGCTCTCACCTTGTAAGAGACCAAGCTGCAGCCCCTCCGGTGTTATATAGTTAATACTGCAAAGGATTGTGGGAATCTTCATGTGTATAAAATGCAATCAGTGGTAGGTTAAATAAATAAGTAAAAAAAAAAAAATGTGCAAAAGGTGGTCTGTGTGCTTAAATGGTTTTGGGGAAACTCGACTTGCAGATAAATTATTATTTGCAAAAATGTAAGGTCCCTTGTTCTCTGGGATCTCTCCACACCCCAAAGCATAAGGCCATGTGCACACGGTGCGGATTCTGCTGCGGATCCGCAGCGTTTCAGGCTCTGCGGGTCCGCAGCAGATTTAGCTGTGTTGTACAGTTTTCAATGGTAAACTGGAAAATGCTGTGCACACGCTGTGGATTTGCTTCGGGATCAGATCCGCAGCATGTCAATTCTTTGTGCGGATTCCGCTGTGGTTTCACACCTTCTCCATTGTAGAGGTGTGAAACCGCAGGGCTAATCCACAGGACTTTTGACCTGAGAATTTACCTGTGGATTTTTCCAAATCCACGCGGAAAGATCCGCAGGACCTAAATCTACGTGTGCACGTAGCCTAAGAAGTGCAAGATGTGGGAGTGGGGAGGAATCACTCTGCTCTTAACCATCGCTCATCTAGGACCATCGCTGATTGTGCTGGACTGTGACTTTTAGCTTTGATATGGTTTAAAAAAAAATGATGGCCAATGATTGTCATTTTGCTGACTCTGCACAGACCCAAATTACAAATAATCTGTGTTTTGCCAAATGCTGATTTTTGTAAAATTCAAGTAGATTTCATTTACACCCAGGGCCGTATTTGCCACTAGACACCTGAGGGCGAGTGCCTAGGGTGGCATGTTGCATGGGGTGGCACCACTATGAAAGAAGATTTAAAAAAGAAAAACATTTTTTCAATCTCCCTATTTTTCTTACCTTTACTGGACTGGGGAAGAAAACCACCATCTTTAATTTTTTGGGGGGAGTGCATGGGCAGAGGAGCACCAATCAGCTCCCTGCATTGATGGAAGGACCTATGATTACACCACACCCATGTGACTTATGGGCAGAGTCATGCTTCAGGTTACATGTGATTAAGCGGTTTCTCAGGCAGGAAGAGGCACTGGCAACAGGGGTACATAATGGGAGCACAGGCTGTGTGTGGGGGTACATATGTGGTGCAGGCTATATGTGGGGGTACATATGGGGTGCAGGCTATAAGTGTTAGGCATCGAATTTCCCCCACTGCACAGGAGCAATCTTGAGCCATGTCCTCTGCAGCCACAGAGATTCCTGCTCAGCAGAGACGTCGGTCCCAGTGTTTTGCCCAGGCTGATGCTAGACGTATGGTTGCGCCTTCAGGCTCTGCTATAACATTATGCTTGAGTCAGCAGCAAGCAGATGCTCCTGGGACGAAGTCCTGTCTTTTGCCTACTGAGCATGCCCAAGGGACAACCTCTCATTGGAGGTCGGAGGTCACATGCGCAGGTCTCGTTCCTGCTCGGACAGGTCGACTGGGAAGGTCCCGGAAGGACGCCGCTATAAAAGAGTCACATGGCCGCTCGGCCATGCACTAATATAGACTCTTGTTGGTATATGTGTGAGTGATGATGGATGCATGAAACTGGTGACTGACTAATTAAGACTCCCCTCCCTTGGAAACGCATGTGTTAGGGAACTGTAGTAGAGTCAGCGCCTATCAGTGGCATTGCCTTTGTGCCAGATTGCTTCCACTCACAGCACTTCACTTAGCGCCATATTGTGCCATCCAGCACAAGGCACCTTTGTACAGCCCCAAGTAGCTGCAACCGCCAGTAGTGGCGCTGAGCGCAAGTTGTGCGCTTTCCTCGCCCTAATCAGGGAGGTTAGTGGCGTTCACCAGAGCGGTGCAGCGCACACCTTGTGCGCTTAATACTTCTGTTGTTCTTCCTGGCACTGCAGTTGCGGTGTCGAGCACTAGTGTGTCTAGAGGGACTCTAACCTAGCGTCTCAGGAGTAGAGTCCTGTGACTATACACTAGTGCTCATATTGCCGAGCTCTGTGAGCATTAACAGGCTCTGACATCTGTTCCAGGAGCTCTGTGAAGTAACAGAGTTCGCTCCTGTACCCCCCGGGTCAGCAGTTAACCCGCTGGTGTTCAGTTAGTGCTCCGCCATTACCTAGCAGCAATTTACCATCTCTGCACAGTGGACCCCAGGCTGCGAACGCACCTTATACCATCTCTATTATTTGGTACGTTCTGCAAGGGGTGCAAGCTATATGTCAGGGTACATATGGGGTGCAGGCTACATATGGGGGTGCAGCTATATGTGGGGTTACATATGAGGGTTCAGATTACATACCTCCCAAATTTTGAACAATAAAAAGAGGGACAGATCCTGCAGGACAAGCAGCAGAAAATATGCAGCATTTACGCTACATGTGAACAAGGTCTAAATTTCCAAGCAAAGTGGACGTGAATCCATGAAATCTCTGTGTGGGCTGAAGACGCTGCTGAACTCTGCAGTTTTGGTGCATTTTTTCTCCATATGCTTCGTCTGAAAGACTAGAAGCAATGGGATGAAACTGAATGGGAGGAGACACAGATTAGATATAAAAAAAAACTTTTTGACAGTGAGGTTGATCAATGAGTGGAACAGGCTGCCACGAGAGGTCGTGAGTTCTCCTTCAATAGAAGTCTTCAAACAGAGGCTTGACAGACATCTGTCTAGGATGATTTAGTGATTTCTGCATTGAGCAGGGGGTTGGATCAGATGACCCAGGAGGTCCCTTCCAACGCTACCATTCTATAATTCTGAAGACACCTCTGCTGCATTTTTAAATGCAAAATCAAAGCTTTTCTTTACTATTAAAAAAAGCTTTAAAAACTCTGCTTCATATGTGCCCCGAAAACCAGGTATGGTTCATTTTAATGAAGGAGAGATAACAAACATTTTAGGTCCATAGCTGGGTCCTTCTTTCTGTCAGGATTGATCCAGCAGCACTGAAGACTCTTTCTGATAGCACACTACCAGCAGGGCAAGGGAGCTCCTGTAAGGCATATTGTGCCAATTCAGGCCAGGTGTCCAGTTTACAGGCACAGTAGTCAAAGGGGACTGAACTGTGAGGGAGAACATCGATAGGGGAGGAGAGGTAATTTTCAACCATAGTTGACAACTGCTGTCTCCTGTGTGTTGCAATCGATTCAGTATTACCAGTCGTGTGAGCGGTCCTTGAGAAATCAGTCCACAACATGGTCATGAAACCCCTGTCTCCAACGCCACTTCGGCTGTGTGCACCACGAACACCTCTTCCATGTTGCCCAGTACGGCTCATGGTAGAACCTGCACCGCTGCTGTGTGCTGGGAATGCCTCTAACAAAGTAGTCGTCATCCTTCATAATTTTGGCAATGTGGGGTCCCTTTTTAGGATCCGCAAGAGATAATCACACATGTGGGCCAATGTTTCAGGTGTCAATGATGCACTGCCAGTGGTGGGTGGAGGAGCACTTTCTGCCAAATCCACATCCCTCCAGTCACGCACAAACCCTGTACCTGACCTTGGCAAACCAACATTTTCTCTTGCCCCCTGAGAAGCATCCTCCTCCCCAAAATAATCATCCCCCTCATCCTCCTCCTCCTCCTCTTCTTCCTCCACCTCGTCCAGGACAGTTCCCTGAGCAGACAATGGCTGACTGTCATCAAGGTTTCCCTCCTCCTCCTCCGCTGCAGATGCCTGATCCTTAATGTGCGTCAAAGTTTGTATGAGCAGACGCATAAGTGGCATGCTCATGCTTATGATGGCCTTGTCTGCGCTTACCAGCCGTGTGCATTCCTCAAAACACTGAAGGACTTTGCAGAGGTCTATCAGCTTTGACCACTGCACACCCGACAACTCCATGTCTGCCCTCAAATTGCCTGCCCGTGTATCCTCCCGCAAATGCATTACAGCCTACGCTGTTCACACAGCCTCTCAACCATGTGCATGGTGGAGTTCCACATTGTTGCAACGTCTATGATTAGGCGGTGCTTGGGGAGGTGGAGCGATCTCTGCAGCCTCTGCATATGACTGGAATCTACGGGCGAGCAACGGATGTTCAAGCACAGTCTTCGCACGTTTTGGAGCAGGCCTGTTAACTCCGGATAATTATTTATGAAGCACTGCACCACCAAGATTAAGGTGTGAGCCAGGCAAGGTATGTGTCTGAGTTTTGCCAGGGCTATGGCCGCCACAAAATTACGTCCGTTATCACTGACTACCTTGCTTGGCTCAAGATGTAGACTGCCCAGCCATGACTCAGTTTCTCGCTGTAAGTAGTCTGCCAGTACCTCCGCAGTGTGTCTGTTGTCACCCAAAGACATTATCTTTAAAACAGCCTGCTGACACTTACCACTAACTGTTCGACAGTGGGACACCGCATGTGCAACACTGGCAGCTGCGGATGGAGTGCTCATGTGACTGCGCTCTGTCGACGAGCTTTCGCTTCTGGAGGAGGAGGAGGCGGAGGGTCGAACGCCTACAGCCAACTGTTGCCTATACCGTGGGCTAGGCAGCACTGTCCCACCGCCGCTGTCAACTGTGGACCCTGCATCCACCACATTCACCCAAGCGCAGTGATGGACACGTAACGGCCCTGGCCATGCCTACTGGCCCATGCATCTGTTGTGAGGTGCACCTTTCCACTCACTGATTGTTTGAGTGCATGGACAATGCGGGCTTCCACATGCAGGTGGAGGGCAGCGATTGCTTTTCTAGAAAAGAAGTGCCGACTGGGTAGGTCATAGCGTGGGACAACGTAGGCCATGAGCTCTCAAAACGCTGCGCTTTCAACCAAACAGAAGGGCATCATCTCTAATGAGATCAGCTTGGCAATGTAGGCGTTCAAAGCCAGTGTATGCGGATGAGAGGATGAGTACTTTCTTGTCCTACTCAGAGTCTCTGCTAGGGTGAGCTGGACTTGAGAGCTGCATATGGTGGAACTAGCGGTGGACATGGCGGACTGAGAGGGGGTTGGTGATGGTGGTGGTGGTGGTGATGGCCTAGATGCAGTCTTTCGTTGGAAAAACATTGTGATTCCCTGACTGCTTTGGCCTTGCGACGACACCTCAACATTTCTTGCTGGTGGTGTGCTAACCGGTGGGCTTACAGTGGGGGAAGTGATGTAGCGCTGCTGGCTACCTTCAGTCGGAGCAGGTGCACATGTGCTACCTGAGGGTTTGTAGTCCGTCCACGCTTGCAAGTGCATGGTGTTTATATGTCTAAGCATGCAACTGGTATTCAAATTTTGGAGATTTTTCCCTCGGCTAAAGGTCTTTCCGCACTTCTTACAGATAACCTTTGCCTCATCAATAGGATTTTGGTCAAAAAAGTGCCACACTGCACTCTTCCTACTATGGGAAAAATTTTCAGGGCTTGCACGCTGTGCTAATTTGAACGTCTGGCCAAGCTGTCCTGCAACTGCTTTTGTTTTTTTTTAAAGTTTTTGGGCTGCTACGGGCCTGCCAGATAACCGCAGCTGCGATGTTAATGCCTGCTGTGGATCCTCCTCCTCTTCTGTGCTATTGCCAGCGGCACCCTCTTCCCTCAATGGATGCCAATCCGGGTCAACAACTGGGTCATCCATCACCTCCTTTTCAATTTCATCTGCACCTTCCTCTGTGTCACCGTGTAAGGTGGTATAGTATGCGGGAAGGGGCACCTGAGTTTCATCAGGGTCAGAATCTGGCTCAGTAGATTGCGAGAGCAATGCAGTGCTCCTGGTGAATGCACCAGCAGAATCATATAGCACAGGCTGTGCATCAGTGCACTCCATGTCATATTCATCTTGGACTAGGGAATTCCGGATTTCACTTGATAACTTAGGCATGGTATGTGAAAAGAGCTCCAGGGAGTAATCTGAAGTGTGGCCTGCCGCATCCTTCACTTTTGGTGGGAGTGAAGGACACAAGGAGAGGTGTTGTTCCTGACCAGGAGTGTTATGAATGAGTCACCGAAGGAGGAAAAAACAAAAATACAAGCTAAGTCCAGAAAACCGGAGAGGTTGGTAGCTATCGGATTGCAGACCCCTGATCCTATTCACACAACTAACAGTAGCCGTGGGGGGTTCCTACGGTGCCCTAGACCCCTCGTTCACAGCCGGAGAACTAAATAAGCCTAAAGAAAGAAAGGGGAAATCTAAACTGCCCCAGAGCAGACCCCAAAGCAATAGACAGCCCCCAACATGTATTGTCGGTGAAAAGCAGATGAAAACACAAACACAGACAGAAAGACAGGTTGAGCAAACGATGGGGCCCAACTAACTAAATAGGAAAGGACAGAAAAGATGCTGGCTGCAATCCGCAAAAATACTGCCCAAATAATGTCCAACACGTCTGATAGAAAAACGGTCCTGAAGTCACTAGACTTCAAAAACACTATATCAGCACTCAGGTATATTCTGAAGACTGAGCAAAAGATCAACTTGACCAGAGACAAAAATGGAGCTCAGCCTGTGCCAACAAGGGCAGGTAGAACACAAACACTAATTAAACAGACAATATCTCATGGAAAAATAAGAGAGCAAATACTTAGCTTTCAGAAGACAGGTACTGAACTGGTTTGCAAGAGCTCATAGCAGAAAGGATCACCAGCACCTCTGTAGGGCGTCGGCTGCCTTATATCCACTCAGTGATTCCGGGTGTCCAATCAGGTTCCACCTGTTCAGATGACAGGTTCTTCCCAACCCAGTCAATTTCACTACCTCTCTTCACCAGCAGAGGGAGTTCATCAGACATCAACGGTGACGGGGAAAATGAACTCACAACAGTACCTCCCCCTTGAGGAGGGGTCACCGAACCCTCATCCACGCCACCAGGACGATCAGGATGGGCTCGATGAAAAGCACAAACCAATCTTTCGGCATGAATATCGGATGCAGGGACCCAAGAATTATCCTCCTGGCCATAACCCTTCCATTTAACCAAATACTGGAGTCTCCGTCTAGCCAGGCGAGAATCCAGTATCTTCTCAACCTCATATTCCACATTACCTTCCACCAATACAGGGTCAGGAGGTGCCACCACAGGAACTACTGGCTCAACAAACCTCTTTAACAGAGACTTATGAAACACGTTTTGGATCTTAAATGTAACAGGAAGAGCCAATCGAAAAGAGACCGGATTAATAATCTCCAAAATCTTGTAAGGTCCAATAAATCTAGGTTTAAACTTTGGAGAAGCCACCTTCATAGAGATATTCTTTGATGACAACCAATCCATATCACCCACCTTAAACTGGGGACCAATGGTCCTCTGACGGTTGGAAAACCGCTGGGCCTTTTCCTGGGAGAGAGACAATCTATCCACCACTTGGTCCCAGATCTGGTGCATTCTCTCCACCACAGTGTCAACACCTGGGCAGGCAGAAGACTCCACCTGCCCTGAAGAGAATCGAGGATGAAACCCAAAATTACAAAAAAAGGTGACATCAAAGTGGCAGAACTAGCTCTATTATTTAAAGCAAATCCGGCCAAGGGCAAAAATGAAACCCAATCATCCTGATCAGCAGAAATAAAACATCTCAAATACGACTCCAAAGTCTAGTTTGTTCTCTCCGTCTGCCCATTGGTCTGAGGGTGAAACGCAGAGGAGAAGGACAACTGAATTTGCAGCTTGGAACAGAAAGTCCTCCAAAATCTAGAAATAAACTGAACTCTGCTGTCAGATACAATGTTCTCAGGAATCCCGTGCAAGCGAACCACCTGTTGCAAAAACAAGGGCACCAACTCTGAGGAGGATGGCAACTTAGGGAGTGCTACAAGATGGACCATCTTAGAGCATCTATCACAAATCACCCAAATAACAGTCATTCTCTGAGAGATAGGGATATCAGAGATAAAATCCATTGAAATATGGGTCCATGGCCTCCTGGGCACCGGCAAAGGCATCAGCAACCCACTAGAGCGAGAACAAGGTTTAGACCGAGAGCAAGTGCCACAGGACTGCACAAAACTCCTGACATCACGAGACAAGGCGGGCCACCAAAAAGACCGACTCACCAAATCTCTAGTACCAAAAATACCTGGATGACCAGCCAATGCAGAGCAATGAACTTCAGACATCACTCTCTTCCTCCACTGGTCAGGAACATACAATTTTCCAATGGGACAACGCTCAGGTTTGTCCTCCTGAAACTCTTCCAGAGCATGTCTCAAATCGGGCGAGATGGCAGAAAGAACTACCCCCTCACCTAAGATGGTAGCAGGCTTGGTCACAACAGGAGAATCAGCAAAGAAACTCCTAGAGAGGGCGTCTGCCTTGACATTCTTAGTGCCCGGAAGAAAAGAGACCACAAAATCAAAACGTGTGAAAAACAAGGCCCACCTAGCCTGTCTAGGATTCAAACGTTTGGCCGACTCTAGGTAAATCAAATTCTTGTGGTCAGTAAGGACCATGACTTGATGTCTAGCTCCCTCCAACTAATGTCTCCACTCCTCAAATGCCCATTTCATGGCTAATAGTTCTCGATTCCCCACATCATAGTTACATTCAGATGGGGGGAGAACTTTCGGGAAAAGAAAGCACAGGGATTCATCTTAGATGTTACCGGATCTTTTTGGGAAAAAACAGCTCCTGCACCAATCTCAGAAGCGTCCACCTCTACCTGAAACGGGAGTGAGACATCAGGTTGCCGCAAAACCGGAGCAGAAGTGAACCTTCGCTTCAGCTCCTGAAAGGAAGAAACAGCCTCCGGAGACCAATTCAGCACATCAGCACCCTTCTTAGTCAAATCAGTCAATGGTTTGGCAATACCAGAAAAATTAGCTATAAATTTACGATAAAAATTAGCAAAACCCCAAAACTTCTGGAGAGCCTTCAAAGAAGTGGGCTGAACCCAATCATAAATGGCCTGTACCTTGGCCGGGTCCATTTCAATAGTTGACGGAGACAAAATAAATCCCAAAAATGAAATCCTCTGTACCCCAAAAAGGCATTTCCATCCCTTGACATACAGGGAATTCTCCCTCAAAATCCGGAACACAGTCCGAACATGTTCCACATGAGAGTACCAATCCTTGGAAAAGATCAAAATATCATCCAGATAGATGATCAAAAATTTATCCACAAAGTCTCGGAAAATATCATTCATGAAGCACTGGAAGACAGAAGGGGCATTAGTGAGCCCAAAAGGCATCGCCAGGTACTCAAAATGTCCCTCTGGAGTATTAAACGCCGTCTTCCATTCATCCCCATGCTTAATGCGAATAAGATTATACGCCCCCCTGAGGTCAAGCTTGGTAAACCAGCAAGCACCTTTAACTCTGGAGAATAGATCAGAAATCAGGGGTAACGAATACTGATATTTAACAGTAATTTTGTTGAGGGAACGATAGTCAATACAAGGCCTTAATGAACCATCCTTCTTGGCCACGAAAAAAAACCCAGCACCTAAGGGTGAAGAGGATGGTCTAATATCACCCTTCTCCAACGACTCCTTAATATAGGATCGCATAGCCTCGTGCTCGGGTACAGATAAATTGAAAAGTCGACCCTTGGGAAATTTACACCCAGGGCTCAGCTCAATTGCACAGTCATAACTCCTATGAGGAGGCAAAGACGCAGACTCATTCTCACTAAATACATCATAAAAATCAGCCAAATAGTCAGGAACATCATGCGACTGGGGAGAGGTGGAGAAAACAGGAGCGTCACTAAGGGCACACCGACAACCCCAACTCACCACAGACACAGATTTCCAATCCTAAACTGGATTATGGATTTGTAACCAGGGAAACCCCAGAACAATGGTATCATGCAGATTATGCAACACCAAGAATCTGCAATTTTCTTGATGATCTGGGGAGACCCGCATTACCACCTGGGTCCAAAACTGAGGTTTATTCTTCGCCAAAGGAGTAGCATCAATACCCCTCAAATGGATAGGCGTCTGCAGGGGTGTCATAGGAAATCCACAACGTTTAGCAAAATCCAAATCCATCAGGTTCAGAGCTGCTCCCGAATCCACGAAAGCCTTAGCGGAAAATGTGGACAGGGAGCAGATCAGAGTAATTGCCAGAAGAAACTTAGGTTGAACACCGCCCACAACAAATGTGTGTGCAAAATGTTTCTCTCGTTTAGGGCAGACAGAAATAATATGCGAGGCATCTCCACAGAAAAAACACAGCTTATTACGCCTTCTGAACTCCTGACGTTGCGCCCTAGACAAAACTCTATCACATTGCATAGGTTCAGACATTTGTTCAACAGGTGGCAACACCTCTTGTGCAGTTTTGCGTTCGCACAAGCGCCAATCAACCTGAATGGCTAATGACATAGAATCGTCAAGAAGACCAGAGGGAACAGGAAATCCCACCATAGTATCTTTTACGGTTTCTGACAAACCCTTCTGAAAGAGAGCTGCCAAGACACCATCATTCCAAGTAGTAAGGACCGCCCACTTTCGGAATTTTTGACAGTACAACTCTGCAGAATCCTGACCCTGGCTCAATGCCAACAGGGCCTTTTCAGCCTGATCAATAGCATTAGGTTCATCATACAACAGCCCCAAGGCTTGAAAAAATGCATTCACATTAGCTAGAATAGGATCATCTGGTTTCAAAGAAAATGCCCAATCCTGGGAATCGCCGCGCAGCAAAGAGATGATAATTTTAACCTGCTGCGCAGAGCTCCCTGATGAGTTAGGCTTCAAGGCAAAAAATAATTTACAATTATTCTTAAAGTTCAAAAATTTAGACCGATCCCCAAAAAACACATCAGGAGTAGGGATCTTTGGTTCAGCAACATGTGAATGAGCAAGATAGGCGGAAATTCCCCGTACTTCAGCAGCGAGCTGCTCCACACGATCAGACAATTGGTTCATCTCCATTGAGAAGAAAAAAATTCCCCCTACGGCCTCAAAGACATAGAGGAAAAAATATACACAAAGAAAAAAAAAATTCTGACACTTTTTTCTTTTTCTTTTTTTTTTTTTTTTTTTTTACAATTCCTTCCTGCTATTGAGTACCCTAGAATCTGCGGTATGGCTGGTGATTCTGTTATGAATGAGTCACCGAAGGAGGAAAAAACAAAAATACAAGCTAAGTCCAGAAAACCGGAGAGGTAGGTAACTATCGGATTGCAGACCCCTGATCCTATTCACACAAGGAACAGTAGCCGTGGGGGGTTCCTACGGTGCCCTAGACCCCTTGTTCACAGCCGGAGAACTAAATAAGCCTAAAGAAAGAAAGGGGAAATCTAAACTGCCCCAGAGCAGACCCCAAAGCAATAGACAGCCCCCAACATGTATTGTCGGTGAAAAGCAGATGAAAACACAAACACAGACAGAAAGACAGGTTGAGCAAACAATAGGGCCCAACTAACTAAATAGGAAAGGACAGAAAAGATGCTGGCTGCAATCCGCAAAAATACTGCCCAAATAATGTCCAACACGTCTGATAGAAAAAAGGCCCTGAAGTCACTAGACTTCAAAAACACTATATCAGCACTCAGGTATATTCTGAAGACTGAGCAAAAGATCAACTTGACCAGAGACAAAAATGGAGCTCAGCCTGTACCAACAAGAGCAGGCAGAACACAAACACTAAGTAAACAGACAATATCTCATGGAAAAATAAGAGAGCAAATACTTAGCTTTCAGAAGACAGGTACTGAACTGGTTTGCAAGAGCTCATAGCAGAAAGGATCACCAGCACCCCTGTAGGGCGTCGGCTGCCTTATATCCACTCAGTGATTCCGGGTGTCCAATCAGGCTCCACCTGTTCAGATGACAGGTTCTTCCCAACCCAGTCAATTTCACTACCTCTCTTCACCAGCAGAGGGAGTTCATCAGACATCAACGGTGACGGGGAAAATGAACTCACAACACAGGAGCCTCCACTGACGACTCAGTGCTTGCAGTTTTTGAAACTTCAGAAGAGGAGGCGATAGAGCTGGAGGCTGTTTTGGCAATGCAAGCCAAAACCTGTTCCTGATGCTCCGGCTTTAAAAGCGGTTTACCTACTCCCAGAAAAGGGAGCCATCCAGGCCTTCTGGAGCCAGACGATGATGTAAGCTTAACACCTCTTGCCTTAGGTGCTATTGTGCTTTTGGCACTACCATCAGATGCACCACCATCACCATCAATAACAGCTGGCCCCCCTGCTCACATCCACGGCCTCTTCCACCATACTTCCTCATGTTTGGGAAAATATACCAAAAATACCAGCAGATATATGGTACTGTATGAGGAGCGTACAGCTGTATACGTGTAGGGAAAAATTTAAATCTCAGTATATATTTCTGGAGTCACACACAGATGCTCACTCAGTATGGATTTCACCGTAATACGAACAGCAGATATACGGTACTGTATGAGGAGCGTACAGCTGTATATGGTGTAGGGGAAAATTTAAATCTCCGTGTTTATTTACGGAGTGACACACAGATGCTCTCTTAGTATAGATTTCACCGTAATACAAACAGCAGGTATATGGTAGTGTATCAGAAGCATACAGCTGTATACGGTGTAGGGAAAAATTTAAATCTCCATATATATTTCTGGAGTCACACACAGATGCCCACTCAGATTGTATTTGACCGTAATGCAAACAGCAGATTTACGGTACTGTATGAGGAGAGTACAGCTGTATATGGAGTAAGGGAAAATTTAAATCTCCGCATTTATTTCCGGAGTCACACACAGATAGTCAGCATGTATTTGTCCGTGATACTAGCCAGTACACGGTAGTGTGTGAGGAGTGTACAGCTCTATACGGTGTGGGAAAAAATGAACGGTCGGTAACTGTGCAGAAAAATAGAATAAAAGTATTAGTGCTGTGTAAAAAGCAGTCTGAACAGCAGTGTACACACAGCAATACAGCTATCAGGCAGCCTAATAACCAGCGCTGCTGCACACAAGAAAATCCTCCCCTGTCACTGCACACTAACTGTACAGCACAATTGCTATCAGCACAAGCACATAAGAACTTCTTATATCTTTACAGCCCTAATTCTCTCCCTACTGATAAATAGCAACCTCTCCCTACTGTTAAGATCAGCAGAAGTAAAATGGAGGTCGGCAGTCAAGGTTGTTATAGACACTATGATGCCCCCCAAAGCAAGCCAATCACTGTAATGCGCTTCTCTACGATGGTGGTGGACGCTGCACATGTCATCTCGTTGCCCACAGATGTACGTCCTTGCTCATTGGCTGAAAAAAAGGCACCTGCAAGCATTCTGGGAAATCCGACTTTGGCGCACATTTTGCCCACCGCATGAGTGACTTCATGCTATGGTCGGGTTTCGGTCGGCGAAACCCGACTTTGGCATAAGTCGGCGACTTATGAATCTGGCCGACCTGTTTCGCTCAACTCTAATTGTTATATATCCAATGTATCTCTATGGATATGTATATTCTGTTTCTGGGTGCATTATGGCTGGATATTATACACTGGGGCAATAGGGCAGAATGAATATCCTGGATTCAATGATTAACCCCTTCCTGACATCCGACGTACTATCCTGTCCATGGGACCCGGGACCCTATGCCCATGGACGGGATAGTACGTCTACCGCGATCAACGGCGCCCACGTAGTGAGCGCCGCTGATCGCGGCCGGGTGTCAGCTGATTATCACAGCTGACACCCGGCACAATGTGTCAGGGGCGGTCACGGACCGCGCCCGACACGTTAACCCCTTGCACACCGCGATCAAACATGATCGCGGTGTACCGGGGTTTAAAGGGAAGCATCGGCAGGGAGGGGGCTCCCTCCGTGCTTCCCTGAGCCCCCCACGGCAGCGCAATGTGCAGCGCTGCTGCCGGGGGCTCCTTTCCTGCAGGCCCCCGAATCCAAGATGGCGACGGGGCCTTCGGGGGCCTGCAGGAAGCTGGCTTCCTCAGTGCCTGCAAAGCGCAGGCATGAGGAAGCCTTGTGCACTGCCTGTGACAGATTGCTGATCTGTCACAGTGATCTGTGATGTGACAGATCAGCGATCTATCACAGAACAGTGATGTCCCACCTGGGACTATTTAATAAAGTAAAAAAAAAATAAAAATAAAGTGTTAAAATAATTTTTTAAAAATCGCCAAATAAATTACAAAAAAAAAAAAAAATATTCCCCCAAATAAATCCATTTTTTGAAAATAAAAAAAATAAAAGTACACATATTAGGTATCGCCGCGTCCGTAACGACCCGCCCTATAAAACTATCCCATTAGTTAACCCCTTTAGTGAACCCCTTAAAAAATAAAAATAAAAAACGAAGCAAAAAATAATGATTTATTATCATACCGCCAAACAAAAAGTGTAATAACGCGCGATCAAAAAGACACATATAAATATCCATGGTACTGCTGAAAACATCATCTTGTCCCGCAAAAAACGAGCCACCACAAAGCATCATCAGCGAAAAAATAAAAAAGTTATAGCTCGCAGAATAAAGCGATGCAAAAATAATTATTTTTTATATAAAATAGTTTTCATTGCATAAAACCAACAAAACATAAAAAAACGACCTAAATGAGGTATCGCTGTAACCGTACTGACCCGAAGAATAAAACCGCTTTATCAATTTTACCGCACGCGGAACGGTGTAAACGCACCCCCCCAAAAGAAATTCATGAAACGCTGGTTTTTGTTCATTCTGCATCCCAAAAATCGGAATAAAAAGCGATCAAAAAATGTCACGTGCCCGAAAATGGTACCAATAAAAACGTCAACTCGTCCCGCAAAAAATAAGACCTCACATGACTCGGTGGATCAAAATGCGGAAAAATTATAGCTCTCAATATGTGGTGATGCAAAAACTATTTTTACAATAAAAAGCGTTTTTTAGCGTGCGACAGCCGCCAAACATAAAAAACGCCATAAATAGTAAATCAACCCCCCCGTTATCACCCCCTTAGTTAGGGAAAAATAATAAAATAAAAAAATGTATTTATTTCCATTTTTCCATTAGGGTTAGGGTTAGGGCTAGGGTTAGGGTTAGGGCTAGGGTTAGGGCTTGGGTTAGGGCTGAGATTAGGGTTAGGGGTGTGTTGGGGTTCGGGTTGGAGTTAGAATTGGGGGTTTCCACTGTTTGGGCACATCAGGGGCTCTCCAAATGCAACATGGCGTCTGATCTCAATTCCAGCCAATTCTGAGTTGAAAAAGTCAAATGGTGCTCCTTCCCTTCCAAGCTCTGACATGCGCCCAAACAGTGTTTTACCCCCACATGTAGGGTATCAGCCTACTCAGGACGAATTGCAAAACAATTTTTGGGGTGCAATTTCTCCTGTTACACTTAGGAAAATAAAAAATTGGGGGCAAAAATATCATTTTTGTGGAAAAAAATGATTTTTTTATTTTCACGTCCGAGCGTTATAAAATTCTGTGAAGCACTTGGGGGTTCAAAGTGCTCACCACACATCTAGATAAGTTCCGTGGGGGGGTCTAGTGTCCAAAATGGGGTCACTTGTGGGGAGTTTCAATAGTTTAGGTACATCAGGGGCTCTCCAAATGCACATGACACCCGCAGACCATTCCATCAAAGTCTGCATTCCAAAACGTCACTACTTCCCTTCCGAGCCCCGACGTGTGTCCATACAGTAGTTTTCTCCCACATATGGGGTGTCAGCGTACTCATGACAAATTGGACAACAACTTTTGGGGGTCCAATTTCTCCTGTTACCCTTGGGAAAATGAAAAACTTGGGAACTAATTGATCATGTTTGTGGAAAAAATACGATTTTTTTATTTTCATGCCCGGGCATTATAAACTTCTGTGAAGTCCTTGGGGGTTCAAAGTGCTCACCACACATCTAGATAAGTTCCTTAGGGGGTCTCGTTTCCAAAATGTGGTCATTTGTGGGGGGTTTCCACTGTTTAGGTACATTAGGGGCTCTCCAAATGCAACATGACACCCGCAGAACATTCCCTCAAAGTCTGCATTCCAAAACGTCACTACTTCCCTTCCGAGCCCCGACGTGTGTCCATACAGTAGTTTTCTCCAACATATGGGGCGTCAGCGTACTCAGGACAAATTGGACAACAACTTTTGGGGTTCAATTTCTCCTGTTACCCTTGGGAAAATGGAAAAATTGGGGACTAATTGATCATGTTTGTGGAAAAAATACGATTTTTTTATGTTCATGCCCGGGCATTATAAACTTCTGTGAAGCCCTTGGGGGTTCAAAGTGCTCACCTCACATCTAGATAAGCTCCTTAGGGGGTCTAGTTTTCAAAATGGGGTCATTTGTGGGGGGTTTCCACTGTTTAGGTACATTAGGGGCTCTCCAAAGGCAACATGACACCCGCAGACCATTCCATCAAAGCCTGCATTCCAAAACGTCACTACTTCCCTTCCGAGCCCCGACGTGTACCCATACAGTAGTTTTCTCCCACATATGGGGTATCAGCATACTCAGGACAAATTGGACAACAACTTTTGGGGTCCAATTCCTCCTGGTACCCTTGGGAAAATAAAAAATGGTGACTAAAAGATCATGTTTGTGGAAAAAATACGAATTTTTTATTTTCACGCCCGGGCGTTATAAACTTCTGTGAAGCACTGGGGGGTTCAAAGTTCTCACCACACATCTAGATAAGTTCCTTAGGGGGTCTAGTTTCCAAAATGGTGTCATTTGTGAGGGGTTTCCACTGTTTTGGTACATCAGGGGTTCTCCAATCGCGACATGGTGTCCGATCTCAATTCCAGCCAAAAACGTCAAATGGCGCTGCTTCCCTTCCGAGCTCTGCCATGTGCCCAAATAGTGGTTTACCCCCATATGTGGGGTATCAGCGTACTCAGGACAAATTGCACAATAACTTTTAGGGTCCTGTTACCCTTGGAAAAATAAGAATTGAGGGTGAAACGATCATTTTTGTGGAAAAAATATGATTTTTTAATTGTACGGCTTTATGTTATAAACTTCTGTGAAGCCCTTGGGGGTTTAAAGTTCTCACCACACATCTAGATAAGGTCCTTGGGGGGGGTCTAGTTTCCAAAATGGTGTCATTTGTGGGGGGTTTCCACTGTTTTGGTACATCAGGGGTTTTCCAATCGCGACATGATGTCCGATCTCAATTCCAGCCAAAAACGTCAAATGGCGCTGCTTCCCTTCCGAGCTCTGCCATGCGCCCAAATAGTGGTTTACCCCCACATGTGGGGTATCAGCGTACTCAGGACAACTTGCACAATAACTTTTAGGGTCCTGTTACCCTTGGGAAAATAAAAATTGCAGTGAAAAGATCATTTTTGTGGAAAAAATATGATTTTTTAATTGTACAGCTGTACGTTATAAACTTCTGTAAAGCCCTTGTGGGTTCAAAGTTCTCACCACATATCTAGATAAGTTCCTTGGGGGGTCTAGTTTCCAAAATGGGGTCACTTGTAGGGAGTTTCCACTGTTTAGGTACATCAGGGACTCTCCAAACGTGACATGGCATCCGATCTGAATTCCAGACAATTTTGCATTGAAAAAGTCAAACGGCGCTCCTTCCATTCTGAGCTCTGCCATGCGCCGAAACAGTCATTCCCCCCAACATATCAGGTATCAGCGTACTCAGGACAAATTGCACAATAACTTTTCCAGTCCAATTTTTTCTGTTACCCTTGGTAAAATAAAAAAAATTGAACCTGAAATACTTTTTTTGTGAAAAAAAGTTAGATGTTCATTTTTTTTTAAATATTCAAAAAAATTCCTGTGACGCACCTAAAGGGTTAATAAACTTCTTGAATGTGGTTTTGAGCACCTTAAGGGGTGCAGTTTTTAGAATAGTGTCACTTTTGGGTATTTTCTATCATATAGACCCCTCAAAGTGGCTTCAAATGTGATGTGGTCCATAAAAATAAAATGGTGTTGTAAAAATGAGAAATCGCTGGTCAACTTTTAACCCTTATAACTTCCTAACAAAAAAAAAATTTGGTTCCAAAATTGTGCTGATGTAAAGTAAACATGTGGGAAATGTTAGTTATCAAGTTTTTTGGGTGCCATATCTCTGTGATTTAAGGGCATAAAAATTCAAAGTTGGAAAATTGCGAAATTTTCAAAATTTTCGCCAAATTTCCGTTTTTCTCACAAATAAACTCAAGTTATTTGAATTAAATTTTACCACTAACATGAAGTACAATATGTCACGAGAAAACAATGTCAGAATCACCGGGATCCATGGAAGCGTTCCAGAGTTATGACCTCATAAAGGTACAGTGGTCAGAATTGTAAAAATTGGCCCGGTCATGAACGTGCAAACCACCCTTGGGGGTGAAGGGGTTAAGACGTGTGTCCCAATATTATTGTTCATTTTCTATATGCATGAATTACTACTACCCACTCAGGACAGAGAAATCGGTCACTCATAATTCACAAGTTAAAAAGATTTTCCAGAATTGTCCGAACATAGCAGCTTCTTTCTTCGAACAGTGCCACCCCTGCCCTAGTGTGATACTGCAGCTTGGCTCTATGAAAGCAAATGCCGCTGAGCTGCAATGCGCACCCGACACGACCTATAGACACAACAATGTGGTAGTCTTTTTGGAAGAACTCAGCCATTTTTTCATGAAAATCCTGTATATACAGACAAATGACCACTATGGCCAGTCAATGGTTAGTGGTGCGGACCACCAGAGCTGTGGTACTGTGCTCCAGCTCTGGTGATGGGGGATCTATGGCTAAGTAAAGCTTAGTTCTTTATTTTATAACATTCTCTAACCTAATGAAGATTTTGTAAAATCCCACAAAAAAATTAATTTTATGTCTGTGCTGGGCATTTGAAGATCAAAAAAGAAGCTTCCACTTCTCTAAAGATCAGAGAAATAATCAGCATAGAATTTTTAGTCACATGGTGATTCGGAAGTGAATGTTCATGTTGAGTCTTTTTTTATTTTTTTGTATTCTTTTACAATGAAAGCAAAAGTAGGTAGAGAAGATCGGAGGCATTTCCTGGAAACAGGGAATTTACTGGAAACAACACAGAGCAGTCGTCGGCAGGTATCTCTGGCTAAAGCCTCTTTGTTCAGCAATGTGAAAAGTTGTATCCAAAAATGGATTGCAAGGTAACGTGGCGCAGGGAGAAAGCTGTGGCGAGATATTAGTCATACACGCCCTAGCACGCTACTTGAAAGTTAAAGTTCTTGGTGGTGGGTGTGGGACCTCTTTGGCAGGCATTTCTCACTGTAAGGTCGGGGTCAATACCCGGCACTGACGCTGGCACTCGGGACCGGAGTGTGCGGCTGCATGCTGGGTATTTAGATGTGAGACTCGTGTGAGTTTCTCGCAAGTGTGACCCCGGCCTAAGCTGGTGTCTCTCTTTGGGACACTGCTTCTAGAGGTGGAACCTCAGGAGGGCTGGTCAGTCTGTGTGCCCTTTCATGTCCTCTACACCCACAATGGGTCCTGTCTCAGTGTGTGGACTTTATCTGTGGGGGCGCTATGACGCTTGCAAACCACATGATGCCATTCTCCTTGGCTGGCCAAAACCTGATGTTGTAGAATTCAATGAGGGAGACCACCGCTCAAAAATAGTCTGTCTTTTACTAAACAATAACTTATGGAGATGTATTACAGTAGATAGCGGGTAAAATACTTCATGGATGCTTCTCTTAGAACATATGACATCTTCATAAACATTTCTTCCTGAGGTCACTTTGCTCTCTGTCCATTAACCTCTCTCTCTTAGAAGCGTCACCACCACCCAGCACAGCAGTTCTGGAGCTTCCCTAGTCCCCATCAACAGCACCACTAACTGGTAAGCGAAAGTCCTATATCTCAACCCGCTATTCCGCGTCCTTTTCTTCTTAGAGGAGATACATGCGCCACTATGGCCAATAATGAGCTTCTCTGTATGCCGACGCCTTGGAACTACCGCATCGGGCACTCTCTCTTAGTCCCAATTTCCTTCTCAGAGCTTTTCCATCCTTTGACTGTCAGATAACTCTCTACCATTCCACAAGGCTTCCTGCCCCAGACCTCATCTCAGAAGAATCACTTACTTCTTCTAACACTTTTCTTTGTCTCTACTCCAGATCCACGCTATTTGTTGCCTCTGTCTCTGCTCACTTTAGGGACACCCACTTCATGCAGCTCTGCTGATTTTTCAGACTGGAGGTTGGAGGTCTGACTAGTTGTAAGGTAGGCCCTATCTGACTCCTAAAAATAACTCCACTGTCCCTTCACTTTAGCCTCTCCCACTCTGGGCTAGTTCCAACTCTTCTCCCTGTAGGCTACTTAGTCTTGGGCATAACAAAACCTATCACTATCAATACAGATTATTAATCATTCAAATGTGATAATGCATTGCAACAACATACATGTTTTCAAAAGGGAAAATGGGCAACACCTTCACCTTCTTATAGCAGACTAGTATATGATTTTTCTTCTAGTTGTTTTTGTTAACCCCTTCCAACACCTGACATTTTTAATTTTTTTGCTTTCATTTTTTTCATCCCCTTCTTCCAAGAACTATAACTTTTTTTTTTTCTTCCTTCTGTAACTATCAGGAAAATCTCCCTTCTATAGAATGAAATGGCCGGAGATGGCTGAGGTCGAATCAACAGCCAGGTTTATTTCTCATATATGAGGAGACAGCTCATAAAATCATCTCAGAAAGGAAAAGGCAGAGTGTCTCCCTCTTCTGGGGTTACATCTATTTTTATAATCAACATTGAAGGACATTGTTATACGTTTACATACATTTGAAACATTTCCATTACTACAAGAGAAAATTTTCCTCACAAGTTGATTATATTTTTAATGAGTGCATAGTTTTAATAAACCATCCACATGTCTTGGAGTAAGAACATTTTCCAGCCTTGAACTTCCCACACAGACAGTCTGGAAAAATACATCACCACACAGTAAAATCTTACATGTCAGCAAAATAATAAATATAGACTTCATAAAAGATGTTATTATATTAAGCTAGTAAAGATCAATATAAGATTCTATAATATTAAGCTATCAAAGATTAATATAAGTTTAAGATTTCTATAACATTCCCTCCTGTCATTCATTATCCACTCTCTTTTCTTCAGGCATCTTGCTTCCTTTTTTATTTTACAAGCGCTGTCATTGTCAAAGAGGTGAATTTTTCTTAGCTCAAGGTAGGGAGCTCATCTTCTTCTTGGCATTAGGCTGAATGCCATCTTCTTCAACACCAAGGTGAGTATCCTTTAGGTCAAAGTCATCATTAAGGTGTTTGGTGAGGTCTACTTCTTGATACATTGTTCTGGTTATGGCTGTGTTAATTAGTCTTTGAGCTAATCCTCTGATACAAGGTATACAACAGCAACCACATGTGATTAAAATAGCGGTCATTACACCTATAAACATCAGGAGTGAGGTAATTAAACCAGTCCATTTTCCAAACCAGCTTTCTAACCAATCAGAAAAAGGATCATTTTTTCCTGTATTCTTTGCTAGTTCTTTGGACAAGGATGTCATACCCTCGAGCTTTGGTTATGCTACCATCAGGGGCAGTGTTGTTAAGGATGAAGGTACAGCAAAAAGTTCCAAACATCTTAGGGTGGTTTCACATTAGCGCTTTTTAAGCGCACGCACGGCCGGGGGTAGCTCCGCCCCCGAGCCGGCTCTCTGCCTGGCGTGCCCGCCCCTTGCTTGTAGCGCCGCCTCCTAGCGCACAGCGGCGCCTGCGATCGGCGCACCCTATCTTTAGCATAGGGTGCGCAGATCGTGCGCTAGTTGCGCTTTGACCTGCGCTGCGCACTTTTGACGGTGCTCCGTGCGCGCCAAAATCAAACTTTTCGGATTTTGGCGCGCACGGCGCACCGTCAAAAGTGCGCAGCGCAGGTCAAAGCGCAACTAGCGCACGGCCTGCGCACGATCTGCGCACCCTATGCTAAAGATAGGGTACGCCGATCGCAGGCGCCGCTGTGCGCTAGGAGGCGGCGCTACAAGCAAGGGGCGGGCACGCCGGGCAGAGAGCCGGCTCGGGGGCGGAGCTAACCCCGGCCGTGCGTGCGCTTAAAAAGCGCTAATGTGAAACCACCCTTACATACACCACCTCTCTATGCCAGCAACATCTCTAATGCCACTCAATTTTGCCAAGCCATTAGGGATGTCAGACCCAGCTGTTCTGCAATGGATTCAAACCCTGCAGCAACTTGATTTCTTGCTTTAAATTCATTAGGGACCTCCCTTGGAACACATATGTCATCAATATATATCCATGGGTCAAAGGACCCACCAGGTACCTGCTCCCTCTTATTTCTGTGCCATTCCCTCCATGGTGTTTTTCTGATCACTTTTAGGTCATCCACTGAGAACAGGTGGAAGGGCATTAGAAGTTATACCAAGGCACAGCTACCCTTCCATTTGGCCGGAAGGCTGGACCTTAACCTCCCATCGCCGCATAACCACCATATATCCACCCTCGGGGTGTCCTGGTGTTGAGGGAGGATCTAGAGTGATGTTTCATGGATGACCAAGTAATTTTCAAATTAATCCACAGGGCGTTGCCAGCAACTGAGAATGACCAGATGGAGATGGGTCTCTGTTTGGGAGGATCAACGCAGATCGCTAACCCCATTTATTATGTCACCTCTTTTATACTATTCTGCTTATTTATACAAAGTACACAGCTACCAATAGCATCGTAATACATTTACTTTATAAGCCAATAGTATTGCAAGAAAACCGGAATATGTCCCTAGCTACGTGACATGGAAAAAAGTTACTGAACTTCATGACTCAAGGCCACTACACAACAACCCCCTTTGTTCATATTGATGTGAACTAGTCAAAACAGCTAACAGAATTTATCTCGTAAATAACAAGATGGAGTTACAAGCACAAAAAATGAAGCCTTCAGTTTTGAGTTTAGGTTAACCCTTCACAATCCCTCCTAGATAAATTTTGTTAACACATAACAGACATAGCAGAGGTACTATCCCAAGCTATAAGCTTGGGGGGTACTGGTCTTCACATGGCTGATGCCGTGTTATCAGTCATGTCTTTTGCGGCACACCCATCCCCCTGTATGCTGCAATTTCCGAATAACAATTTTTGATGATGGTGGGGGAGATCTTTTGAAGGTAGCCATGTGCTTGGCTTCAACATCTTCATCAAGTAACCATTTGAGATTGGTGTAGAGAAGAACAGGGGTGAAAACGCTTTTGCTATCATCATTAGCTGTCCTAGTGCAGAATTTCCTAATACATACAGAAATACACCAAAGAACAAGTTTTAGTATCACATATACAACAAGGATACAGACAGCAATATGTAACAAGCTTTGTAAGATCCCAGCTATCCAGCCCCCAATTCCCTTAAACCAATTGGCTGGATTGAGAAAGGAGTCCTTATTACGATCTTTGTCTTAATCATATTGATCTCTGAGTCTTTGAATGTCTTCTAGCTTTAACTTTAACTTCAACTTCAGTACTGTTAGGATCTATATAATGACAGCAAGCGGGTCCAATGACCTGACACATATCACCTTGTGCTGCTGTTAAGTAGTCCAGCACTATAGTATGTTGATTTTGGACAGCAACAGTAGTATTAAGTATGTCCAGTATATCCCAAATTTGATCATCTAGATAGTCTGTGGCCCTAACCAATTTATCCCACATTTGTGTAATCATAGGGTAAATAAAAATAGAACTGACAACTTTATTGGCCACACTCATCTGTAGAGTTGAGCGACTTTTGGTTTTTTAGGGTCGAGTTTCGTTTCATGAAACCCGACTTTTCCAAAAGTCGGGTCGAGCAAAATCGGCCGACTATAGGGAAAAGTCGGGGTTTCGACCAAAACCCGAAACCCAATGTAAGTCAATGGGGAATTAAAGTCGGCAGTGAGAGGAGAACAGGAAACACACCTACAGTGCCCATTTGAATGCCAAAAGCATCAATTCTTATTACTTAAGCTTTTCAACCTTAATTTACTTCATAATACTAGTTACGCACTGAAAAATGGGGGTTATTTGGCTACAGTTGTGGGGGGGGTAGGGCTGGCTCCAGGTTTTCGTGGGCCCAGGGCCAAAGAGCGCCCCTTTAACACATACCACAACTCATGATGCTCCGATACGGCAGAGAAATAGCAGTATAATACAATGAAAAATACTTCACTTCTTACATCTCATGACTGATATCCATTTTAAATTCTCCAATACCTCTAAAAATGGACAGTATATAACTCCATACAGTATTATGGCCAGCGCTTACTGCGCTATACAGAGTAATGAGGCCCATATATTTCTCCATATGGAATCATTGATCCCATATAATGTTTCAAACCGTATATAATGAGCTCCACATAATGCTATAGTATATGTTGGTCCCAATGGATGAAGCTCCACTGTCTTATGGGCCCAAATAATGCTCCATATATAATGGGCCCCATTTCTACTGCTCTAGTGTATAAGGGGCCCTGTAAATGTTGCTCCAGTGTCTGATGTCCACCTTGGGAATGCTCCAGTGTATGGTGGGCCCCATATATCATTCACCAGAGTATAGTGCTCCCCAAAAATTGCTGTCCCAACATTGAAAACAATTACATAAGTCTCCTTGCTAGGGAATCCCTGCACTACTCTGAACTCCTTGTCGTCCCCATCTTCCATCTCACTGCACTTGGCTGTTTAGGCCCTCCCACCGGCAGAGACACTTTTGCGTACTATGCGGTGCCCTGTGCCAGTGCCATCGCCCATGAGTATGCCCCCCCACCTGCTCAAGGAACCTGCACTTTCATCTGCACCTTCCTCTTTGTCACCGTGTAAGGTGGTATAGTATGTGGGAAGGGGAAGCTGAGTTTCCTCTGGGTCAGATTCTGGCAGTGTAGAGTGCGAGAGGAATGTAGTGGTCTGGGTCAATGTACCAGCAGCATCATCCAGCAGTGGCTGGGACTCAGTGCACTTGTGGCGTCCCCAAGAGTACGGTCATTACCTTCCTCCTAGGGAGTGTGTTGTCAAGCTTGGGAGCAACAAAGGATCTCTCTAGCAGTGAAAGCAACACACAACACATTTCCCACTCCAGGCTAGCAGGGAGACCTCTGAACCTGACTGCTGAGGAGCTGCTCTCTGTGGTCGGGAGGAGGTAAGTTAGGGCACTCTGTGCAGGGAAGGGGAAGTGTGTGGACGTGAGAAGGGGAGCTGGAGGATGAGCAGAGTTAAGGCTCACTCCTAGCTGGAGCGCATGGTCCGGATTCCGGTCTCCAAGTTTGTAGGGACACTGACGTTCCTGCAGCAGAAACTGGGGGAAGTAGCAGCTATAAATGCTCTGTACCCAACTAAGGCTCGGAGGCCCCAGCATCGACGTGTGGGAGCCAGAAGGAAAAGGCTACAGCTGTCTGCCATACAAGTAAAGTCTGAGGAACATCTGTTAGATAGGAGGCGCTTCAGTGAACCACGGTCCTGTGAGTGCTTCCCCCACAAGCACTAGAAAGGAGACGTTCAGGAAGGTACATGTTGGTGGAGTGTTGGAAGGGAGCTTTCCATTTTGGTCCCGGAGGTTGGCTGAGGTCCTGACCCAGAGGACACAGCACGGAGGCAGGCATCTGTGTAACCTGCAGACTGTGAGTAAAGCTTTGGAACTACACGCTCTGGTGTCCTACAGTTATTCCAGCACCGCTACATCTGGGTACCAGCATCTACACTGCCTGTGCCTTTCCCCCATCACTACATCTACACTTCCCTGGGACTCCAGCTCCACCTGTGGGGAGCTGCACCATCTTTGCTGCACAACACCATCAGTCCCAGAGGATCTGCATGCAGCGTCGGCCTAAAATCTATGTTGCCGAACACCACAGGTGGTGTCAAACTATCTCTATAAACTCTTTACCATTATACCACGCCATTTACATGGGCACCCAGGGCCACCGTCCGGGTCACCGCTGCTGTGACACATCCCACTGACACCAGCCCGGTACCGAGTACCCCACAGCCCTGGGAGGGCGTCCCATATGCCGACTGCTGATCGGGCGGCGTTATTCCCACGAACCTCCAAACAGCTTCCATGAAGGCAAAGTTTTTGGTTTCCGGGGGCAGTATGATTGCAAAGCTGAACCTTAAAGGAATGTCCAAAAGGGCACCACCAGGAGTGGAGCCTGTGGCTTAATTGGACTCCACCTGGGAAACCACAACCATGCTGTCGTGCCCCCTACCGGCCATACTTACCAGCGCGGCCCCGCTGCTCTCCTGCACGCCTCCCGGCGCGCTCCAGCTCCACGTCGCGTCCCCGCTCCAGACATCCGGACTCCCCGTCATCGTTCCTGCGCGCCTGCGCCGGTCTATTCCCTTGGCGCTCGGACCTCTGGGAGCAGTGACGCAGTGGCTCCACCCACAACATGGCGGCGCCCACCGGCTATTTCAGCAAGGCATCTTGTCAGGTAAGATGCCTGATTATCTTCTGCGGTGACGCTGTTCCTGCTCTAGCGTTTCCGCTCCTCTCAGGTCCCTGTATCCTCTGCGCTATCCTTCTGTCCTGTTTGCGCTGCCTCCGGTAGCTTCTCTGCTCCGTGGCCCCACTTGCCTTGTCCAGTGTCTCTGTCTTGTCCTTAGTGCATCTCTGGTTCGTTACCCTCTGCTATCCGTCCGGCCTCTCTGTGTGTTGTCCGTACCTGGCTCTCCTTCCTCTCTCGCCCACAGTCACCAGCCTCCGTCTGCCTCTAATGCTCTCGGTCCTGCTTGTCTCTATTCTCCCTAGTTCCTGCAGTCCCTCCGTGCGCCTGCACTCTGTCCCTCCTCGCCACAGATTCTCATATTTATAGCCCTGGTCGTCCCTTTGGCTCCGGCTGTTACGGTTCCATCCCTCGGGGGCCTGCTCCTAACGCACCCTGTATAGGGGGTGGGTTTCACCTGGTCAGCTCGCCCTCGGGGGCTCTGGAGCCGTGACCCAGAGGGTCCACCTCCAGGTTCCTCCTTTATTTCCCACACCGTAACAGCATAATCAGGCCATGGATCCCGCTGGAGCCTTGGTTACTCAGAAGGAGTTAGTGTCTTTATGGGAGAATCAAGTACGCATAATGTCCTTAATGAAATCTTTGGACTCGCGCTTTTCTGCTCTCCAATCCGCTGATCCAGGGAATGCTTCTCAGCTGGTGGGTTTACAGCAGGAGTTGGCCCAGCAGAGAGACACCCAAACGCATTTTCTTAGCTACATGGCCTCTGTGGACACTCGATTGCTCTCCTTGCAGTCGGCTGCCTCAGCGCCTCCTCCCATTGCGCTTTCTCACCCTCTGCCACGCTTGGCCAAACCGCATCGGTATGGTGGTGATGCTAAACTATGCCGAGGTTTCCTGAACCAATGTAGTCTCCATTTTGAACTGTTGCCCCAACATTATCCCACTGACCGGTCCAATGTGGCCTTTATTGTTTCTCATTTAGAGGAGGACGCTTTGGCGTGGGTGAATCCCCTTTGGGAGCGTGACGATCCCGTAGTTTCCCAGCTGTCCCTTTTTCTGGACACTTTTCGGCGAGTGTTCGACGAACCAGGTCGTCTAGCCTCCACTACGGAGTCCCTGTTCAGCCTTTGTCAGGGTTCACAAACCGTGAGTCAGTATGCCATCCAATTTCGGACACTGTCGTCCGAATTAGGGTGGAACAATGAGGCATTGGTAGGAGCCTTTTGGCGGGGGCTCTCGGGTCGTATAAAGGACGAACTCGCTGGTCGCGATAACCCCACCGCTCTGGAAGATCTAATTTCTCTAGCCACGCGGATTGACCTCCGGTTCCAAGAGCGGTCCCGCGAGAGACGACTTTCTCGTCCAATGCCATCCGCCCGCAGATCACCCAGTCCTCGACCCAGGGTTTCTACCTCCGATCCCGTTCCGGAGCTTCTCCGCCTAGGTCAGGTAAGGGATGCCTCCCTAGGTGGTCAAGATATCGCTCAACCCCTTACTTTGTTGGTCCTCCTGCATGTCGGTGGTAAGCGGGTTTCTTTGATGGCCTATGTGGATTCGGGTGCTGCTGGAAATTTTATCAGGCTCGATGAGGTCACCAAATTGTCTATCCCCGTTAGGACCCTCGAAAAGCCTCAGGTCCTCGCCTCTGTGGATGGAGACCTTTGCTAGAGACCGTTACGTTGGTAACACAGGAGGTAGAGTTACAGGTAGGGGCCTTGCACAAGGACAGAATTTCGTTCCATGTTTTGGCTGGTATTTCGCATCCCGTCCTTCTCGGCCTTCCTTGGCTGCAGCTCCACGAGCCCACCTTGGATTGGCGTAATGGCAATGTTCTTCGCTGGGGGGAGTCTTGTCGTGCTTGGTGTCTGCTGCCGGTTCGTCCATTAGGTGTTCCCCTTCCCCTCCCTGTCCTCTCCGGGCTGCCGTCCGCGTACAGTTCCTTCTCGGATGTCTTCAGAAAGAAAGAAGCTGAAGTCCTTCCTCCTCACCGTTCCTACGATTGCCCCATTGAGCTCATTCCTGGTACTATGCCTCCTCGTGGAAGGATTTACCCTCTCTCTCCAGCGGAGTCTCAGGCCATGTCCAAATATGTTCAAGAAAACCTAGCCCGAGGCTTCATTCAGAAATCCTCGTCCCCTGCTGGAGCAGGCTTCTTCTTTGTAAAAAAGAAGGATGGGTCTCTTCGTCCATGTATCGATTATCGTGGCCTGAACCGCATTACAGTGAAGAACAAATATCCACTGCCGCTTATCTCGGAGCTTTTTGACCGCTTGAGGGGAGCAAGAGTCTTTACCAAGCTGGACCTGCGAGGAGCCTACAACCTTGTTCGCATACGATCAGGAGATGAGTGGAAGACCGCATTCAACACGCGAGACGGCCACTACGAATATTTAGTCATGCCTTTTGGCCTCTGTAACGCGCCAGCAGTCTTCCAGGAGCTCGTTAACGATATCTTCCGAGACCTCCTATACTCCTGTGTCGTAGTCTACCTAGACGACATCTTGATCTTCTCCCCAGACCTATCCACTCATCGCAAAGATGTCTGCCAGGTTCTCCAACGCCTCAGGGAAAATCTCCTTTTTGCCAAATTGGAGAAGTGCATTTTTGAGCAATCTTCACTGCCCTTTCTTGGGTACATAGTCTCGAGCTCCGGGTTGGAGATGGATCCTGAGAAGGTTTCTGCGGTCCTCGATTGGCCACGTCCACTTGGGGTGAAAGCAATCCAGCGTTTTTTGGGATTTGCCAATTATTATAGGCAATTTATCCCTCATTTTTTGACTCTGAATAAGCCCATTTCTGCTCTTGTCTGCAAGGGGGCCAATCCCAACCACTGGCCCACGGACGCTGAGGTCGCCTTCGAGGCTCTGAAACAAGAATTCGCAAAATCTCCTGTGCTCCACCGCCCTGATGCCAATAGGCCATTCATCCTCGAGGTAGATGCATCTTCAGTTGGAGCAGGAGCGATTCTTTTGCAGAAATCCTCCTCTGGCCGCTTAGTCACCTGCGGATTCTTCTCTAAAGCCTTTTCTGCCCCGGAACAAAATTACTCCATTGGGGATAGAGAGTTGTGGCCATTAAGCTAGCCCTCGAGGAGTGGCGCTATCTCCTCGAAGGGGCAGTTCATCCGTTCATCATCTTCACGGATCACAAAAATTTGGAGTATGTTCAGTCTGCCCAAAGACTCAATCCACGGCAGGCCAGGTGGTCTTTGTTCTTCGGGCGATTCGATTTTGAACTCCACTTCCGACCGGGGGACAAGAACATCAAGGCTGACGCCCTATCCCGGTCATTTTTGCCCATGGACAGCGAGGATGAACCTACACATATTATTAACCCGGCCAAGATTCTCACCGTGGCCCCGCTAAGCCTAGCCACTCCACCACCGGGCAAAACCTTTGTGTCAAGTGGGGACAGGCAGAAGGTCCTACGATGGAGCCATTCCTCGAAGTTTTCCGGGCATGCTGGAACCAAGAAGACCCTCTCTCTCGTCTCCCGCCACTGTTGGTGGCCCTCGCTTCACCAAGACGTAGTGGAGTTCATCGCCTCCTGTCCCTCCTGCGCTAGAAACAAAGTCCCTAGACAACGTCCTTCTGGTCTCCTACACCCGTTGCCTGTGCCTTCGGTTCCATGGACCCACATTGCTATGGACTTTATTACCGATTTACCTTCGTCCTCTAAGTGCTCTGTGATCCTGGTGGTCGTAGATCGGTTTTCCAAAATGGCCCATTTCATTCCCTTACCTGGTCTGCCTACGGCCCCCGAGTTGGCGAAGATTTTCTTGCTCCACATTTTCCGCCTCCATGGTTTTCCTCAACATATTGTCTCAGACCGAGGAGTCCAGTTTACCTCCCGCTTTTGGCGAGCTCTCTGCGGATTAATGAAGATCACTCTAGATTTCTCCTCGGCTTATCATCCGCAGTCGAATGGGCAAGTTGAACGAGTCAACCAAACTCTAACTTCCTATCTCCGGCATTTTTCCAACGCCCACCAGGACGACTGGGTTTCTCTTCTGCCCTGGGCCGAATTCGCCTACAATAATCATCCCAGTGAAGCCTCTTCCAAGTCTCCTTTTTTCATAGTTTTTGGACAACATCCTGGCATTCGCCTTCCCGTCTCCCCCACCTCTGGCATGCCGGCGGCGGACTCCGTGACCACGGACTTCTCTCAGATTTGGAGAGAGACTAAGGGGGCTCTTGAGGCTGCCAGTTGCAAAATGAAGCAGTATGCCGACAAAAAACGTTTAGACGCTCCTCCGTACCGCCCAGGAGATAAGGTTTGGCTGTCCTCACGATACATCAGGCTAAAAATCCCGTCCTATAAGTTAGGTCCACGTTACATTGGCCCCTTGGAAATTGTAAAACGCATCAACGACGTGGCCTACAAATTGAAATTACCTGCCTCTCTGCGTATCCCTGACGTCTTTCACGTATCACTCCTCAAACCAGCAGTGTTTAATTGTTTCCACTCAGCTCCTTCCCTCACCCCCCTACCAAATAGTGCTGACAACACCTTTGAGGTGAAGGATATACTTGCTATGAAGACGATTAGGGGAAAAACTTTGTTTTTGGTCGATTGGAGGGGTTTTGGTCCTGAGGAGAGATCTTGGGAACCCTGAGAGAATATTGATGCTCCTCGTATTATGAAAAGATTTCTCTCCGGCGTTAGAAAGAGGGGGAGTAAAGGGGGGTACTGTCATGCCCCCTACCGGCCATACTTACCAGCGCGGCCCCGCTGCTCTCCTGCACGCCTTCCGGCGCGCTCCAGCTCCACGTCGCGTCCCCGCTCCAGACATCCGGACTCCCCGTCGTCGTTCCTGTGCGCCTGCGCCGGTCTATTCCCTTGGCGCTCGGACCTCTGGGAGCAGTGACGCAGTGGCTCCGCCCACAACATGGCGGCGCCCACCGGCTATTTCAGCAAGGCATCTTGTCAGGTAAGATGCCTGATTATCTTCTGCGGTGACGCTGTTCCTGCTCTAGCGTTTCCGCTCCTCTCAGGTCCCTGTATCCTCTGCGCTATCCTTCTGTCCTGTTTGCGCTGCCTCCGGTAGCTTCTCTGCTCCGTGGCCTCACCTGCCTTGTCCAGTGTCTCTGTCTTGTCCTTAGTGCATCTCTGGTCCGTTACCCTCTGCTATCCGTCCGGCCTCTCTGTGTGTTGTCCGTACCTGGCTCTCCTTCCTCTCTCGCCCACAGTCACCAGCCTCCGTCTGCCTCTAATGCTCTCGGTCCTGCTTGTCTCTATTCTCCCTAGTTCCTGCAGTCCCTCCGTGCGCCTGGACTCTGTCCCTCCTCGCCACAGACTCTCATATTTCTAGCCCTGGTCGTCCCTTTGGCTCCGGCTGTTACGGTTCCATCCCTCGGGGGCCTGCTCCTAACGCTCCCTGTATAGGGTGTGGGTTTCACCTGGTCAGCTCGCCCTCGGGGGCTCTGGAGCGTGACCCAGAGGGTCCACCTCCAGGTTCCTCCTTTATTTCCCACACCGTAACACATGCCACCTAAAGAAAAGATGCACACTTTGAAAGCTGTGTCGATTCTGTGTGTGGTGTGGTATGTGTGTTGGTAGTTGTGCTAGCGATTTCTCAGCTTTATTCCGTTAACAACCGAGACTCCGACATGCCCCCGCAGTACGCGTCAAGCTTACTAGAGGGATAAGCAAGGCTCTGGCACATGAGATCGAGCAATAACAGGTCTAGCATTCCCGTACATGTCCAGGGCTGCATGCACGCTACACTGAAAGGACCAGCTTTTGTCGCTTACAGGTGCAGATAACCTGCTGATCTCCGTTAGTGATGGGGATCTGGGATTCAGATTATTCCCCGCGAACGATGATTTCCCAGTAAGTTCAGGTCAAACGCAATTCCGGAGTTAGGCCTAACCGTCATTCCTGAAAAAATTACATGTCCAAACCACAGGTGCTGTAGCTTGCTTAACATCTTGGCAGCCGTTCTCAGGCCCAGTATGGATTCAACAACATTGTAGAAAGTTGATAAAGGGTACAGTTTCACCGGATAACACGTATATATGTTGCCTAGTTTACACATTAAAAATATATGTCTATAGATCAGGAGGCAGACTCAGATGTTCTCAGGCCCAGTATGGATTTGAACAGATTGTACAAAGTAGAGAAAGGGTACTTTATCACTGGATAGCAGGTATATATAGCATAGTTTAAACATGTAAAATCTCCGTGTTCTCAGTATGGATTACACAGCAATCTAAAAAGTGGAAAAAAGGAAATGCATTTGAGGCGTACACAACTATATACTTTTGGTGTTATTTTTAAATCTTCATATATATTTCTGTCTCAGTAATACAGTCCAGCCTCTCCGCAATAGGAAATGAGATGCATACAATTACTGACATAAAGGCTAGTGATTGCAGAAATCTAGGAATTACTATTCACGGGAAAAACTTCCGTCACAATTCTCATAGGCGATGCTGACCCTCAATTAATTTGTGTGTTGAGACAGTGAAAACATTTTTTTGTGAATAAAGTCTTGCTGTATCGCACTTCCGTTGATTCCATCACTGTTACTCATCTCAATCCAATTTTTATCACAGGGTGCGATGTAAACATGGTGCTCACTGGCTATCATGATCTGTCACGTAACTTTGGAGTGCAAAAGACAGAAGCCACAGGCCGTAGGCGATTCTATTTGGTTGGCATGAGAGGGCACATTTTAAAATGTGCGCCGGAATGTCACACGTTTGTGAGTAGGAAAACTGTGAAAGCTGATGATAAACCACCACTGCATGTCATTGTGAGTCGACGTCCATAAGAAATGGAAGCCATTGATCATCTGGAGCTAGAGCCTGGCCAGCAGGACAGGGCATAGCTACATCTTAACCATCATCTTTCAGTTCAATCAATTTGTAGTGGCACTCCCAGTGAAGGATTTGACAGCCCAGACTACACAGCAGAGGAGCAGGGAGAGGTAAACATTGCAAATGCTGGGGCCCTGCCCCAGCAAGGGGGGCACACTCGTGGGAGTCAGTACTGGCACTGGGCCCCTCATAGTACGGCGGTGTGTCTGACGGCGGGTGTGCACCACCACCGTCAGAGACACGTGATTGCACTATGAGGGACCCTGTGCCAGTGCCCGCGCCCAAGAGTCGGCCTACCCACCTGTCCAGGGCAACGGCACTCGCACGGTTTTGTGCGCTAGGTGGTGACCCCGGCCATGGGGTCACCACCCATGTAGCCCATTGTGCTAACCGGTGGGCTTACAGTGGGGGAAACAATGTAGCGTTGCTGACTACCTTCTTTGTGATCAGTTGCACAAATGGTACTTGAGGTTTGGTGTTGTGTCCACGCTTGCAAGTGCATGCTGGTTAAATGTCTAAGCATGCAACTGGTATTCAAATTTTTCAGATTTTTCCCTCGGCTAAAGGTCTTTGCGCACTTCTTACACATAACCTTGGCCTGATCATGAGGATTTTGTTCAAAAAAGTGCCACACTGCACTCTTCCTACTTTGGAAGACATTTTGCGGCCTAGCACGCTGTGCTATTTTGACCATCTGGACAAGCTGTCCAGCAACTCTTTTGATTTTTGGAACCTGTCTTTGGAGTGCTCCGGGCCTGCCAGATAACAGCTGTTGCTCCTCCTCATCTGAGCTATTGGAAGCAGCACCCTCTTCCCCCAATGGATGCCAATCTGGGTCAACAACTGGGTCATCCATCACCTCCTCTTCAATGTCATGTGCACCTTCCTCTGTGTCACCGTGTATGGTGGTATAGTATGCGGGAAGGGGCACCTGAGTCTCATCAGGGTCAGAATCTGGCTCATTACACTGCGAGGACAATGTAGTGCTCTGAGTGAATGTACCAGCAGAATCATCTATCAGTGGCTGTGCATCAGTGCACTCCATGTCAGATTCATCTTGGCCTGGGTAATTCACCATTTCACTTGATAACCCAGGCATGGTATGTGAAAACAGCTCCATGGAGTAATCAGTTGTATGGCCTGCGTAATCCTTCAATCTTGGTTGGGGTGAAGGACACAAGGAAAGATGTGGTTCATGAACATGAGCCTCCAATGACGACTCAGTGCTTTTATTTTTTACAACTTCAGAAGAGGAGGCGATAGAGCTGGAGGCTGAGTCAGCAATGTAAGCCAAAACTTTTTCCTGAAGCTCTGGCTTTAAAAGCGATTTGCCAACTCCTAGAAAACTAAGCCTTCGAGGCCTTGTGGAGCCAGACGATGATGCAGGCTCAACACCTCCTGCATTCAGTCCTATTTTGCTTTTGCCACTACCATCAGATCCACCACCAACACCATCATTACCAGCTTGCAACCCCCGCCCAATTCTACGGCCTCTTCCACCAGCCTTCCTCATTTTTGGTAAAAATGTACACAAAATCCCACAAACTATATAGTTATGTAAAACAAGGTACAAGGTGTATATAGGACAGGGGAGATGTAGAATTTCTGAACACACTTGTGGACACTGTTGGATTGTGTGAGGCCCAGTGAATATCACACCGCTATGTCACAGTCTCAATGTCGCAGGTGTGAAAAATGTCACTATAGGACAGGGGAGATGTAGAATTTCTGAACACACTTGTGGACACTGTTGGATTGTGTGAGGCCCTGTGAATATCACACCGCTATGTCACAGTCTCAATGTCGCAGGTGTGAAAAATGTCACTATAGGACAGGGGAGATGTAGAATTTCTGAACACACTTGTGGACACTGTTGGATTGTTTGAGGCCCTGTGAATATCACACCACTATGTCACAGTCTCAATGTTGCAGGTGTGAAAAATATCACTATAGGACATGGGAAATGTTGAATTTCTGAACACACTTGTGGACACTGTTGGATTGTGTGAGGCCCAGTGAATATCACACCGCTATGTCACAGGCTCAATGTCGCAGGTGTGAAAAATGTCACTATAGGACATGGGAGATGTAGAATTTCTGACCTCACTTGTGGACACTGTTGGATTGTGTGAGGCCCAGTGAATATCACACCGCTATGTCACAGTCTCAATGTCGCAGGTGTGAAAAATGTCACTATAGGACAGGGGAGATGTAGAATTTCTGAACACACTTGTGGACACTGTTGGATTGTGTGAGGCCCTGTGAATATCACACCACTATGTCACAGTCTCAATGTCGCAGGTGTGAAAAATGTCACTATAGGACAGGGGAGATGTAGAATTTCTGAACACACTTGTGGACACTGTTGGATTGTGTGCGGCCTTGTGGATATCACACCGCTATGTCACAGTCTCAATGTCGCAGGTGTGAAAAATGTCACTATAGGACAGGGGAGATGTAGAATTTCTGAACACACTTGTGGACACCGTTGGATTGTGTGAGGCCCAGTGAATATCACACCGCTATGTCACAGTCTCAATGTCGCAGGTGTGAAAAATGTCACTATAGGACAGAGGAGATGTAGAATTTCTGAACACACTTGTGGACACTGTTGGATTGTGTGAGGCCCTGTGAATATCACACCACTATGCCACAGGCAGATATTGGCTAGTGTATGAGAGACTACAAGGTGTATATAGAATTGGACAGAATAGGAATCTCCCTAGAGTGGAGGTCTGTAAGAAAGGAACAAGTCCTCGACTTATCCTTACAGTCACACACAGATAGCTTCACTGTGGCCGTGATAACAGCCGTTACACGGTACTGAGAGAGGAGCTTGCACGTACACTGCTGTCCGGTGTCCGTAAAATTGTCAAGCTCCGTGTTTTTTAAGTATACGGACTGACACACGCTGTCTCTCTATAGTTTTGAATGTGATCAAACAGCAAATCTACTTAACTGTTTGAAAACCAGACAAAACTAGAAGGTGGAGGTCTGTAAGAACGGAACATGTCCTCGACTTATTCTTACAGAGTCACACACAGATAGCTTCACTGTGGCCGTGATAACAGCCGTTACACGGTACTGAGAGAGGAGCATGCACGTACACCGCTGTCCGGTGTCCGTAAAATTGTCAAGCTCCGTGTTTTTTAAGTATACGGACTGACACTCTGTCTCTCTATAGTTTTGAATGTGATCAAACAGCAAATCTACTTAACTGTTTGAAAACCAGACAAAACTAGAAGGAGGAGGTCTGTAAGAACGGAACATGTGCTCGACTTTTTCTTACAGAGTCACACACAGATAGCTTCACTGTGGCCGTGATAACAGCCATTACACGGTACTGTGTGAGGAGCGTACACCGCTGTATGTTGTGAAAAAATGCACGCTCAGTACCTCACCAGGACAAAAAAACAAAATTTGGATTGCTTTTAAAAAAGCAGTTTGCAGAGCAGTGGGGAAACAGCAATGCAGCTATCAGGAAGCCTTATAAGGCAGCCTAACAACCAACACAGCTGATACAGCACAATATAGCCTCCACTTGCACTGCACACACAGTGACTGCTGTGTTGTACAGGCAAAATCGCTAGCAGCAGAAGCAGTTTTTGGTGTCTTCTTCCCTACAGAATCAGCAGCAGCTCTCCCTATTCTGAGATCAGCATGAGTAACATGGCGGTCGGCGTGCACGCCCTTTTATACCCCCTGTGACGCCCCCCCAAAGCAAGCCAATCACTTGCATGCCCTTCCCAAAGATGGTGGTGACCCCTGCCTATGTCATCACGTTGTCCACACTGTCCGTGGATCCTGATTGGCTGAAAAAGGGCGGAAAACAAACTTTTGAAACGCGACTTTGGCGCTAAAGTCGCCGAGCTCGTGGCCGACCTCACCCTAGGGTCGGGTTTCGTTTCATGAAACCCGACTTTACCAAAAGTCAGCGACTTTTGACATTTTCCGACCCGTTTCGCTCAACTCTACTCATCTGTACTATATGTGGTCTGCCCCTTTATTTGCTATTGGCTTGTTTAACCAGCTTGCAGTGCGATGCGTGGATCCAAGTCGGTCTTCCTTCTAGTTTCACTGATATAGGGGTGATGAGGAGGACTTGATAGGGACCGTCATACAAGGGTTCTAGTCCGTGCTTTCTGATTAGTGATTTTTTCTGACATGCCTTTTCACAACTACAAAATCACCAGGCTTCAGGTTATGAGAGGTGTCGGTTTCTGCTGAATCTGGAAGAGAAGAAGAAACTAGAGCATGGGTGTTAGCAAGATTTCTACTAAGCTGAATCACATATTGAACAGCACAGTCATTTTCTTCTGATAACTGCTGAGGCTGGAAATTTGCAACTGGGGGCCTGGCACCAAACAATATCTCATATGGGTACAGGCCATGTTTTGCAATAGGGGTAGTAAGAATGTGGTATAATACAATGGGTAGGAGCTCTGGCCATGGAGCCGTAGTCTCCTGCATCATTTTGGTCAATTGTCCCTTCAGTGTGCCGTTCAGCCTCTCAACTTTCCCACTGGATTGTGGATGGTATGGAGTATGGAGGGCTACAGTGGATCCAAACATTGTCATAACTTCTTGGTATACATGAGAAGAAAAGGCCAGACCTTGATCACTTTCAGCAACTTCTGGAACCCCATATCTGCATATGACTTCCATCACCAGTTTCTTTGCTGTGGTTTTTGCAGTCATGTTGGTAACAGGGAATGCTTCCGGCCAACTGGAGAACATGTCAACAACAACCAAACAGTATTCATACCTTCCAGACTTAGGTAACGTGATATGGTCCACCTGGAGCCTTTGGAAAGGATAGTTGGGCTTAGCAAGGTGCTTCGGGGGTACGCGTTGAAGTTGACCAGGATTGCAGGTCTGACAGATATTACAGGCATGGTTGAGCGCTGTCAAAACTGTGGAAATTCCCGGGGCCCAGTAGAATTTTTGCACCAGTGCGAGGACCTGATTCTTTCCTCGATGTGTAGGCCCATGAGCCCATGTGGCAATAGTAGGGTACATCCACTTAGGGAGACACATGAGTTGGTCCTTTTTCCAGAGACCATTATCCATACGTGCCCCATCAGTCTTCCATTGCTTCACCTCTTCCTTTGGAGACATTCTCTGCATCGTCAATAAGCGGTCTCGCGGGATCCGACAGAAAACCTCAGTCTGTCGTAGATCATCAGGTTCTTGTAGAGTCAGCATCTCTTGCAACTGTTTACGCTGAGAGCGTGTGGTCACCATAGTTGGTATGGTTGGTTCAATGGGTAGAAGAGCAGCGGCTTTTGCTTGCATATCCGCAAATGCGTTGCCAACAGTCTGTGGACTATTTCTAGGACCGTGCGCCTTAACTTTGATAATGGCCACCTGAGTAGGTAATTTCATCGAATCCATGAGGGTTTTAACAGCTTCAGCATTTTTCACTGGGGTTCCGGCAGTAGTAATAAACCCTCGATTGGCCCATAGAACCCCAAAATCGTGAGCAATACCAAATGCATACCGTGAGTCCGTGTATATATTAGCCTGCCTGTTCTTGGCCAAAATACATGCAGTAGACAGAGCCTGAAGTTCTGCTTCTTGTGCTGACTGTGAGGGCGGGAGTGAAGCTGCGTGCATTACAGTGTCCTCTGTGGTAACAACATATCCCGTGTGGAATCTACCAAACTCATCAGCATATCTTGAACCATTCGTGTATAACACCAGATCGGGATTTGGAAGTGGATTTTCGCTGACATTTGATAGAGTAGCTGTTTCTTCAGTCAAAAGTTGGGAACAATCATGTTGGAGATAACCCTCATCACTGCCATCTTTCTTGGGGACCGGCAGTAAAGTAGCGGGGTTGACTGTAGTACAGCGAAGCAACTTGACATAGTTAGGCAAAAGGAGTGAACACTGCAGCCGTAAATGTCGTTGAACGGTCAAATGTCTTGGCTGTTAGAGTGTTAGTATTGCTGCAATATCATGCGGGGCAAAAATGTGCATTTCATGTCCAAGTATTATGTCTGCAGGTTTGTCAAGCAACGAGTGAGTGGAGTACCCTCATGCAATTTGGTGATGCTCGGGCCATGGGGTCGAGGGGGGCCGAATAATAGCCCACTGGTCGTTGCCTATTGCCATGTGATTGTGTAAGTACCCCTGCTGCATGTCCTTCATTCTCAGATACATACAAATGGAACGGTTGAGTATAGTCTGGGATGCCCAAAGCAGGGGCGGAAGCAATAAGCCGCTTTAATTCAGAGAAGGCACGATAAAGGCTTTCCATACAAACCAATGATCTTTCCTTATAGCTCATTATACCATCTCTTTAGGCATTGTAAAGGGGTTCCATTATGCGGGATGCATCCGGTATCCACTGACGACAATAAGTACATAGTCCAAGAAAACGCTGGAGTTCAGTTTCATCTTTTGGGAAAGGAAGGGAGCTGACAGCTATTTTTCTTTCTTCTGTGAGGTGTCTGACACCCTGAAGGAGACAGTGACCCAAGAATATCACTTGACCAAGGCAGAACTGAAGTTTCGAGGCCGAAACCCGACAGTTCAGATCTGCCAGATACTTGAGGAGACTAACAGTGGCAGCAATGGCTTCCTGCTCCGTTCGTGCACACAACAAAAGATCATCCACATACTGAGGCAGCGTGACCTGTGGGTGATCTAACTGCCAGGGCAAAAGACATTCGCTCATGTTTTTTCCAACTGGTTGGGACTGTTTTGGGCCCCTTGTGGCATAACTGTCCATGTTAACTGTCATCCCTGATAAGTGAATGCAAACAGAAACTGGCAATCTGTAACGGAATGCTAAACAAAGCATTGGCAAGGTCGATGACTGTAAACCAAGCAGCATCCTGGGGTATTTGGGACAAAAGAATATGTGGATTAGGCACCACTGGAGTTTCCAGAACAGTAGCTGCATTAACTGACCGTAGATCTTGTACCAGCCAGTACACAGGGGGCTGGCCAGGTGGGGTCTTTTTTTTAACAGGAAACAAGGGCGTATTACATGGAGAAACACAGGGTGTGTTAGCATGGGTGGTCTGGAGCAGGAAACTCCGGAAGTGGACCCTCTGGACCGTGGCACCGAGGGACCCCAGGCGAGCTGCCAGGTGGAACCGACCCCTATACAGGGACCGTTAGGAGCAGGCCCAGGGGTTCGAGTACCACGGTAGCCGGTACCGAGAGAGGCGGCTCAGGATGGACCGGAGTAAGACTGAGACTGGAGTAAAGAATGACAGAACAAGACTGGAACCAGGAGGCCGGAATGAAGGGAGACAGAAAACTGGAACAAGAAGGAATGACAGGAGTAGGAACACTGGTGACAGGACTGGAGTAGGATGGCAGGAACACTGAAGGCAGGACTGGAGTAGGACGGCAGGAACACTGGAGGCTGGACTGGAGCAGGACGGCAGGAGCACTGGAGGCAGGACTGGAGTAGGATGGCAGGAACACTGGAGACAGGACTGGAGTAGGACGGCAGGAACACTGGAGACAGGACTGGAGTAGGATGGCAGGAACACAGGAGACAGAACTGCGGAAGAGAACAAGGAACACTGGTAGCAGGACTGAGAAGCTGCTGCGGGGAGCAGCCGAGAACGGAGCTGCAGGAGCAGAGTGCACACGATGAAGCGGTGCCAGACTGCTAGGAAACACAATGATCAGGCGCCTCCCTCAGGGGGAAGTGGCCTGATATGGCCCCGTCTGGTCAGCCATTGGTCCAAAGGTGCTTCCGGGTCAGGGCACAGCCGGAGCATAAGAAGCAGGAAGGAGGCGTGGCCGCGGCCTATGGCGCATGCGCATAGCATGCAGGGAAGGCATCGGTCGCGAGCCCGTCTCAGGTGACCGCCGCGGCCGTCGGGTGGAAAGAGGCTGCGGCGTGGGAGCGGAGGCCGACTGCGGCATGGGAGCGGAGGCCGGGTGAGTATGGCGGAGCGGTGTAACAGGGTGCCAGAGCACCATTATCAAGTAACGTTTGTATTTGTTCCTGGAGGCTGCTGTGTGGGCCACTGATAAGGAACGAGCTGTGTGCTTGCAGCTGGGGTGGGGGTTGGGTTTGGAGCAGGAGCTGCAGCTGCTGGTTTGCTTTTTGGTTTTCCTGCTAATGCAGAGCGGGCCTAAGTTCTTCTGAAAACTTTTTATTACTTTTAATGCATCGTCCGGAGTGGAATTCTCGATGTCAGGTCTAACTGACATTATCGCCTCTTTCAATTCGGGTTTAAGGCCGGACATCAAAGCTGCCACAAAAAGGTGTGTATGGGCTTTATTATACAATGAGAATCCCAGATCTTTAAATACCACCATTAGACGCCCATAGAACTTCTCGGCAGTCTCCCCCTTGTCCTGTGTGACATCTGTGAGAGAGGTAGCTTGATCCGCTAGTCTATCTTGTGCCCAAACCTTTAGGCTGTGTGCACACGCTGCGGATTAGGTGCAGATTCATCCGCGCAGATTTTGTAAAATCCGCAGGTCAAAATACCTGCGGTTTTACATGTGGATTGCTCTGCGGTTTTGCCCTGCGGTTTTTCATCTCCTCAATGGAGGAGATGGCAAACCGCAGGGGAATCCACAGAAAGAATTGACATGTCAATTTTTTCTGCGAATTCAAAACCGCAGATAATCCGCGTGGAAAATTCCACACCGTCTGCATTGCGGTTTTTAATTCCCATAGGGAATCATGGTACTGTACACCACAGCAAAAACTGCTGCGGGTCCGCAGCGGCCAAAACCGCTGCGGAACCGCAGCAAAATCCGCAGCGTGTGCACACAGCCTTAAAGCATTGCAGAAATCGACACCACTCTCATGGGTTCCCCATCCAGTTTCACATTATATGTTATGCCACCCTCAATAATTGGAAAATACCACTCCCCAGCTTTTACTCGAAGTATGTGTAATAGATCTCTTCGGGGAGTAGAATAAATCTCTCGATTCGCTGCCATTTGCTTGTAGAAGGCCATGGAGGAAGTCTCTGGATCGGGTAATTGATTGCAAAGTGTGTCTATTTCGGATGGGGTAAAGGGGGGTATACTTTGGCCTGTCAGGAGTAGTTTCCACATCATCCTCTTCAAATTCGGATATTACTGACTCGGGGGCGGGAGGAGGTGGCGGGAGTACGGGCACAAGAGGCTTCTGCTGCGGAAGCAGGGCAGGAGGCTCTGTTACAGTTAGAGATTGTATTGCCTGATGGGCCATTAGGCAGCTGTCGAGGACAAATCGGACCTCCTCCAATTTTATGGGGTTTTCTTGTATGCACCGCTCTATTGCTGATACTATGACCATGGCGGCATCCTTCCTGGAATATTGAAAGATACCGGCAGAGATTAATGGTATGGCCACTGTATGTTGAGGCATCATACCAGGGGGGACAGAGGAGGCATACAGGATTGCGTTCTGGACAGCCTCATTAAGCAATTGTTGGGACCTAGGAATGTTGGTAGGATCATATCGTGGTCCCACTGCATGTATTACATATTGACACGGCAGCTGTCCTGCTCTGGTTGCTGCGACCTGTCCTGTTTCTACCTGGCCATACGTTTGTGTATACGAATTAGATTCTTCCTGTATCATGGGTCCACCTTTCTGTGAAATTGTTGCGGCCAGTCCTCCAGCATGGCGGAGTTGATTATTTGCGGCATTTACTATGGCCCCAATGGCTGCTTCGTGAGATCCCCTGTCCCTATCCTAAAGAGCATATCATGACGATGGGGTCCAGGAATAACATTGGAATACATTTCCTGGAAGTCTTCTATCTCCTCTGTGTATCCTGTCTCTGACCGGGTTACTAAAGTAGGAGAGGTGGATACTCATAACCACTAGCAATACTAGACATAGCAGGGACTGAGGCTAGTGGTGGCTGATAATAGTTGCCGTCAGCGTTTAGCAAGGGAAAGGTTGGGACTACGACTCTGGATCTCCTTGCTCCATAATTGCAACAGACCTCTCTCCACTGAGGATTAGTAACTCCGCATTCTCCACCCGGCAGGATCATAGGGTGGGGGCGCAATGGGTTTTGGCAGCCCAGGATATATTGGTGCCCTGGGGTTGAGGGGCACAGAGCTTACAGTCGGGAGGAGAGGCTTGATTTCCTGGGGAGGGACCTTATTATCTAGCAGGGAGACCCCTTGTTCCAGATCACCATTTTTAGTTGTTTGTCTTTCTGGCACATTACTCTCAGTCACTTTCTCAGTTACTTTCTCAGTCACTTTCTCAGTTCCTTCTTGCACCACAAAACATCCAGTCCTTGTCATAGTAGTGGACAATTTTCCTTCTTCAACATAGCAGTAACAGAAACAATCAGAATTCACTTCCTCTTCTACCTCTATATAACCGCCATCACACAATTCATGTGCCAAGCCACGGAATTCTTCAGCGTCTTTAAGCAATCCATCATCAGTCAACCTCCCTTTGTTCTTCCTAGTACCTTCGTCCCATAGCGTAGGCTGTAGCCTCCCGCCCTCAGGGAATCCCATAATCGAAAATATTTTTCCTGCATTCCTGACAGATTTCTTTCCCCGTCTTTGAATCATAAGACTAACAGTATCCGATCCATCACACAAATCAATACACTTCTTCCACCGGGTCCATCCCCCTCTGGGATGCCCAAAATTCCAACGCGGTACTCAGTGAAAGGAGGAGGGTGTCTTAGACTATCCCTCCAGACACCTCTGGATATATATATATATATATATATATATATATTCCTGAGTTACGTATCCTACCCAATCTTCAATCACCTCACACCACGCCTGATTCTAACAGTGATCAGGATTTCAGGATATTTTGACTATAAAGAGAGTCACAATCACTGGTCAATCCGGGGTGTTATGAATGGGTCGCCGAGGAAAAAAAAAACACAAGCTAAGTTTCAGAAAACCAGAGAGGTTGGTAACTATGCAGACTGCAGATCCCTGATTCTAACCACGCAACTAGCAGCAGTCATGGAGAGTTCCTACGTTGGTCCTAGACACCTCGTCACAACCGGAGAGCTAAATAAGCCTAAAGCAGGAAAAGAGGAAAACTAACTTCCCCAGACCCCAAAGGAAAGGCAGCCCCCCACATGTATTGACGGTGAAACAAGATGAAAACACATACAAAGGCAGGAAAATAGACTGAGCAAACGATGGGGCCAAACTAACTAGAAAGGACAGGAAAGGAAAGACACTGCAATCTGCCAAAAACCCTACCAAAAATGTCCAACACATCTAATAGCAAAATTAACCCTGAAGTCACTAGACTTCTCCCACTATATCAGCACTCTGAAATATTCTGAGACAGAGCAAAAAGAGGTCAATCTAATAAGGGACAGAAAAAAAGCAAATTGGCAAATACAGATAAATAAGAGTGGAAATTCAGCACAGCCCAGCCGGGCTGGCTGACCACACAAAAAACTGAATTGACCAACAAGAGCAAGTGTGAACATTAGCAAAAACAAACTTAACTTGAGAAGACTGGAACAGAGCTGAGTCCAAGACCTGAGAAGCAGACTGAATCACCAGCACCTGGATAGGGCGTCGGCTGTCTTATATCCAGTCTGATACTCCAGAGATCCAATCGTTATCCTCCTCACCAGATGGCAGATCACTACCAATTAAACCAACCTCACTACCTCCTGTCACTACCAGAGGGAGAACGGAAGGAGAACTCTCAACTGGAGGAGCAGAAAATGAGCTCATAACAGTACCCCCCCCTTGAGGAGGCGTCACTGAACCCTCATCCATGCAACCAGGCCGATCAGGATGGGCCCGGTGAAAAGCACGAACCAATTTATTGGCATGAATATCAGAGGCAGAGACCCAAGAATTATCCTCCTGGCCATAACCCTTCCATTTGACCAAATACTGGAGTCTCCGTCTAACCAAACGAGAATCCAATATTTTCTCTACCTCATATTCCACATTGCCTTTAACCAATACAGGGTCAGTTGGTGCCGCCACAGGAACTACTGGCTCAACAAACCTCTTCAACAGTGATTTGTGAAATACGTTATGGATTTTGAATGTAACTGGAAGAGCCAATCGAAAAGAAACAGGATTAAGAATTTCCAAAATCCTATAAGGTCCAATAAATCTTGGCTTAAATTTTGGAGATGCAACCTTCATAGGAATATTCTTAGACGACAACCAAACCATATCACCCACTTTAAACCGGGGACCAATGGCCCTATGCCGGTTGGAAAAACGCTGGGCCTTTTCCTGAGAGAGTGACAATTTATCCACCACTTGGTCCGATATCTGCTGCATTCTCACAACCACCGTGTCCACAGCTGGGCAGGACAAAGATTCCACTTGCCCTGAAGAGAATCGAGGATGAAACCCAAAATTACAGAAAAAGGGTGACATCAAAGTGGCAGAACTAGCTCTATTGTTCAGCGCAAATTCGGCCAAGGGCCAAAATGAGACCCAATCATCTTGATCAGCAGATATAAAACATCTTAAATAAGACTCCAGGGTCTGGTTTGTTCTTTCAGTCTGCCCATTGGTCTGGGGATGAAACGCGGAGGAGAAGGATAACTGAATTCCCAGATTGGAACAAAAGGCTTTCCAAAATCTGGAAACAAACTGGACCCCTCTATCGGACACAATGTTCTCAGGAATCCAGTGTAACCAAACCACCTGTTGTAAAAACAAGGGTACCAACTCAGCGGAAGATGGCAACTTTGGGAGTGGTACAAGATGGACCATCTTTGAAAATCTATCACAAATTACCCAGATAACAGTCATTCTCTGAGAGACAGGAAGATCAGAAATAAAATCCATTGAGATATGGGTCCATGGCCTCTTGGGCACCGGCAGGGGCATCAGCAACCCACTAGAACGAGAACAGGGTTTAGACCGAGAACAAGTCCCACAGGACTGTACAAAATTCCTGACATCATGAGATAAGGCAGGCCACCATAACGACCGACTCACCAAATCTCTGGTACCAAAAATACCTGGATGACCAGCTAATGCGGAGCAATGGACTTCAGACATCACTCTCTTTCTCCACTGGTCAAGAACATACAATCTTCCCATAAGGCAACGCTCAGGTTTATCCTCCTGAAATTCCTCCAGGGCGCGTCTCAAATCGGGCGAAATGGCAGAAAGAACTACCCCCTCGCCTAGGATAGTAGTAGGCTCGGTCACATTAAGAGAATCAGCAAAGAAACTCCTAGAATGGGTGTCTGCCTTAACATTCTTAGTGCCCGGAAGAAAAGAGACCACAAAATTAAAACGCGTGAAAAACAAGGCCCATCTAGCCTGTCTAGGATTCAAGCGTTTGGCCGACTCCAGATAAGTCAGATTCTTGTGATCGGTGAGGACCATAAATTGATGTCTAGCTCCCTCCAACCAATGTCTCCACTCCTCAAATGCCCATTTCATGGCCAACAATTCCCGAATCCCCACGTCATAGTTGCGTTCAGATGGGGAGAACTTTAAAGAAAAGAAGGCACAGGGATTCATCTTAGAAGTCACAGGGTCTTTTTGGGACAAAACAGCTCCTGCACCAATCTCAGAAGCGTCTACCTCCACTTGAAATGGAAGTGAGACATCAGGTTGCCGTAAAACTGGAGCTGAAGTAAATCTCCGCTTAAGCTCCTGAAGTTCTGAGACAGCCTCAGGAGACCAATTCAGCACATCAGCTCCCTTCTTGGTCAGATCAGTCAGTGGTTTGACAATACTAGAAAAATTTCCTATAAATTTAAGATAGAAATTAGCAAAACCCAAAAACTTCTGAAGAGCCTTCAAAGAAGTAGGCTGAACCCAATCATAAATGGCCTGTACCTTGGCTGGGTCCATTTCAATAGTTGATGGAGATAAATAAATCCCAAAAATGAAATCCTCTGTACACCAAAGAGACATTTCGATCCCTTAACAAACAGGGAATTCTCCCTCAAAATCCGGAACACAGTCCGGACATGTTCCACATGGGAATCCCAATCACTAGAAAAGATCAAAATATCATCCAGATAGATGATCAAAAACTTATCCACAAAGTCTTGGAAAATATCATTCATAAAGGACTGGAAGACAGAAGGGGCATTAGAGAGCCCAAAAGGCATTACCAGGTACTCAAAATGTCCCTCCGGAGTATTAAACGCTGTCTTCCATTCATCCCCGTGCTTGATGCGAATAAGATTATACGCCCCACTGAGGTCAAGCTTAGTAAACCAGCAGGCACTCTTAACTCTGGAGAATAAATCAGACATTAGAGGTAACGGGTACTGATATTTAACCGTCATCTTGTTAAGGGAACGATAATCAGTACACGGTCTTAATGAACCATCTTTCTTGGCCACAAAAAAAACCCCAGCGCCTAAAGGTGACGAGGATGGTCTAATATGACCCTTCTCCAATGACTCCTTAATATAGGATTGCATAGCATCATGTTCGGGTACAGATAAGTTGAAAAGCCGACCCTTGGGAAATTTACACCCAGGCATCAACTCAATTGCACAGTCATAACACCTATGAGGAGGCAAAGACTCACACTTACTCTCACTAAATACATCAGAGAAATCAGCCAGATAATCAGGAATATCATGAGACTGAGGAGAGGTGGAGAACACAGGAGCGTCCCTAAGAATACACTGACAACCCCAACTCACCACAGACACAGATCTCCAATCCAAAACTGGGTTATGAGTTTGCAACCAGGGGAAACCCGGAACAATAGTATCATGCAAATTATGCAGCACTAAAAATTTACAATTTTCTTGGTGGTCTGGGGCAACTCGTATTATCACCTGGGTCCAAAACTGAGGTTTATTCTCCGCCAAAGGAGTGGTATCAATACCCCTCAAAGGAATAGGCGTCTGCAGAGGTGTCATGGACAAACCACAATGTTTAGCAAAGTCCAAATCCATCAGATTCAGAGCTGCTCCTGAATCCACAAAAGCCTTAGTGGAAAACGTGGACAAGGAGCAGATCAGAGTAATTGCCAAAAGGAACTTAGGTTGTACACTGCCCACAGCAAATGTGTGTGCAAAACGTTTCTCTCGTTTAGGGCAGACAGAAATAGTATGAGAGGCGTCTCCACAGAAAAAACACAGCTTATTACGCCTTCTAAACTCCTGACATTGTGCCCTAGACAAAACCCCATCACATTGCATAGGTTCTGACATTTGTTCAAAAGGTGGCAGCGCCTCCCGTGTAGTTTTATGTTCACGTAAACGCCGATCAACTTGAATGGCTAATGACATAGAGCCATCCAGACCAGAGGGAACAGGAAATCCCACCATAACATCTTTTACGGTCTCTGATAAACCTTTCTGAAAGAGGGCTGCCAATGCACTATCATTCCATGTAGTAAGGACCGCCCACTTTCGGAATTTTTGACAGTATAACTCTGCAGAATCCTGACCCTGGTTTAATGCCAACAGGGTTCTCTCAGCTTGATCAACGGCATTAGGTTCATCATACACCAACCCCAAGGCCTGAAAAAATGCATCCACATTAGTCAGAATAGGATTTTCAGGTGTCAGAGAAAACGCCCAATCCTGAGGATCGCCGTGCAGCAAGGAGATGACAATTTTAACCTGCTGCACAGAGCTCCCCGATGAGTTAGGCTTCAAGGCAAGAAATAATTTACAATATTTTTTCTGTGGAGACGCTTCTCATACTATTTCTGTCTGCCCTAAACGAGAGAAACGTTTTGCACACACATTTGCTGTGGGCAGTATACAACCTAAGTTCCTTTTGGCAATTACTCTGATCTGCTCCTTGTCCACATTTTCCACTAAGCTGTAAAATGCACTGCAGTCCCTCTTGGTCATTATTGTCGCTGTAAAAAGGTGCAGTACCAAGTAGTGATGAGTGAGCATGCTTGCCACTAGTCGGTACTCGCCCGAGTATCACTGTGTTCGGTGTACTCGGCGAGCACCGAGTATTTCCGGGATTAGTCGGCGGGAACTTGGGTCTCCACCCAACATTTTTGGTGGACTTTAGAGACCCAATCATGGTGCAGGGATTGTCTGACAGGGCATGAAACACTGCAGGCATCTTTGTTGTGGTCGTGCAGTGATTGGCTGGCCGCACAGCATCATCAGGGGTATAAGGGACCAGACGCCGCCCTGCTCGGCGCATTCAGCTCCAAATTGAGAGAGTATAGGGTGAGCAGCTGCCTTGATAGGGTCAGAATTGGGCATTTCTTAGTTAGTGTGGGGTCTACCATCCTAAATACTCACATCCAGCTAAAACAACAGTTCTTTTAAGGACTAATTCTGAAGTATATAGGTTCCAGTGTTAGGCAGGCAGGGGAGAGTATGTTGCTGTATACACATCAGTGCAAGGCCTGCAGGCACGGTATGTGTGTATATAGAGTATGGCATATATCATATCTGTGCGTGCTTAAATTTTGGCCAGTTTACAGCTTTTTTTTCTCTTTTTTGCCTTGCTGTCAGTTTTGGTAAAATGAAGCAGTATTTAGGCCAAAAAAACCCATACAGGTCACACACTTTTTGGTGTGGTTTCTCCGTGACAGCTCATATCTGTGCTTGCTGAAATTTTGGCCAGTTTACGGCTTTTTTCTCTTTTTTTGCCTGGCTGTCAGTTTTGGTTAAATACAGCAGTATTTAGGCCAACAAAAAACATACAGGCCACACATTTTTTGGTGCAATATCTCCGTGCCAGTTCATATCTGTGCGTGGTGAAATTTTGGCCAGTTTACGGCTGTTTTCTTTTTTTTGCCTGGCTGTCACTTTTGGTTAAATACAGCACTAGTTAGCCCAAAAATAAAAAAGGGCCCATTTTACAGTGGGGTCTATATCTGACACACCTCATACATCCGTGTGCCAAAATTTGAGGCGTTTTCTGCCAAAATTCCCTTTTTTGGGCAGTCTGGTATATCTGTGACAAGCCTCATACGTCCGTGTGATAAAAATTTGTGGATTTTAGGCCGGTACTTCATTGTTTGCCTGTCTGGTACTCAAATTATATACAGCACTATGTTGCATTTTTACAAAAAAACAGGCCACATTTTACAGTGGGGTCTATCTGTGACACGCCTCATACATCTGTGTGACAAAAATTGAGGCATTTAGGCCAAAATTCCTTTTTTGGGCAGTCTGTCACTCTCGTTATATACACGCAGTGCCTGGGCTGACAAACATTTCCTCATGGGGGGTACATTTTTAAAAAATATACTATGGGAATCATAGACACCCGTGCCAAAAATTGAGTGACTTTTGCATCACGGAATATGTTCACCCTGGTGTTTTTCTGGTTGTGGATGATGAGGATAAGGAGGAGGATAACACCAAACAGACCAAATCAGGAAGCGGATAACCATGTGTGGTTGTGAAGAGGTGCATGAGAATACACCTCCACAAAAAAGACAATGTGTTTGAGGTTATGTTTCGCTGTTTTCATTTGGTGGTGTACATAAGTCTTGCCCAATCCAGCCTTGATCATTTTTGTAAGAGTCAGCCTGTCAGTTGCGCTTATCTGTTATAATTCCGCCAGCGGCAGTAAAAACCCACTCTGACAGTATGCTAGCAGCAGGGCAGGCCAGGAGGTCCAAGGCATAGAGAGCCAGTTCATGCCACGTGTCCAGCTTGGATACCCAATAAATAAAAGGCACAGAGGAATCCCAGAGAACATTTGTACGATCTGAAAGGTACTCCCTCAGCATTTTCACAAATATTGCACTTCTTGTGCCAGCACTCCTTGCCTCTGTGCCGACACGATGGGAGGGCCTGAGAAAACTGTCCCAGAACTTTGCCATTGTTCTCTTGCCTGAGCTGGATTGTACTTCTGTCTCTCTCGCATGGACTCCTTGGTTGTACAACAAACTCTGACGTCTGCTTCCAGCGTTCTCACATTGGAATTTTCTCAGTAATTCCACTACAAGGGCCCTCTGGTACAGCAACATTTTTGTATACCTCTCTACCTCTGGAAGAAGAGATTGAAAGTTCTCCTTGTAGCATGGGTCTAGAAGTGTCACCAATCAGTAATGAGTGTCACCAAAAATTTTGATAATACAAGGGTCCCGGGAAACACAGCGCAACATAAAGTAAGCCCAATGCGTCCCTGACTGCTAACAGGCAACACTTCCGTGTCGTCACCATGGGGACGACTGACCATGCTGTCCTCCTCCTCCTTGTCCTCAGGCCTACAACACTTACAACAAACCTCAGTAAGATCATAGTACAAGCATCATCGTACATAACTTCTTGTAAATACACCCCTGTATTTTTAAGCTCCCCCACCTCAGTTTAGATTGTAAGTTGTCACGAACAGGATTGTTCTGTTTGGGTTATATTTTTGTTATCATTGTTACTTAATGTAGATGGTAACCTGTCACGAGCAGGGTAGTTTTATTTGGGTTTAATAATTGGATTATTGTTATTGTTGTTATTTAGGACTGTTGTGTTTGAAACTGTTAAATTGAAAATATGTTTTCGCTCTATAATAACTTTCAATATTCAAATTAGAACAAATAAGCAGGATGGAGATGTTAATTATGGTATCATTGACGCTTACCCTCTTGGTGGCGTCCTCAAAGTTTTGGAGGATGGTACACATGTTAGACATCCATGTCCACACCTCAGATGTTATGCATGAAGACAGAACTGAACATCGACAACATTGTTGATGCTGGTAGATTAGTCACCAACTTCCCTCTTCTGCTCAGAAATCCTTTCCAACATCTGTAGTGTAGAGTTCCAATGCCTGGGGACATCCCACACCAGTCGGTGAGCCAGAAGCTGCAAGCGATGCTGAATCACGGCAAGGGCGGATGAAGCTGTAGCTGACTTTCTAAAATGGGTTCGCAGAGCGTTGTACTTTTCCTAGCAGATCTGGCAGCTCGTGTCACTTTTCAGAAAACATTGACCAATGAGGTTAAGCGCATGAAACAGGCATGACACGTGTGTGATCTCGCCTAACCACAGAGCAGCCACCAGGTTCCAGCCATTGGCACACACAACCATGCCTGGCTGTGGGTTCTGTGGTGTCAGCCACCGATCTGCCTGCTCTTTCAGAGCTGTCCACAACTCTTCATCATTGTGCAGTTTGTCAACTAAGCATATTAGCTTCAGCACAGCCTGTTGCCGTTTTAATGAGGCAGTGCTGCAGTGCTTCCAGCTTGTGACTGATGTGCAACTTTTGGAGATGGAGGCTGAAGAGGAGGCGAAGGAGGAGGAGGAGGTGCAGGAGATGTAGACTGGGGGGCAACTCAGATTGCCGTAGGACCTGCAATATTCGGGGTTGGGAGGACGTGCACCGTATCAAGGTCGTAGTGGGTCCCAGCTTCCACTATGTTAACCCAGCGTGCCCTCAGTGAGATGTACCATCCCTGACCACATGCACTTGTCCACGTTTGTAGTTAGGTGGACTTTACAAGTAACAGCATTGCTGAGGGCATGGGTAATGTTGTGGGACACATGTCTGCGTAATGCCGGGACTGCACACCAGGACAAATAGTCCCGCATGTTCGTGGCCTCAGGGTGATCCTCAACTCTGCTCTCTATTTCAAGCTACATATCCAAGCCCTTGCCTCCTCCTGCCCACTACAACTCAAATATGTTTGTGCACGCCCTCATGATCTCCCGCCTAGACTATTGCAACCTTCTATTCTCTGGCCTCCCCTCTAGCACTCTTGCGCCACTCAAATCTATCATAAACTCTGCTGCCAAAGTAATCCGACTGTCCCTCCATTATTCCCCAGTCTCTCCTCTCTGCCAGGCCCTTCACTGCCTTCCTATTGACCATAGGCTACAGTTCAAATCCCTAACTATGACATACAAAGCCTTTCACAACCTGTCACCTCCATACATCTGTGACATGGTCTCCCAATGTTCAACTGGGTCATGACTTCAGCTACGCTGCCCCACTGTTCCGTCAGCGAGATATACCATCCTTGCCCACAAGGACTTGTCCGTGGTTAGGTGCACTTTCCCTGTAAGAGCATTGTTGAGGGCCCGGGTAATGTGGGATATGTGCTTGCTTGTGTAATGTCGTGACGGCAGACATGGAGAAATTGTGGTGGGTGGGGACCGAGTACTTTGTGATGGACACCGCCATCAGGTTGCGCAAAAAGCTTCCGTCTACCACGAGCCGAAAATGAAACCTTTTGAGCACAAGCAGATGAGAAAGGTGTGAATTTAGTACTGTGGCATTGACTGCGTATTTCCGTTTGCATTCCAAGTACTGGGGAATGGACAACTGAACGCTGCGTGGGGGCAAGGATGTAGACGTGCTTGTTAATGGTGCTAGTTGAGTTTGTGTGCAACTACAGATGCAGGGCAGGAGGCATCTTTGCGTGCATCATGGACAGGGGATTGGCTTGCACACACAACAGCGGAAGACCCAGGTGGTATCACCCGCAGACACTGTTCATGGAGCCTGGTGTTCATCCAACAAAGTCGGGTGCTTTGCTGCCATGTGCCTGATCATGCTGGTGGTGGTAAGGCTGGTAGTTTTGCAACCCCTGCTGATGCGCGCAAGGCCGGTGGTGCAAATGGCCTTTTTGGGGTTATCGGTCAAGTCTTTAAAAAACAACAAGACTGTTACGTGGACATTCATTGTCTCCCTCTCCCACAGCACCTCCTCACCTCGACACCTGTCTTTCGGTGTTCCCCTAGGCTCAGTTCTAGGACCCCTACTCTTCTCCATCTACACCTTCAGCCTGGGACAGCTGATGTAATGGCACGGTTTGCAATATGATCACTATGCCGATGACTCGCAGATCTACCTATCTGTACCTGACATCACCTCCTTACAAACCAAATTCACACGTCTTCCCGATATATCATCCTTCTTTTTTGCTAGCTTTCAAAAAGTGGACATGGATAAATCACAATACATCATCTTTCTATCATCTCACGCTGAGTAGACATGAGAGCTGTGTATGTATCATTCGGTACCACTTTAGTAAGAGGCAAACTTTGCCCAAGAGAAAATGATTTTCCAGAAACTCACGGCCTTTTTTGCACATTTTTTGCAGCCGTGATCTTCATCTTCTTGGTGTGGATGTGGTAAATTTCAAAGTTGGCATCAGTACCATCATTGTCCATATCTTGTTAAGAGGAAATCTGGTGTTTTCAAAGGTCGTGGTTATGTACGTTTAGTGGCATTCCTTTAACAGTGTTCGTCACACTAGGACAAATCATTTTCGACTGGGACATTTGGATATTATTGGTAATATGTATGGGTGAAGTTGAAGAAGCTTGTGCCACGGGTGTGTTTATAGTAGCGTACGGGGCACTCCTCTTTCAACTTAGTTTTTCACGAGCATCCATCAGTTTGTTTGGTTTTACTCCAACACTAATCTGCTTTCTCTAATTCAGCATCTCACGAACATGTTGCACTTTGCCCTTTATACAGACACGTGCGTCTTTGGCAACATATTTTGGATGGGCATTTCTTAGGCTGAGCCTCACACGTGCATCTGTTACATCGATCTTCTGACGGGCATGAAACCCATTCTGGTAATTGATGGTGGCAAAACGAAGAATCATTGTAGGCTGTATCCTGGATCTCATACCTTCCATAGCCACTGCTGTTATTAATCATGTACGTTCCCATTCCTGTCATCACCATGCCCCTTTTCCTGATCACTTCATCCAACGATTCGTCCGCTTTGCTGGGCGTAAAATACTTGTTATGGAAAAGGTTGAGGTGTACCACACAGGGGAACATGTTTGCCAGCCAACACACTTAGTGTATGGGCATTACAAGTCTAGGAGACACACTCCTTTTTAATGGGACATTTTTTGTTAAGAGGCACTCCTCCATGTTTCTTTCAAGGGGGGATTGGGGTTATTGGGGTGCATATGACTTGGTAGCAGGGCAGGCCTTACAGTCAATGCAACATTTTTTATGGAAGCCATCATGGACATCTCGTGAAAGGGGTATTGGGATGCGTTGTAATTCTTGGCAGCCCAGCCACTCACTGCATAGGCTATAACAGTTTAGGAGACCCACTTTTTAATAATGGCCCTTTAAGCAGATTAATGCTGCCTGATGCCCCTGTAAAAATAGGCTCCGTGACTTTAAGATTCCCTCCTTCCTGTAACAAGATATGTCCGCTTATGTGTTACATACCACATGGCCAGCTAGGGTTGGTAAATGTTACAATGACATTTCCCAGTGAATACATTTGTTTTGGTTGAAAGCCATGTTAAAGTTGAAAAACGCTTAAAAAATGTGGCGTCTGAACATCGCCCAAGTGGGGGAGGAACATTTTGGTCTGGGGTTATTTATTTTGCCTTATATACAAGTCATTAACCTGGAAAGAATGTACCTTAACACATTTTATAGCAAAATCAGATTTGGCTTCGTTTTGGTATTTTTTTTGGTGCACCCGTAAAAATGGCATGAAACTCTGAAAAAATTGATTAAAGCTGTGAACTAGGAGTCAGGAATGCTGCCAGGGGCAATCTCCATGATGTCCCCGTGTCATCTGAGCAGTGTTTCCATCATTTTCTGATGTTTTTAGGCCTTAAAAAGGTTCCCCGGGGGGGATCGCGGTAAAAATGCTCGGGCCTCCTATAGACTTACATTGGGCTCGTTGTTCTGTCCGAGTACCCGAGTATTCCAATTTGCTCGACCCGAACGACGAGCACCCGAGCATTTTAGTGCTCGCGCTTCACTAGTACTAAGCTGTGGTTGTGCTCTTGCACATGCAATACAATTAGCTTTTTCCATAGTTAATGCTGTATATTTCATCCATTCCAACCAGTCATTCTTTTCAGTGTACCCAGTTTCTAGGGCCAGTTTTTCTTCATGTGTCATGTCATAAAAGTGAACTACTGGTCCCAGTTTTTCCTCTACTTCTGTATGGTTTAGTCCTATTTTATTTTCATGTTCTCTTATTTCTATATAGAAGTGGCCTATGGGGTCTGTTCCTGAAACATAACCTCCTATTGCATATAACCGTTGATCTCTGGGGTCAGGTTTTTGTGGTGCCCCTGAGGCTCAGTCGCTCAGAGTTGGGAACTCCTTTCCACACTCCAACACCTGCATTCCCGCACTACAGGGTAGTTCAGCACAATCACATACTGGGGCTCTTTCTCCTATATTCTCTGGGAGCACCCTTAGTGGTTCCCTGCTTGGAACACTGAATGTGCTGGGAGGTGGGTGGAGTTAGTATAAAAGAGTGGGAAAGTGTAGAATTGGAGTTCAGTCTGGGTCAGGCTGACGGGAGGTCAGCAAGGAAAGAGGATCCCTGGTAGAGGGATGGAGGAAGGAGTGCTGCAGCTGCCTCAGTGATCTGAGCCAGCTGGCACGGGAAAGGAACAGAAGGAGAGAGACGTAGAACTGCAACCTAAGCTTCCATAGAGAGAGAAGGACAAGTACGGAACGAAGAAGGGGAGAGAACAGAGAGGAGACATGGGTTGAGAGAGGAACCCTGCCTATAGGTTCTCAGCGCAAGGCCGGGGCCCGGTCCCCGAGGTTGTATGGACACATATGGTTCTGCAGCAGACACCGGTGGAGTAGTTGGCTCTAAATGCACTACTCCCATCTAAGACTTAAGACACAACAGCAACACGGATAGAGAGCCGGGATCCAGGAGCATCCCCGAGCAGGCTACAGCTGTCTGTCATACAAGTAGAGTTCTAGGAACATCTGTCAGGAGGCATTTCAGGGTAACTAAGTACTGGAGTGCTTCACCATTAAAAGCGCATTGGAGGAGTCGTTCTGAAAGGCACATGTTGGCGGATTGTTGGAGTGGAGAGTCCTGACTTGCCTGGGAGGTTTATTAAGTCTCTGCCCCGGAGGACACGGCACAGAGGCAGGCACCAGTGTGTACCACGAACTGTGAGTAAAGCTTTGAAACTGCAAGCCCTGGTGTCCTCCATTCATTTGTGCGCTAACACCTTCAACACCGCTACATCTGGGTACCAATATCCACACTGCCTGCACTTCTCCTCCAACATCGCATCTACACAGCCCTGGAACTACAGCTCCACCTGTGGGGAGCTACTCCATCTTTGCAGCACCATATCATCAGTCCCAGTGGAGCTGCATGCAGCGTTGGCTTAACATCTCACTTGCCAAACACCACAGGTGGCGTCACAAACTATTCTACCATTAACTACATTAACCACCATTGATTTGGGCGCCCAGGGCCACGGACCGGGTCACTGCTGCTGTGACGCATTCCCCCTGACACCGGCCCGGTACCGAGTACCCCCAAAGCCCTGGGAGGGCGACCCAACTTGGCGTCACGAACAGGATGACGAGACCCGATACCATTGGGTTCTGTGCGCCTGAGATTTATTGGACTTTAAACTTTTGAAAATGTGCAGAAGACCTAATTTGATAGACTGTAAAATGGACATTAGAAATGGCCGCTGGCACGGAGAAGAAGGGCGCGAAGAGATGGAAAAGACCGCACAGAGTATTGGGCCTTCCCTGCCTGAATTACTATGTGACAGCGACATGGCCCACCCCCCCGAGGGGTTCGTATACTGGCTTGGTATGGAGGCGCTGAAAACTTGTGGGGTTGAACACACAATCTTACACCAGGATCTCAAGACCGGGCACTCATTACACCTTGCCCCATAGGTCGAGAGAACCGTCTCCATCTGTCATACGGCCTCATCTCTGCGTTAGGCCTCCCCCGCCCCCAGGGGTCAAAATATCGGTCATTGTCTTTGACCCTCCAGTTGCCGTCTGTCTGCGTCATCAGACACTGTTTAGTCACCACCCTCCTAGGGTGTGCTTCGTCACCTGACCGTTCTCCCACTGACCGGCTCTCCCGGTTGGTACGGTCATCAGTCTTAATCGGTCCTACTGTCTGGCCTGCGTCTGACTCATTCAGCGTCTCACAGGAACTAATGTCTCTCAGCTTCGCACGGCCCATCGAACTGCCACTTGCTGACATTCTTCGGCCACCTGCCCTGTCACTACTGGGAGGAACCCTTTGGGTCCTTACATCTTGGGTTGGAGGCGGTCGCCACCTGGTATTCCGTACTTCTTTATTAATTCGCTGACGGTCCAGCCTCAACTGCTCAATTTCTTGCAGGTACCCCACTCGATACTCCACGAGCATCCGAAAATCTCTCAGGCTCTCCATGGAGCCAACCACGATGATGGGAATTCTACCCACTTCACTGGATACCGGGACTTCATTATCAGGAGGGATCCTCACCCTCACCACACCGGAGATATTCACGAGGTCTTGCATCACCTTCCCGGATCTTCCAATGACTCTCCCAATCAGAGCTTTGGGTACCGGAACCAGATCTTTCCGCAAACCCCGCCGATCCATAGCCTCCCTGGCTAACTCCAGGCGTCGAGCAGCTTTCACATTACTCTGCCTGACCAACTGTTTGACGTGGAGACACTGCAAATGCATCTCTTTCAGGACAGCTACTCGGTTTGATGTATCTTCTCTGGCGGATATTATCACTAACTGCCGAGTCTCAGGTGCCCAGTGCACCTCACACGCCTTGACCGCCTCCTTGAAAGCCTCATGTACACCTTCCTCCGCACAGGCATCTTGCATGTCTTCTGGAACGTCAATCACAGTCTTGAAGGACGTGGTCTTACTCTCTTCCAGGCCAGGAGGCTCTGGCCTTACCACGGACACTTCACTCACTACAGTTGACCCGACCGAGTGACTTCTTCAGTTCTTAACTCATCAACTTCACCTGGTTGGATCACTTCATGACCCTTGGCCACTATGGCGACTGGCAGTTCTGTCTTATTATCACTCACGCTCACCCGCGGTAAGTCTTCGTCCAACTTCTCTCGCAGAAGACTTTTTACTACTACTCTGAGTTCCTCCATCTCTTCCTTGAGGTTCTTGTTCACACTTTGCCAGGTGGACAGGTGTCCTCTGTGTCATGGTCACGTGTGTCTGGGCGCAGGTGTTACCGCAAGGCGAACCCATAACACACGTGACCCTGGATACAGCGCCTCCAGTGGGGCGAATTTAAATAATAATACGTGCAGGTGGCTACGCCGCCTCCACCTGGCGAATTTAGGTATTACACGTTAATAAACATTCTGGAAACCCCGCCTCCAGTATGGCGAATTTAAATAAGGGGGACCTGGGAAACATTAACAATGGTGGGCCCTGCTATAGGGAAAAGGGAATTGGAGACCTCCTGAGCTCCCCTGAGCCAGTGTCCCTGCACTCCTAACATTCCCTATGCCGGTTTCGCATCGGGCGCCGCACGCATACCTTAACGCCCTTGCTCACCCTGACCCTAAACCCTCACTAGGGAATGGGTCGGTGCGGAGACTAATCCCACCACTGCGCTAATATCACACATGAGGAAAGAGACAATACAGGGGAAACACCACTTAGCTTTGCTCTGTTGCGTGCGCTCCTAGCAACAGAGCCCTCCACCTGAGTGCATCTTCTCCTCCACCCGGATCCATCACCATAACAGGATCCTTCACCTTAGTGCAACCTTGGAGCAGAGTCCAACACCAGTTGCAGCTGCTTAGAACCAGAGTCCCAAGGATGAGTTCAGCTGCTGACACGAAGTCGAGCATGCTTGAGTCCAGCTCAGCGGCCAAGTCCCACATGGTGAGTGCCACTCTCCATAGTCGCCACTCCACCAGCCCATGCAGACACTTCCCGCTGACACCATCACTGCGACCCCACCACGCCATGCCAGCCCTTCGTCCAGACACCATAGCTGCAACACGTCCCCCCTGGCTAAGCTGCGCAGGACTCCTCACCAGCTCCATCCTTCATCCAGGCTCTCCAAAAACAGAGTGAACACAATCTCACAATATCACAGGCCGTGATTGCACACCTCTAGCACACCTTTATAGGCTGTCACACCTGATACCTAATTAAGTGCACAAAAACCCAAAGTGCAATACCACAACCACCACCGGGGACAGTCAAAACACCTTTGAACTTAACCAAAGTAAAAAAAGTTCACTTTGTGCTTTTAATACCGCCAGATCCAACACTGGATCATGACAGTACCCCCTCCTTAATGAGGGGCCTCTGGACCCTCAAGACCACCCCTCATTAGGGAAACACCTACAGCGGGGACGCCCAGATCCTGAGTTCACCCCACCATTACCTGACACTTCAGGTTTATGACAAACGCACCGCTGGTATTGGCAATACATGTTCATTTTGGAGGCACCACTCATCTCCACAGCACCGACCTGGGGAACGAGATTATGTATGTGTATGTATGCTTGTTATGAGCTGATCAGACTCCACAACACATTTCCAAGATGTTTTTTGGTGGCACACATACACGCTCGTTCACACACAGGTCCGGACCTGAACGTTTATTACACACATTCGTTTGTCATTTTTTGGTGAACTCACTCTGGACTTGACAACAGAGGCGTCCCCCTGTGTCACCACACTCACACCCCCACTATTCACCAAGGGACACCACCCTCCAACCCTTTCACCATGAGGACTGCGCCTCCCAGGGTTGGCTTAATGGCGAGGGTTGAGATTTGTCCCTACTCCCCCGCAGCACACCTGCTGCTCACACCAGGAGGAGAGGGAACGCATATGGAGAAAACATACACTCACTGGCCGCCTCCACACGGCCAGGAGGGGCGGCTTCTACGGTGGTATTTGATTTGGCGTAAGCCCCGCCGACTCTACACCAGTCTGCTCATCACTGGAACGCACCCCTTCACCTCGGGGAACACCAAGCAGCTCCGTGGGGCACCATTCCTCCCACCTGCCTGGGTACGCCCACGTGCATGAGCAAGTCCCGCTCCCCAGCAGCGACTCCAGGGGCTTTTGCCAGACCCGCAATTTGCCAAAGCCGCCATTGTAATTTCCTGGTTACCTGAGCAGAGGCCCTAGACCGTGATAACTGCTGCTGCAGCGGCTCAAAACACCTTGCCGCTCCCCACTCACCTCAGTGAGGCCCGGCAGCAATTACCACAGGTCTCCACATGGCCAAAGCTCATCAGAAAAAAAAAAAACTGTATGGCCTGTGATAATGTCATGGTCACGTGTGTCTGGGCGCAGGTGTTACCGCAAGGCGAACCCATAACACACGTGACCCTGGATACAGCGCCTCCAGTGGGGCGAATTTAAATAATAATACGTGCAGGTGGATACGCCGCCTCCACCTGGCGAATTTAGGTATTACACGTTAATAAACATTCTGGAAACCCCGCCTCCAGCATGGCAAATTTAAATAATAAGGGGGACCTGGGAAACATTAACAATGGTGGGCCCTGCTATAGGGAAAAGGGAATTGGAGACCTCCTGAGCTCCCCTGAGCCAGTGTCCCTGCACTCCTAACATTCCCTATGCCGGTTTCGCACCGGGCGCCGCACACGTACCTTAACGCCCTTGCTCACCCAGACCCTAAACCCTCACTAGGGAATGGGTCGGTGCGGAGACTAATCCCACCACTGCACTAATATCACACATGAGGAAAGAGACAATACAGGGGAAACACCACTTAGCTTTGCTCTGTTGCGTGCGCTCCTAGCAACAGAGCCCTCCACCTGAGTGCATCTTCTCCTCCACCCGGATCCATCACCATAACAGGATCCTTCACCTTAGTGCAACCTTGGAGCAGAGTCCAACACCAGTTGCAGCTGCTTAGAACCAGAGTCCCAAGGATGAGTTCAGCTGCTGACACGAAGTCGAGCATGCTTGAGTCCAGCTCAGCGGCCAAGTCCCACATGGTGAGTGCCACTCTCCATAGTCGCCACTCCACCAGCCCATGCAGACACTTCCCGCTGACACCATCACTGCGACCCCACCACGCCATGCCAGCCCTTCGTCCAGACACCATAGCTGCAACACGTCCCCCCTGGCTAAGCTGCGCAGGACTCCTCACCAGCTCCATCCTTCATCCAGGCTCTCCAAAAACAGAGTGAACACAATATCACAGGCCGTGATTGCACACCTCTAGCACACCTTTATAGGCTGTCACACCTGATACCTAATTAAGTGCACAAAAACCCAAAGTGCAATACCACAACCACCACCGGGGACAGTCAAAACACCTTTGAACTTAACCAAAGTAAAAAAAGTTCACTTTGTGCTTTTAATACCGCCAGATCCAACACTGGATCATGACACTCTGAGCTCCAAGATCTCTTTCTTGAGCTCCTCGACCCTGTGCTCAGCTGTTTGTCTCAGGACTCTCGTTTGACACACTCATCTACCTCCTCTCTGAGGGCCTTATTCAGTCCTTGCCACGTTACCATTTGGCCTTTGAGCTCAGAGACTTCTTTCTCTAGCCCTGCTATTCTGTGTTCCCTTTCTTTCTCAGAGCCACAGTCACCTCCAGAGATTAAGTCATCCCTCCAGTTACTCACTAACCGTGTGACTACTTCCGCCGTCTTATCCACCAGGTCAGCGTCAGTTTTGTCACGAGTTTCAGTCAGCATAGCACTAGATTCTGTCCTAGTGGTGGCTACTGGCAACAACACATCACAGTCACACCACATCGTACGGTGAACCCCCAAGACACTCTCAATCCGTGTGTCAGCTCCGCTCTTTTTGTTTACCACACCATTCTCATTCACACTGTGGTACCCTTCAGGTGACGTCAGGTCAGTAAATTCATCTGACGCAATTCTTTCTCTGGTCGCCCCTATGTCTGGCCTGTCCACGTTAGGAGGCGTCAGCGTCTTCGTATTGGCTAGTCCAACAGTAGGAACGTCTCCACCCTCGTGTCATATATCATCAAACCTGACAAAGTCCCGGCCCCACTCCAAGGCATACACTAAGTCTGATGGTATACTGCCCCCTTGGCACTCACTGCCTTCGAGCGCCTAAAACATTATTCTGTCCACCGCATAGTTCACTGTGACCCCATGTGCACAGCGAACCTGGACGATTTTCTCGGTCAGACAGAAAGTGAGAGGAGTTCCTACCAGCGTCACCTGACTCTTTGAGTCCAACCGTCCCGAGATCCCTTCCCGGTGTAGCATCACGGAACACACTTGTGGCCAGTCATCACTCGGAAAGAATATCCCACATTCTGGAAATGACATACATGAACACTGCAGTTTCCCAGACATACCCACTGAGCCAACCAGTGCTGCCATTTCTTCAAACTCGGCCCCTTCCTGGACCACCACCCCAATTTGGGTTACCTCCTCCTTCTGACACTCCACCCCTTTTTGGGTTACCACCCCGATTTGGGTCACCGCCCCCTTTTGGGATCTCCCCATGTCTGTTATACCGGTCTTCTCAGACCACAGTTCACACCACACAATTTATGTCTCTTACGATACCACACAAGTCTTTGTTGCCACCACCACTGCTCCTGCTGTCACCGATCACCGGCACCACCGGCTGCTGTTCACACACAGCGGCTGGTGTCACTGCAGCTCCTGCTGCGCCGTCTTCGTGGACCCGCCGATCCACCGGAAGCCGCTTGTCACCTTCGTAACCCCGCCGAGTTACCGGAAGCCGCTTGTCACCTTCGTGGCCCCACTGAGCCACATCAAGCCGCTTGTCACCTTTTTGACTCCCATTGAGCCACCCCAGGCTGAGTAGAGAAAAAAGAAGAAAAAAAACACACCACAAAACTCACGTGTCCTGACTGTGTGCTATCCAGGACGCTCCTGTCTCCACCTGAGACCGTCCAACACACAGGGCGCACCGGGTGCGATTCAGGGAGTGACCCTCCTCCCAGGGTCTCCCCACACACTGGCCTCACCAGGTCCAGGGGCTCGGCGGGTGCTCTTCAAGACATCTGTCTCCGCCTGAGACTGCCAAACACTTGCACCTCACCAGGTCCAAGGTCACACCACGTGCTCCTGGGATCCGACTCTTCTCCCAGGGCTGACCCTCCAGGACCTTTCCTCACTGAATCCTCCAGGTACACTGTCTTCCTCACTGACCCAGGTCAGTACCACACGAACACCTGTCCGATACCTGTTTCGGCCACACGGGTCACCGTTTTACTCATTGACCCAGGTCAGTACCACACGAACACCAGTCCGTTTCTCATGTGTTGCCCACACAGGTCCTCGGGTACCTCTTCTCTGCAGAGGCACCCTAGCAATCACCAGTCTCTTTCTCCAAGGGAAGCGGCTGCACTGGGCTCACCGATCCGGACAGTGCCTTACTCACTAGGCCGCCCCACGGCTTCCAGAACCACAGCCGGACAGTGGCTTTCCCACTTGCAGGCCGTCACAGGCTCTGCTCACACGTGGCCGGTCAGCAGCACATCGCACGGCTTCCACGACCGTCAGCCCTCCTGGCTCAGCGTTGCTCTTTGCCACCGAATTTTGCAGTCCTTATCCATTGCTTCCAGCAACAAGGCTACACCACTGCCCGCATCCTCCACCAATTGTGAGGTAGCGCTGTCATTCAAGGTTGGGGGACACTCACTTGGCAGCCACACAATCAGATCCAGCACGGGGTTTCATAAGCCATAACATAGTCCATGAGGTTTATTCATCATCATAAACCACAGAAGCAACATAAACAGCATTACAGCATAGCGTCCATTATAGCTTCACTCTGGTTAAGCCTGTGGTCACACACAGGTTACTCAATGTCCATACTCAGGCTCTTCAGCCTCATCATTATCTCACCCACGTCAGGGTTCTCTCATGGCTGTTGCTCCACGCTGCAGACATCCACTCTCTCCTCTGGGACTCTCAGACGCTGGCAGCCATTACACCCAGCCACACACAGGCTGTTAGTGAGGAGATCCTTCTCCTCATGGGACCTTCCAAACTGGACCAATCAGGTCCCAGCATTCACTACATGTGACCTAACCTAGCCACATTATATGGTCTATAGCCATGCCCACCGGGTCACGTGACTATGACCTCATCACAGGTCCTTCACACACTCATAGCCTTTTAATACAGGCGTTTTCAGACACACCCCTGGGTGGGTTTGTAGGTAACCAGAACCCGCCCATCTCTCTAGTTACCTGAAGACTTCTCCCTTATACTTAGAAACAACACCTCAGCAATGATATTGCTGATCACACATACTCAAGTCTCCATCTCAAAGCCACCCACTTTGAGATACATAACTATCCTTCAGGATTCTGCCACTCATCCGTTCTCTTGGGGCATCCACACAGCGCCCCCTAGTGGACACAGTGGTCATTACACCACACCATCATACATATCCTCCATCCCATAGTCGAGTGCCCATATACCCATCACACATCCTCCATCCCATAGTCCCATGCCCATATACCCATCATACATATTCGCCATCCCATAGTCGAGTGCCCATATACCCATCACACATCCTTCATCTCATAGTTCCATGCCCATATACCCATCATACATATCCTCCATCCCATAGTCCAGTGCCCATATACCCATCACACATCCTCCATCCCATAGTCCCATGCCCATATACCCATCATACATATTCGCCATCCCATAGTCCCGTGCCCATATACCCGTCATACATATGCTCCATCCCATAGTCCCGTGCCCATATACCCGTCATACATATCCTCCATCCCATAGTCCCATGCCCATATACCCATCATACATATTCACCATCCCATAGTCGAGCGCCCATATACCCATCAAACATCCTTCATCTCATATTTTATTTACAGTATTCTATTTTACTATTATCTATTGTATTATTTACTATATTATGTGTTATATATTTATTATATATTTTCTTATTTTTTCATATTTGCTGCTACATAATATTTTGTTAGAATTTATAATATTTTCATATATTTTATATTATGTTTATTATAGTATAGTAAATTAATATAGTAATAATCTAATATATAAAGCTCAAGTGTATGTATGTATGTATGTATGTGTGTATGTGTGTATGTCCGGGATTGGCATCCGCACCGTCGCAGCTACAGCCACAAAATTTGGCATAGATGAGCCTGGCGCTGCCCGGGCATAGTAACTAACTGTGGTTAGATATAGCAAATTATAATTATCCTCCATCCCATAGTCCCGTGCCCATATACCCATCATACATATCCACGATCCCATAGGCCCGTGCCCATATACCCATCATACATATCCTCCATCCCATAGTCTCATGCCCATATACCCATCATACATATTCTCCATCCCATAGTCCCATGCCCATATACCCATCATACATATTTGCCATCCCATAGTCGAGTGCCCATATACCCATCACACATCCTCCATCCAATAGTCCCGTGCCCATATACCCGTCATACATATCCTCCATCCCATAGTCCAGTGCCCATATACCCATCACACATCCTCCATCCCATAGTCAACCATTATGACATCATAATGAGTGGCGGGGATTGCAACCTATGATGACATCAGTGTCGCCATGGCAACCATTGTGACATAATGAGGGGCGAGGCTTGATACGCACACACTTTTTCCCCAGTATGTAGATAGGGGCAAAATTGTTTGGTGAATTGGAACGCGCGGGGTTAAAATTTCGCCTCACAACATAGCTTAGGACCAGGGTGGATTTGATTTAAATCTAACTGATTTAAATCACGATTTAAATCACAATTTAAATCACTAGTCAGTAAGGCTTGATTTAAATCAGTGATTTAAATCAAAGTTTCTACCTAAACTAGTTCTTGCTACTTTAACATGCAAGTAGATGAAGATTTTTAGAATCACTTTTTATATTACTTTTTTCTCCCCAGTTTAATGGGTTAATCATTCATATTTGGACACCACTGTTCTGTTGTACTTAGGAAGGAGAAAAATAATCCTGACCTTAATAACAATTTAAATAGATTTATTCAACTGAAACAATAACAACATTACAGCATAAGTTATTTGCTTAAACAAACATCCATGTTTGTTAACTAATTTGGCTAAACAAAATATATATATATTTTAAGAAACTTAGACTGTCAGCCCAGCCGACACATGAAAAACTTAAATACTACTGTCCCTGCTGTCCTCTGTAGCTCACTTGTCGTCATCTTCATCATCATCTTCTTCTTTGTTCCTATTCATAATCTGGAAAAGAAAAACAAGCTTTCCTGCTTTATTGGGTCCCAACCGATTTCTCAATTTAGAATGAATGAGTCCAAAGGAAGAGAATATTCTTTCAACGCCTGCAGAAGAAGCTACTGCTGTTAAAAGTGAAATCATTACTTGAACAGTCTCTAAATCCAAGCGCTTAAGTGACTTCCACCAGTTTACTGGTGTGACCTTCCTTAAAATATCTTCAGCAAACATATATTTCTTGAATGGTTCCCCCTTAGCTCTGAAGTTTATTATAGTTGGCATTAAAGATGGATGATTGCTGGATACCCATGTCATAGCTAACTCCTCTTCCTCAGCACTTAGGTTTTGACCCTGATATTGGATATTGACAATATTTGCCAAAAAATGAGCTGGAGTCAGTGCTTGTCCCATTCGTTTGTTTACTGCTTGTAATTTAATTCTGTCCATGTGTAGTTCTGTTTTTAAGTGTTCACTCAGTTCCTTCCAAATTTCAACAGCATCCGCAATAAAACAGCTATTTTTCTGTATTTTGTTTAAAGCTTGAGAGATGGGTTTCAGGAAGCTCAGCATATGTTCAACATTTCTCTTAAGCCCAATGTTGAGGATTTTGGCCGTGACAGTGCCATCTATTTTATCTTGATTTTCTTCACAAAGTGTCATGAGAATAGGCCAGTTTTTGATATACTGCTCAAAACAGTCCACCACAGAGTTCCATCTAACATCTTGTGGGAGCGTTAGCTTGGTTCCACCCATCCTTTTCAGAGCTGCTGCAGCAAAATGATTATTACGGAAGTATTTAGCAATTTCAACAACATTAGCCTTTATTTCTGGAACACTTAAGTCTTTGGCTAAGAGGTGCAGCAAATGAGCACTGCAACCATATGTTATTAGCAGCTTTGTATTCCCTCCCTGCTCTTCTAAATCTCTTCTCATCTTGGATACTTTTGCAGCATTGTCAGTGACCAAACTGCGTACTAGACATTTGAATTTTTGTTCACATGTCGTTATAGCTTTTACTGCCACTTCTTGTAAGTATTCTGCTGTGTGTGCATTTCCTGACGCATCAGTTGTTTGTGCAAGGAAGACTTTACCTTCTTCTGTTGTTATACAAGCACATACAATAGGATCATTGTGGACATTACTCCACCCATCAATACTTAGGTTAACAATTTTACCCTCCAGAGCTGTTGCACATTGCTCCATTTCTCTGTCATACACTTGATCCAGCAGTTTCCCTGCAACATCAGCTCTGCTGGGTGGACTGTATCCTGGTCTCAGTGACTGAACCATATTAATGAAATGTGGGTTCTCAGTCAGAAGGAAAGAAGAGTTCGTTGCATAAATAAACTGGGCAATTTTTTCATCAATCAACTCTTTTTCTAATCTGCTAGTTCTTATCACAAACCTATCTATGGTGGTTCCAGGAGGTAAAGGTTTTTTCTTCCTTTTGGGTGATGGTGATATGTGGCTGTGGGTGTCTGATGATGATGCTGCTGCTGCTGCTAATGAAGCACTATCCTGGATGGATAACTCTGAAACTGTAGAACAGGATGATGGTGATCTTGGAGGTGGATAGTTTCCAGAATCCATGAATTCCCCTAAACAAAAAAAGTCAATGCTGTTATTTTATTGTTTATACAATTTCTGCTTATTGTACACAACACATCACTGCCCCTGCCCCAAAAGGAATATTTGTTTTTCTTCATAACTGTACCAAATGACAGTAACATGCAGTAATAATAAGAAATATAATTTTTCTCACACATGACAGTTCAGTCTTTAGAAATAGGATTCAATAAAAATGTTTACCAACCTGAAGATCCTGCCTGTTCAGAAGTGTTTCTTTGGTCATCTTCATCACCGCACTTCTCATGATGTTGCCTCATTCGCGCCACCAGGCCTTGCATCTCTATGTTGCATCGTTTGCATTTTGCACACATGCCTGCCTTACCGATAGGCGAAGGAGCTTCATTAAAATATTCCCAAACTGGGTCTCTTTTACGGCCTGCTGCCATTATAAGGAAAGAATGTAATAAACCTCAGATCGTACACACAAACAGATCCAGACTTGTCTGTCTGTGGCTATGCTGCAGTATTGTGCTCAAAGTTTCACTTTCATTTTCTTGTCTGCTTGCCCTTCCTCCTCCTCACACTAAAGGGGGTTTTACACTAAGCGATATCGCTAGCAATATCGCTAAAACGTCACTGGTTTTGTGACGTTATAGCGATATTGCTAGCGATATCGCTATGTGTGATACTTACCAGCGACCGGCTCCCCCGCTGTCCATCGCTGATCGCGCGAGAATGTCCGGCTCCATTTCTCGTCGGGCGCTTCCTGCTGAGACTTCCTGCTGTGACGACGAGCGACGCGAGGAGGCGGGCGGGAGGACGTCTTTATCGCTGTGTGTGAATGGTAAGTATCGTGCGCTGCGTCGCTGCTGAATCGCTGTGAGGTCTTTCTGTATGAAAGCTCACTAGCGATCATTTAGCGATGCACCAGTGATCCTGACCGGGTGGGATCGCTGGTCGGATCGCTGGTGCATCGCTAAATGTAAAAGGGCCTTTAGATTCACATTCTTCTTGTGTTGTGCAGATCTATTCCACTCCAAACAATCAGAAACATATTGTCTAACTTCTTGGACTTGGCACTGAAGGGGTTGATTCTGTATTCATAGGTTTGTAGAACAATAGGATTAAGGTCTTTTTCTCAACTCTGTTCATGTTGTAACATTTTTGCCGTGAAGAAGAGGCTGGGACCTCTGCGGAGTCAAATTCAGTTTTGAGAACTGCGTAAGTAAAGCGAGCGTCTGTGATAATATAGGAGAGAAACTGCCCACTAATCCTACAGAAACCTCTGGAAGAGCATGGCATTGTGAATGTTACACATATACAGCCTTTATTCTACTGAGTTAAACAACTCAGCTTTATCTCATGATGGAAGAACCTTTGGATGGTAAAATATTTTCCTCAAAAAGCAGTTTATTGAAAAAAATCCGATTTAAATAAAAAAAATCCGATTTTTTTGATTTTTTTTTAAAAAGAGCATTGATTTTGATCCACCCTGCTTAGGACGCTCTCGGGGTCCAGATATGTGACTGTGCCAAATTTTGTGGCTGTAGTTGCCACGGTGCGGATGCCTATCCCGGACATACACACATACATACATACACACATACATACATACATACACACTCTTGAGCTTTATATATTAGATTAGGAATGTTTGATATGAAGATGAGCAATGTGAATAAAGAAGTGAAAGTGACAGGTGACGGACCAGGTATATGCGGTCAGCGTCTTGCGTCCAGAATAGACAGTGAAAGTAAAAGTAATAAAGAAATGTGTTACAGAAGAATTGCACTTAGAATTAAAAATTTTAGATAGGACTGTTGGTAACGTTTAAGAATGAGTGCCTCCTATACTAGGAAGTTTAGTATAAGAAAAGTTTGTTTTGCATTACAACATTTTTGTATGTTTCTTTGCTGTCAACTCTGTTTACCTTGCAGCCCGCGGACGTGCTGTGTTTAACGGGGGGGTATGTGGCTCCCATGAGGCTCAGTCGCCACAGAGGTACTGCACCTTCTCCTAAGGTGTGATGCCCCACCATCCTGGTAAGTTGGGAACTCCTTTCCACACTCCAACACCTGCATTCCCGCACTACAGGGTAGTTCAGCACAATCACATAGTGGGGCTCTTTCTCCTATATTCTCTGGGAGCACCCTTAGTGGTTCCCTGCTTGGAACACTGGATGTGCTGGGAGGTGGGTGGAGTTAGTATAAAAGAGTGGGAAAGTGTAGAATTGGAGTTCAGTCTGGGTCGGGCTGACGGGAGGTCAGCAAGGAAAGAGGATCCCTGGTAGAGGGATGGAGGAAGGAGTGCTGCAGCTGCCTCAGTGATCTGAGCCAGCTGGCACGGGAAAGGAACAGAAGGAGAGAGACGTAGAACTGCAACCTAAGCTTCCATAGAGAGAGAAGGACAAGTACGGAACGAAGAAGGGGAGAGAACAGAGAGGAGACATGGGTTGAGAGAGGAACCTTGCCTATAGGTTCTCAGCGCAAGGCCGGGGCCCGGTCCCCGAGGTTGTATGGACACATATGGTTCTGCAGCAGACACCGGTGGAGTAGTTGGCTGTAAATGCACTACTCCCATCTAAGACATGGGACACAACAGCAACACGGATAGAGAGCCGGGATCCAGGAGCATCCCCGAGCAGGCTACAGCTGTCTGTCATACAAGTAGAGTTCTAGGAACATCTGTCAGGAGGCATTTCAGGGTAACTAAGTACTGGAGTGCTTCACCATTAAAAGCACATTGGAGGAGTCGTTCAGAAAGGCACATGTTGGCGGAGTGTTGGAGAGGAGAGTCCTGACTTGCCCGGGAGGTTGATTGAGTCTCTGCCCCGAAGGACACGGCACGTAGGCAGGCACCAGTGTGTACCACGAACTGTGAGTAAAGCTTTGAAACTGCAAGCCCTGGTGTCCTCCATTCATTTGTGCACTAACACCTTCCACACCGCTACATCTGGGTACCAATATCCACACTTCCTGCACGTCTCCTCCAACATCACATCTACACTGCCCTGGGACTACAGCTCCACCTGTGGGGAGCTATGCCATCTTTGCAGCACCATATCATCAGTCCCAGCAGAGCTGCATGCAGAGTTGGCTTAACATTTCACTTGCCAAACACCACAGGTGGCATCACGAACTATTCTACCATTAACTACATGACATTGGTATTGTCAAGTGGTTTACCTCAGGGGAGACAAAGCATCCTGGCTTTTCCCGTTACCCCCACGTGACCATGGAAAACCCCACAACCTCACCGGCGCCAACTAAGACACAGACACAAGTATTTTCTTTGGAATTTTTATGGCCACAGCAGCCTTTTATTAAACCAACAAAACAACAATAAACACTGTATCATAAATATCATAAGTACAATGACTTGAACATTGAAAGGAGGAGTCCTTGAAGCCACAAGATCATGGTGAAGTAGTCCAAAATACTGTGAACAAACCCTGTCCATTTGCTCCCAGCCGTTACCCCACAGGCTCAGGAGCACTAGCACACCAATAGATATTGTACACAAACTCCTTGGAGATCCGCCTACTTCCGACGGAAACTCCCCATCCACCTTTCACCAGATCATGACCAGCATACCTTTTAATGGAGGAGACCCACACACCGAGTCTCCAAAAACCAATTTCCACCGACTTCAAGGACTCCCCCCTCCTCCAAAACCGCCACTTCGAGGGGGCCTTGAACACCTCAATGACCCGAGACCCCCCCAACCCGCCATGCGACGGCCTTCTCTATACCATCCTGAAGGGCGAGGGCCCAAATATCGGAACCCACCGCATTTAAATGGTCCCGTCCTCCAACCAAAAATCACCCTCGCCCTTTTCCAAATCGAAATGCCGCACGGCAACACCCCCATTTCTAATAATAATAATAATAATCTTTATTTTTATATAGCGCTAACATATTCCGCAGAGCTTTACAGTTTGCACACACATTATCATCACTGTCCCCGATGGGGCTCACAATCTAAATTCCCCTATTAGTATGTCTTTAGAGTGTGGGAGGAAACCAGAGTACCCGGAGGAAACCCACGCAAACACGGGGAGAACATACAAACTCCTTGCAGATGTTGTCCTTGGTGGGATTCGAACCCAGGACCCCAACGCTGCAAGGCTGCATCGCTAACCACTGAGCCACCGTGCCGCCCGTGCCGTCCTGCCCATTTCTAACAATAAAAGCAGACACCGCTCTGTTAACTTTTATCCTGGCCCGATTAACCTTCTCCAACGATCTCATAGACCGCCAACGCCTGCGTGGCACAATCTCAGACCACACAGTAGTGATCTCCCGATACATCAACCACAACCGTAAGCAATCCTGCTTAATGTCCTTGACCAACTCCCGAAAAGGCCGAACCGCCAGATTGTTACCCCCAGCCTGAATAACGAGAATATCTGGTGCCCGGTCCAACCTGACGCACTCGTGGACCTCCGGCAACACCCTTCGCCACACCAGGCCCCTGAAACCGAGCCACTGCTCCACCTCCACAGTCCTGGGAATCCCTAGCTGTCTGCCTTCGTTCCTCACATTAGCTCCCATTGCTCCCAATAGACGAAGGAGTGACCAAAAAACCAGACCAGCAGCGGTTCAGCACCTGAAACACAAAACGACACTAACAGAAAAACATACTTGCAGCATAAATTGAACGCCAATCCACTCAAACACCTATGCGACCCCATGTTCACTACCAACCAAACCACCTGGCCCCCTTTTCAAATTAAGGCCGAACATAACTGTGGTACCGATTAGACCTCCACCCACCAATGCGCTGTATTAAAGAGGGACCCAAACCACACGCTGCCGCCTCGGTCGCTGCCCCTATCCTACATGAATGAGAGGCAAAGCGAGAAACATATATCCGCAAACACCGAATGGATTTTTTTTAAAAACCCGCACCAAACTGATACCGGGACAAACTACCCCCGTCTGCGTGGCACAACAAGGATCCGCTCAAACTGGGACGAAGCTCCCAAAAACTACGCAAACACTGAACCTCGCCATGCGCCCGATCATCTAAATGCGCACGACACTCCTTCTCTTTGTCGGTTTGAACCGACATGGACACAGGCTCACTGGAGCGGGGGCCCGACTCTAGACCACACTGACCCGCTGACCCCCCAGCCTGGGATCCGACCCACGCTGCTACCGGCGATGACCCGACAAAGCCCCGCTCCAGGTGTGACATCAAACTACGCACATCCGCAAGCATATCACACACTCCCCCGGCCGACCCTGTACTACTCAACCCAGCCCCCACCCCGACACCACTAGCCTCAGCCAAGGGCCCCCTTTGCACCACTGATGAAGATAAAAGAGGGTGACAAACAGGGGACATGGACACATACTCACCGGGCTGCGAGGAGGCTGTGTGCCCTCCAGCCGGAAAGCCTGGATCCCCCGAAGCCTCGCGGACCTCACGACTCCCGGTGGCGGACTCGCTGCCGCGATGCTGGGTCCCGAAGATCCCCGCAGGGAGGACCGGGGCAGGAAGCCTGAACCCCTGGAGAGATCCCGGCTGCGGTACCCTGAAATCTGACGCCTCCTGGCGCCCCCCGCCAGGAGCTCCTGGCGCCCCCCGCCAGGAGCTCCTGGCGGTGTGCCGACCTGCCTCACCTGGCCGTCCTGGGCCCCTCAGGACAACTGGGAGCCCGACATCGTTCTCCGGCCCCTAGATCTTCCTGCAGCCGGCGTCAGCCCCGCCATGCTGCCTGCCGCTCCCGCTGCCTCCCCAGAGCTGGGACTGCTGAAGCCTATGTCAGAGGCAGGTGCAGCTGCGGGACCCACACAGCGGCGCCCCCCCGCAGGAAACGATGACCCCACACTGCTGGGGGACGATGACACAGGCCCTGCCACCCGGCAGGCCCCCACTCTGCCGGCGGCCGACATCCTCGGTGCTGGAGAGGGGCTCCTGCGGTGACACGAGGCCCGGGGAGCGGTGTCGCCTTGATCTGCGCTCCCTCCCGTCAGCCAGCCCGGGGGTACCTGGGAGCAGACAAGCAACTTGTGCCTCCAGCCATCCTGGAGGCTGCCCCAGCGCTGCGTCCCGCAGCCGATCCAGGGCCTCTTCAACTCCTGACATCCCGGTAAGTGGATGATGGGGGTGGTACTGCTTTGGTGCTGGGAGAGCAGGAACAGAGGGAGGGCACACCCCTGACCCTCACCTAAATACCCCCTGACTCCCCTCCCTGTTAACCCCTCCAATCCCCCGTCATCTTGGCCTCCACCCACGCCTCCTATGAGGGGCTGGGAGGCTTACTCCGGCCACTTCTTTAACCACCATTGATTTGGGCGCCCAGGGCCACGGACCGGGTCACCGCTGCTGTGACTCATTCCCCCTGACACCGGCCCGGTACCGAGTACCCCCACAGCCCTGGGAGGGCGACCCATTTTTCTAATATGATTAGGAGTTTATTGCAATTAACATTGGTGGTGCATTCTGAACTAGCCTTTTTTATAATCTTGAATCTTTGCTGTAGTTTTGTGTCAGGATTTTTCCCGCCTCAGTATATCTTATACCCAAAATCTGTCCCTGTATTCTATTTGGCGAAGGTTCACTCCTTAAACCAGATAGAAGCCAGGGTTATTGAAGCGGGGAGACACACATATTTATCTGCCCATGTTATCTTATCTGCATTCTCTTTTGTTCCGCACTTATCTTTTATCAGTGAGCAGAAATCCACTTCCGCTGTAGATGTCTCTCCCTGGTAAAAGATTGCATTTAGAGTTGAGCGACTTTTGGTTTTTTAGGGTCGCGTTTCGTTTCGTGAAACCCGACTTTTCCAAAAGTCGGGTCGAGCAAGATCGTCCGATTATAGGGAAAAGTCGGGGTCGTCCCGAAACACGAAACCCAATGTAAGTCAATGGGGAATAAAAGTCGGCAGTGAGAGGAGGACAGGAAACACACCTACAGTGCCCATTTGAATGCCAAAAGCATCAATTCTTCTTACTTAAGCTTGTCAACCTTAATTAACTTCATAATACAAGTTACGCACTGAAAAATGGGGGTTATTTGGCTAAAGTTGTGGGGGGGGGGAGGGCTGGCTGCAGGTTTTCATGTGCCCTGGGCGAAAGAGCGCCCCTTTAACACATACCACAACTCATCATGCTCCGATACGGCAGATAAATAGCGGTATAGTACAATGAAAAATACCTCACTTTTTACATCTCATGACGAGGCCCATCTATTTCTCCATACAGAATCATTGGTCCCATATAATGTTTGAAACAGTATATGATGAGCTCCACATAATGCTACAGTATATGTTGGTCCCCATGGATGAAGCTCCACTGTCTTATGGGCCCAAATAATGCGCCAAACATAATGGGCCCCATTTCTAATGCTCTAGTGTATAATGGGCCCTGTAAATGCTGCTCCAGTGTCTGATGTCCACCTTTGGAATGTTCCAATGTATGGTGGGCCCCATCTATCATTCTCCAGAGTATAGTGCTCCCCAAAAATTGCTGTCCCAACATTGAAAACAATCAAATAAGTCTCCTCGCTAGGGAATCCCTGTACTTGTCTGGACAGGTGCTGTAGCTTGCTTAACAGCTCGCCAGCCGTTCTCACTCCCAGTATGGATTGCACGTGATTGCACAAAGGTTAGAAAGGGTACCGTATCCCTGGATAACATGTATGGATAGCGTACACATTCAAAATATATGTCTCAGGAGGCAGGCTCAGACGGTGTTAGGCCCAGTATGGATTGCACGTGATTGCACAAAGGTTAGAAAGGGTACCGTATCCCTGGATAACATGTATGGATAGCGTACACATTCAAAATATATGTCTCAGGAGGCAGGCTCAGACGGTGTCAGGCCCAGTATGGATTGCACGTGATTGCACAAAGGTTAGAAAGGGTGCCGTATCCCCGGATAACATGTATGGATAGCGTACACATTCAAAATATATGTCTCAGGAGGCAGGCTCAGACGGTGTTAGGCCCAGTATGGATTGCACGTGATTGCACAAAGGTTAGAAAGGGTACCGTATCCCTGGATAACATGTATGGATAGCGTACACATTCAAAATATATGTCTCAGGAGGCAGGCTCAGACGGTGTCAGGCCCAGTTTGGATTGCACGTGATTGCACAAAGGTTAGAAAGGGTACCGTATCCCCGGATAACATGTATGGATAGCGTACACATTCAAAATATATGTCTCAGGAGGCAGGCTCAGACGGTGTTAGGCCCAGTATGGATTGCACGTGATTGCACAAAGGTTAGAAAGGGTACCGTATCCCCGGATAACATGTATGGATAGCGTACACATTCAAAATATATGTCTCAGGAGGCAGGCTCAGACGGTGTTAGGCCCAGTATGGATTGCACGTGATTGCACAAAGGTTAGAAAGGGTACCGTATCCCTGGATAACATGTATGGATAGCGTACACATTCAAAATATATGTCTCAGGAGGCAGGCTCAGACGGTGTCAGGCCCAGTATGGATTGCACGTGATTGCACAAAGGTTAGAAAGGGTACCGTATCCCCGGATAACATGTATGGATAGCGTACACATTCAAAATATATGTCTCAGGAGGCAGGCTCAGACGGTGTTAGGCCCAGTATGGATTGCACGTGATTGCACAAAGGTTAGAAAGGGTACCGTATCCCCGGATAACATGTATGGATAGCGTACACATTCAAAATATATGTCTCAGGAGGCAGGCTCAGACGGTGTTAGGCCCAGTATGGATTGCACGTGATTGCACAAAGGTTAGAAAGGGTACCGTATCCCCGGATAACATGTATGGATAGCGTACACATTCAAAATATATGTCTCAGGAGGCAGGCTCAGACGGTGTCAGGCACAGTATGGATTTGACGGCCCAGATTACACAGCGGAGGAGCAGGGAGAGGTAAAGATTGCAAATGCTGGGGCCCTGCCCAAGCAAGGGGGGCCCACTCGTGGGCGTCGGTATTGGCACTGGGCCCCTCATAGTACAGCTGTGTGTCTGACGGCGGGTGTGCACCATCGCCGTCAGAGACACTTGATTGCACTATGAGGGACCCTGTGCCAGTGCCCGCGCCCAAGAGTTGGCCTACCCACCTGTCCAGGGCAACGGCACTCGCACGGTGTCGTGCGCTAGGTGGTGACCCCGGCCATGGGGGGGGAGGCAGCACAGTTAGGGAGTTTTAGAAAGTGGCATATGTTGATGTTGGACATTCAGCTGATGCAAAAGGCGAAATAGGTGAAGTACCAGGAAGAGGTGGACCAAAGCAAGCCATTTTTCTGTCACCCTATGTGTCATCAGGGGAAGGTGGGACAAAATCCTTGGAAACCCATGCGTGGTTCATTTTAATGAAGGTTAGATCATCCACATTTTGGGTTGACAGACGGGTCCATTTTTCTGTCAGGATTGATCCAGCTGCACTGAAGACTCTTTCCGATAGCACACTTGCAGCTGGGCAAGCGAGCTCCTGTAAGGCATATTGGGCCAATTCAGGCCAGGTGTCCAGTTTAGCGGCCCAATAGTCAAAGGGGAATGACCTGTGTGGGAGAACATCGATATGGGAGGAAAAGTAGTTTGTAACCATAGTTGACAACTGCTGTCTCCTGTCACTTTCCATCGATGCAGTATTACCAGTTGTGTGAGCGGTATTTGAAAAATCAGTCCACAACATTGTCATGAAACCCCTGTCTCGAACGCCACTTCTGCTGTGTGCACCACGAACACCTCTGCCAAGCTGCCCCCGGCCCGTACGGCTCGTGTGAGAACCATCACCGCTGCTGTGTGCTGGGAATGCCTCAAGCAACCGATTTACCAGAGTTGCTTGTTTATTAGCCAATATTAGGTCAAGGTTCTCCTGTGGCATGATGTTTTGTAATTTGCCTTTATAGCGTGGATCCAGGATGCTGGCCAACCAGTAGTCGTCATCGTTCATCATTTTGCCAATGCGGGGGTCCCTTTTTAGGATCCACAAGGCATAATCTGACATGTGGGCCAATGTTCCCGGTGTCAATGATGCACTGCGAGTGCTGGGTGGAGGAGCACTTTCTGGCAAATCCACATCCCTCCAGTCACGCACAAACCCTGTACCAGACCTTGCCATGCCAACATTTTCACTTGCCCCACGAGATGCATCCTCCTCCCCTAAGTAATCATCCCCATCATCCTCCTCCTCCTCCTCTTCTTCCTCCACCTCGTCCAGGAGAGGTCCCTGAGCAGACAATGGCTGAATGTCATCAAGGATTCCCTCCTCCTCTTCCTCTTCATCAACATTGGCTGCAGACGCCTGCTCCTTAAGGTGCGTCAAAGTTTGCATGAGCAGACGCATAAGTGGGATGCTCATGCTTAGGATGGCGTCGTCTGCGCTTACCAGCCGTGTGCATTCCTCAAAACACTGAAGGACTTTACAAAGGTCTTTCAGCTTCGACCACTGCACGCCTGTCAACTCCATGTCTGCTCTCAAAGTGCCTGGCCGTGTATCCTCCCACAAATGCATTATGGCCTGCCTCTGCTCGCACAGCCGCTCCACCATGTGCAGGGTGGAGTTCCACCTTGTTGCAATGTCGATAATGAGGCGGTGGTTGGGAAGGTGGAGCAATCGCTGCAGCTTCTGCATACGAACGGAGTGTACAGGCGACCGGCGGATGTGCGCGCACAGTCTTCGCACCTTCTGGAGCAGGGCTGTTAACTCCGGATAATTTTTGAGGAAGCACTGCACCACCAGGTTCAAGGTGTGAGCCAAGCAAGGTATGTGGCTGAGTTTTGAAAGGGCTATGGCTGCCACAAAATTACGGCCGTTATCACTAACTACCTTGCCTGCCTCAAGATGTACACTGCCCAGCCATGACTCAGTTTGTCGCTTCAAGTACTCGGCCAGCACCTCGGCGGTGTGTCTGTCGCCCAAACACATCATCTGCAACACAGCCTGCTGACGCTTTCCACTAGCTGCTCGATAGGGGGACACATCGTGTGCAACAGTGGCAGCTGCAGATGGAGTGCTTGTACGACTGCGCTCTGTGGACGAGCTTTCGCTTCTGGAGGAGGAGGAGGAGGGTCGAACGCCTACAGCCAACTGTTTCCTATACCGTGGGCTAGGCAGCACTGTCCCACCACCGCTGTCCCCTGTGGACCCTGCATCCACCACATTAACCCAGTGCGCAGTGATGGTCACGTAACGGCCCTGGCCATGCCGACTGGACCATGCATCAGTTGTGAGGTGCACCTTTCCGCTCACTGACTGCTTGAGTGCATGGACAATGCGGTCTTTCACATGATGGTGGAGGGCTGGGATGGCTTTGCGAGAGAAGAAGTGGCGACTGGGTAGGTCATAGCGTGGTACTGCATAGGCCATGAGTTCGCGGAAAGCTGTGCTTTCCACCGACCGAAAGGGCATCATCTCAAACGAGATTAGTTTGGCAATGTGGGCGTTCAAACCCAGTGTACGCGGATGAGAGACTGAGTACTTTCTTGACCTACTCATAGTGTCTGGGAGGGTGAGCTGGACTTGAGAGCTGCATATGGTGGAAGTAGCGGTGGACAGGGCGGACTGAGAGAGGGTTGATGATGGTGATGGAGTTGGTGTTCTTTCTGATGGCCTAGAATCAGTCTTTCGTTGATATAACAGTGGGATTCCCTGACTGCTGTGGTCTTGCAACGACACCTCAACATTTGCTGCTGTGCTAACCGGTGGGCTTACAGTGGGGGAAACAATGTAGCGTTGCTGACTACCTTCGTTGTGATCAGTTGCACATGTGGCACTTGAGGTTTGGTGTTGTGTCCACGCTTGCAAGTGCATGCTGGTTAAATGTCTAAGCATGCAACTGGTATTCAAATTTTTCAGATTTTTCCCTCGGCTAAAGGTCTTTGCACACTTCTTACAGATAACCTTGGCCTGATCATGAGGATTTTGTTCAAAAAAGTGCCACACTGCACTCTTCCTACTTTGGTAGACATTTTGCGGCCTAGCACGCTGTGATCTTTTGACCCTCTGGACAAGCTGTCCAGCAACTCTTTTGATGTTTGGAACCTGTCTTTGGAGTGTTCCGGGCCTGCCAGATAACAGCTGTTGCGATGTCGATGTCTGCTGTGGATGCTCCTCATCTGAGCTATTGGAAGCAGCACCCTCTTCCCCCAATGGATGCCAATCTGGGTCAACAACTGGGTCATCCATCACCTCCTCTTCTATGTCATGTGCACCTTTCTCTGTGTCACCGTGTATGGTGGTATAGTGTGCGGGAAGGGGCACCTGAGTCTCATCAGGGTCAAAATCTGGCTCTGTACACTGCGAGGACAATGTAGTGCTCTGAGTGAATGTACCAGCAGAATCATCCATCAGCGGCTGTGCATCAGTGCACTCCATGTCAGATTCATCTTGGCCTGGGTAATTCACCATTTCACTTGATAATCCAGGCATGGTATGTGAAAACAGCTCCATGGAGTAATCAGTAGTATGGCCTGCGTCATCCTTCAATCTTGGTTGGGGTGAAGGACACAAGGAAAGGTGTGGTTCATGAACATGAGCCTCCAATGACGACTCAGTGCTTTTACTTTTTACAACTGAAGAAGAGGAGGCGATAGAGCTGGAGGCTGAGTCAGCAATGTAAGACAAAACTTTTTCCTGATGCTCTGCCTTTAAAAGCTGTTTGCCAACTCCTAGAAAACTAAGCGTTCGAGGCCTTATGTAGCCAGACGATGACGCAGGGTCAGCACCTCCTGCATTCGGTCCTATTTTGCTCTTGCCACTACCATCAGATCCACCACCAACACCATCATTACTAGCTGCCAACCCCCGCCCAATTCCACGGCCTCTTCCACCAGCCTTCCTCATTTTTGGTAGAAATGTAGACAAAATCCAACAAACTATATAGTAATGTAAAACAAGGTACAAGGTGTCTATAGGACAGGGGAGATTTAGAATTTCTGCACACACTTGTGGACAGTGGACACTTTTGGATTGTGTGAGGCCCACTGATATCTGAGCGCTATGTGACAGGCTCGATGGCACAGCTGCCTGTGACCAAAGTGACGAGAGGATAATGGAGATTTTGAATCTCTGCGCACACTTTTGGACACTGGACACTTGTGGATTGTGTGAGGCCCACTGATATCTGAGCGCTATGTGACAGGCTCGATGGCACAGCTGCCTGTGACCAAAGTGACGAGAGGATAATGGAGATTTTGAATCTCTGCGCACACTTTTGGACACTGGACACTTGTGGATTGTGTGAGGCCCACTGATATCTGAGCGCTATGTGACACGCTCGATGGCACAGCTGCCTGTGACCAAAGTGACGAGAGGATAATGGAGATTTTGAATCTCTGCGCACACTTTTGGACACTGGACACTTGTGGATTGTGTTAGGCCCACTGATATCTGAGCGCTATGTGACACGCTCGATGGCACAGCTGTGTCATGTCGGACACTGTTCACACCAGGGTGTCCGGCAGACAGCGGTAATACCCTGTTGGGTATTCTGTTCCAGTCGGGATAGGGTTAACCAGGTTGTCATGCTGGCTGAGGGCTGGGCCACGCCCTTGGTCTTTAAATAGTTCGTCCTGACTATGGGCGTCGCCGACTATAGCTTTAGCCTAGTGCTAGCAATACCGGTCAGCAGTGGTGGTGTTGGAGCGTCTGATATCTGGTGCAGTATATCCCTCAGTGGTTCTTTCTCCAATCTGTTATATATATATTTGGTTGCCCTTGCACATTATTGTATTCCCTTGTGTATTAACTGTGTGGTGTTTCTTTTACCCCTGTCCATACGTATTTGTGGGGTCTGGTGTCTGGTCCCCTCACTGGGTGGAGGGTGGTGGGTTCAGCTTAGGGCTGGACAGAAGACAGGGACAGGGTGGAGGCTCAGGCAGGCACACCTTCAGTGTAAACCCTGGGTAGAGGGACAGACAGGGTTCCCCTAGTCTGAGGGACATCGCAGGGGTCCCGGGGTTTTTGCCTAAAGTAACCTAGGCATACCATGACATTATAGTCGGCCCAAATAATAAAGTGAGAGAAAAAAAAAAAAAAGGTATAGATAGGGAATATAGGGGTTACTTACCATGGATCCTATACTTTCCCTAACCAAGCAGCTGGAGGCTCTATCCATACAGGTCACTGAACTCAGGGGGGCGGTCCAGCAACAAGGCCTGTCAGCTCCTGCAGTACCTGCTGAGGCTGCAGCCAGGGCAGCTGAGCCCAAGTTTCCCCTTCCTGAACGATTTGCTGGTGATCGTGGTAAGTTCACGGTGTTTCGTGAATCATGCAAATTGTATTTCCGTATGCGTCCACATTCCTCAGGTAATGAGGCTCAACGTGTGGGCTTGGTGATTTCTTTGCTGAGTGGTGACCCACAGGCCTGGGCCTTTTCACTCCCTTCAGACTCACAGGCATTTGAATCTGTAGATTTTTTTTTCTCTGCTCTGGGTTTGATCTATGACGATCTGGATAGATTAAACTTAGCAGAGTCTAAGATACGCTCACTGCTACAGGGTGATCGACCAGCTGAGGATTACTGCACGGAATTCCGGCGCTGGGCGGTGGACACGCAGTGGAATGACCCTGCGCTTAGAAGTCAATTTTTGCATGGGGTTTCTGGAAGGGTTAAACAGACTCTCCTAATGTACGAGACTCCCGCCTCTCTGGAGGCTGCGATGGCACTTGTAGTACGCATAGACCGACGTCTCCGTCAGGGGGCGCTGGTTTCGTTGCCTCCGGGAGGTGGGGGAGTGGTCGGTGAGGTTGCCGTGGGTGAATCCGTGGAACCCATGCAGATCGCTGGTATAGCACAGTCACCGAGTAACAAGCCTAAACGTCCTTGGCACAGAAGGCAGGGGCTCTGTTTTTTTTGTGGCAAAGGAGGACATTTTATTAACGCTTGCCCCCTGGTACCTAAGAAGGGCGCGCCGGCGGAAAACTGATAGGCTCAGAGGGTTTGGAGGAGTCTAGTCTGAGCCTTTGTGTATCCTCCGTCATGGTTTCCCAGTGTATGCTCCCTGCTAGGGTGGTACTTGGGGGGCAAATGCTCTCTATTACAGTATTTATTGATAGTGGCTCAGCTGCCAATCTCATTGATGAGAGGTTCGCGCATACAGCGGGATTTCCGGTGGAGAAATTGCCGAACCCCATCCGGGTGGTTACCATCAATGCTTCCCCGTTGTCTCAAGGGGAGATCACAGAGTGTGTGTTGGATATACAACTCCACATCAGGGTATTACACTCAGAGAGGGTAACTTGTAAGGTGCTTAGTAACTTACCGGCTCAGATGGTTCTGGGCTTTCCATGGTTGTCAATGCATAATCCTGTTATTGATTGGAAGACCCAGGACATAATTCAGTGGAGCAGGGAGTGTCAGGAGAGGTGCCTGGCTACATGTATTTCCGCTTTGACCCCCAGTATCCCGGAGCCGTTGCTGGATTATGCGGATGTATTTTCTGAGAAGGGTTGTTCGGAACTACCACTGCATCGCCCCTATGACTGTGCTATTAGGTTGAAACCAGGGGCCAAGTTACCTAAAGCTAGAATGTTTAATATCTCAGGTCCCGAGAGGCTAGCTCTCAAGGAATACATTGCGGATAGCCTGAGCAAGGGTCATATTAGACCTTCCTCTTCTCCTCTGGCTGCTGGCTTCTTCTTTGTTAAAAAGAAGGATGGCGGTTTACTCCCGTGTCTGGATTTCAGAGAACTCAACCAGATTACGGTCCGTGATCCTTACCCTATGCCACTTATACCCGATTTATTCAACCAAGTGGTTGGTGCCAGGTGGTTCTCCAAACTGGACCTCAGGGAGGCGTACAATCTTATAAGAGTCCGTCAGGGGGATGAGTGGAAGACAGCGTTCAATACCCCTGAGGGTCACTTTGAGAGTTTGGTAATGCCGTTTGGGTTGACTATGGCACCGGCGGTCTTTCAACACTTCATTAATGATGTCTTCTCTCAGTTGTTGGGGAGGTTTGTTATAATTTATCTTGACGACATCCTCATTTTCTCTCGCGACCATGATACACATATAGAGCATGTTAGACAGGTTCTGCAGTTGCTCATAGAGAACAGGCTCTATGTCAAGCTTGAAAAATGTGTGTTTTTCGTACAGGAGCTACCGTTCTTGGGTTATATAATCTCCGCCTCAGGTTTTAAGATGGACACCGCAAAGGTGCAGGCGGTACTACATTGGGATCGGCCTGATAATCTTAAGGCGCTTCAGCGATTTCTTGGCTTCTCCAATTACTATAGGAAATTTATTAAGAACTTCTCTATGATTGCCAAACCACTGACTGACATGACTAAGAAGGGTACCGACTTTTCTGACTGGTCTGAGCCTGCGGTACAGGCGTTTGAATTCCTCAAGAATAGTTTTGCCTCAGCGCCCATTCTGGTGCAGCCCGATGTCTCCTTACCGTTTGTCGTGGAGGTGGATGCGTCGGAGGTTGGAGTGGGGGCTGTACTGTCTCAGGGCCCTTCTTGGGCCAAGTTGCATCCGTGTGCCTTCTTCTCCAAGAAGCTGTCGCCTGCGGAGCGTAATTATGATATTGGCAACAGGGAACTATTGGCCATCAAATTGGCATTTGAGGAGTGGCGACACTTCTTGGAGGGGGCTGTTCATCAGATTACTGTGATAACCGACCATAAGAATTTGCTTTATTTAGAATCTGCTAAGCGCCTGTCCTCCAGACAGGCTCGCTGGGCATTATTCTTCACCCGGTTCAACTTCATTGTTACCTATCGACCTGGGTCGAAGAATGTTAAGGCAGACGCTTTATCCAGGTGTTTTCCTGGTGGAGAGTTATGTGAAGAGCCGGTGCCTATTCTCCAAAAGGGTGTGGTGGTATCTGCCATCACGACAGAGATTGAGGCAGAGATTGCCGAGGCTCAGGAGGTGGTACCGCCGGGGTTACCTGCTAATAAATCTTTTGTGCCGCTACATCTACGCTCTAGAGTGTTGGGCGAACATCACGACACGGTACTGGCAGGTCATCCAGGGGTTAAGAGCACTCTGGAATTGGTATCGCGTCGTTTTTGGTGGCCTAAAATCCGGCAGGATGTGGCCTCATATGTGGCTGCCTGTACCACGTGCGCACGGGCCAAGACTCCTCGTTCCCGTCCCGCTGGTAGCTTGCAGCCTCTTGGGGTGCCCAGTAAGCCATGGACTGAGATTTCCATGGATTTTATTACTGACTTGCCCGCCTCGGCAGGGAACTCGGTCATTTTGGTAATTGTTGATAGGTTCTCCAAAATGTCACATTTCGTTGCTTTACCGTCTTTGCCCAATGCTAAGACTCTTGCTCAGATATTTATTCGCGAGGTGGTCAGACTTCATGGTGTCCCGTCTGACATTGTGTCTGATCGAGGTACGCAGTTTGTGGCAAAGTTTTGGAGAGCTTTTTGTTCTCGCCTTGGAATCAAATTATCTCATTCATCGGCTTTCCACCCTCAGTCGAATGGACAGACTGAGCGGATGAACCAAAACCTGGAGCAATACTTGCGCTGCTTTATTTCCGACAATCAGGAAGAGTGGTCAGCGTTTCTTCCTCTGGCAGAATTCGCAATAAACAACCATTGCCAGGAATCGTCTGGGGAATCTCCTTTTTTTTGTGTGTATGGTCAACATACTCAATTTTGCACCTTGCGTCAGGGGTGCTCAGTTGGCGTCCCTGAAGAGGACCAGTTGGGAGCTCAATTGTCGTCTGTTTGGAGGAGAGTCAAGCAGCGCTTGTTGAAGGTGGGTTCCAGGTACAAACGGGTGGCTGACTGCAGACGTGTGCCAGGTCCGGACCTGTGTGTGGGTGATTGGGTGTGGTTATCTACTAGGAACATTAAGCTCAAGATACCGTCACTTAAGTTGGGTCCCAGGTTCATTGGCCCATTTAGAATCTCCGCAGTGATCAACCCAGTGGCATTTCGTTTGGAGTTGCCGGCTGTGTATAAGATTCATAATGTATTTCACAAAGCATTGCTAAAGAAGGTCGTGGGTTTGGTGGATGGTTCCCCCGGGCCACCACCTCCCGTCTTGGTGGATGGTGCGTTGGAATTTGAGGTGTCCAAAGTGGTGGACTCTAGGGTTGTGCGTCGCACTCTACAGTACCTGGTCCACTGGCGTGGCTATGGTCCTGAGGAGAGGACATGGGTGCCGGCCTCTGACATTCATGCTGATCGACTGGTTACTATGTTCCATCGTCGCCATCCGGACAAGCCAGGTCCTCGACATGGTGAGGTTCCGGAGGTCCCTCGTAGAAGGCGGGGTACTGTCATGTCGGACACTGTTCACACCAGGGTATCCGGCAGACAGCGGTAATACCCTGTTGGGTATTCTGTTCCAGTCGGGATAGGGTTAACCAGGTTGTCATGCTGGCTGAGGGCTGGGCCACGCCCTTGGTCTTTAAATAGTTCGTCCTGACTATGGGCGTCGCCGACTATAGCTTTAGCCTAGTGCTAGCAATACCGGTCAGCAGTGGTGGTGTTGGAGCGTCTGATATCTGGTGCAGTATATCCCTCAGTGGTTCTTTCTCCAATCTGTTATATATATATTTGGTTGCCCTTGCACATTATTGTATTCCCTTGTGTATTAACTGTGTGGTGTTTCTTTTACCCCTGTCCATACGTATTTGTGGGGTCTGGTGTCTGGTCCCCTCACTGGGTGGAGGGTGGTGGGTTCAGCTTAGGGCTGGACAGGAGACAGGGACAGGGTGGAGGCTCAGGCAGGCACACCTTCAGTGTAAACCCTGGGTAGAGGGACAGACAGGGTTCCCCTAGTCTGAGGGACATCGCAGGGGTCCCGGGGTTTTTGCCTAAAGTAACCTAGGCATACCATGACATGCTGCCTGTGACCAAAGTGACGAGAGGATAATGGAGATTTTGAATCTCTGCGCACACTTTTGGACACTGGACACTTGTGGATTGTGTGAGGCCCACTGATATCTGAGCGCTATGTGACACGCTCGATGGCACAGCTGCCTGTGACCAAAGTGACGAGAGGATAATGGAGATTTTGAATCTCTGCGCACACTTTTGGACACTGGACACTTGTGGATTGTGTGAGGCCCACTGATATCTGAGCGCTATGTGACACGCTCGATGGCACAGCTGCCTGTGACCAAAGTGACGAGAGGATAATGGAGATTTTGAATCTCTGCGCACACTTTTGGACACTGGACACTTGTGGATTGTGTGAGGCCCACTGATATCTGAGCGCTATGTGACAGGCTCGATGGCACAGCTGCCTGTGACCAAAGTGATGAGAGGATAATGGAGATTTTGAATCTCTGCGCACACTTTTGGACACTGGACACTTGTGGATTGTGTGAGGCCCACTGATATCTGAGCGCTATATGACAGGCTCGATGGCACAGCTGCCTGTGACCAAAGTGACGAGAGGATAATGGAGATTTTGAATCTCTGCGCACACTTTTGGACACTGGACACTTGTGGATTGTGTGAGGCCCACTGATATCTGAGCGCTATGTGACACGCTCTGATGGCACAGCTGCCTGTGACCAAAGTGACGAGAGGATAATGGAGATTTTGAATCTCTGCGCACACTTTTGGACACTGGACACTTGTGGATTGTGTGAGGCCCACTGATATCTGAGCGCTATGTGACACGCTCGATGGCACAGCTGCCTGTGACCAAAGTGACGAGAGGATAATGGAGATTTTGAATCTCTGCGCACACTTTTGGACACTGGACACTTGTGGATTGTGTGAGGTCCACTGATATCTGAGCGCTATGTGACAGGCTCGATGGCACAGCTGCCTGTGACCAAAGTGACGAGAGGATAATGGAGATTTTGAATCTCTGCGCACACTTTTGGACACTGGACACTTGTGGATTGTGTGAGGCCCACTGATATCTGAGCGCTATGTGACAGGCTCGATGGCACAGCTGTGACCAAAGTGACGAGAGGATAATGGAGATTTTGAATCTCTGCGCACACTTTTGGACACTGGACACTTGTGGATTGTGTGAGGCCCACTGATATCTGAGCGCTATGTGACAGGCTCGATGGCACAGCTGCCTGTGACAAAAGTTACGAGAGGATAATGGAGATTTTGAATCTCTGCGCACACTTTTGGACACTGGACACTTGTGGATTGTGTGAGGCCCACTGATATCTGAGCGCTATGTGACAGGCTCGATGGCACAGCTGTGACCAAAGTGACGAGAGCATAATGGAGATTTTGAATCTCTGCGCACACTTTTGGACACTGGACACTTGTGGATTGTGTGAGGCCCACTGATATCTGAGCGCTATGTGACAGGCTCGATGGCACAGCTGCCTGTGACCAAAGTGACGAGAGGATAATGGAGATTTTGAATCTCTGCGCACACTTTTGGACACTGGACACTTGTGGATTGTGTGAGGCCCACTGATATCTGAGCGCTATGTGACACGCTCGATGGCACAGCTGCCTGTGACCAAAGTGACGAGAGGATAATGGAGATTTTGAATCTCTGCGCACACTTTTGGACACTGGACACTTGTGGATTGTGTGAGGCCCACTGATATCTGAGCGCTATGTGACACGCTCGATGGCACAGCTGCCTGTGACCAAAGTGACGAGAGGATAATGGAGATTTTGAATCTCTGCGTACACTTTTGGACACTGGACACTTGTGGATTGTGTGAGGCCCACTGATATCTGAGCGCTATGTGACACGCTCGATGGCACAGCTGCCTGTGACCAAAGTGACGAGAGGATAATGGAGATTTTGAATCTCTGCGCACACTTTTGGACACTGGACACTTGTGGATTGTGTGAGGCCCACTGATATCTGAGCGCTATGTGACAGGCTCGATGGCACAGCTGCCTGTGACCAAAGTGACGAGAGGATAATGGAGATTTTGAATCTCTGCGCACACTTTTGGACACTGGACACTTGTGGATTGTGTGAGGCCCACTGATATCTGAGCGCTATGTGACACGCTCGATGGCACATCTGCCTGTGACCAAAGTGACGAGAGGATAATGGAGATTTTGAATCTCTGCGTACACTTTTGGACACTGGACACTTGTGGATTGTGTGAGGCCCACTGACATCTGAGCGCTATGTGACACGCTCGATGGCACAGCTGCCTGTGACCAAAGTGATGAGAGGATAATGGAGATTTTGAATCTCTGCGCACACTTTTGGACACTGGACACTTGTGGATTGTGTGAGGCCCACTGATATCTGAGCGCTATGTGACAGGCTCGATGGCACAGCTGCCTGTGACCAAAGTGACGAGAGGATAATGGAGATTTTGAATCTCTGCGCACACTTTTGGACACTGGACACTTGTGGATTGTGAGGCCCACTGATATCTGAGCGCTATGTGACACGCTCGATGGCACAGCTGCCTGTGACCAAAGTGACGAGAGGATAATGGAGATTTTGAATCTCTGCGCACACTTTTGGACACTGGACACTTGTGGATTGTGTGAGGCCCACTGATATCTGAGCGCTATGTGACACGCTCGATGGCACAGCTGCCTGTGACCAAAGTGACGAGAGGATAATAGAGATTTTGAATCTCTGCGCACACTTTTGGACACTGGACACTTGTGGATCGTGTGAGGCCCACTGATATCTGAGCGCTATGTGACAGGCTCGATGGCACAGCTGCCTGTGACCAAAGTGACGAGAGGATAATGGAGATTTTGAATCTCTGCGCACACTTTTGGACACTGGACACTTGTGGATTGTGTGAGGCCCACTGATATCTGAGCGCTATGTGACACGCTCGATGGCACAGCTGCCTGTGACCAAAGTGACGAGAGGATAATGGAGATTTTGAATCTCTGCGCACACTTGTGGACACTGGACACTTGTGGATTGTGTGAGGCCCACTGATATCTGAGCGCTATGTGACACGCTCGATGGCACAGCTGCCTGTGACCAAAGTGACGAGAGGATAATGGAGATTTTGAATCTCTGCGCACACTTTTGGACACTGGACACTTTTGGATTGTGTGAGGCCCACTGATATCTGAGCGCTATGTGACACGCTCGATGGCACAGCTGCCTGTGACCAAAGTGACGAGAGGATAATGGAGATTTTGAATCTCTGCGCACACTTTTGGACACTGGACACTTGTGGATTGTGTGAGGCCCACTGATATCTGAGCGCTATGTGACACGCTCGATGGCACAGCTGCCTGTGACCAAAGTTATGAGAGGATAATGGAGATTTTGAATCTCTGCGCACACTTTTGGACACTGGACACTTGTGGATTGTGTGAGGCCCACTGATATCTGAGCGCTATGTGACAGGCTCGATGGCACAGCTGCCTGTGACCAAAGTGACGAGAGGATAATGGAGATTTTGAATCTCTGCGCACACTTTTGGACACTGGACACTTGTGGATTGTGTGAGGCCCACTGATATCTGAGCGCTATGTGACACGCTCGATGGCACAGCTGCCTGTGACCAAAGTGACGAGAGGATAATGGAGATTTTGAATCTCTGCGCACACTTTTGGACACTGGACACTTGTGGATTGTGTGAGGCCCACTGATATCTGAGCGCTATGTGACACGCTCGATGGCACAGCTGCCTGTGACCAAAGTGACGAGAGGATAATGGAGATTTTGAATCTCTGCGCACACTTTTGGACACTGGACACTTGTGGATTGTGTGAGGCCCACTGATATCTGAGCGCTATGTGACAGGCTCGATGGCACAGCTGCCTGTGACCAAAGTGACGAGAGGATAATGGAGATTTTGAATCTCTGCGCACACTTTTGGACACTGGACACTTGTGGATTGTGTGAGGCCCACTGATATCTGAGCGCTATGTGACACGCTCGATGGCACATCTGCCTGTGACCAAAGTGACGAGAGGATAATGGAGATTTTGAATCTCTGCGTACACTTTTGGACACTGGACACTTGTGGATTGTGTGAGGCCCACTGACATCTGAGCGCTATGTGACACGCTCGATGGCACAGCTGCCTGTGACCAAAGTGATGAGAGGATAATGGAGATTTTGAATCTCTGCGCACACTTTTGGACACTGGACACTTGTGGATTGTGTGAGGCCCACTGATATCTGAGCGCTATGTGACAGGCTCGATGGCACAGCTGCCTGTGACCAAAGTGACGAGAGGATAATGGAGATTTTGAATCTCTGCGCACACTTTTGGACACTGGACACTTGTGGATTGTGAGGCCCACTGATATCTGAGCGCTATGTGACACGCTCGATGGCACAGCTGCCTGTGACCAAAGTGACGAGAGGATAATGGAGATTTTGAATCTCTGCGCACACTTTTGGACACTGGACACTTGTGGATTGTGTGAGGCCCACTGATATCTGAGCGCTATGTGACACGCTCGATGGCACAGCTGCCTGTGACCAAAGTGACGAGAGGATAATAGAGATTTTGAATCTCTGCGCACACTTTTGGACACTGGACACTTGTGGATCGTGTGAGGCCCACTGATATCTGAGCGCTATGTGACAGGCTCGATGGCACAGCTGCCTGTGACCAAAGTGACGAGAGGATAATGGAGATTTTGAATCTCTGCGCACACTTTTGGACACTGGACACTTGTGGATTGTGTGAGGCCCACTGATATCTGAGCGCTATGTGACACGCTCGATGGCACAGCTGCCTGTGACCAAAGTGACGAGAGGATAATGGAGATTTTGAATCTCTGCGCACACTTGTGGACACTGGACACTTGTGGATTGTGTGAGGCCCACTGATATCTGAGCGCTATGTGACACGCTCGATGGCACAGCTGCCTGTGACCAAAGTGACGAGAGGATAATGGAGATTTTGAATCTCTGCGCACACTTTTGGACACTGGACACTTTTGGATTGTGTGAGGCCCACTGATATCTGAGCGCTATGTGACACGCTCGATGGCACAGCTGCCTGTGACCAAAGTGACGAGAGGATAATGGAGATTTTGAATCTCTGCGCACACTTTTGGACACTGGACACTTGTGGATTGTGTGAGGCCCACTGATATCTGAGCGCTATGTGACACGCTCGATGGCACAGCTGCCTGTGACCAAAGTTATGAGAGGATAATGGAGATTTTGAATCTCTGCGCACACTTTTGGACACTGGACACTTGTGGATTGTGTGAGGCCCACTGATATCTGAGCGCTATGTGACAGGCTCGATGGCACAGCTGCCTGTGACCAAAGTGACGAGAGGATAATGGAGATTTTGAATCTCTGCGCACACTTTTGGACACTGGACACTTGTGGATTGTGTGAGGCCCACTGATATCTGAGCGCTATGTGACACGCTCGATGGCACAGCTGCCTGTGACCAAAGTGACGAGAGGATAATGGAGATTTTGAATCTCTGCGCACACTTTTGGACACTGGACACTTGTGGATTGTGTGAGGCCCACTGATATCTGAGCGCTATGTGACACGCTCGATGGCACAGCTGCCTGTGACCAAAGTGACGAGAGGATAATGGAGATTTTGAATCTCTGCGCACACTTGTGGACACTGGACACTTGTGGATTGTGTGAGGCCCACTGATATCTGAGCGCTATGTGACACGCTCGATGGCACAGCTGCCTGTGACCAAAGTGACGAGAGGATAATGGAGATTTTGAATCTTTGTGCACACTTTTGGACACTGGACACTTGTGGATTGTGTGAGGCCCACTGATATCTGAGCGCTATGTGACACGCTTGATGGCACAGCTGCCTGTGACCAAAGTGACGAGAGGATAATGGAGATTTTGAATCTCTGCGCACACTTTTGGACACTGGACACTTGTGGATTGTGTGAGGCCCACTGATATCTGAGCGCTATGTGACACGCTCGATGGCACAGCTGCCTGTGACCAAAGTGACGAGAGGATAATGGAGATTTTGAATCTCTGCGCACACGTTTGGACACTGGACACTTGTGGATTGTGTGAGGCCCACTGATATCTGAGCGCTATGTGACATGCTCGATGGCACAGCTTTGACAAAAGTGACTAGAGGATAAGGGAGATTGGATTGCTTTTAAAAAAGCAGTTTGCGGAGCAGTGGGTAAACAGCAATGCCAGCGTGTCAGGAAGCCTTAAAAGGCAGCCCAACAACCAACACCACTGATACACCACAATATAGCCTCCCCTTGCACTGCACACACAGTGACTTGTGTGTTGTGCAGGCCAAATCGCTAGCAGCAGAAGCAGTTTTTTTGTCTTCTTCCCTGCCTAACGCTCTCCCTACAGAATCAGCAGCAACCTCTCCCTATACTAAGATCGGCAGAAGTAAGATGGCGGTCGGCGTGCACGCCCTTTTATACCCCCTGTGACGCCCACCAAAGCAAGCCAATCACTTGCATGCCCTTCTGAAAGATGGTGGTGACCCGTGCCTAGGTCATCACGTTGCCCACAGTGTCCGTGGATCCTGATTGGCTGAAAAAGAGCGCAAAACAAACTTTTGAAACGCGACTTTGGCGCGTAAGTCGCCGACCTCATCCTAGGGTCGGGTTTCGTTTCATGAAACCCGACTTTGCCAAAAGTCGGCGACTTTTGAATTTTTTCGACCCGTTTCGCTCAACTCTAGTTGCATTAGTTACCGGGTAGTCTAATCCAAAATTAAAATAGTTTCTTGTAGGTGGGATATATGCCCCTTGGATTCTTAGTGTGATTACAGAAAATGTTCCTAAAATTAATGAAAATTCTTTTATCATATTGCTCATGTTCTTTTTAGGCTTACCCTTTCTTATTCAGAATCCTACCCGGCCACCGGCCACCGGAGAGAAGGTTTTGGGACTCTTCACCGGGTTGAAATGGACTCTCCCTAGAGGAGAGGCCCCCTTTGTGTCCGGACTTAATCTTCAGATGGGCGGGTTGCTTCCCTCTCTATTTCTACTGCTTCCCTTAAGGCCCTGTAACACACAGCGAGATCGCTGATTTTGTGACGCATCAGCGATCTTGCCAGCGATCTCGCTGTGTGTGTGACATGCATCAGCGACCGCCCCCCTGCCGGGTATCGCTGATCGTGCAGGATCGTCCTGGGCCATTTTTTGATCGTTGGTTTCCCGCTGGCCAGCACGCATGTGTGGCAGCGGGAGAGCAACGATCAGCGAGCTCTCGGCGCTGTAAGCAGACGCTGGGAGCTGTTATCCAAGGTAAACAGCGGGTAACTAAGCACGCGCGTTGTTTAGCTACCCGATGTTTACCTTGGATACCTGCGTACTCGCGCTGAGAGCTGGTATCCAAGGTACACAGTGGGTAACTAAGTGACACGCGCACTTAGTTACCTGATATTTACCTTGGATACCAGCTCTCAGCGAGAGCATGCTAGTATCCAAGGTACACAGCGGGTAACTAAGCGACGTGCGCGCTTAGTTTTCCGATATTTACCTTGGATACCAGCGTCCTCGCTGGTCCTGATCGCAGGTGTGTCTGCCTGTTTGGCAGCTCACCAGCGATCATGTAGCGATCCACTAGCGATCCTGACCAGGTCGTATCGTTGTTGGGATCGCTGGTGCATCGTTTGGTGTGACGGGACCTTTAAATGTTTTAACAGTTTACAATGTGACAGGTGTATCCATGAGGTTCTTTCTGCTATTTTTACTGCTGTAGGTGTGGCTAATAATACCTGGTATGGTCCTTCCCACTTTGGCATGTGCCAATGTTTATTCTTTATTACCTTCACTAGTATCCAATCAGCGGGTTTCACTGTTTCAGGTACAGACAGTGGGTTTCCTGGAATAGAATAAGTAGAAATTTCTTTATGGTTTAACATTTTTGCCATATATTCTGCTAGTGTTTAATCTATTTCTTCATCTAACCCTCTTAAATTGTTCTAATTGCAGGAGTAGGAAAGGCCTTCCATAGATAATTTCAAAAGGAGTCACTTCAGCCGGAGTCGGGGTTACATGGATAATATTCAAAACCACTAATGTAAGGCAATAAAGCCATTTTTTACCTGTTTCCTGCATGGTCTTTCTCAGTTTACTCTTGAGAATTCCGTTGTGCCTCTCTACCATCCCAGTTGATTGGGGATGATAGGCACAATGATTCTTTAATTCGATAGACAGTGTCTTGGCCAATAATATCACTTGATTTACAAAGTGTGAGCCATTGTCACTGTATATCTTCTCTGGGATACCAAATCTAGGTATTATTTCTTTTAAAAGAGCCTTTGCTACTGTCATTGAATCAGGGTATGCAGATGCAAATACTTCAACCCATTTACTGAATGCATCTATTATTACCAGACAGTATTTCTTCCCTTCACATTTATTAAGTTTGATAAAATCCATACAAATGTGTTGAAAGGGATACTGTGGGTGTGGGAATTGACCTCTTTTTGGTCTTATATAGCCTTGAGGATTGTTTTTAGCACAAACACGGCGGAGACACAGGGACATGGGCGGGAAGGAGTGGTGTATGATGGAACAGGTAGAGACCTGTTCATACAGCAGGTGCAGGTACTGGTACAGGCAGGAAGGAATGGTGTATGAAGGAACAAGTAGAGACCTGTTCACACAGCAGGTGCAGGTAGAGTCACAAGTGTACTGAGCAGGCAGAGCTGCAAGAGTGTGGAGCATAGGCAGAGCTGCAAGAGTATGAAGCACAGGCAGAGTCACAAGAGTACAGAGCAGCATAAGCAGAGCTGCAAGAGTGCTGAGCCGCAAGAGGACGGAGCACAAGCAGAGCCGCAAGAGTACAGAGCAGAAGCAGGGCCGCAAGAGTGCAGAGCACAGGTAGAGTCACAAGGGTACTGAGCAGGCAGAGTGCGGAGCATAAGCAGAGAGAGAGGACACAAGGAGAGACACTGCGGGAACGTAGCCACAGACGAGGAGACCAAGAGACAGAGGTAGGCCAGAGTTCAGACAAGGTAATGGTATGAGACAAGGGACAGGAACAAAGACACAGGGGCCAGGATGTTCTGCCTCCTGGAGGGTGGAAAGGACAAGTACAAGACAAGGTCAGGAGCAATAGCACAGAGACCAGGATATACGCCTCCTGGTGGGCGGACAGACAGGTACAAGGCAAAGCTAGGAGTGAAGCCTCCAGAGAAGGCGAATCACAGGACAGGACATGGCAGCTCAGTATCAAGACACTAACTGAGTTAACACATTGCACAGGCAGGTTCCACTGGGTGGAGCTGCCCCAAATACTAGAGGCCTCTTGGTAATTGGTCAGGGACACACTAGACAGATGCACCCTGATTCCACAAGAACCAGAGAGCTCTAGCGCCGCCCCCCCATGCACACAGCCAGGAAGCATGCAGAGAGCAGGCAGGAAGCAAGAGGCACAGAGCATGGAGCTGGCAGCAGACAGTCACAGCATGGCCTGGAGCAGTGAGCAAGTTGGTGTGTGGGAGAGAGGGTCCACGCTGAGTGTCCGGGTTGGAACCAAGGGGACCGTCACCTGGGTTCCGGGGGAAACTGTTTCCGGGGGACAGAGTTCAGGGACGGACCGTGGAGACTGACAGGTGGGCTGGGGGAGGAGCCAATATAAAAGGGGCGGGGAACGGGAGTCACAGGGAGTCAGCAGAACGAGAAAGAAGGAGCAGGAGACCGTGGGAGCGACTGAGAGCCAGAGCGACTCAACGGAGCCAGGAAGGAGGCCAGAGACAGGAAAGATACTTCCCCTGGACATCAATGGGACAGCACCGAGACGACCGTCCGAGAACCGCTGCCCCGCGTCGACCAGCGACCGCTGCCGCCTTCCTCCAGCCTGCCTGCGGTCACTCGCGGTCCTTGCCGCCTCGCTCCTGCCTGCGGCTACGGCCTGCCCGCGGACACCAGTGGCCGCTGCGGCCTCACTTCAGCCCGAGGCTGCGGCCTGTCTCCCGCCGCCCGCAGCCGCTCCGCTTCTACCCGTGGCCGCAGCTAGTTCAGTGCCATCTGCGGCCACCACTGTCCCGCTCCAGTCCGCGGCAAGGGCCGGGCCGTTGCTCATCGCGGGTCCTCCGCCACCCCGCATCGCCACTGCTTGCCCCTATCCGGGGGCTGCGGCCCATCTGTCCAGGGACTCCTCCAGGGCCTGTTGTGCCCCTGCTTCACCGGAGCATTGGAATGCTCGAAGACTATGAAAGATCTTCAGCGGCTGGGCCCAGCGGCTGCTACACCGAAGAACCATCGTCCAGGACGCCGAGGGACGTCGGGACGGTTAAGTGACACTATATAGCTAAGGACCCGTAGTTGGCCATACCGCGGCCCTATAGTGACCGGCTTTTGCCGGACGTAGTCCTGTTCTCATATTTCCGTGTTTGCTTGTATTGAGTCCCTGCGAGGACAATTCCTCTTATTTGTTCGATTTCTTAGACTACCCCTGCGGATAGCTACCTTTAAAAGTTATTACTAGAAACACCAGACCATCTCGCGTCTCGTCGCTGCATCCTGCGTACCTGCTAGTACCACATTTGGCGTAGTCGGCAGGATGCAGTCTCTGAGCGGGGACAATGGGGGCCCCCGGCCCAGCATTTCTTTGGGGGCTATGGTAAGCAATCTACCCAGGTTCTCCGGCAGCAATGCTATGCTGTGGGGCTGGACGGAGCGAATGCGTGGGCTATTTAGGATGCATCCGCTTACCCCTGACCTAGAGGCAGAAGTGGCCCTGATGGCGTTGGACGGGGAAGACCGGGATTCCATAATGTTGAGGCCCCGGCGGCAGCGAAACACCTTCGTCAGGGTGTTACAGATCTTAGAGGAGACCTATGGGGACCCGACCGATGTGGGGGAACTGAGAACCCGGATGTTTAGTCGCATGCAGAAAGAGGGGGAAACAGTGACCCAATACATGAATGTGTTGCAGGAACTGTTTCTAGCCATTGAAAGGAAGGATGGAGTCGGCATGGGGACCGTGGACGTGACCTGTTAGTGACCGGGTTACGAGACACCCTGACAAGACAGGCTTTGCGAGAGCGGGTGCAAGTGGACCCACATCTGACCTTTTCAGAAATAGTGAAGGAGGCACGTGTTCGGGAACAGGAGCAAGAGGTGACATTCCCCATGGGGATGGCTTGGAGTATCGGAGTATCCGTAAGCATCCTGAGCGAACCCCACTGGGTTCAAGAGGTGAAGCAAGAGATACAGAGTATTAAAGGTGAATTGGCCGAAGCCAAGAGAGGGGCCTCAAGGAGTCGACCAGGGCCGGGTAAAGGAGGCATGAACCATCGCGGCTCTTACCCAAGTCAGTCCCCACGACCATTCGCCTGTTACGATTGTGGAGAATTGGGACACTCCGCCCGAGAGTGCCCACGTTCCAGGAGGAACCCGCCCCGCTGGCCAAGAAGAGCAGAGACCCTGACCTGTGGAGACACCACCCGGAGCCGGAGCCCACCACACGGGGTGGTGGAAGTCACGAAGACCTGGTCGCACAGTGTCCAGTGGTATGGGCAGAGGTCGAAGGCCATGCCATACGATGCCTAGTAGATACGGGATCGAAAGTAACGACCATGCCAGAGACTTATTTTCTGCAGCATTTTCCCGAAGCAGTGCGACCTCAGTGGGGGTCTGTGATAAAGTTGGTAGCCGCCAACGAGCTACCAGTTCCTGTCGTCGGAGTAGCCTGGATGCAGATTTTGATAAGCGGCAAATCACTCAGCCACCGGGGAGTGGTCCTGACCCAGGGAGACACAAACAGCAAACATCCGGTTACTCTGGGTATGAACATACTACGAGAGTTCGGCAACCTCCTCCTCAATGAGCCCACACAAGAGACTCTGAGCCACTCGGGTTTTCGCACGGCTCAAGGGCAGGTCTTCCAGCGGTTGGTGTGGGAGGCGCGAGTGCTCCAGGAGTGCCAGGAGGGTGAGGCGCTGGGCAAAGTCATCGCGCCGGCGGCTCCCCCGCTCGCGCTTCCTCCAGGGCAGACGGTGATAGCCCTGCTGATCCGCGCCCCGATGTCACTGGAGGGCGTGGAGGTGCAGGTGGAACCATGCTACTCAGAGCGCCTGCACCCTGGCATACTGGTAGCCCGCTCCCTGGCCACGGTGCTGGAAGGGACCGTCCTGGTGCGTTGTGTCAACCTGGAAGACCAAGATATTGCCTTGAAGCCCCGGACCGAAATGGCCAAACTGGTAAGGCCTTTGGAGGAGATGCGGTCCAGTTGAAGGTGCTGCCCGAAGACCCTTGGGCAGTAACGATACAGACCCTACAGACTGCCGTATCCTCGACTGAGGAGAAAGGTCGAGCCATCCTGGAGAGAATGCGGGCCGAACTTTCCGGCCTAGAAGTCAGCCCAACTTCTCCAGGTAGAGACACTTCTCGGACAATATTACGGTGTCTTCGCCAGTCAAGAGGATGACTATGGATGTACCACGGCCATCACGCATGGGATCCCCACAGCAGAAGCGGCCCCCATCCGGGAGCGATATCGGCAAATTCCACCGCAGCTATACCAGGAAGTGAAAACCCTATTAGCTCAAATGCTTCGGAAGGGGGTCATACGAGAAAGCCAGAGTCCCTGGGCAGCCCCCATTGTACTGGTTCGCAAAAAAGATGGTACTCTGCGTCTTTGTGTGGATTACCGAAAGTTGAACGCCTGCACCATCAAGGACTCATATCCTCTGCCCCGCATAGAAGAGTCTCTGTCCGCCTTGGGGAACACAACGTACTTCTCAACTCTAGACCTGGCCAGTGGGTACTGGCAGGTGCCAATGTCAGAGGAAGACAGAGCCAAGATGGCATTTATCCTTCCCATGGGACTGTTCGAGTTTAATCGGATGCCGTTCGGGCTGGCCAACGCCCCAGGAACCTTCCAGAGGTTGATGGAGCGGTGTCTGGGAAACCTCAACTTTGAAGCCACGTTGATATACCTGGACGATATCATCATCTATTCCGCCACATTCGAGCACCACCTGCGGCGGTTGGGGCAGGTGCTCGGCCAGCTGCAGAAGTACGGGTTGAAGGTAAAGCCCCAGAAATGCCACCTGTTCCGCACCCAGATTGAATATCTGGGGCATACCGTCTCGGCGGAGGGTGTCAGATCATCCCTGGAAAAGGTTGCTGCCATCCAGGGGTGGCCTACCCCCGAGACGGTGAAAGACGTGTGGGCCTTCCTGGGGTTGGCCGGCTACTACCGTCGGTTCATGAAGAATTTTGCACGCCGAGCCCGAGCCCTGCAGGACCTGCTGAAGGGGACTCCAGCTGGGGCGAATGGATGGAAGGTCCAGTAGCAGCAATCGCAAGAGGATGTGTTTCAAGATCTCAAAACTGCACTCTCAGAAGCCCCGGTATTGGCGTATGCGGATTTCTTGCAACCGTTCATCCTGCATACCGATGGGAGCCTCCAGGGACTAGGAGCTGTGTTGTCACAGGTGCAGGACGGCCGAGAGAAAGTGATCGCCTATGGTAGCCGGTCGCTGCATGACTCTGAACGCAACCCGGACAATTACAGCTCCTTTAAGCTCGAGCTCCTCGCGGTAGTGTGGGCAATGATGGAGCGGTTCGCAGAGTATCTGGCAGGCCCCGAGGTGGTGTTGGGTACTGACAACAACCCACTAGCCCATTTGGAGAATGCCAAACTGGGGGCCCTGGAGCAGCGGTGGGTGGCTCGGATGGCCAAGTTCTACTACAAGATCATCTACAAAAGAGGGGCTGAAAACGTGCACTCTGACGCACTCTCCAGAATCTGACACACCACCCCAGGGAGGAATCGAGACGACGAATTGGGAGAAGAGATGCCGTGCGCCCTCACCACCACCGCGCTTACAGCCACCGCGCAAGAAGCGCCTCTTCAGGGACCCTTAGGGGGAATGCTGGAACAGCCACGTGACAAGTGGATCCAGCAGCAGCAGGAAGATGGAGAAATTGGACTCCTGCGCCGATGGGTGGCCACCGGCAAATTGCCCACTGGCTCACAGAGGCAGACTTTGACCCAGGATATGTTGCTGATGTTGCGCCAGTGGGAGAAGCTAGTCATCAAAAAGGGATTTTTATATCGGAGAACCGTGTCACGAACAACGTCTGCTACAATATGGCAGGTGATCGAACCCATCTCAGCCAACTGGCTCGGGAAGCCCACGAAAAGGGGGCTCACTTTGGTGCTAAAAAGACTTTGCAATGGTTGCAGCAGATAGTGTACCATCCACGCTTGCACGCTGCTGTGGATGAGGTTTGCCGAACCTGCCGCCCGTGCGAGCTCGCTAAACCTACCGCGCAACGAGCCCCGGTGCAGACAATTGTAACATCAGCTCCCCTCGAGCTCCTCACGGTGGACTATCTGACCATAGGTCCTGCCTACCAGGGGTATGAACATTGTCTCGTTATGGTGGAACATTTCACCAAGTTCGCCATGGTCACCCCCACCCGAGACTTAGACAGCGGAGTCGGCCGCCTATGTGATTTGTAAAAACTTTATCCAAATGTATGGCTGCCCGCAATGAATACATTCGGACCAAGGAGCGTGCTTCCTAGGAAGAGTCTTGGAAGAACTACATCATCTCTACGGTATCGATAAGTCTCGGACTACACCATACCACCCGCAGGGAAACGGAGCCTGCGAACGATTCACTCAGACACTAATCCAAAAGCTGCATACCCTGGAGAGTGACCGAAAGGCCCGCTTGCCTGAATACGTCCCTGAGCTGGTGTGGTTATATAATAACCGGGTGCACCGGGTGACTGGTTACACCCCCTACTCATTGCTGTTTGGACGGGAAGGCAAAGGAATCAAGGAAGTGGAGTTAAACCCGGAGGAACCCCAACCCTGGACCGGAGTATCCTCGTGGGTCCGAAACCACCGGCACCGGCTGCAGACCCTCCACCGAATCATCCATACAAAGCTCCAGGATCTAGAACACCAGGGGGAGCGCTGCCCCACCAATTGACTTCCAGACTGGGGATCAGGTACTCGTACTAGATCAACTCCCCCAAAACAAGTTAGAACCACGGTGGGAGGAGAACCCGTACCAAGTGTTGCGGATAAGCCCCAACGGGCCTGTGTATGAAATTCAATCCGAAGGAAACAAGGCACCTCTCACTCGTACTGTGCAACGAAATATGTTGCGCCCCTGTGGGTCCACTGATCCCATGCGACCCGAGCTGATCCCTCAGGTCCCCGACCCCCCTTCAACGCCAAGTAGTGACATTGCAGCAGACCCAGTTAGCCCGCCAGAATCGACCAACCTACCACCATCCACCACCCCAGAAAGCTCCACCACAGTCGAACTTAGACGCTCCGAGCGGTCAACAGCTGGCAAACCCCCTGAACACTACGAAGAGGACCAGTTCGTATGGCGACAAGAACTGTCGTCTTCAAAGACTAACTCGAGTCTACTAAAGCCTTCGCCCGTGGACTGTCAAGCATACAGAGTGGGGGAGTGTGGGAGAGAGGGTCCACGCCGATTGTCCGGGTCGGAACCAAGGGGACCGTCACCTGGGTTCCGGGGGAAACTGTTTCCGGGGGACAGAGTTCAGGGACGGACCATGGAGACTGACAGGTGGGCTGGGGGAGGAGCCAATATAAAAGGGCGGGGAACGGGAGTCACAGGGAGTCAGCAGAACGAGACAGAAGGAGCAGAAGACTGTGGGAGTGACTGAGAGCCAGAGCGACTCACCAGAGCCAGGAAGGAGGCCAGAGACAGGAGAGATACTCCCCCTGGACATCAGTGGGATGGCGCCGAGACGACCATCCGAGAACCGCTGCCCCGCGTCGACCAGTGGCCACTGCCGCCTTACTCCAGACCACGACTGCGGCCTGCCCGCGGTCACTCGCGGCCATTGCCGCCTTGCTCCTGCCCGTGGCTGCGGCCTGCCCGTGGACACCAGTGGCCGCTGCCGCCTCACTTCAGCCCGAGGCTGCGGCCTGTCTCCCGCCGCCCGCAGCCGCTCCGCTTCTACCCGTGGCCGCAGCTAGTTCAGTGCCGTCTGCGGCCACCACTGTCCCGCTCCAGTCCGCGGCAAGGGCCGGGCCGTTGCTCGTCGCGGGTCCTCCGTTGCAGTCACTGGCTGTGCAGGTGGCCTGCCAGCCGCCACCCCGCATCGCCGCTGCTTGCCCCTATCCGGGGGCTGCGGCCCATCTGTCCAGGGACTCCTCCAGGGCCTGTTGTGCCCCTGCTTCACCGGAGCATTGGAACGCTCGAAGACTACGAAAGATCTTCAGCGGCTGGGCCCAGCGGCTGCTACGCCGAAGAACAATCGTCCAGGACGCCGAGGGACGTCGGGACGGTTAAGTGACACTATATAGCTAAGGACCCGTAGTCGGCCATACCGCGGCCCTATAGTGACCGGCTTTTGCTGGGCGTAGTCGTGTTCTCATATTTCCGTGTTTGCTTGTTTTGAGTCCCTGCGAGGACAATTCCTGTTATTTTTTCGGTTGCTTAGACTACCCCTGCGGATAGTTACCTATAAAAGTTATTACTAGAAACATCAGACCGTCTCGCGTTTCGTCACTGCATCCTGCGTACCTGCTAGTACCACAGGCGTGTGGGGGATGGGAGGCCATGCAGTGATGCCAGCAGGGTTGTAACAAGTACTAAGTCACTGTTTGGAATTGGTGTATCTTTGAGGCCAGCTCTTTGCAGTACTTTCTCAGAGATTAAACCCAAACAGTCATGTGGTATTCCATCCTGAGGTGTAGGTAAAAGTGTGGAAGGATTTAATGTGGTACATCTCTCTATGACCAGGTGTGGTTGTGACAACATAAAGGTCATACAGGAAAGATGCCTGGAAGGTAAGAGATATGAAATCTTATTCTGCAGGAGGATAATGGTCACAGCATGTGGGACTCTGAGTGTGAGAGGGTGGAACAAGACCAGTGAGGCAGATGGTTTCTCAACCTCAGCTGCCACCACCACAGCCTGCAAACATGGAGGCAAAGCTCTTGCCACTGTGTCCAATTTTGAAGAATAGTAGGCTAGTGGTCTGCTTTTGTCGCCATACTCCTGCAGAAGCACAGATGTCATATACCCATCTTTACAATCAACTGTTTGGGTAAAGGGTTTATTGTAATCTGGTAGTCCAAGTACTGCAGAGCTGACTAAAATTTATTTCAGTTCACAGAAGGCTTTTTCTGCTTCTGGAGTCCAGGAGATAAATCTTGTGCTGCCAGTGATTCATCATAGATCAGAGCAGTGAGGGGGCTTGTGATGGCAGCATAGTTGGCTATCCAGCTCCTGCAGAAATTTATCATCCCTAGAAAGGACATCATTTGTCTCTTTTTAATTGGTTTAGGAGCCTGCAGATTATATACCAGATATCTGACAGTTGCTTGCCATAATTGTAATTTACTTTTATTTAATTTATGTCTCTGTTCAGACAGGAACCACAGCAAGGCCTTGGTATCTGCCTTTCTTTTTATTTTGTTATACAGCACTAACATATTCCGCAGCGCTTTACAGTTTGCACACATTATCATCACTGTCCCCGATGGGGCTCACAATCTAAATTCCCTATCAGTATGTCTTTGGAATGTGGGAGGAAACCGGAGTACCCGGAGGAAACCCACGCAAACACGAGGAGAACATACAAACTCCTTGCAGATGTTGTCCTTGGTGGGATTTGAACCCAGGACCCCAGCGCTGCAATGCTAACCACTGAGCCACCGTGCCTTACAATCGTCTTCATTCTTGGATGCTAACAGGATATCATACACATACAAGACTATTTGACTTCCTTTTCGTGGATCAAATTGAACTAAGTTAGCTGACATTATCTGAGAAAAAATGGTAGGTGACTCACAATACCCCTGTGGAATCCTAGTGAATGTGTAGCTCTTCTATTTGTATGTAAATGCGAACCGGAACTGACTGTCTGGATGCACTGGAATGCTGAAGAAGGCGTTACTGATGTCTAAAACTGAAAAAAACTTATTTTCTTGTTGTAGGTCATTTAGCAATGTGTGCGGGTCTGGTACTGTGGGAGACCTTGGAATCATAGCCTTGTTTACAGCTTGTAGGTCTTGTACCATGCGCCATCCAACAGAAGGGGGCGCCTTCTTAACTGGAAACAAGGGTGTGTTACAAGGTGAGTCAGGACACAGTATTATAACTCCTGCCTTCAGAAGCTCATGTACAATAGGTTCAATGTCTTCCTCTGCTTCTGGCTTAAGAGGATATTGTCTTTGGTGTGGTCTAAAGGTACATTTTGGTGTTATTTTTATGGGTTCTATCCCTTTAATTAGTCCTACATCTGCAGGTCCTTTCGACCACAAGGATTATGGATATTCTGTAATATCCTTTTCTTGTTCAGGAGTTAGTATTAGGATCTGTCACTGTCCTATCCTTGCTTTCTGTAGATGTACTTGGGGCTGTGCAAGTGTAACCCAGTTGAGGAGTTTTGAATGTGCCTGGAGTTTTTCATTATATTTAAGGTTTTTGCCTCTTTCAACCCATCCATAGCTATCTGCACAGTCTTCTACAAAATCTGCCACTTCCTTCCAAGACCCGCCTCGCCTTTTTGACAATGGTATATGAGGGATTACTGCTCTAACAGTTTTTTCTCGTCTCCAGATAGTTTGACCTTAACTGCATAATTTCCCTTATCATCCCAGTACATTTTTTCAAGGAATATTTTGACACATGAGTTCTTAAGGAACTTTTGTTCATAAGTCTCATCAGGCCCTCTGAAGTACGTGGTGATGGGCATTTCCTGAGAGTTGTATAACTTCCCTCGTGTGTGTTTGACTGCTTCTGCCTGTTTTTACAGGGCCTCAGACACTGCAGAAGGTCCTGTGTTGATTAGATCCAGGCTGTAGTAATATCTGGGTTCCCCATGGCCTTGCACTACCATTACGTCTGCCATTGATTTTACTAGGAGTCCTGTAGGAGTGGGTACTATATCTAGACCTAATGCCTGCATCATGTCTCTCCCCAGCTGATTGCAGGGGCATACAGTGGATAGTATTACTTGAGTTGTTGCCCTTTTTCCAGTATTTGGGTCATGTATCTCAATTAGGGCAGATAGAGATTCTTTGTGCATCTTCCCGTTTGCTCCTTTTTCTATAATATGTGCCGCCGACAGTCCCAAGGTGGGCACATCGTCTGGATAGATCAGGGTGCTTCTAGCACTATAATCCATAAAAAAAGTGACTTTGTGCTCCCCCACCATGACAGTGAATTTGGGCATTTTCCAGAATGGGTCTGAGGAGGGCAAGGGTGCTCCTTTAGTCTATGGTATTATCTATCTACATCCTCATCGTCTTGTTGGATTGTTCTGTTTATCTCTGTCCGGTTTGCCGTCCCTGTATATCTGTTCCTCACTCTGTCTATGAGTCCATTTAAGGCTACTGTCAGGGCAGCATTGTCAAAGAGTATGGGGCCTGGGGGGATTCCCTTGAAGACCTGAAAAGTCCCCCGCATATAGTATACCAGTCAGGGCCCATAATCTTCCTGGTTACTGACTCTAATTCAACTCCATTCAATCTAAAACTAGTATACAATGCTCACACTCCTTCCTCAAATTCCCTCACTTTTATTTTTGGGTGTGGGATCCCCTGTGTAGCCTCAATGACATCCTTATCTGTCCATTGTCTGTTCACATGTACCATTCCTCCTTGGCCACTTGGCACCTCAATCATAGGGAAGATGTCTTCAGGTGCATCAATTGGCTGTGTTGAGCCTCCCCAAGGAGCCACGCTCCATAACCCATAGGGAGTGCCTGTCGGGTGCTACTCCTCTGGAGCTTTATTGGACTTATTGTAGGAGACCCTGGGTAATAAGGATGTTCTTGAGTGACTAACTGTTCTGACACAGAGTTTAACTGAGAAGGTACAGTAGAGGAGGGGGGGAGGACCATTGCAGGGAGGGGGTCGGGTGGTTACAGACATAATTAAATCTTCCTCCTTATCACATAGATGTAACATCTCACTTTTATTTACCTTTTTTCTTTTTACCCTTTTCTCGACTTTGTGCCACTTGTAACCATTTCCCATTTCCTTGCACTTTCTAAACCATAATTTCTTTTATCTTTATCATTGCAATTTTCAATTTCCTTCACCAACATCTCACACTGATTCAAACTGAGCATTCCTTTGAAACCATACCTCTTCTTCCACCTATCAACATACTTTACACATTCCAGATCAACTTTATGCATTTACTTAGCAACACCTTCTAGTGGTCTGTCCTTGTGACACATCAGTCACATTTTATTCTTTTACCTGGCACGTTACCCATTTTATAGTTTGAATCCACTGAGGAGAACAGAAAGTTTTGCAGATTGGTTGTGATCCTCTTGTTTTCCGTTATTTAGAGAACACTTGAATGGTATGTTTTTAGGATACCAGAGATTATGTTCCTCTATGTGATTCAACAATGTTCCAGGGGTCCACTGAACAATGGGGATCCCGTGAACATTAAGTTGGAATACTTTGAAGGAAATATGTCAGCCCATTTTTCGACTATGAACTGCCGGCACCGACATCAGGGGCTTATCTACAGCATTCTGTAATGCTGTAGATAAGCCCCCGATGTAACCTGAAAGATAACAAAAGCACGTTAGATTATACTCACCGGGGGGGCGGTCCGGTCTTGGTCCGATGGGTGTTGTGGTCCGGCACCTCCCATCTTCTAACGGTGACGTCCTCTTCTTTGTTGCCTGTCGTGGCTCCAGCGCAGGCGCACTGCTCTGCCCTGTTGAGGGCAGAGCAGAATACTGCAGTGCGCAAGTGTTCTTTTTCTGAAACATGCACATCCCACACAAAATCTCCAGAGCATTTACCACAGTTGTTTCACTTGCAGCCTCCCCAAATATTAGTTAGATTATCGCAAAACCGTAGGCCACCAGAAGCACGGACAGGACAAGCCCGACTACGTGTTCCCAGTCTTTCTGCTTAGCTTCACAATAATAACAAAATATTTGGTTTCCTGGTTTCATCTTATCTCACTCTTACAAGTGTGACTATGTGTTTCACTTGTTAATGTTCCTTTGTTTTATCCCAGGTGCCAGTTGACCAGAGATCACACTTAATTGGACTCCTTTATACAGGCAGGATTTTTATTTTTAAATCCTTATTACTTGCATACCGTCATTCAGTTCATTCAAGGAGTCTCATATATCAGTCATCTCCTCCCACAATTATTCGACAAACAAATGTGAATACATATATGCCCTACCTTAACCGTCTAGACAAAATATCTTTAACGTGCGCACGGAGTAGTTTACATATTGGTCTTCTCATAGACCATGCGCAAGGACCCTCAATCTACTCGTCTGCAATAGAAAGTAGTTAACTTCACTACAAGGTCCTTCAATCCTCAGGATTTTCACTTAAAAGGATCCAATGTTCTACCCAATGTACTTATTCCATCCAATAACGTTCCCCAAGTGTCAGTTAGTTTTGTCTGATACGAGAGATAGCCGGACATATCCAGAAACTGAGGTACTCAGAGTAAGTAACAAGTAACAGTTTGGTTATAAGTTATATCAGGCAATAAAATATTAGAATTGATTTATCTACAGGTTTTGTACAGGTACCAAGTACCTGGTGACTACACCTGAATGGACTCCCTTGTTCTCAATTTTGCTAAATCCCTTAGATTCCCCTACCACTAAGCAAAACTATTACAAAATCTTTGTGAATAAGCAGACTTATCTAGCAAACAACAAACAAAGAAGGGTTTTACTGAGATCAGACGTGTCCGGCCAACAGTTTTCTCCTTGGCTGTGTTCAGATCCATCACCCCTATTGTAGTCAGTGAGAAAACTAGAGAGAGAGAGAGATATCCGGGCATGCGCAGAGGGAAAATGCCGGCAAGTGGTGGCCGGATCAGGCGAAAGACTGATCCGCCCGCTGGAAGTCCTCATTCGCTTTCATTGTGACACAGTGCCGGGAGCGCCGCATCCACGCTTGTCCGGCTTTTTAGGGATCCGGCTAAAAACGGAACAAACGCTGGCACATGCGGCGCGATCTGGCGCATGATATGATCTATGAAAAAAAACCGCATCCGGCGGTAAAAAAAACGGATCCGTTTTTACACACACATGCCAGATCTCGCCTGACGGCGAAAACCGGATGTGTGAAAGAGGCCTTAGTTGTAGAGAGTCTGTGACCTCCCCCATGCACGGTGTCAGTCTTGCTGTTCAGAGACAACAGGAGGGGATATTTGGATTCGGCTTCGAAGGACTAAAAATATCAGGAAAATCTCCCTTCTATAGAATGAAATGGCCGGAGACGGCTGAGGTCGACTCATCACCCAGGTTTATTTCTCATATATGAAGAGACAGCTCAAAAATCACCTCAGAAAGGATAAGGCAGAGTGTCTTCTGGGGTTACATCTAATTTATAATCAACATTGAAGGACATTGTTATTTATACAAGTTACATACATTTGAAACATTTCCATTACTACAAGAGAAACTTTTCCTCATAAGTTAATTATATTTTCAATGAGTACATTGTTTTAATAAACCATCCACATGTCTTGGAGTAAGAACATTTCCAGGCCTTGATCATACCACACAGACATTCTGGAAAAATACATCACCACACAAGAAAATCTTACATGTCAGCAAAATAATGAATATAGACTTTTTATAGAAGATTCTATTATATTTAGCTATTAAAGATCAATATATGATTCTAAAATATTAAGCTATCAAAGATTAATATAAGAATAAGATTTCTATAACAGTAACACTGAGCCTTCTTCAAGTGTTTGAGCCAAACTGTTGTGTTCCTTTGCCATGGAATAAGTATCTTTCTAAGCTTTATTGAAGTTCATGCTGCCTCCATTGTTTTTTGGGATCTGAATTCCAGTGGATTTACATCTGCCCTATAACAGCAGCGACCAGAGCTTGCTCCGATCACTGTTGTTTACCCATTTAAATGTGCTTTCAATGGAACTAAAATGGTGCAATTTCCAGTGTGCATGTTCCATGACTCCCACATGTTATGGTAGCCTGGGCCATTTTGAAGTCCCCTATGTCTTCCATCTTAGTACTCCTTAAAGGGAACCTGTCACGTGAAAAAATGCTATTAACCTGCAGATAAGGGATTAATATGCAGGTTAACAGCAGTATCACCCTACACCGATCTGGCACTCATACCTGCGCTGTTGGGAAGAAATTAACTTTATTCCTCCAGGGAGCATTCGGTCTTCAGTCACGAGGGGTGGCGCTGGTGCGGGTTCAGTCACTGCTCTGAGTATAGAGAGTGGCGGCTTTAACCGCGTCCCCGCAACAGCCAGATCTAATGAGCAGAGAGATATGGAGCTTAACAATCTCCAATTCTTCAAGCAGCCATACTTACTTACTCCAAGGTCATTCATCCTCCTCTTTTCATGGTCTGTTACTAGGCATTGCTCCCACTAGCCAGTTTCCTACTCCACACTGATGAGGGGCAATACCCTGAAACAGCTGTCTGTGGATGGATACCATGTTTTGGCATAGGTGGTTTCAGCGTCGGACTGGAGCACCTTGGGCCCACCAGAGAATATCATTCTTGGGGCCCACTATGTAGCTACATAGAAAGAAATACAAGACCACCAATTGTGCGGTAAAACGCGCTAATATCAGGGTATAATATAAGGCAGTACAGGTCTTAGTTATGTAGCAGGAGTTGGGGTAGCCTCCCTAATAGAATATAAAGCAGCCCCCTCATAGAATATAATGCAGCCATCTCATAGAATATAATGTAGCCCCCTCATAGGGTATAATGCACCCCCTCTTAGGGTATAATGCTTCCCCCACTCATAGGGTATAATGCACCCCCACATAGGGTATAGCGCACCCCCTCATAGGGTATAATGCTGCCCCCTCATAGGGTATAATGCTGCCCCCTCATAGGGAATAATGTACCTCCTCATAGAATATAATGCTGCCCCCTCATAGGGTATAACACTAGATAAATAGATAGATAGAAGATAGATAATGGATAAATAGATAGATATAGAGATAGATATATAGAAATAGATAGAGATAGATAGATATAGATAGAGATAGATAGGTAGATAGATAGATAGATAGGGGATAAATAGATAGATCGATGGATAGATGGATAGATAGATATGAAGATAATAGATATATATATATATATATATATAGATATAGAGATAGATGGATAGATAGATAAAGGATAAATAGATCTATGGATAGATGATAGATGGATAGATAGATATAAAGATAATATACATATAGATAGATATAGATAGCTATAGATAGGTATAGAGATAGATAGACTATCTATATCTATCTCTATATATATATCTATCTATCTCTGTATCTATTCTCTGTATCTATCTATCTCTATATCTCTCTCTATGTATCTATATATATATCTAAATCTATCTCTATATCTCTCGATCTATCTCTATATGTAAGATAGAGACAGATAGATATAGAAATAGATAGATATAGATAGATATACAGATAGAAATAGATAGATAGATATAGAGAGAGATATAGAGAGAGATATAGATAGCTAGAGATAGAAATAGATAGATATAGAGATAGATATAGAGATAGATATAGCGATAGATATAGAGATAGATAGATAGATAGATATAGAGATAGACAGATAGATAGAGAGATAGATATAGAGATTAATGGATATAGGGATAGAGATAGATAGATAGAGATAGATATATATAGATATATATATAGATAGAGATAGATAGATATAGAGATAGATAGACAGATATAGAGATAGATAGATATAGAGATAGATAGAGATAGATAGAGAGATTGCTATAGGGATAGATATAGAGATAGATAGATAGATATAGATATAGATAGAGATAGATAGATATAGATATATATATAGATAGAGATAGATAGATATAGATAGATATACAGATAGA